>NC_091977.1:475376705-475976705 GCF_044704955.1 Pristiophorus japonicus | reverse complement strand
TTTGCATGAATGCAGCTGAAATGAAAGAAGGAAAAACTTCTATGCAAGTATCAACGCCTTCTCTAAGGATCAAACTCAGGACCTTCAGATTATGAGACTGACACGCTGCCTACTGCGCTAAGAAGACACTTGTCAGCTGAGTAACTGGAGAATGTGACCAACTATGTTCGCTTCCGTGGCATCCAAAGCCAGAATGCAAAGATTGCAAAAATGCTCGAGCCAGGTAGGAGCCGAACCTGCAATCTTCTAATCCGTAGTCAGACGCGTTATCCATTGCGCCGCCGGCCCAGGCTGTGAAAAATAGCTGCGACATCAGGAAGTACACAGGACGGGCAGCATTGAAAGGCACGCGGCAGAGAATCACCAAAGATAGGCACCTCTGCCGCTTCCCTTCGATTGACAGGTGGGGAGCGGAGCAGTGCAGTCGAAAACAAAGCAAAGCAAAGTCGTCCTTAGGTGGCTGGTTGCACTCCGTCTTGAAGCAGTGCGCATTCTTTTGAAGTAAGTATGTGCGTGGTAAGTGGCAATTCGCTAAAGGCAGAGCTCATAATATGACGAGCAGTTTGCAGCTGAACATGTTGCAGCTGAGGCACAGGACAGTGCCTTCGCCGTTTTGCTTGAACACTTGCATGTGTGTGTCAGCAGGGAGTGCCTTTGAGCAGCAATGCATGTAAAGAGCCAGCACTTTCTTTCAGGCAAAGCCTCAGGCAATAGAAGTCATCTGTCCATCAGTCAGAAAGGGCTCTCGCCTGCTCCCTCTCGCTCGTGGCGGCTGCGACGTTGCGCTCAAGTCGCTTCCCTTGCGCAGGCTCGAGCTCTTCTCGGCGTCTTTCACCATATCCATGGCTTCCAGTCCTGCCCTTGCTCGCCTGCTATTTGCTCAGTAACGTCGATTGGAGCAAAGCATTGAAAGTGTTCAGTGAGCAGGCCAACCTGAAGCAGGAGATTTCTGCTGGTCGTGGAATAGCGAGGAGGCAAGTGATAAGGGGCTAGTCAGATGCAAACTGGGAGCTAATGCCAGACGTGAATGGGGAATTAGCTCAAATGGTAGAGCGCTCGCTTTGCATGTGAGAGGTAGCGGGATCAATGCCCGCATTCTCCACTTTTCTTTTGGCTCGGGTAATTGTTCAGACGCAAGAGTTGTGTCAGGTGTGGTGTGAGCCCATCTGCTTCTGAAGGTCACCGCAGGCTGAGGGACATCAAATCCTTTGGTGTGCTGTCGCAGCAAAACTTTCCGATTTTTGCATGAATGCAGCTGAAATGAAAGAAGGAAAAACTTCTATGCAAGTATCAACGCCTTCTCTAAGGATCAAACTCAGGACCTTCAGATTATGAGACTGACACGCTGCCTACTGCGCTAAGAAGACACTTGTCAGCTGAGTAACTGGAGAATGTGACCAACTATGTTCGCTTCCGTGGCATCCAAAGCCAGAATGCAAAGATTGCAAAAATGCTCGAGCCAGGTAGGAGCCGAACCTGCAATCTTCTAATCCGTAGTCAGACGCGTTATCCATTGCGCCGCCGGCCCAGGCTGTGAAAAATAGCTGCGACATCAGGAAGTACACAGGACGGGCAGCATTGAAAGGCATGCGGCAGAGAATCACCAAAGATAGGCACCTCTGCCGCTTCCCTTCGATTGACAGGTGGGGAGCGGAGCAGTGCAGTCGAAAACAAAGCAAAGCAAAGTCGTCCTTAGGTGGTTGGTTGCACTCCGTCTTGAAGCAGTGCGCATTCTTTTGAAGTAAGTATGTGCGTGGTAAGTGGCAATTCGCTAAAGGCAGAGCTCATAATATGACGAGCAGTTTTCAGCTGAACATGTTGCAGCTGAGGCACAGGACAGTGCCTTCGCCGTTTTGCTTGAACACTTGCATGTGTGTGTCAGCAGGGAGTGCCTTTGAGCAGCAATGCATGTAAAGAGCCAGCACTTTCTTTCAGGCAAAGCCTCAGGCAATAGAAGTCATCTGTCCATCAGTCAGAAAGGGCTCTCGCCTGCTCCCTCTCGCTCGTGGCGGCTGCGACGTTGCGCTCAAGTCGCTTCCCTTGCGCAGGCTCGAGCTCTTCTCGGCGTCTTTCACCATATCCATGGCTTCCAGTCCTGCCCTTGCTCGCCTGCTATTTGCTCAGTAACGTCGATTGGAGCAAAGCATTGAAAGTGTTCAGTGAGCAGGCCAACCTGAAGCAGGAGATTTCTGCTGGTCGTGGAATAGCGAGGAGGCAAGTGATAAGGGGCTAGTCAGATGCAAACTGGGAGCTAATGCCAGACGTGAATGGGGAATTAGCTCAAATGGTAGAGCGCTCGCTTTGCATGTGAGAGGTAGCGGGATCAATGCCCGCATTCTCCACTTTTCTTTTGGCTCGGGTAATTGTTCAGACGCAAGAGTTGTGTCAGGTGTGGTGTGAGCCCATCTGCTTCTGAAGGTCACCGCAGGCTGAGGGACATCAAATCCTTTGGTGTGCTGTCGCAGCAAAACTTTCCGATTTTTGCATGAATGCAGCTGAAATGAAAGAAGGAAAAACTTCTATGCAAGTATCAACGCCTTCTCTAAGGATCAAACTCAGGACCTTCAGATTATGAGACTGACACGCTGCCTACTGCGCTAAGAAGACACTTGTCAGCTGAGTAACTGGAGAATGTGACCAACTATGTTCGCTTCCGTGGCATCCAAAGCCAGAATGCAAAGATTGCAAAAATGCTCGAGCCAGGTAGGAGCCGAACCTGCAATCTTCTAATCCGTAGTCAGACGCGTTATCCATTGCGCCGCCGGCCCAGGCTGTGAAAAATAGCTGCGACATCAGGAAGTACACAGGACGGGCAGCATTGAAAGGCATGCGGCAGAGAATCACCAAAGATAGGCACCTCTGCCGCTTCCCTTCGATTGACAGGTGGGGAGCGGAGCAGTGCAGTCGAAAACAAAGCAAAGCAAAGTCGTCCTTAGGTGGTTGGTTGCACTCCGTCTTGAAGCAGTGCGCATTCTTTTGAAGTAAGTATGTGCGTGGTAAGTGGCAATTCGCTAAAGGCAGAGCTCATAATATGACGAGCAGTTTTCAGCTGAACATGTTGCAGCTGAGGCACAGGACAGTGCCTTCGCCGTTTTGCTTGAACACTTGCATGTGTGTGTCAGCAGGGAGTGCCTTTGAGCAGCAATGCATGTAAAGAGCCAGCACTTTCTTTCAGGCAAAGCCTCAGGCAATAGAAGTCATCTGTCCATCAGTCAGAAAGGGCTCTCGCCTGCTCCCTCTCGCTCGTGGCGGCTGCGACGTTGCGCTCAAGTCGCTTCCCTTGCGCAGGCTCGAGCTCTTCTCGGCGTCTTTCACCATATCCATGGCTTCCAGTCCTGCCCTTGCTCGCCTGCTATTTGCTCAGTAACGTCGATTGGAGCAAAGCATTGAAAGTGTTCAGTGAGCAGGCCAACCTGAAGCAGGAGATTTCTGCTGGTCGTGGAATAGCGAGGAGGCAAGTGATAAGGGGCTAGTCAGATGCAAACTGGGAGCTAATGCCAGACGTGAATGGGGAATTAGCTCAAATGGTAGAGCGCTCGCTTTGCATGTGAGAGGTAGCGGGATCAATGCCCGCATTCTCCACTTTTCTTTTGGCTCGGGTAATTGTTCAGACGCAAGAGTTGTGTCAGGTGTGGTGTGAGCCCATCTGCTTCTGAAGGTCACCGCAGGCTGAGGGACATCAAATCCTTTGGTGTGCTGTCGCAGCAAAACTTTCCGATTTTTGCATGAATGCAGCTGAAATGAAAGAAGGAAAAACTTCTATGCAAGTATCAACGCCTTCTCTAAGGATCAAACTCAGGACCTTCAGATTATGAGACTGACACGCTGCCTACTGCGCTAAGAAGACACTTGTCAGCTGAGTAACTGGAGAATGTGACCAACTATGTTCGCTTCCGTGGCATCCAAAGCCAGAATGCAAAGATTGCAAAAATGCTCGAGCCAGGTAGGAGCCGAACCTGCAATCTTCTAATCCGTAGTCAGACGCGTTATCCATTGCGCCGCCGGCCCAGGCTGTGAAAAATAGCTGCGACATCAGGAAGTACACAGGACGGGCAGCATTGAAAGGCATGCGGCAGAGAATCACCAAAGATAGGCACCTCTGCCGCTTCCCTTCGATTGACAGGTGGGGAGCGGAGCAGTGCAGTCGAAAACAAAGCAAAGCAAAGTCGTCCTTAGGTGGTTGGTTGCACTCCGTCTTGAAGCAGTGCGCATTCTTTTGAAGTAAGTATGTGCGTGGTAAGTGGCAATTCGCTAAAGGCAGAGCTCATAATATGACGAGCAGTTTTCAGCTGAACATGTTGCAGCTGAGGCACAGGACAGTGCCTTCGCCGTTTTGCTTGAACACTTGCATGTGTGTGTCAGCAGGGAGTGCCTTTGAGCAGCAATGCATGTAAAGAGCCAGCACTTTCTTTCAGGCAAAGCCTCAGGCAATAGAAGTCATCTGTCCATCAGTCAGAAAGGGCTCTCGCCTGCTCCCTCTCGCTCGTGGCGGCTGCGACGTTGCGCTCAAGTCGCTTCCCTTGCGCAGGCTCGAGCTCTTCTCGGCGTCTTTCACCATATCCATGGCTTCCAGTCCTGCCCTTGCTCGCCTGCTATTTGCTCAGTAACGTCGATTGGAGCAAAGCATTGAAAGTGTTCAGTGAGCAGGCCAACCTGAAGCAGGAGATTTCTGCTGGTCGTGGAATAGCGAGGAGGCAAGTGATAAGGGGCTAGTCAGATGCAAACTGGGAGCTAATGCCAGACGTGAATGGGGAATTAGCTCAAATGGTAGAGCGCTCGCTTTGCATGTGAGAGGTAGCGGGATCAATGCCCGCATTCTCCACTTTTCTTTTGGCTCGGGTAATTGTTCAGACGCAAGAGTTGTGTCAGGTGTGGTGTGAGCCCATCTGCTTCTGAAGGTCACCGCAGGCTGAGGGACATCAAATCCTTTGGTGTGCTGTCGCAGCAAAACTTTCCGATTTTTGCATGAATGCAGCTGAAATGAAAGAAGGAAAAACTTCTATGCAAGTATCAACGCCTTCTCTAAGGATCAAACTCAGGACCTTCAGATTATGAGACTGACACGCTGCCTACTGCGCTAAGAAGACACTTGTCAGCTGAGTAACTGGAGAATGTGACCAACTATGTTCGCTTCCGTGGCATCCAAAGCCAGAATGCAAAGATTGCAAAAATGCTCGAGCCAGGTAGGAGCCGAACCTGCAATCTTCTAATCCGTAGTCAGACGCGTTATCCATTGCGCCGCCGGCCCAGGCTGTGAAAAATAGCTGCGACATCAGGAAGTACACAGGACGGGCAGCATTGAAAGGCATGCGGCAGAGAATCACCAAAGATAGGCACCTCTGCCGCTTCCCTTCGATTGACAGGTGGGGAGCGGAGCAGTGCAGTCGAAAACAAAGCAAAGCAAAGTCGTCCTTAGGTGGTTGGTTGCACTCCGTCTTGAAGCAGTGCGCATTCTTTTGAAGTAAGTATGTGCGTGGTAAGTGGCAATTCGCTAAAGGCAGAGCTCATAATATGACGAGCAGTTTTCAGCTGAACATGTTGCAGCTGAGGCACAGGACAGTGCCTTCGCCGTTTTGCTTGAACACTTGCATGTGTGTGTCAGCAGGGAGTGCCTTTGAGCAGCAATGCATGTAAAGAGCCAGCACTTTCTTTCAGGCAAAGCCTCAGGCAATAGAAGTCATCTGTCCATCAGTCAGAAAGGGCTTTCGCCTGCTCCCTCTCGCTCGTGGCGGCTGCGACGTTGCGCTCAAGTCGCTTCCCTTGCGCAGGCTCGAGCTCTTCTCGGCGTCTTTCACCATATCCATGGCTTCCAGTCCTGCCCTTGCTCGCCTGCTATTTGCTCAGTAACGTCGATTGGAGCAAAGCATTGAAAGTGTTCAGTGAGCAGGCCAACCTGAAGCAGGAGATTTCTGCTGGTCGTGGAATAGCGAGGAGGCAAGTGATAAGGGGCTAGTCAGATGCAAACTGGGAGCTAATGCCAGACGTGAATGGGGAATTAGCTCAAATGGTAGAGCGCTCGCTTTGCATGTGAGAGGTAGCGGGATCAATGCCCGCATTCTCCACTTTTCTTTTGGCTCGGGTAATTGTTCAGACGCAAGAGTTGTGTCAGGTGTGGTGTGAGCCCATCTGCTTCTGAAGGTCACCGCAGGCTGAGGGACATCAAATCCTTTGGTGTGCTGTCGCAGCAAAACTTTCCGATTTTTGCATGAATGCAGCTGAAATGAAAGAAGGAAAAACTTCTATGCAAGTATCAACGCCTTCTCTAAGGATCAAACTCAGGACCTTCAGATTATGAGACTGACACGCTGCCTACTGCGCTAAGAAGACACTTGTCAGCTGAGTAACTGGAGAATGTGACCAACTATGTTCGCTTCCGTGGCATCCAAAGCCAGAATGCAAAGATTGCAAAAATGCTCGAGCCAGGTAGGAGCCGAACCTGCAATCTTCTAATCCGTAGTCAGACGCGTTATCCATTGCGCCGCCGGCCCAGGCTGTGAAAAATAGCTGCGACATCAGGAAGTACACAGGACGGGCAGCATTGAAAGGCATGCGGCAGAGAATCACCAAAGATAGGCACCTCTGCCGCTTCCCTTCGATTGACAGGTGGGGAGCGGAGCAGTGCAGTCGAAAACAAAGCAAAGCAAAGTCGTCCTTAGGTGGTTGGTTGCACTCCGTCTTGAAGCAGTGCGCATTCTTTTGAAGTAAGTATGTGCGTGGTAAGTGGCAATTCGCTAAAGGCAGAGCTCATAATATGACGAGCAGTTTGCAGCTGAACATGTTGCAGCTGAGGCACAGGACAGTGCCTTCGCCGTTTTGCTTGAACACTTGCATGTGTGTGTCAGCAGGGAGTGCCTTTGAGCAGCAATGCATGTAAAGAGCCAGCACTTTCTTTCAGGCAAAGCCTCAGGCAATAGAAGTCATCTGTCCATCAGTCAGAAAGGGCTCTCGCCTGCTCCCTCTCGCTCGTGGCGGCTGCGACGTTGCGCTCAAGTCGCTTCCCTTGCGCAGGCTCGAGCTCTTCTCGGCGTCTTTCACCATATCCATGGCTTCCAGTCCTGCCCTTGCTCGCCTGCTATTGCTCAGTAACGTCGATTGGAGCAAAGCATTGAAAGTGTTCAGTGAGCAGGCCAACCTGAAGCAGGAGATTTCTGCTGGTCGTGGAATAGCGAGGAGGCAAGTGATAAGGGGCTAGTCAGATGCAAACTGGGAGCTAATACCAGACATGAATGGGGAATTAGCTCAAATGGTAGAGCGCTCGCTTTGCATGTGAGAGGTAGCGGGATCAATGCCCGCATTCTCCACTTTTCTTTTGGCTCGGGTAATTGTTCAGACGCAAGAGTTGTGTCAGGTGTGGTGTGAGCCCATCTGCTTCTGAAGGTCACCGCAGGCTGAGGGACATCAAATCCTTTGGTGTGCTGTCGCAGCAAAACTTTCCGATTTTTGCATGAATGCAGCTGAAATGAAAGAAGGAAAAACTTCTATGCAAGTATCAATGCCTTCTCTAAGGATCGAACTCAGGACCTTCAGATTCTGAGACTGACACGCTGCCTACTGCGCTAAGAAGACACTTGCCAGCTTAGTAACTGGAGAATGTGACCAACTATGTTCGCTTCCGTGGCATCCAAAGCCAGAATGCAAAGATTGCAAAAATGCTCGAGCCAGGTAGGAGCCGAACCTGCAATCTTCTAATCCGTAGTCAGACGCGTTATCCATTGCACCGCCGGCCCAGGCTGTGAAAAATAGCTGCGACATCAGGAAGTACACAGGACGGGCAGCATTGAAAGGCACGCGGCAGAGAATCACCAAAGATAGGCACCTCTGCCGCTTCCCTTCGATTGACAGGTGGGGAGCGGAGCAGTGCAGTCGAAAACAAAGCAAAGCAAAGTCGTCCTTAGGTGGTTGGTTGCACTCCGTCTTGAAGCAGTGCGCATTCTTTTGAAGTAAGTATGTGCGTGGTAAGTGGCAATTCGCTAAAGGCAGAGCTCATAATATGACGAGCAGTTTTCAGCTGAACATGTTGCAGCTGAGGCACAGGACAGTGCCTTCGCCGTTTTGCTTGAACACTTGCATGTGTGTGTCAGCAGGGAGTGCCTTTGAGCAGCAATGCATGTAAAGAGCCAGCACTTTCTTTCAGGCAAAGCCTCAGGCAATAGAAGTCATCTGTCCATCAGTCAGAAAGGGCTCTCGCCTGCTCCCTCTCGCTCGTGGCGGCTGCGACGTTGCGCTCAAGTCGCTTCCCTTGCGCAGGCTCGAGCTCTTCTCGGCGTCTTTCACCATATCCATGGCTTCCAGTCCTGCCCTTGCTCGCCTGCTATTTGCTCAGTAACGTCGATTGGAGCAAAGCATTGAAAGTGTTCAGTGAGCAGGCCAACCTGAAGCAGGAGATTTCTGCTGGTCGTGGAATAGCGAGGAGGCAAGTGATAAGGGGCTAGTCAGATGCAAACTGGGAGCTAATGCCAGACGTGAATGGGGAATTAGCTCAAATGGTAGAGCGCTCGCTTTGCATGTGAGAGGTAGCGGGATCAATGCCCGCATTCTCCACTTTTCTTTTGGCTCGGGTAATTGTTCAGACGCAAGAGTTGTGTCAGGTGTGGTGTGAGCCCATCTGCTTCTGAAGGTCACCGCAGGCTGAGGGACATCAAATCCTTTGGTGTGCTGTCGCAGCAAAACTTTCCGATTTTTGCATGAATGCAGCTGAAATGAAAGAAGGAAAAACTTCTATGCAAGTATCAACGCCTTCTCTAAGGATCAAACTCAGGACCTTCAGATTATGAGACTGACACGCTGCCTACTGCGCTAAGAAGACACTTGTCAGCTGAGTAACTGGAGAATGTGACCAACTATGTTCGCTTCCGTGGCATCCAAAGCCAGAATGCAAAGATTGCAAAAATGCTCGAGCCAGGTAGGAGCCGAACCTGCAATCTTCTAATCCGTAGTCAGACGCGTTATCCATTGCGCCGCCGGCCCAGGCTGTGAAAAATAGCTGCGACATCAGGAAGTACACAGGACGGGCAGCATTGAAAGGCATGCGGCAGAGAATCACCAAAGATAGGCACCTCTGCCGCTTCCCTTCGATTGACAGGTGGGGAGCGGAGCAGTGCAGTCGAAAACAAAGCAAAGCAAAGTCGTCCTTAGGTGGCTGGTTGCACTCCGTCTTGAAGCAGTGCGCATTCTTTTGAAGTAAGTATGTGCGTGGTAAGTGGCAATTCGCTAAAGGCAGAGCTCATAATATGACGAGCAGTTTGCAGCTGAACATGTTGCAGCTGAGGCACAGGACAGTGCCTTCGCCGTTTTGCTTGAACACTTGCATGTGTGTGTCAGCAGGGAGTGCCTTTGAGCAGCAATGCATGTAAAGAGCCAGCACTTTCTTTCAGGCAAAGCCTCAGGCAATAGAAGTCATCTGTCCATCAGTCAGAAAGGGCTCTCGCCTGCTCCCTCTCGCTCGTGGCGGCTGCGACGTTGCGCTCAAGTCGCTTCCCTTGCGCAGGCTCGAGCTCTTCTCGGCGTCTTTCACCATATCCATGGCTTCCAGTCCTGCCCTTGCTCGCCTGCTATTTGCTCAGTAACGTCGATTGGAGCAAAGCATTGAAAGTGTTCAGTGAGCAGGCCAACCTGAAGCAGGAGATTTCTGCTGGTCGTGGAATAGCGAGGAGGCAAGTGATAAGGGGCTAGTCAGATGCAAACTGGGAGCTAATGCCAGACGTGAATGGGGAATTAGCTCAAATGGTAGAGCGCTCGCTTTGCATGTGAGAGGTAGCGGGATCAATGCCCGCATTCTCCACTTTTCTTTTGGCTCGGGTAATTGTTCAGACGCAAGAGTTGTGTCAGGTGTGGTGTGAGCCCATCTGCTTCTGAAGGTCACCGCAGGCTGAGGGACATCAAATCCTTTGGTGTGCTGTCGCAGCAAAACTTTCCGATTTTTGCATGAATGCAGCTGAAATGAAAGAAGGAAAAACTTCTATGCAAGTATCAACGCCTTCTCTAAGGATCAAACTCAGGACCTTCAGATTATGAGACTGACACGCTGCCTACTGCGCTAAGAAGACACTTGTCAGCTGAGTAACTGGAGAATGTGACCAACTATGTTCGCTTCCGTGGCATCCAAAGCCAGAATGCAAAGATTGCAAAAATGCTCGAGCCAGGTAGGAGCCGAACCTGCAATCTTCTAATCCGTAGTCAGACGCGTTATCCATTGCGCCGCCGGCCCAGGCTGTGAAAAATAGCTGCGACATCAGGAAGTACACAGGACGGGCAGCATTGAAAGGCATGCGGCAGAGAATCACCAAAGATAGGCACCTCTGCCGCTTCCCTTCGATTGACAGGTGGGGAGCGGAGCAGTGCAGTCGAAAACAAAGCAAAGCAAAGTCGTCCTTAGGTGGCTGGTTGCACTCCGTCTTGAAGCAGTGCGCATTCTTTTGAAGTAAGTATGTGCGTGGTAAGTGGCAATTCGCTAAAGGCAGAGCTCATAATATGACGAGCAGTTTGCAGCTGAACATGTTGCAGCTGAGGCACAGGACAGTGCCTTCGCCGTTTTGCTTGAACACTTGCATGTGTGTGTCAGCAGGGAGTGCCTTTGAGCAGCAATGCATGTAAAGAGCCAGCACTTTCTTTCAGGCAAAGCCTCAGGCAATAGAAGTCATCTGTCCATCAGTCAGAAAGGGCTCTCGCCTGCTCCCTCTCGCTCGTGGCGGCTGCGACGTTGCGCTCAAGTCGCTTCCCTTGCGCAGGCTCGAGCTCTTCTCGGCGTCTTTCACCATATCCATGGCTTCCAGTCCTGCCCTTGCTCGCCTGCTATTTGCTCAGTAACGTCGATTGGAGCAAAGCATTGAAAGTGTTCAGTGAGCAGGCCAACCTGAAGCAGGAGATTTCTGCTGGTCGTGGAATAGCGAGGAGGCAAGTGATAAGGGGCTAGTCAGATGCAAACTGGGAGCTAATGCCAGACGTGAATGGGGAATTAGCTCAAATGGTAGAGCGCTCGCTTTGCATGTGAGAGGTAGCGGGATCAATGCCCGCATTCTCCACTTTTCTTTTGGCTCGGGTAATTGTTCAGACGCAAGAGTTGTGTCAGGTGTGGTGTGAGCCCATCTGCTTCTGAAGGTCACCGCAGGCTGAGGGACATCAAATCCTTTGGTGTGCTGTCGCAGCAAAACTTTCCGATTTTTGCATGAATGCAGCTGAAATGAAAGAAGGAAAAACTTCTATGCAAGTATCAACGCCTTCTCTAAGGATCAAACTCAGGACCTTCAGATTCTGAGACTGACACGCTGCCTTCTGCGCTAAGAAGACACTTGCCAGCTGAGTAACTGGAGAATGTGACCAACTGTGTTCGCTTCCGTGGCATCCAAAGCCAGAATGCAAAGATTGCAAAAATGCTCGAGCCAGGTAGGAGCCGAACCTGCAATCTTCTAATCCGTAGTCAGACGCGTTATCCATTGCGCCGCCGGCCCAGGCTGTGAAAAATAGCTGCGACATCAGGAAGTACACAGGACGGGCAGCATTGAAAGGCATGCGGCAGAGAATCACCAAAGATAGGCACCTCTGCCGCTTCCCTTCGATTGACAGGTGGGGAGCGGAGCAGTGCAGTCGAAAACAAAGCAAAGCAAAGTCGTCCTTAGGTGGTTGGTTGCACTCCGTCTTGAAGCAGTGCGCATTCTTTTGAAGTAAGTATGTGCGTGGTAAGTGGCAATTCGCTAAAGGCAGAGCTCATAATATGACGAGCAGTTTGCAGCTGAACATGTTGCAGCTGAGGCACAGGACAGTGCCTTTGCCGTTTTGCTTGAACACTTGCATGTGTGTGTCAGCAGGGAGTGCCTTTGAGCAGCAATGCATGTAAAGAGCCAGCACTTTCTTTCAGGCAAAGCCTCAGGCAATAGAAGTCATCTGTCCATCAGTCAGAAAGGGCTTTCGCCTGCTCCCTCTCGCTCGTGGCGGCTGCGACGTTGCGCTCAAGTCGCTTCCCTTGCGCAGGCTCGAGCTCTTCTCGGCGTCTTTCACCATATCCATGGCTTCCAGTCCTGCCCTTGCTCGCCTGCTATTGCTCAGTAACGTCGATTGGAGCAAAGCATTGAAAGTGTTCAGTGAGCAGGCCAACCTGAAGCAGGAGATTTCTGCTGGTCGTGGAATAGCGAGGAGGCAAGTGATAAGGGGCTAGTCAGATGCAAACTGGGAGCTAATGCCAGACGTGAATGGGGAATTAGCTCAAATGGTAGAGCGCTCGCTTTGCATGTGAGAGGTAGCGGGATCAATGCCCGCATTCTCCACTTTTCTTTTGGCTCGGGTAATTGTTCAGACGCAAGAGTTGTGTCAGGTGTGGTGTGAGCCCATCTGCTTCTGAAGGTCACCGCAGGTTGAGGGACATCAAATCCTTTGGTGTGCTGTCTCAGCAAAACTTTCCGATTTTTGCATGAATGCAGCTGAAATGAAAGAAGGAAAAACTTCTATGCAAGTATCAACGCCTTCTCTAAGGATCGAACTCAGGACCTTCAGATTATGAGACTGACACGCTGCCTACTGCACTAAGAAGACACTTGTCAGCTGAGTAACTGGAGAATGTGACCAACTATGTTCGCTTCCGTGGCATCCAAAGCCAGAATGCAAAGATTGCAAAAATGCTCGAGCCAGGTAGGAGCCGAACCTGCAATCTTCTAATCCGTAGTCAGACGCGGTATCCATTGCGCCGCCGGCCCAGGCTGTGAAAAATAGCTGCGACATCAGGAAGTACACAAGACGGGCAGCATTGAAAGGCATGCGGCAGAGAATCACCAAAGATAGGCACCTCTGCCGCTTCCCTTCGATTGACAGGTGGGGAGCGGAGCAGTGCAGTCGAAAACAAAGCAAAGCAAAGTCGTCCTTAGGTGGTTGGTTGCACTCCGTCTTGAAGCAGTGCGCATTCTTTTGAAGTAAGTATGTGCGTGGTAAGTGGCAATTCGCTAAAGGCAGAGCTCATAATATGACGAGCAGTTTGCAGCTGAACATGTTGCAGCTGAGGCACAGGACAGTGCCTTCGCCGTTTTGCTTGAACACTTGCATGTGTGTGTCAGCAGGGAGTGCCTTTGAGCAGCAATGCATGTAAAGAGCCAGCACTTTCTTTCAGGCAAAGCCTCAGGCAATAGAAGTCATCTGTCCATCAGTCAGAAAGGGCTCTCGCCTGCTCCCTCACGCTCGTGGCGGCTGCGACGTTGCGCTCAAGTCGCTTCCCTTGCGCAGGCTCGAGCTCTTCTCGGCGTCTTTCACCATATCCATGGCTTCCAGTCCTGCCCTTGCTCGCCTGCTATTTGCTCAGTAACGTCGATTGGAGCAAAGCATTGAAAGTGTTCAGTGAGCAGGCCAACCTGAAGCAGGAGATTTCTGCTGGTCGTGGAATCGCGAGGAGGCAAGTGATAAGGGGCTAGTCAGATGCAAACTGGGAGCTAATGCCAGACGTGAATGGCGAATTAGCTCAAATGGTAGAGCGCTCGCTTTGCATGTGAGAGGTAGCGGGATCAATGCCCGCATTCTCCACTTTTCTTTTGGCTCGGGTAATTGTTCAGACGCAAGAGTTGTGTCAGGTGTGGTGTGAGCCCATCTGCTTCTGAAGGTCACCGCAGGCTGAGGGACATCAAATCCTTTGGTGTGCTGTCGCAGCAAAACTTTCCGATTTTTGCATGAATGCAGCTGAAATGAAAGAAGGAAAAACTTCTATGCAAGTATCAATGCCTTCTCTAAGGATCAAACTCAGGACCTTCAGATTATGAGACTGACACGCTGCCTACTGCGCTAAGAAGACACTTGTCAGCTGAGTAACTGGAGAATGTGACCAACTATGTTCGCTTCCGTGGCATCCAAAGCCAGAATGCAAAGATTGCAAAAATGCTCGAGCCAGGTAGGAGCCGAACCTGCAATCTTCTAATCCGTAGTCAGACGCGTTATCCATTGCGCCGCCGGCCCAGGCTGTGAAAAATAGCTGCGACATCAGGAAGTACACAGGACGGGCAGCATTGAAAGGCATGCGGCAGAGAATCACCAAAGATAGGCACCTCTGCCGCTTCCCTTCGATTGACAGGTGGGGAGCGGAGCAGTGCAGTCGAAAACAAAGCAAAGCAAAGTCGTCCTTAGGTGGTTGGTTGCACTCCGTCTTGAAGCAGTGCGCATTCTTTTGAAGTAAGTATGTGCGTGGTAAGTGGCAATTCGCTAAAGGCAGAGCTCATAATATGACGAGCAGTTTGCAGCTGAACATGTTGCAGCTGAGGCACAGGACAGTGCCTTTGCCGTTTTGCTTGAACACTTGCATGTGTGTGTCAGCAGGGAGTGCCTTTGAGCAGCAATGCATGTAAAGAGCCAGCACTTTCTTTCAGGCAAAGCCTCAGGCAATAGAAGTCATCTGTCCATCAGTCAGAAAGGGCTTTCGCCTGCTCCCTCTCGCTCGTGGCGGCTGCGACGTTGCGCTCAAGTCGCTTCCCTTGCGCAGGCTCGAGCTCTTCTCGGCGTCTTTCACCATATCCATGGCTTCCAGTCCTGCCCTTGCTCGCCTGCTATTGCTCAGTAACGTCGATTGGAGCAAAGCATTGAAAGTGTTCAGTGAGCAGGCCAACCTGAAGCAGGAGATTTCTGCTGGTCGTGGAATAGCGAGGAGGCAAGTGATAAGGGGCTAGTCAGATGCAAACTGGGAGCTAATGCCAGACGTGAATGGGGAATTAGCTCAAATGGTAGAGCGCTCGCTTTGCATGTGAGAGGTAGCGGGATCAATGCCCGCATTCTCCACTTTTCTTTTGGCTCGGGTAATTGTTCAGACGCAAGAGTTGTGTCAGGTGTGGTGTGAGCCCATCTGCTTCTGAAGGTCACCGCAGGTTGAGGGACATCAAATCCTTTGGTGTGCTGTCTCAGCAAAACTTTCCGATTTTTGCATGAATGCAGCTGAAATGAAAGAAGGAAAAACTTCTATGCAAGTATCAACGCCTTCTCTAAGGATCGAACTCAGGACCTTCAGATTATGAGACTGACACGCTGCCTACTGCACTAAGAAGACACTTGTCAGCTGAGTAACTGGAGAATGTGACCAACTATGTTCGCTTCCGTGGCATCCAAAGCCAGAATGCAAAGATTGCAAAAATGCTCGAGCCAGGTAGGAGCCGAACCTGCAATCTTCTAATCCGTAGTCAGACGCGTTATCCATTGCACCGCCGGCCCAGGCTGTGAAAAATAGCTGCGACATCAGGAAGTACACAGGACGGGCAGCATTGAAAGGCATGCGGCAGAGAATCACCAAAGATAAGCACCTCTGCCGCTTCCCTTCGATTGACAGGTGGGGAGCGGAGCAGTGCAGTCGAAAACAAAGCAAAGCAAAGTCGTCCTTAGGTGGTTGGTTGCACTCCGTCTTGAAGCAGTGCGCATTCTTTTGAAGTAAGTATGTGCGTGGTAAGTGGCAATTCGCTAAAGGCAGAGCTCATAATATGACGAGCAGTTTGCAGCTGAACATGTTGCAGCTGAGGCACAGGACAGTGCCTTTGCCGTTTTGCTTGAACACTTGCATGTGTGTGTCAGCAGGGAGTGCCTTTGAGCAGCAATGCATGTAAAGAGCCAGCACTTTCTTTCAGGCAAAGCCTCAGGCAATAGAAGTCATCTGTCCATCAGTCAGAAAGGGCTTTCGCCTGCTCCCTCTCGCTCGTGGCGGCTGCGACGTTGCGCTCAAGTCGCTTCCCTTGCGCAGGCTCGAGCTCTTCTCGGCGTCTTTCACCATATCCATGGCTTCCAGTCCTGCCCTTGCTCGCCTGCTATTGCTCAGTAACGTCGATTGGAGCAAAGCATTGAAAGTGTTCAGTGAGCAGGCCAACCTGAAGCAGGAGATTTCTGCTGGTCGTGGAATAGCGAGGAGGCAAGTGATAAGGGGCTAGTCAGATGCAAACTGGGAGCTAATGCCAGACGTGAATGGGGAATTAGCTCAAATGGTAGAGCGCTCGCTTTGCATGTGAGAGGTAGCGGGATCAATGCCCGCATTCTCCACTTTTCTTTTGGCTCGGGTAATTGTTCAGACGCAAGAGTTGTGTCAGGTGTGGTGTGAGCCCATCTGCTTCTGAAGGTCACCGCAGGTTGAGGGACATCAAATCCTTTGGTGTGCTGTCTCAGCAAAACTTTCCGATTTTTGCATGAATGCAGCTGAAATGAAAGAAGGAAAAACTTCTATGCAAGTATCAACGCCTTCTCTAAGGATCGAACTCAGGACCTTCAGATTATGAGACTGACACGCTGCCTACTGCACTAAGAAGACACTTGTCAGCTGAGTAACTGGAGAATGTGACCAACTATGTTCGCTTCCGTGGCATCCAAAGCCAGAATGCAAAGATTGCAAAAATGCTCGAGCCAGGTAGGAGCCGAACCTGCAATCTTCTAATCCGTAGTCAGACGCGGTATCCATTGCGCCGCCGGCCCAGGCTGTGAAAAATAGCTGCGACATCAGGAAGTACACAAGACGGGCAGCATTGAAAGGCATGCGGCAGAGAATCACCAAAGATAGGCACCTCTGCCGCTTCCCTTCGATTGACAGGTGGGGAGCGGAGCAGTGCAGTCGAAAACAAAGCAAAGCAAAGTCGTCCTTAGGTGGTTGGTTGCACTCCGTCTTGAAGCAGTGCGCATTCTTTTGAAGTAAGTATGTGCGTGGTAAGTGGCAATTCGCTAAAGGCAGAGCTCATAATATGACGAGCAGTTTGCAGCTGAACATGTTGCAGCTGAGGCACAGGACAGTGCCTTTGCCGTTTTGCTTGAACACTTGCATGTGTGTGTCAGCAGGGAGTGCCTTTGAGCAGCAATGCATGTAAAGAGCCAGCACTTTCTTTCAGGCAAAGCCTCAGGCAATAGAAGTCATCTGTCCATCAGTCAGAAAGGGCTTTCGCCTGCTCCCTCACGCTCGTGGCGGCTGCGACGTTGCGCTCAAGTCGCTTCCCTTGCGCAGGCTCGAGCTCTTCTCGGCGTCTTTCACCATATCCATGGCTTCCAGTCCTGCCCTTGCTCGCCTGCTATTGCTCAGTAACGTCGATTGGAGCAAAGCATTGAAAGTGTTCAGTGAGCAGGCCAACCTGAAGCAGGAGATTTCTGCTGGTCGTGGAATAGCGAGGAGGCAAGTGATAAGGGGCTAGTCAGATGCAAACTGGGAGCTAATGCCAGACGTGAATGGGGAATTAGCTCAAATGGTAGAGCGCTCGCTTTGCATGTGAGAGGTAGCGGGATCAATGCCCGCATTCTCCACTTTTCTTTTGGCTCGGGTAATTGTTCAGACGCAAGAGTTGTGTCAGGTGTGGTGTGAGCCCATCTGCTTCTGAAGGTCACCGCAGGTTGAGGGACATCAAATCCTTTGGTGTGCTGTCTCAGCAAAACTTTCCGATTTTTGCATGAATGCAGCTGAAATGAAAGAAGGAAAAACTTCTATGCAAGTATCAACGCCTTCTCTAAGGATCGAACTCAGGACCTTCAGATTATGAGACTGACACGCTGCCTACTGCACTAAGAAGACACTTGCCAGCTTAGTAACTGGAGAATGTGACCAACTATGTTCGCTTCCGTGGCATCCAAAGCCAGAATGCAAAGATTGCAAAAATGCTCGAGCCAGGTAGGAGCCGAACCTGCAATCTTCTAATCCGTAGTCAGACGCGTTATCCATTGCACCGCCGGCCCAGGCTGTGAAAAATAGCTGCGACATCAGGAAGTACACAGGACGGGCAGCATTGAAAGGCACGCGGCAGAGAATCACCAAAGATAGGCACCTCTGCCGCTTCCCTTCGATTGACAGGTGGGGAGCGGAGCAGTGCAGTCGAAAACAAAGCAAAGCAAAGTCGTCCTTAGGTGGTTGGTTGCACTCCGTCTTGAAGCAGTGCGCATTCTTTTGAAGTAAGTATGTGCGTGGTAAGTGGCAATTCGCTAAAGGCAGAGCTCATAATATGACGAGCAGTTTTCAGCTGAACATGTTGCAGCTGAGGCACAGGACAGTGCCTTCGCCGTTTTGCTTGAACACTTGCATGTGTGTGTCAGCAGGGAGTGCCTTTGAGCAGCAATGCATGTAAAGAGCCAGCACTTTCTTTCAGGCAAAGCCTCAGGCAATAGAAGTCATCTGTCCATCAGTCAGAAAGGGCTCTCGCCTGCTCCCTCACGCTCGTGGCGGCTGCGACGTTGCGCTCAAGTCGCTTCCCTTGCGCAGGCTCGAGCTCTTCTCGGCGTCTTTCACCATATCCATGGCTTCCAGTCCTGCCCTTGCTCGCCTGCTATTTGCTCAGTAACGTCGATTGGAGCAAAGCATTGAAAGTGTTCAGTGAGCAGGCCAACCTGAAGCAGGAGATTTCTGCTGGTCGTGGAATCGCGAGGAGGCAAGTGATAAGGGGCTAGTCAGATGCAAACTGGGAGCTAATGCCAGACGTGAATGGCGAATTAGCTCAAATGGTAGAGCGCTCGCTTTGCATGTGAGAGGTAGCGGGATCAATGCCCGCATTCTCCACTTTTCTTTTGGCTCGGGTAATTGTTCAGACGCAAGAGTTGTGTCAGGTGTGGTGTGAGCCCATCTGCTTCTGAAGGTCACCGCAGGCTGAGGGACATCAAATCCTTTGGTGTGCTGTCGCAGCAAAACTTTCCGATTTTTGCATGAATGCAGCTGAAATGAAAGAAGGAAAAACTTCTATGCAAGTATCAATGCCTTCTCTAAGGATCAAACTCAGGACCTTCAGATTATGAGACTGACACGCTGCCTACTGCGCTAAGAAGACACTTGTCAGCTGAGTAACTGGAGAATGTGACCAACTATGTTCGCTTCCGTGGCATCCAAAGCCAGAATGCAAAGATTGCAAAAATGCTCGAGCCAGGTAGGAGCCGAACCTGCAATCTTCTAATCCGTAGTCAGACGCGTTATCCATTGCGCCGCCGGCCCAGGCTGTGAAAAATAGCTGCGACATCAGGAAGTACACAGGACGGGCAGCATTGAAAGGCATGCGGCAGAGAATCACCAAAGATAAGCACCTCTGCCGCTTCCCTTCGATTGACAGGTGGGGAGCGGAGCAGTGCAGTCGAAAACAAAGCAAAGCAAAGTCGTCCTTAGGTGGTTGGTTGCACTCCGTCTTGAAGCAGTGCGCATTCTTTTGAAGTAAGTATGTGCGTGGTAAGTGGCAATTCGCTAAAGGCAGAGCTCATAATATGACGAGCAGTTTGCAGCTGAACATGTTGCAGCTGAGGCACAGGACAGTGCCTTTGCCGTTTTGCTTGAACACTTGCATGTGTGTGTCAGCAGGGAGTGCCTTTGAGCAGCAATGCATGTAAAGAGCCAGCACTTTCTTTCAGGCAAAGCCTCAGGCAATAGAAGTCATCTGTCCATCAGTCAGAAAGGGCTTTCGCCTGCTCCCTCTCGCTCGTGGCGGCTGCGACGTTGCGCTCAAGTCGCTTCCCTTGCGCAGGCTCGAGCTCTTCTCGGCGTCTTTCACCATATCCATGGCTTCCAGTCCTGCCCTTGCTCGCCTGCTATTGCTCAGTAACGTCGATTGGAGCAAAGCATTGAAAGTGTTCAGTGAGCAGGCCAACCTGAAGCAGGAGATTTCTGCTGGTCGTGGAATAGCGAGGAGGCAAGTGATAAGGGGCTAGTCAGATGCAAACTGGGAGCTAATGCCAGACGTGAATGGGGAATTAGCTCAAATGGTAGAGCGCTCGCTTTGCATGTGAGAGGTAGCGGGATCAATGCCCGCATTCTCCACTTTTCTTTTGGCTCGGGTAATTGTTCAGACGCAAGAGTTGTGTCAGGTGTGGTGTGAGCCCATCTGCTTCTGAAGGTCACCGCAGGCTGAGGGACATCAAATCCTTTGGTGTGCTGTCGCAGCAAAACTTTCCGATTTTTGCATGAATGCAGCTGAAATGAAAGAAGGAAAAACTTCTATGCAAGTATCAATGCCTTCTCTAAGGATCAAACTCAGGACCTTCAGATTATGAGACTGACACGCTGCCTACTGCGCTAAGAAGACACTTGTCAGCTGAGTAACTGGAGAATGTGACCAACTATGTTCGCTTCCGTGGCATCCAAAGCCAGAATGCAAAGATTGCAAAAATGCTCGAGCCAGGTAGGAGCCGAACCTGCAATCTTCTAATCCGTAGTCAGACGCGTTATCCATTGCGCCGCCGGCCCAGGCTGTGAAAAATAGCTGCGACATCAGGAAGTACACAGGACGGGCAGCATTGAAAGGCATGCGGCAGAGAATCACCAAAGATAGGCACCTCTGCCGCTTCCCTTCGATTGACAGGTGGGGAGCGGAGCAGTGCAGTCGAAAACAAAGCAAAGCAAAGTCGTCCTTAGGTGGTTGGTTGCACTCCGTCTTGAAGCAGTGCGCATTCTTTTGAAGTAAGTATGTGCGTGGTAAGTGGCAATTCGCTAAAGGCAGAGCTCATAATATGACGAGCAGTTTGCAGCTGAACATGTTGCAGCTGAGGCACAGGACAGTGCCTTTGCCGTTTTGCTTGAACACTTGCATGTGTGTGTCAGCAGGGAGTGCCTTTGAGCAGCAATGCATGTAAAGAGCCAGCACTTTCTTTCAGGCAAAGCCTCAGGCAATAGAAGTCATCTGTCCATCAGTCAGAAAGGGCTTTCGCCTGCTCCCTCTCGCTCGTGGCGGCTGCGACGTTGCGCTCAAGTCGCTTCCCTTGCGCAGGCTCGAGCTCTTCTCGGCGTCTTTCACCATATCCATGGCTTCCAGTCCTGCCCTTGCTCGCCTGCTATTGCTCAGTAACGTCGATTGGAGCAAAGCATTGAAAGTGTTCAGTGAGCAGGCCAACCTGAAGCAGGAGATTTCTGCTGGTCGTGGAATAGCGAGGAGGCAAGTGATAAGGGGCTAGTCAGATGCAAACTGGGAGCTAATGCCAGACGTGAATGGGGAATTAGCTCAAATGGTAGAGCGCTCGCTTTGCATGTGAGAGGTAGCGGGATCAATGCCCGCATTCTCCACTTTTCTTTTGGCTCGGGTAATTGTTCAGACGCAAGAGTTGTGTCAGGTGTGGTGTGAGCCCATCTGCTTCTGAAGGTCACCGCAGGTTGAGGGACATCAAATCCTTTGGTGTGCTGTCTCAGCAAAACTTTCCGATTTTTGCATGAATGCAGCTGAAATGAAAGAAGGAAAAACTTCTATGCAAGTATCAACGCCTTCTCTAAGGATCGAACTCAGGACCTTCAGATTATGAGACTGACACGCTGCCTACTGCACTAAGAAGACACTTGTCAGCTGAGTAACTGGAGAATGTGACCAACTATGTTCGCTTCCGTGGCATCCAAAGCCAGAATGCAAAGATTGCAAAAATGCTCGAGCCAGGTAGGAGCCGAACCTGCAATCTTCTAATCCGTAGTCAGACGCGTTATCCATTGCACCGCCGGCCCAGGCTGTGAAAAATAGCTGCGACATCAGGAAGTACACAGGACGGGCAGCATTGAAAGGCACGCGGCAGAGAATCACCAAAGATAGGCACCTCTGCCGCTTCCCTTCGATTGACAGGTGGGGAGCGGAGCAGTGCAGTCGAAAACAAAGCAAAGCAAAGTCGTCCTTAGGTGGTTGGTTGCACTCCGTCTTGAAGCAGTGCGCATTCTTTTGAAGTAAGTATGTGCGTGGTAAGTGGCAATTCGCTAAAGGCAGAGCTCATAATATGACGAGCAGTTTTCAGCTGAACATGTTGCAGCTGAGGCACAGGACAGTGCCTTCGCCGTTTTGCTTGAACACTTGCATGTGTGTGTCAGCAGGGAGTGCCTTTGAGCAGCAATGCATGTAAAGAGCCAGCACTTTCTTTCAGGCAAAGCCTCAGGCAATAGAAGTCATCTGTCCATCAGTCAGAAAGGGCTCTCGCCTGCTCCCTCACGCTCGTGGCGGCTGCGACGTTGCGCTCAAGTCGCTTCCCTTGCGCAGGCTCGAGCTCTTCTCGGCGTCTTTCACCATATCCATGGCTTCCAGTCCTGCCCTTGCTCGCCTGCTATTGCTCAGTAACGTCGATTGGAGCAAAGCATTGAAAGTGTTCAGTGAGCAGGCCAACCTGAAGCAGGAGATTTCTGCTGGTCGTGGAATAGCGAGGAGGCAAGTGATAAGGGGCTAGTCAGATGCAAACTGGGAGCTAATGCCAGACGTGAATGGGGAATTAGCTCAAATGGTAGAGCGCTCGCTTTGCATGTGAGAGGTAGCGGGATCAATGCCCGCATTCTCCACTTTTCTTTTGGCTCGGGTAATTGTTCAGACGCAAGAGTTGTGTCAGGTGTGGTGTGAGCCCATCTGCTTCTGAAGGTCACCGCAGGTTGAGGGACATCAAATCCTTTGGTGTGCTGTCTCAGCAAAACTTTCCGATTTTTGCATGAATGCAGCTGAAATGAAAGAAGGAAAAACTTCTATGCAAGTATCAACGCCTTCTCTAAGGATCGAACTCAGGACCTTCAGATTATGAGACTGACACGCTGCCTACTGCACTAAGAAGACACTTGTCAGCTGAGTAACTGGAGAATGTGACCAACTATGTTCGCTTCCGTGGCATCCAAAGCCAGAATGCAAAGATTGCAAAAATGCTCGAGCCAGGTAGGAGCCGAACCTGCAATCTTCTAATCCGTAGTCAGACGCGTTATCCATTGCACCGCCGGCCCAGGCTGTGAAAAATAGCTGCGACATCAGGAAGTACACAGGACGGGCAGCATTGAAAGGCACGCGGCAGAGAATCACCAAAGATAGGCACCTCTGCCGCTTCCCTTCGATTGACAGGTGGGGAGCGGAGCAGTGCAGTCGAAAACAAAGCAAAGCAAAGTCGTCCTTAGGTGGTTGGTTGCACTCCGTCTTGAAGCAGTGCGCATTCTTTTGAAGTAAGTATGTGCGTGGTAAGTGGCAATTCGCTAAAGGCAGAGCTCATAATATGACGAGCAGTTTTCAGCTGAACATGTTGCAGCTGAGGCACAGGACAGTGCCTTCGCCGTTTTGCTTGAACACTTGCATGTGTGTGTCAGCAGGGAGTGCCTTTGAGCAGCAATGCATGTAAAGAGCCAGCACTTTCTTTCAGGCAAAGCCTCAGGCAATAGAAGTCATCTGTCCATCAGTCAGAAAGGGCTCTCGCCTGCTCCCTCACGCTCGTGGCGGCTGCGACGTTGCGCTCAAGTCGCTTCCCTTGCGCAGGCTCGAGCTCTTCTCGGCGTCTTTCACCATATCCATGGCTTCCAGTCCTGCCCTTGCTCGCCTGCTATTTGCTCAGTAACGTCGATTGGAGCAAAGCATTGAAAGTGTTCAGTGAGCAGGCCAACCTGAAGCAGGAGATTTCTGCTGGTCGTGGAATAGCGAGGAGGCAAGTGATAAGGGGCTAGTCAGATGCAAACTGGGAGCTAATGCCAGACGTGAATGGGGAATTAGCTCAAATGGTAGAGCGCTCGCTTTGCATGTGAGAGGTAGCGGGATCAATGCCCGCATTCTCCACTTTTCTTTTGGCTCGGGTAATTGTTCAGACGCAAGAGTTGTGTCAGGTGTGGTGTGAGCCCATCTGCTTCTGAAGGTCACCGCAGGCTGAGGGACATCAAATCCTTTGGTGTGCTGTCGCAGCAAAACTTTCCGATTTTTGCATGAATGCAGCTGAAATGAAAGAAGGAAAAACTTCTATGCAAGTATCAACGCCTTCTCTAAGGATCAAACTCAGGACCTTCAGATTATGAGACTGACACGCTGCCTACTGCGCTAAGAAGACACTTGTCAGCTGAGTAACTGGAGAATGTGACCAACTATGTTCGCTTCCGTGGCATCCAAAGCCAGAATGCAAAGATTGCAAAAATGCTCGAGCCAGGTAGGAGCCGAACCTGCAATCTTCTAATCCGTAGTCAGACGCGTTATCCATTGCGCCGCCGGCCCAGGCTGTGAAAAATAGCTGCGACATCAGGAAGTACACAGGACGGGCAGCATTGAAAGGCATGCGGCAGAGAATCACCAAAGATAGGCACCTCTGCCGCTTCCCTTCGATTGACAGGTGGGGAGCGGAGCAGTGCAGTCGAAAACAAAGCAAAGCAAAGTCGTCCTTAGGTGGTTGGTTGCACTCCGTCTTGAAGCAGTGCGCATTCTTTTGAAGTAAGTATGTGCGTGGTAAGTGGCAATTCGCTAAAGGCAGAGCTCATAATATGACGAGCAGTTTGCAGCTGAACATGTTGCAGCTGAGGCACAGGACAGTGCCTTTGCCGTTTTGCTTGAACACTTGCATGTGTGTGTCAGCAGGGAGTGCCTTTGAGCAGCAATGCATGTAAAGAGCCAGCACTTTCTTTCAGGCAAAGCCTTAGGCAATAGAAGTCATCTGTCCATCAGTCAGAAAGGGCTTTCGCCTGCTCCCTCTCGCTCGTGGCGGCTGCGACGTTGCGCTCAAGTCGCTTCCCTTGCGCAGGCTCGAGCTCTTCTCGGCGTCTTTCACCATATCCATGGCTTCCAGTCCTGCCCTTGCTCGCCTGCTATTGCTCAGTAACGTCGATTGGAGCAAAGCATTGAAAGTGTTCAGTGAGCAGGCCAACCTGAAGCAGGAGATTTCTGCTGGTCGTGGAATAGCGAGGAGGCAAGTGATAAGGGGCTAGTCAGATGCAAACTGGGAGCTAATGCCAGACGTGAATGGGGAATTAGCTCAAATGGTAGAGCGCTCGCTTTGCATGTGAGAGGTAGCGGGATAAATGCCCGCATTCTCCACTTTTCTTTTGGCTCGGGTAATTGTTCAGACGCAAGAGTTGTGTCAGGTGTGGTGTGAGCCCATCTGCTTCTGAAGGTCACCGCAGGCTGAGGGACATCAAATCCTTTGGTGTGCTGTCGCAGCAAAACTTTCCGATTTTTGCATGAATGCAGCTGAAATGAAAGAAGGAAAAACTTCTATGCAAGTATCAATGCCTTCTCTAAGGATCGAACTCAGGACCTTCAGATTCTGAGACTGACACGCTGCCTACTGCGCTAAGAAGACACTTGCCAGCTTAGTAACTGGAGAATGTGACCAACTATGTTCGCTTCCGTGGCATCCAAAGCCAGAATGCAAAGATTGCAAAAATGCTCGAGCCAGGTAGGAGCCGAACCTGCAATCTTCTAATCCGTAGTCAGACGCGTTATCCATTGCACCGCCGGCCCAGGCTGTGAAAAATAGCTGCGACATCAGGAAGTACACAGGACGGGCAGCATTGAAAGGCACGCGGCAGAGAATCACCAAAGATAGGCACCTCTGCCGCTTCCCTTCGATTGACAGGTGGGGAGCGGAGCAGTGCAGTCGAAAACAAAGCAAAGCAAAGTCGTCCTTAGGTGGTTGGTTGCACTCCGTCTTGAAGCAGTGCGCATTCTTTTGAAGTAAGTATGTGCGTGGTAAGTGGCAATTCGCTAAAGGCAGAGCTCATAATATGACGAGCAGTTTTCAGCTGAACATGTTGCAGCTGAGGCACAGGACAGTGCCTTCGCCGTTTTGCTTGAACACTTGCATGTGTGTGTCAGCAGGGAGTGCCTTTGAGCAGCAATGCATGTAAAGAGCCAGCACTTTCTTTCAGGCAAAGCCTCAGGCAATAGAAGTCATCTGTCCATCAGTCAGAAAGGGCTCTCGCCTGCTCCCTCACGCTCGTGGCGGCTGCGACGTTGCGCTCAAGTCGCTTCCCTTGCGCAGGCTCGAGCTCTTCTCGGCGTCTTTCACCATATCCATGGCTTCCAGTCCTGCCCTTGCTCGCCTGCTATTTGCTCAGTAACGTCGATTGGAGCAAAGCATTGAAAGTGTTCAGTGAGCAGGCCAACCTGAAGCAGGAGATTTCTGCTGGTCGTGGAATCGCGAGGAGGCAAGTGATAAGGGGCTAGTCAGATGCAAACTGGGAGCTAATGCCAGACGTGAATGGCGAATTAGCTCAAATGGTAGAGCGCTCGCTTTGCATGTGAGAGGTAGCGGGATCAATGCCCGCATTCTCCACTTTTCTTTTGGCTCGGGTAATTGTTCAGACGCAAGAGTTGTGTCAGGTGTGGTGTGAGCCCATCTGCTTCTGAAGGTCACCGCAGGCTGAGGGACATCAAATCCTTTGGTGTGCTGTCGCAGCAAAACTTTCCGATTTTTGCATGAATGCAGCTGAAATGAAAGAAGGAAAAACTTCTATGCAAGTATCAATGCCTTCTCTAAGGATCAAACTCAGGACCTTCAGATTATGAGACTGACACGCTGCCTACTGCGCTAAGAAGACACTTGTCAGCTGAGTAACTGGAGAATGTGACCAACTATGTTCGCTTCCGTGGCATCCAAAGCCAGAATGCAAAGATTGCAAAAATGCTCGAGCCAGGTAGGAGCCGAACCTGCAATCTTCTAATCCGTAGTCAGACGCGTTATCCATTGCGCCGCCGGCCCAGGCTGTGAAAAATAGCTGCGACATCAGGAAGTACACAGGACGGGCAGCATTGAAAGGCATGCGGCAGAGAATCACCAAAGATAAGCACCTCTGCCGCTTCCCTTCGATTGACAGGTGGGGAGCGGAGCAGTGCAGTCGAAAACAAAGCAAAGCAAAGTCGTCCTTAGGTGGTTGGTTGCACTCCGTCTTGAAGCAGTGCGCATTCTTTTGAAGTAAGTATGTGCGTGGTAAGTGGCAATTCGCTAAAGGCAGAGCTCATAATATGACGAGCAGTTTGCAGCTGAACATGTTGCAGCTGAGGCACAGGACAGTGCCTTTGCCGTTTTGCTTGAACACTTGCATGTGTGTGTCAGCAGGGAGTGCCTTTGAGCAGCAATGCATGTAAAGAGCCAGCACTTTCTTTCAGGCAAAGCCTCAGGCAATAGAAGTCATCTGTCCATCAGTCAGAAAGGGCTTTCGCCTGCTCCCTCTCGCTCGTGGCGGCTGCGACGTTGCGCTCAAGTCGCTTCCCTTGCGCAGGCTCGAGCTCTTCTCGGCGTCTTTCACCATATCCATGGCTTCCAGTCCTGCCCTTGCTCGCCTGCTATTGCTCAGTAACGTCGATTGGAGCAAAGCATTGAAAGTGTTCAGTGAGCAGGCCAACCTGAAGCAGGAGATTTCTGCTGGTCGTGGAATAGCGAGGAGGCAAGTGATAAGGGGCTAGTCAGATGCAAACTGGGAGCTAATGCCAGACGTGAATGGGGAATTAGCTCAAATGGTAGAGCGCTCGCTTTGCATGTGAGAGGTAGCGGGATCAATGCCCGCATTCTCCACTTTTCTTTTGGCTCGGGTAATTGTTCAGACGCAAGAGTTGTGTCAGGTGTGGTGTGAGCCCATCTGCTTCTGAAGGTCACCGCAGGTTGAGGGACATCAAATCCTTTGGTGTGCTGTCTCAGCAAAACTTTCCGATTTTTGCATGAATGCAGCTGAAATGAAAGAAGGAAAAACTTCTATGCAAGTATCAACGCCTTCTCTAAGGATCGAACTCAGGACCTTCAGATTATGAGACTGACACGCTGCCTACTGCACTAAGAAGACACTTGTCAGCTGAGTAACTGGAGAATGTGACCAACTATGTTCGCTTCCGTGGCATCCAAAGCCAGAATGCAAAGATTGCAAAAATGCTCGAGCCAGGTAGGAGCCGAACCTGCAATCTTCTAATCCGTAGTCAGACGCGGTATCCATTGCGCCGCCGGCCCAGGCTGTGAAAAATAGCTGCGACATCAGGAAGTACACAAGACGGGCAGCATTGAAAGGCATGCGGCAGAGAATCACCAAAGATAGGCACCTCTGCCGCTTCCCTTCGATTGACAGGTGGGGAGCGGAGCAGTGCAGTCGAAAACAAAGCAAAGCAAAGTCGTCCTTAGGTGGTTGGTTGCACTCCGTCTTGAAGCAGTGCGCATTCTTTTGAAGTAAGTATGTGCGTGGTAAGTGGCAATTCGCTAAAGGCAGAGCTCATAATATGACGAGCAGTTTGCAGCTGAACATGTTGCAGCTGAGGCACAGGACAGTGCCTTCGCCGTTTTGCTTGAACACTTGCATGTGTGTGTCAGCAGGGAGTGCCTTTGAGCAGCAATGCATGTAAAGAGCCAGCACTTTCTTTCAGGCAAAGCCTCAGGCAATAGAAGTCATCTGTCCATCAGTCAGAAAGGGCTCTCGCCTGCTCCCTCACGCTCGTGGCGGCTGCGACGTTGCGCTCAAGTCGCTTCCCTTGCGCAGGCTCGAGCTCTTCTCGGCGTCTTTCACCATATCCATGGCTTCCAGTCCTGCCCTTGCTCGCCTGCTATTTGCTCAGTAACGTCGATTGGAGCAAAGCATTGAAAGTGTTCAGTGAGCAGGCCAACCTGAAGCAGGAGATTTCTGCTGGTCGTGGAATCGCGAGGAGGCAAGTGATAAGGGGCTAGTCAGATGCAAACTGGGAGCTAATGCCAGACGTGAATGGCGAATTAGCTCAAATGGTAGAGCGCTCGCTTTGCATGTGAGAGGTAGCGGGATCAATGCCCGCATTCTCCACTTTTCTTTTGGCTCGGGTAATTGTTCAGACGCAAGAGTTGTGTCAGGTGTGGTGTGAGCCCATCTGCTTCTGAAGGTCACCGCAGGCTGAGGGACATCAAATCCTTTGGTGTGCTGTCGCAGCAAAACTTTCCGATTTTTGCATGAATGCAGCTGAAATGAAAGAAGGAAAAACTTCTATGCAAGTATCAATGCCTTCTCTAAGGATCAAACTCAGGACCTTCAGATTATGAGACTGACACGCTGCCTACTGCGCTAAGAAGACACTTGTCAGCTGAGTAACTGGAGAATGTGACCAACTATGTTCGCTTCCGTGGCATCCAAAGCCAGAATGCAAAGATTGCAAAAATGCTCGAGCCAGGTAGGAGCCGAACCTGCAATCTTCTAATCCGTAGTCAGACGCGTTATCCATTGCGCCGCCGGCCCAGGCTGTGAAAAATAGCTGCGACATCAGGAAGTACACAGGACGGGCAGCATTGAAAGGCATGCGGCAGAGAATCACCAAAGATAGGCACCTCTGCCGCTTCCCTTCGATTGACAGGTGGGGAGCGGAGCAGTGCAGTCGAAAACAAAGCAAAGCAAAGTCGTCCTTAGGTGGTTGGTTGCACTCCGTCTTGAAGCAGTGCGCATTCTTTTGAAGTAAGTATGTGCGTGGTAAGTGGCAATTCGCTAAAGGCAGAGCTCATAATATGACGAGCAGTTTGCAGCTGAACATGTTGCAGCTGAGGCACAGGACAGTGCCTTCGCCGTTTTGCTTGAACACTTGCATGTGTGTGTCAGCAGGGAGTGCCTTTGAGCAGCAATGCATGTAAAGAGCCAGCACTTTCTTTCAGGCAAAGCCTCAGGCAATAGAAGTCATCTGTCCATCAGTCAGAAAGGGCTCTCGCCTGCTCCCTCACGCTCGTGGCGGCTGCGACGTTGCGCTCAAGTCGCTTCCCTTGCGCAGGCTCGAGCTCTTCTCGGCGTCTTTCACCATATCCATGGCTTCCAGTCCTGCCCTTGCTCGCCTGCTATTGCTCAGTAACGTCGATTGGAGCAAAGCATTGAAAGTGTTCAGTGAGCAGGCCAACCTGAAGCAGGAGATTTCTGCTGGTCGTGGAATAGCGAGGAGGCAAGTGATAAGGGGCTAGTCAGATGCAAACTGGGAGCTAATGCCAGACGTGAATGGGGAATTAGCTCAAATGGTAGAGCGCTCGCTTTGCATGTGAGAGGTAGCGGGATCAATGCCCGCATTCTCCACTTTTCTTTTGGCTCGGGTAATTGTTCAGACGCAAGAGTTGTGTCAGGTGTGGTGTGAGCCCATCTGCTTCTGAAGGTCACCGCAGGTTGAGGGACATCAAATCCTTTGGTGTGCTGTCTCAGCAAAACTTTCCGATTTTTGCATGAATGCAGCTGAAATGAAAGAAGGAAAAACTTCTATGCAAGTATCAACGCCTTCTCTAAGGATCGAACTCAGGACCTTCAGATTATGAGACTGACACGCTGCCTACTGCACTAAGAAGACACTTGTCAGCTGAGTAACTGGAGAATGTGACCAACTATGTTCGCTTCCGTGGCATCCAAAGCCAGAATGCAAAGATTGCAAAAATGCTCGAGCCAGGTAGGAGCCGAACCTGCAATCTTCTAATCCGTAGTCAGACGCGTTATCCATTGCACCGCCGGCCCAGGCTGTGAAAAATAGCTGCGACATCAGGAAGTACACAGGACGGGCAGCATTGAAAGGCACGCGGCAGAGAATCACCAAAGATAGGCACCTCTGCCGCTTCCCTTCGATTGACAGGTGGGGAGCGGAGCAGTGCAGTCGAAAACAAAGCAAAGCAAAGTCGTCCTTAGGTGGTTGGTTGCACTCCGTCTTGAAGCAGTGCGCATTCTTTTGAAGTAAGTATGTGCGTGGTAAGTGGCAATTCGCTAAAGGCAGAGCTCATAATATGACGAGCAGTTTTCAGCTGAACATGTTGCAGCTGAGGCACAGGACAGTGCCTTCGCCGTTTTGCTTGAACACTTGCATGTGTGTGTCAGCAGGGAGTGCCTTTGAGCAGCAATGCATGTAAAGAGCCAGCACTTTCTTTCAGGCAAAGCCTCAGGCAATAGAAGTCATCTGTCCATCAGTCAGAAAGGGCTCTCGCCTGCTCCCTCACGCTCGTGGCGGCTGCGACGTTGCGCTCAAGTCGCTTCCCTTGCGCAGGCTCGAGCTCTTCTCGGCGTCTTTCACCATATCCATGGCTTCCAGTCCTGCCCTTGCTCGCCTGCTATTGCTCAGTAACGTCGATTGGAGCAAAGCATTGAAAGTGTTCAGTGAGCAGGCCAACCTGAAGCAGGAGATTTCTGCTGGTCGTGGAATAGCGAGGAGGCAAGTGATAAGGGGCTAGTCAGATGCAAACTGGGAGCTAATGCCAGACGTGAATGGGGAATTAGCTCAAATGGTAGAGCGCTCGCTTTGCATGTGAGAGGTAGCGGGATCAATGCCCGCATTCTCCACTTTTCTTTTGGCTCGGGTAATTGTTCAGACGCAAGAGTTGTGTCAGGTGTGGTGTGAGCCCATCTGCTTCTGAAGGTCACCGCAGGTTGAGGGACATCAAATCCTTTGGTGTGCTGTCTCAGCAAAACTTTCCGATTTTTGCATGAATGCAGCTGAAATGAAAGAAGGAAAAACTTCTATGCAAGTATCAACGCCTTCTCTAAGGATCGAACTCAGGACCTTCAGATTATGAGACTGACACGCTGCCTACTGCACTAAGAAGACACTTGTCAGCTGAGTAACTGGAGAATGTGACCAACTATGTTCGCTTCCGTGGCATCCAAAGCCAGAATGCAAAGATTGCAAAAATGCTCGAGCCAGGTAGGAGCCGAACCTGCAATCTTCTAATCCGTAGTCAGACGCGTTATCCATTGCACCGCCGGCCCAGGCTGTGAAAAATAGCTGCGACATCAGGAAGTACACAGGACGGGCAGCATTGAAAGGCACGCGGCAGAGAATCACCAAAGATAGGCACCTCTGCCGCTTCCCTTCGATTGACAGGTGGGGAGCGGAGCAGTGCAGTCGAAAACAAAGCAAAGCAAAGTCGTCCTTAGGTGGTTGGTTGCACTCCGTCTTGAAGCAGTGCGCATTCTTTTGAAGTAAGTATGTGCGTGGTAAGTGGCAATTCGCTAAAGGCAGAGCTCATAATATGACGAGCAGTTTTCAGCTGAACATGTTGCAGCTGAGGCACAGGACAGTGCCTTCGCCGTTTTGCTTGAACACTTGCATGTGTGTGTCAGCAGGGAGTGCCTTTGAGCAGCAATGCATGTAAAGAGCCAGCACTTTCTTTCAGGCAAAGCCTCAGGCAATAGAAGTCATCTGTCCATCAGTCAGAAAGGGCTCTCGCCTGCTCCCTCACGCTCGTGGCGGCTGCGACGTTGCGCTCAAGTCGCTTCCCTTGCGCAGGCTCGAGCTCTTCTCGGCGTCTTTCACCATATCCATGGCTTCCAGTCCTGCCCTTGCTCGCCTGCTATTGCTCAGTAACGTCGATTGGAGCAAAGCATTGAAAGTGTTCAGTGAGCAGGCCAACCTGAAGCAGGAGATTTCTGCTGGTCGTGGAATCGCGAGGAGGCAAGTGATAAGGGGCTAGTCAGATGCAAACTGGGAGCTAATGCCAGACGTGAATGGGGAATTAGCTCAAATGGTAGAGCGCTCGCTTTGCATGTGAGAGGTAGCGGGATCAATGCCCGCATTCTCCACTTTTCTTTTGGCTCGGGTAATTGTTCAGACGCAAGAGTTGTGTCAGGTGTGGTGTGAGCCCATCTGCTTCTGAAGGTCACCGCAGGCTGAGGGACATCAAATCCTTTGGTGTGCTGTCGCAGCAAAACTTTCCGATTTTTGCATGAATGCAGCTGAAATGAAAGAAGGAAAAACTTCTATGCAAGTATCAACGCCTTCTCTAAGGATCGAACTCAGGACCTTCAGATTATGAGACTGACACGCTGCCTACTGCACTAAGAAGACACTTGTCAGCTGAGTAACTGGAGAATGTGACCAACTATGTTCGCTTCCGTGGCATCCAAAGCCAGAATGCAAAGATTGCAAAAATGCTCGAGCCAGGTAGGAGCCGAACCTGCAATCTTCTAATCCGTAGTCAGACGCGTTATCCATTGCACCGCCGGCCCAGGCTGTGAAAAATAGCTGCGACATCAGGAAGTACACAGGACGGGCAGCATTGAAAGGCACGCGGCAGAGAATCACCAAAGATAGGCACCTCTGCCGCTTCCCTTCGATTGACAGGTGGGGAGCGGAGCAGTGCAGTCGAAAACAAAGCAAAGCAAAGTCGTCCTTAGGTGGTTGGTTGCACTCCGTCTTGAAGCAGTGCGCATTCTTTTGAAGTAAGTATGTGCGTGGTAAGTGGCAATTCGCTAAAGGCAGAGCTCATAATATGACGAGCAGTTTTCAGCTGAACATGTTGCAGCTGAGGCACAGGACAGTGCCTTCGCCGTTTTGCTTGAACACTTGCATGTGTGTGTCAGCAGGGAGTGCCTTTGAGCAGCAATGCATGTAAAGAGCCAGCACTTTCTTTCAGGCAAAGCCTCAGGCAATAGAAGTCATCTGTCCATCAGTCAGAAAGGGCTCTCGCCTGCTCCCTCACGCTCGTGGCGGCTGCGACGTTGCGCTCAAGTCGCTTCCCTTGCGCAGGCTCGAGCTCTTCTCGGCGTCTTTCACCATATCCATGGCTTCCAGTCCTGCCCTTGCTCGCCTGCTATTTGCTCAGTAACGTCGATTGGAGCAAAGCATTGAAAGTGTTCAGTGAGCAGGCCAACCTGAAGCAGGAGATTTCTGCTGGTCGTGGAATCGCGAGGAGGCAAGTGATAAGGGGCTAGTCAGATGCAAACTGGGAGCTAATGCCAGACGTGAATGGCGAATTAGCTCAAATGGTAGAGCGCTCGCTTTGCATGTGAGAGGTAGCGGGATCAATGCCCGCATTCTCCACTTTTCTTTTGGCTCGGGTAATTGTTCAGACGCAAGAGTTGTGTCAGGTGTGGTGTGAGCCCATCTGCTTCTGAAGGTCACCGCAGGTTGAGGGACATCAAATCCTTTGGTGTGCTGTCTCAGCAAAACTTTCCGATTTTTGCATGAATGCAGCTGAAATGAAAGAAGGAAAAACTTCTATGCAAGTATCAACGCCTTCTCTAAGGATCGAACTCAGGACCTTCAGATTATGAGACTGACACGCTGCCTACTGCACTAAGAAGACACTTGTCAGCTGAGTAACTGGAGAATGTGACCAACTATGTTCGCTTCCGTGGCATCCAAAGCCAGAATGCAAAGATTGCAAAAATGCTCGAGCCAGGTAGGAGCCGAACCTGCAATCTTCTAATCCGTAGTCAGACGCGTTATCCATTGCACCGCCGGCCCAGGCTGTGAAAAATAGCTGCGACATCAGGAAGTACACAGGACGGGCAGCATTGAAAGGCACGCGGCAGAGAATCACCAAAGATAGGCACCTCTGCCGCTTCCCTTCGATTGACAGGTGGGGAGCGGAGCAGTGCAGTCGAAAACAAAGCAAAGCAAAGTCGTCCTTAGGTGGTTGGTTGCACTCCGTCTTGAAGCAGTGCGCATTCTTTTGAAGTAAGTATGTGCGTGGTAAGTGGCAATTCGCTAAAGGCAGAGCTCATAATATGACGAGCAGTTTTCAGCTGAACATGTTGCAGCTGAGGCACAGGACAGTGCCTTCGCCGTTTTGCTTGAACACTTGCATGTGTGTGTCAGCAGGGAGTGCCTTTGAGCAGCAATGCATGTAAAGAGCCAGCACTTTCTTTCAGGCAAAGCCTCAGGCAATAGAAGTCATCTGTCCATCAGTCAGAAAGGGCTCTCGCCTGCTCCCTCACGCTCGTGGCGGCTGCGACGTTGCGCTCAAGTCGCTTCCCTTGCGCAGGCTCGAGCTCTTCTCGGCGTCTTTCACCATATCCATGGCTTCCAGTCCTGCCCTTGCTCGCCTGCTATTTGCTCAGTAACGTCGATTGGAGCAAAGCATTGAAAGTGTTCAGTGAGCAGGCCAACCTGAAGCAGGAGATTTCTGCTGGTCGTGGAATCGCGAGGAGGCAAGTGATAAGGGGCTAGTCAGATGCAAACTGGGAGCTAATGCCAGACGTGAATGGCGAATTAGCTCAAATGGTAGAGCGCTCGCTTTGCATGTGAGAGGTAGCGGGATCAATGCCCGCATTCTCCACTTTTCTTTTGGCTCGGGTAATTGTTCAGACGCAAGAGTTGTGTCAGGTGTGGTGTGAGCCCATCTGCTTCTGAAGGTCACCGCAGGCTGAGGGACATCAAATCCTTTGGTGTGCTGTCGCAGCAAAACTTTCCGATTTTTGCATGAATGCAGCTGAAATGAAAGAAGGAAAAACTTCTATGCAAGTATCAATGCCTTCTCTAAGGATCAAACTCAGGACCTTCAGATTATGAGACTGACACGCTGCCTACTGCGCTAAGAAGACACTTGTCAGCTGAGTAACTGGAGAATGTGACCAACTATGTTCGCTTCCGTGGCATCCAAAGCCAGAATGCAAAGATTGCAAAAATGCTCGAGCCAGGTAGGAGCCGAACCTGCAATCTTCTAATCCGTAGTCAGACGCGTTATCCATTGCGCCGCCGGCCCAGGCTGTGAAAAATAGCTGCGACATCAGGAAGTACACAGGACGGGCAGCATTGAAAGGCATGCGGCAGAGAATCACCAAAGATAGGCACCTCTGCCGCTTCCCTTCGATTGACAGGTGGGGAGCGGAGCAGTGCAGTCGAAAACAAAGCAAAGCAAAGTCGTCCTTAGGTGGTTGGTTGCACTCCGTCTTGAAGCAGTGCGCATTCTTTTGAAGTAAGTATGTGCGTGGTAAGTGGCAATTCGCTAAAGGCAGAGCTCATAATATGACGAGCAGTTTGCAGCTGAACATGTTGCAGCTGAGGCACAGGACAGTGCCTTTGCCGTTTTGCTTGAACACTTGCATGTGTGTGTCAGCAGGGAGTGCCTTTGAGCAGCAATGCATGTAAAGAGCCAGCACTTTCTTTCAGGCAAAGCCTCAGGCAATAGAAGTCATCTGTCCATCAGTCAGAAAGGGCTTTCGCCTGCTCCCTCTCGCTCGTGGCGGCTGCGACGTTGCGCTCAAGTCGCTTCCCTTGCGCAGGCTCGAGCTCTTCTCGGCGTCTTTCACCATATCCATGGCTTCCAGTCCTGCCCTTGCTCGCCTGCTATTGCTCAGTAACGTCGATTGGAGCAAAGCATTGAAAGTGTTCAGTGAGCAGGCCAACCTGAAGCAGGAGATTTCTGCTGGTCGTGGAATAGCGAGGAGGCAAGTGATAAGGGGCTAGTCAGATGCAAACTGGGAGCTAATGCCAGACGTGAATGGGGAATTAGCTCAAATGGTAGAGCGCTCGCTTTGCATGTGAGAGGTAGCGGGATCAATGCCCGCATTCTCCACTTTTCTTTTGGCTCGGGTAATTGTTCAGACGCAAGAGTTGTGTCAGGTGTGGTGTGAGCCCATCTGCTTCTGAAGGTCACCGCAGGCTGAGGGACATCAAATCCTTTGGTGTGCTGTCGCAGCAAAACTTTCCGATTTTTGCATGAATGCAGCTGAAATGAAAGAAGGAAAAACTTCTATGCAAGTATCAATGCCTTCTCTAAGGATCAAACTCAGGACCTTCAGATTATGAGACTGACACGCTGCCTACTGCGCTAAGAAGACACTTGTCAGCTGAGTAACTGGAGAATGTGACCAACTATGTTCGCTTCCGTGGCATCCAAAGCCAGAATGCAAAGATTGCAAAAATGCTCGAGCCAGGTAGGAGCCGAACCTGCAATCTTCTAATCCGTAGTCAGACGCGTTATCCATTGCGCCGCCGGCCCAGGCTGTGAAAAATAGCTGCGACATCAGGAAGTACACAGGACGGGCAGCATTGAAAGGCATGCGGCAGAGAATCACCAAAGATAGGCACCTCTGCCGCTTCCCTTCGATTGACAGGTGGGGAGCGGAGCAGTGCAGTCGAAAACAAAGCAAAGCAAAGTCGTCCTTAGGTGGTTGGTTGCACTCCGTCTTGAAGCAGTGCGCATTCTTTTGAAGTAAGTATGTGCGTGGTAAGTGGCAATTCGCTAAAGGCAGAGCTCATAATATGACGAGCAGTTTTCAGCTGAACATGTTGCAGCTGAGGCACAGGACAGTGCCTTCGCCGTTTTGCTTGAATACTTGCATGTGTGTGTCAGCAGGGAGTGCCTTTGAGCAGCAATGCATGTAAAGAGCCAGCACTTTCTTTCAGGCAAAGCCTCAGGCAATAGAAGTCATCTGTCCATCAGTCAGAAAGGGCTCTCGCCTGCTCCCTCACGCTCGTGGCGGCTGCGACGTTGCGCTCAAGTCGCTTCCCTTGCGCAGGCTCGAGCTCTTCTCGGCGTCTTTCACCATATCCATGGCTTCCAGTCCTGCCCTTGCTCGCCTGCTATTGCTCAGTAACGTCGATTGGAGCAAAGCATTGAAAGTGTTCAGTGAGCAGGCCAACCTGAAGCAGGAGATTTCTGCTGGTCGTGGAATAGCGAGGAGGCAAGTGATAAGGGGCTAGTCAGATGCAAACTGGGAGCTAATGCCAGACGTGAATGGGGAATTAGCTCAAATGGTAGAGCGCTCGCTTTGCATGTGAGAGGTAGCGGGATCAATGCCCGCATTCTCCACTTTTCTTTTGGCTCGGGTAATTGTTCAGACGCAAGAGTTGTGTCAGGTGTGGTGTGAGCCCATCTGCTTCTGAAGGTCACCGCAGGTTGAGGGACATCAAATCCTTTGGTGTGCTGTCTCAGCAAAACTTTCCGATTTTTGCATGAATGCAGCTGAAATGAAAGAAGGAAAAACTTCTATGCAAGTATCAACGCCTTCTCTAAGGATCGAACTCAGGACCTTCAGATTATGAGACTGACACGCTGCCTACTGCACTAAGAAGACACTTGTCAGCTGAGTAACTGGAGAATGTGACCAACTATGTTCGCTTCCGTGGCATCCAAAGCCAGAATGCAAAGATTGCAAAAATGCTCGAGCCAGGTAGGAGCCGAACCTGCAATCTTCTAATCCGTAGTCAGACGCGTTATCCATTGCACCGCCGGCCCAGGCTGTGAAAAATAGCTGCGACATCAGGAAGTACACAGGACGGGCAGCATTGAAAGGCACGCGGCAGAGAATCACCAAAGATAGGCACCTCTGCCGCTTCCCTTCGATTGACAGGTGGGGAGCGGAGCAGTGCAGTCGAAAACAAAGCAAAGCAAAGTCGTCCTTAGGTGGTTGGTTGCACTCCGTCTTGAAGCAGTGCGCATTCTTTTGAAGTAAGTATGTGCGTGGTAAGTGGCAATTCGCTAAAGGCAGAGCTCATAATATGACGAGCAGTTTTCAGCTGAACATGTTGCAGCTGAGGCACAGGACAGTGCCTTCGCCGTTTTGCTTGAACACTTGCATGTGTGTGTCAGCAGGGAGTGCCTTTGAGCAGCAATGCATGTAAAGAGCCAGCACTTTCTTTCAGGCAAAGCCTCAGGCAATAGAAGTCATCTGTCCATCAGTCAGAAAGGGCTCTCGCCTGCTCCCTCACGCTCGTGGCGGCTGCGACGTTGCGCTCAAGTCGCTTCCCTTGCGCAGGCTCGAGCTCTTCTCGGCGTCTTTCACCATATCCATGGCTTCCAGTCCTGCCCTTGCTCGCCTGCTATTGCTCAGTAACGTCGATTGGAGCAAAGCATTGAAAGTGTTCAGTGAGCAGGCCAACCTGAAGCAGGAGATTTCTGCTGGTCGTGGAATCGCGAGGAGGCAAGTGATAAGGGGCTAGTCAGATGCAAACTGGGAGCTAATGCCAGACGTGAATGGCGAATTAGCTCAAATGGTAGAGCGCTCGCTTTGCATGTGAGAGGTAGCGGGATCAATGCCCGCATTCTCCACTTTTCTTTTGGCTCGGGTAATTGTTCAGACGCAAGAGTTGTGTCAGGTGTGGTGTGAGCCCATCTGCTTCTGAAGGTCACCGCAGGCTGAGGGACATCAAATCCTTTGGTGTGCTGTCGCAGCAAAACTTTCCGATTTTTGCATGAATGCAGCTGAAATGAAAGAAGGAAAAACTTCTATGCAAGTATCAACGCCTTCTCTAAGGATCGAACTCAGGACCTTCAGATTATGAGACTGACACGCTGCCTACTGCACTAAGAAGACACTTGTCAGCTGAGTAACTGGAGAATGTGACCAACTATGTTCGCTTCCGTGGCATCCAAAGCCAGAATGCAAAGATTGCAAAAATGCTCGAGCCAGGTAGGAGCCGAACCTGCAATCTTCTAATCCGTAGTCAGACGCGTTATCCATTGCACCGCCGGCCCAGGCTGTGAAAAATAGCTGCGACATCAGGAAGTACACAGGACGGGCAGCATTGAAAGGCACGCGGCAGAGAATCACCAAAGATAGGCACCTCTGCCGCTTCCCTTCGATTGACAGGTGGGGAGCGGAGCAGTGCAGTCGAAAACAAAGCAAAGCAAAGTCGTCCTTAGGTGGTTGGTTGCACTCCGTCTTGAAGCAGTGCGCATTCTTTTGAAGTAAGTATGTGCGTGGTAAGTGGCAATTCGCTAAAGGCAGAGCTCATAATATGACGAGCAGTTTTCAGCTGAACATGTTGCAGCTGAGGCACAGGACAGTGCCTTCGCCGTTTTGCTTGAACACTTGCATGTGTGTGTCAGCAGGGAGTGCCTTTGAGCAGCAATGCATGTAAAGAGCCAGCACTTTCTTTCAGGCAAAGCCTCAGGCAATAGAAGTCATCTGTCCATCAGTCAGAAAGGGCTCTCGCCTGCTCCCTCACGCTCGTGGCGGCTGCGACGTTGCGCTCAAGTCGCTTCCCTTGCGCAGGCTCGAGCTCTTCTCGGCGTCTTTCACCATATCCATGGCTTCCAGTCCTGCCCTTGCTCGCCTGCTATTGCTCAGTAACGTCGATTGGAGCAAAGCATTGAAAGTGTTCAGTGAGCAGGCCAACCTGAAGCAGGAGATTTCTGCTGGTCGTGGAATCGCGAGGAGGCAAGTGATAAGGGGCTAGTCAGATGCAAACTGGGAGCTAATGCCAGACGTGAATGGGGAATTAGCTCAAATGGTAGAGCGCTCGCTTTGCATGTGAGAGGTAGCGGGATCAATGCCCGCATTCTCCACTTTTCTTTTGGCTCGGGTAATTGTTCAGACGCAAGAGTTGTGTCAGGTGTGGTGTGAGCCCATCTGCTTCTGAAGGTCACCGCAGGCTGAGGGACATCAAATCCTTTGGTGTGCTGTCGCAGCAAAACTTTCCGATTTTTGCATGAATGCAGCTGAAATGAAAGAAGGAAAAACTTCTATGCAAGTATCAACGCCTTCTCTAAGGATCGAACTCAGGACCTTCAGATTATGAGACTGACACGCTGCCTACTGCACTAAGAAGACACTTGTCAGCTGAGTAACTGGAGAATGTGACCAACTATGTTCGCTTCCGTGGCATCCAAAGCCAGAATGCAAAGATTGCAAAAATGCTCGAGCCAGGTAGGAGCCGAACCTGCAATCTTCTAATCCGTAGTCAGACGCGTTATCCATTGCACCGCCGGCCCAGGCTGTGAAAAATAGCTGCGACATCAGGAAGTACACAGGACGGGCAGCATTGAAAGGCACGCGGCAGAGAATCACCAAAGATAGGCACCTCTGCCGCTTCCCTTCGATTGACAGGTGGGGAGCGGAGCAGTGCAGTCGAAAACAAAGCAAAGCAAAGTCGTCCTTAGGTGGTTGGTTGCACTCCGTCTTGAAGCAGTGCGCATTCTTTTGAAGTAAGTATGTGCGTGGTAAGTGGCAATTCGCTAAAGGCAGAGCTCATAATATGACGAGCAGTTTTCAGCTGAACATGTTGCAGCTGAGGCACAGGACAGTGCCTTCGCCGTTTTGCTTGAACACTTGCATGTGTGTGTCAGCAGGGAGTGCCTTTGAGCAGCAATGCATGTAAAGAGCCAGCACTTTCTTTCAGGCAAAGCCTCAGGCAATAGAAGTCATCTGTCCATCAGTCAGAAAGGGCTCTCGCCTGCTCCCTCACGCTCGTGGCGGCTGCGACGTTGCGCTCAAGTCGCTTCCCTTGCGCAGGCTCGAGCTCTTCTCGGCGTCTTTCACCATATCCATGGCTTCCAGTCCTGCCCTTGCTCGCCTGCTATTTGCTCAGTAACGTCGATTGGAGCAAAGCATTGAAAGTGTTCAGTGAGCAGGCCAACCTGAAGCAGGAGATTTCTGCTGGTCGTGGAATCGCGAGGAGGCAAGTGATAAGGGGCTAGTCAGATGCAAACTGGGAGCTAATGCCAGACGTGAATGGCGAATTAGCTCAAATGGTAGAGCGCTCGCTTTGCATGTGAGAGGTAGCGGGATCAATGCCCGCATTCTCCACTTTTCTTTTGGCTCGGGTAATTGTTCAGACGCAAGAGTTGTGTCAGGTGTGGTGTGAGCCCATCTGCTTCTGAAGGTCACCGCAGGTTGAGGGACATCAAATCCTTTGGTGTGCTGTCTCAGCAAAACTTTCCGATTTTTGCATGAATGCAGCTGAAATGAAAGAAGGAAAAACTTCTATGCAAGTATCAACGCCTTCTCTAAGGATCGAACTCAGGACCTTCAGATTATGAGACTGACACGCTGCCTACTGCACTAAGAAGACACTTGTCAGCTGAGTAACTGGAGAATGTGACCAACTATGTTCGCTTCCGTGGCATCCAAAGCCAGAATGCAAAGATTGCAAAAATGCTCGAGCCAGGTAGGAGCCGAACCTGCAATCTTCTAATCCGTAGTCAGACGCGTTATCCATTGCACCGCCGGCCCAGGCTGTGAAAAATAGCTGCGACATCAGGAAGTACACAGGACGGGCAGCATTGAAAGGCACGCGGCAGAGAATCACCAAAGATAGGCACCTCTGCCGCTTCCCTTCGATTGACAGGTGGGGAGCGGAGCAGTGCAGTCGAAAACAAAGCAAAGCAAAGTCGTCCTTAGGTGGTTGGTTGCACTCCGTCTTGAAGCAGTGCGCATTCTTTTGAAGTAAGTATGTGCGTGGTAAGTGGCAATTCGCTAAAGGCAGAGCTCATAATATGACGAGCAGTTTTCAGCTGAACATGTTGCAGCTGAGGCACAGGACAGTGCCTTCGCCGTTTTGCTTGAACACTTGCATGTGTGTGTCAGCAGGGAGTGCCTTTGAGCAGCAATGCATGTAAAGAGCCAGCACTTTCTTTCAGGCAAAGCCTCAGGCAATAGAAGTCATCTGTCCATCAGTCAGAAAGGGCTCTCGCCTGCTCCCTCACGCTCGTGGCGGCTGCGACGTTGCGCTCAAGTCGCTTCCCTTGCGCAGGCTCGAGCTCTTCTCGGCGTCTTTCACCATATCCATGGCTTCCAGTCCTGCCCTTGCTCGCCTGCTATTTGCTCAGTAACGTCGATTGGAGCAAAGCATTGAAAGTGTTCAGTGAGCAGGCCAACCTGAAGCAGGAGATTTCTGCTGGTCGTGGAATCGCGAGGAGGCAAGTGATAAGGGGCTAGTCAGATGCAAACTGGGAGCTAATGCCAGACGTGAATGGCGAATTAGCTCAAATGGTAGAGCGCTCGCTTTGCATGTGAGAGGTAGCGGGATCAATGCCCGCATTCTCCACTTTTCTTTTGGCTCGGGTAATTGTTCAGACGCAAGAGTTGTGTCAGGTGTGGTGTGAGCCCATCTGCTTCTGAAGGTCACCGCAGGCTGAGGGACATCAAATCCTTTGGTGTGCTGTCGCAGCAAAACTTTCCGATTTTTGCATGAATGCAGCTGAAATGAAAGAAGGAAAAACTTCTATGCAAGTATCAATGCCTTCTCTAAGGATCAAACTCAGGACCTTCAGATTATGAGACTGACACGCTGCCTACTGCGCTAAGAAGACACTTGTCAGCTGAGTAACTGGAGAATGTGACCAACTATGTTCGCTTCCGTGGCATCCAAAGCCAGAATGCAAAGATTGCAAAAATGCTCGAGCCAGGTAGGAGCCGAACCTGCAATCTTCTAATCCGTAGTCAGACGCGTTATCCATTGCGCCGCCGGCCCAGGCTGTGAAAAATAGCTGCGACATCAGGAAGTACACAGGACGGGCAGCATTGAAAGGCATGCGGCAGAGAATCACCAAAGATAGGCACCTCTGCCGCTTCCCTTCGATTGACAGGTGGGGAGCGGAGCAGTGCAGTCGAAAACAAAGCAAAGCAAAGTCGTCCTTAGGTGGTTGGTTGCACTCCGTCTTGAAGCAGTGCGCATTCTTTTGAAGTAAGTATGTGCGTGGTAAGTGGCAATTCGCTAAAGGCAGAGCTCATAATATGACGAGCAGTTTGCAGCTGAACATGTTGCAGCTGAGGCACAGGACAGTGCCTTTGCCGTTTTGCTTGAACACTTGCATGTGTGTGTCAGCAGGGAGTGCCTTTGAGCAGCAATGCATGTAAAGAGCCAGCACTTTCTTTCAGGCAAAGCCTCAGGCAATAGAAGTCATCTGTCCATCAGTCAGAAAGGGCTTTCGCCTGCTCCCTCTCGCTCGTGGCGGCTGCGACGTTGCGCTCAAGTCGCTTCCCTTGCGCAGGCTCGAGCTCTTCTCGGCGTCTTTCACCATATCCATGGCTTCCAGTCCTGCCCTTGCTCGCCTGCTATTGCTCAGTAACGTCGATTGGAGCAAAGCATTGAAAGTGTTCAGTGAGCAGGCCAACCTGAAGCAGGAGATTTCTGCTGGTCGTGGAATAGCGAGGAGGCAAGTGATAAGGGGCTAGTCAGATGCAAACTGGGAGCTAATGCCAGACGTGAATGGGGAATTAGCTCAAATGGTAGAGCGCTCGCTTTGCATGTGAGAGGTAGCGGGATCAATGCCCGCATTCTCCACTTTTCTTTTGGCTCGGGTAATTGTTCAGACGCAAGAGTTGTGTCAGGTGTGGTGTGAGCCCATCTGCTTCTGAAGGTCACCGCAGGTTGAGGGACATCAAATCCTTTGGTGTGCTGTCTCAGCAAAACTTTCCGATTTTTGCATGAATGCAGCTGAAATGAAAGAAGGAAAAACTTCTATGCAAGTATCAACGCCTTCTCTAAGGATCGAACTCAGGACCTTCAGATTATGAGACTGACACGCTGCCTACTGCACTAAGAAGACACTTGTCAGCTGAGTAACTGGAGAATGTGACCAACTATGTTCGCTTCCGTGGCATCCAAAGCCAGAATGCAAAGATTGCAAAAATGCTCGAGCCAGGTAGGAGCCGAACCTGCAATCTTCTAATCCGTAGTCAGACGCGGTATCCATTGCGCCGCCGGCCCAGGCTGTGAAAAATAGCTGCGACATCAGGAAGTACACAAGACGGGCAGCATTGAAAGGCATGCGGCAGAGAATCACCAAAGATAGGCACCTCTGCCGCTTCCCTTCGATTGACAGGTGGGGAGCGGAGCAGTGCAGTCGAAAACAAAGCAAAGCAAAGTCGTCCTTAGGTGGTTGGTTGCACTCCGTCTTGAAGCAGTGCGCATTCTTTTGAAGTAAGTATGTGCGTGGTAAGTGGCAATTCGCTAAAGGCAGAGCTCATAATATGACGAGCAGTTTTCAGCTGAACATGTTGCAGCTGAGGCACAGGACAGTGCCTTCGCCGTTTTGCTTGAACACTTGCATGTGTGTGTCAGCAGGGAGTGCCTTTGAGCAGCAATGCATGTAAAGAGCCAGCACTTTCTTTCAGGCAAAGCCTCAGGCAATAGAAGTCATCTGTCCATCAGTCAGAAAGGGCTCTCGCCTGCTCCCTCACGCTCGTGGCGGCTGCGACGTTGCGCTCAAGTCGCTTCCCTTGCGCAGGCTCGAGCTCTTCTCGGCGTCTTTCACCATATCCATGGCTTCCAGTCCTGCCCTTGCTCGCCTGCTATTTGCTCAGTAACGTCGATTGGAGCAAAGCATTGAAAGTGTTCAGTGAGCAGGCCAACCTGAAGCAGGAGATTTCTGCTGGTCGTGGAATCGCGAGGAGGCAAGTGATAAGGGGCTAGTCAGATGCAAACTGGGAGCTAATGCCAGACGTGAATGGCGAATTAGCTCAAATGGTAGAGCGCTCGCTTTGCATGTGAGAGGTAGCGGGATCAATGCCCGCATTCTCCACTTTTCTTTTGGCTCGGGTAATTGTTCAGACGCAAGAGTTGTGTCAGGTGTGGTGTGAGCCCATCTGCTTCTGAAGGTCACCGCAGGCTGAGGGACATCAAATCCTTTGGTGTGCTGTCGCAGCAAAACTTTCCGATTTTTGCATGAATGCAGCTGAAATGAAAGAAGGAAAAACTTCTATGCAAGTATCAATGCCTTCTCTAAGGATCAAACTCAGGACCTTCAGATTATGAGACTGACACGCTGCCTACTGCGCTAAGAAGACACTTGTCAGCTGAGTAACTGGAGAATGTGACCAACTATGTTCGCTTCCGTGGCATCCAAAGCCAGAATGCAAAGATTGCAAAAATGCTCGAGCCAGGTAGGAGCCGAACCTGCAATCTTCTAATCCGTAGTCAGACGCGTTATCCATTGCGCCGCCGGCCCAGGCTGTGAAAAATAGCTGCGACATCAGGAAGTACACAGGACGGGCAGCATTGAAAGGCATGCGGCAGAGAATCACCAAAGATAGGCACCTCTGCCGCTTCCCTTCGATTGACAGGTGGGGAGCGGAGCAGTGCAGTCGAAAACAAAGCAAAGCAAAGTCGTCCTTAGGTGGTTGGTTGCACTCCGTCTTGAAGCAGTGCGCATTCTTTTGAAGTAAGTATGTGCGTGGTAAGTGGCAATTCGCTAAAGGCAGAGCTCATAATATGACGAGCAGTTTTCAGCTGAACATGTTGCAGCTGAGGCACAGGACAGTGCCTTCGCCGTTTTGCTTGAATACTTGCATGTGTGTGTCAGCAGGGAGTGCCTTTGAGCAGCAATGCATGTAAAGAGCCAGCACTTTCTTTCAGGCAAAGCCTCAGGCAATAGAAGTCATCTGTCCATCAGTCAGAAAGGGCTCTCGCCTGCTCCCTCACGCTCGTGGCGGCTGCGACGTTGCGCTCAAGTCGCTTCCCTTGCGCAGGCTCGAGCTCTTCTCGGCGTCTTTCACCATATCCATGGCTTCCAGTCCTGCCCTTGCTCGCCTGCTATTGCTCAGTAACGTCGATTGGAGCAAAGCATTGAAAGTGTTCAGTGAGCAGGCCAACCTGAAGCAGGAGATTTCTGCTGGTCGTGGAATAGCGAGGAGGCAAGTGATAAGGGGCTAGTCAGATGCAAACTGGGAGCTAATGCCAGACGTGAATGGGGAATTAGCTCAAATGGTAGAGCGCTCGCTTTGCATGTGAGAGGTAGCGGGATCAATGCCCGCATTCTCCACTTTTCTTTTGGCTCGGGTAATTGTTCAGACGCAAGAGTTGTGTCAGGTGTGGTGTGAGCCCATCTGCTTCTGAAGGTCACCGCAGGTTGAGGGACATCAAATCCTTTGGTGTGCTGTCTCAGCAAAACTTTCCGATTTTTGCATGAATGCAGCTGAAATGAAAGAAGGAAAAACTTCTATGCAAGTATCAACGCCTTCTCTAAGGATCGAACTCAGGACCTTCAGATTATGAGACTGACACGCTGCCTACTGCACTAAGAAGACACTTGTCAGCTGAGTAACTGGAGAATGTGACCAACTATGTTCGCTTCCGTGGCATCCAAAGCCAGAATGCAAAGATTGCAAAAATGCTCGAGCCAGGTAGGAGCCGAACCTGCAATCTTCTAATCCGTAGTCAGACGCGTTATCCATTGCACCGCCGGCCCAGGCTGTGAAAAATAGCTGCGACATCAGGAAGTACACAGGACGGGCAGCATTGAAAGGCACGCGGCAGAGAATCACCAAAGATAGGCACCTCTGCCGCTTCCCTTCGATTGACAGGTGGGGAGCGGAGCAGTGCAGTCGAAAACAAAGCAAAGCAAAGTCGTCCTTAGGTGGTTGGTTGCACTCCGTCTTGAAGCAGTGCGCATTCTTTTGAAGTAAGTATGTGCGTGGTAAGTGGCAATTCGCTAAAGGCAGAGCTCATAATATGACGAGCAGTTTTCAGCTGAACATGTTGCAGCTGAGGCACAGGACAGTGCCTTCGCCGTTTTGCTTGAACACTTGCATGTGTGTGTCAGCAGGGAGTGCCTTTGAGCAGCAATGCATGTAAAGAGCCAGCACTTTCTTTCAGGCAAAGCCTCAGGCAATAGAAGTCATCTGTCCATCAGTCAGAAAGGGCTCTCGCCTGCTCCCTCACGCTCGTGGCGGCTGCGACGTTGCGCTCAAGTCGCTTCCCTTGCGCAGGCTCGAGCTCTTCTCGGCGTCTTTCACCATATCCATGGCTTCCAGTCCTGCCCTTGCTCGCCTGCTATTGCTCAGTAACGTCGATTGGAGCAAAGCATTGAAAGTGTTCAGTGAGCAGGCCAACCTGAAGCAGGAGATTTCTGCTGGTCGTGGAATCGCGAGGAGGCAAGTGATAAGGGGCTAGTCAGATGCAAACTGGGAGCTAATGCCAGACGTGAATGGCGAATTAGCTCAAATGGTAGAGCGCTCGCTTTGCATGTGAGAGGTAGCGGGATCAATGCCCGCATTCTCCACTTTTCTTTTGGCTCGGGTAATTGTTCAGACGCAAGAGTTGTGTCAGGTGTGGTGTGAGCCCATCTGCTTCTGAAGGTCACCGCAGGCTGAGGGACATCAAATCCTTTGGTGTGCTGTCGCAGCAAAACTTTCCGATTTTTGCATGAATGCAGCTGAAATGAAAGAAGGAAAAACTTCTATGCAAGTATCAACGCCTTCTCTAAGGATCGAACTCAGGACCTTCAGATTATGAGACTGACACGCTGCCTACTGCGCTAAGAAGACACTTGTCAGCTGAGTAACTGGAGAATGTGACCAACTATGTTCGCTTCCGTGGCATCCAAAGCCAGAATGCAAAGATTGCAAAAATGCTCGAGCCAGGTAGGAGCCGAACCTGCAATCTTCTAATCCGTAGTCAGACGCGTTATCCATTGCACCGCCGGCCCAGGCTGTGAAAAATAGCTGCGACATCAGGAAGTACACAGGACGGGCAGCATTGAAAGGCACGCGGCAGAGAATCACCAAAGATAGGCACCTCTGCCGCTTCCCTTCGATTGACAGGTGGGGAGCGGAGCAGTGCAGTCGAAAACAAAGCAAAGCAAAGTCGTCCTTAGGTGGTTGGTTGCACTCCGTCTTGAAGCAGTGCGCATTCTTTTGAAGTAAGTATGTGCGTGGTAAGTGGCAATTCGCTAAAGGCAGAGCTCATAATATGACGAGCAGTTTTCAGCTGAACATGTTGCAGCTGAGGCACAGGACAGTGCCTTCGCCGTTTTGCTTGAACACTTGCATGTGTGTGTCAGCAGGGAGTGCCTTTGAGCAGCAATGCATGTAAAGAGCCAGCACTTTCTTTCAGGCAAAGCCTCAGGCAATAGAAGTCATCTGTCCATCAGTCAGAAAGGGCTCTCGCCTGCTCCCTCACGCTCGTGGCGGCTGCGACGTTGCGCTCAAGTCGCTTCCCTTGCGCAGGCTCGAGCTCTTCTCGGCGTCTTTCACCATATCCATGGCTTCCAGTCCTGCCCTTGCTCGCCTGCTATTTGCTCAGTAACGTCGATTGGAGCAAAGCATTGAAAGTGTTCAGTGAGCAGGCCAACCTGAAGCAGGAGATTTCTGCTGGTCGTGGAATCGCGAGGAGGCAAGTGATAAGGGGCTAGTCAGATGCAAACTGGGAGCTAATGCCAGACGTGAATGGCGAATTAGCTCAAATGGTAGAGCGCTCGCTTTGCATGTGAGAGGTAGCGGGATCAATGCCCGCATTCTCCACTTTTCTTTTGGCTCGGGTAATTGTTCAGACGCAAGAGTTGTGTCAGGTGTGGTGTGAGCCCATCTGCTTCTGAAGGTCACCGCAGGCTGAGGGACATCAAATCCTTTGGTGTGCTGTCGCAGCAAAACTTTCCGATTTTTGCATGAATGCAGCTGAAATGAAAGAAGGAAAAACTTCTATGCAAGTATCAATGCCTTCTCTAAGGATCAAACTCAGGACCTTCAGATTATGAGACTGACACGCTGCCTACTGCGCTAAGAAGACACTTGTCAGCTGAGTAACTGGAGAATGTGACCAACTATGTTCGCTTCCGTGGCATCCAAAGCCAGAATGCAAAGATTGCAAAAATGCTCGAGCCAGGTAGGAGCCGAACCTGCAATCTTCTAATCCGTAGTCAGACGCGTTATCCATTGCGCCGCCGGCCCAGGCTGTGAAAAATAGCTGCGACATCAGGAAGTACACAGGACGGGCAGCATTGAAAGGCATGCGGCAGAGAATCACCAAAGATAGGCACCTCTGCCGCTTCCCTTCGATTGACAGGTGGGGAGCGGAGCAGTGCAGTCGAAAACAAAGCAAAGCAAAGTCGTCCTTAGGTGGTTGGTTGCACTCCGTCTTGAAGCAGTGCGCATTCTTTTGAAGTAAGTATGTGCGTGGTAAGTGGCAATTCGCTAAAGGCAGAGCTCATAATATGACGAGCAGTTTTCAGCTGAACATGTTGCAGCTGAGGCACAGGACAGTGCCTTCGCCGTTTTGCTTGAACACTTGCATGTGTGTGTCAGCAGGGAGTGCCTTTGAGCAGCAATGCATGTAAAGAGCCAGCACTTTCTTTCAGGCAAAGCCTCAGGCAATAGAAGTCATCTGTCCATCAGTCAGAAAGGGCTCTCGCCTGCTCCCTCACGCTCGTGGCGGCTGCGACGTTGCGCTCAAGTCGCTTCCCTTGCGCAGGCTCGAGCTCTTCTCGGCGTCTTTCACCATATCCATGGCTTCCAGTCCTGCCCTTGCTCGCCTGCTATTGCTCAGTAACGTCGATTGGAGCAAAGCATTGAAAGTGTTCAGTGAGCAGGCCAACCTGAAGCAGGAGATTTCTGCTGGTCGTGGAATCGCGAGGAGGCAAGTGATAAGGGGCTAGTCAGATGCAAACTGGGAGCTAATGCCAGACGTGAATGGCGAATTAGCTCAAATGGTAGAGCGCTCGCTTTGCATGTGAGAGGTAGCGGGATCAATGCCCGCATTCTCCACTTTTCTTTTGGCTCGGGTAATTGTTCAGACGCAAGAGTTGTGTCAGGTGTGGTGTGAGCCCATCTGCTTCTGAAGGTCACCGCAGGCTGAGGGACATCAAATCCTTTGGTGTGCTGTCGCAGCAAAACTTTCCGATTTTTGCATGAATGCAGCTGAAATGAAAGAAGGAAAAACTTCTATGCAAGTATCAACGCCTTCTCTAAGGATCGAACTCAGGACCTTCAGATTATGAGACTGACACGCTGCCTACTGCACTAAGAAGACACTTGTCAGCTGAGTAACTGGAGAATGTGACCAACTATGTTCGCTTCCGTGGCATCCAAAGCCAGAATGCAAAGATTGCAAAAATGCTCGAGCCAGGTAGGAGCCGAACCTGCAATCTTCTAATCCGTAGTCAGACGCGTTATCCATTGCACCGCCGGCCCAGGCTGTGAAAAATAGCTGCGACATCAGGAAGTACACAGGACGGGCAGCATTGAAAGGCACGCGGCAGAGAATCACCAAAGATAGGCACCTCTGCCGCTTCCCTTCGATTGACAGGTGGGGAGCGGAGCAGTGCAGTCGAAAACAAAGCAAAGCAAAGTCGTCCTTAGGTGGTTGGTTGCACTCCGTCTTGAAGCAGTGCGCATTCTTTTGAAGTAAGTATGTGCGTGGTAAGTGGCAATTCGCTAAAGGCAGAGCTCATAATATGACGAGCAGTTTTCAGCTGAACATGTTGCAGCTGAGGCACAGGACAGTGCCTTCGCCGTTTTGCTTGAACACTTGCATGTGTGTGTCAGCAGGGAGTGCCTTTGAGCAGCAATGCATGTAAAGAGCCAGCACTTTCTTTCAGGCAAAGCCTCAGGCAATAGAAGTCATCTGTCCATCAGTCAGAAAGGGCTCTCGCCTGCTCCCTCACGCTCGTGGCGGCTGCGACGTTGCGCTCAAGTCGCTTCCCTTGCGCAGGCTCGAGCTCTTCTCGGCGTCTTTCACCATATCCATGGCTTCCAGTCCTGCCCTTGCTCGCCTGCTATTGCTCAGTAACGTCGATTGGAGCAAAGCATTGAAAGTGTTCAGTGAGCAGGCCAACCTGAAGCAGGAGATTTCTGCTGGTCGTGGAATCGCGAGGAGGCAAGTGATAAGGGGCTAGTCAGATGCAAACTGGGAGCTAATGCCAGACGTGAATGGGGAATTAGCTCAAATGGTAGAGCGCTCGCTTTGCATGTGAGAGGTAGCGGGATCAATGCCCGCATTCTCCACTTTTCTTTTGGCTCGGGTAATTGTTCAGACGCAAGAGTTGTGTCAGGTGTGGTGTGAGCCCATCTGCTTCTGAAGGTCACCGCAGGCTGAGGGACATCAAATCCTTTGGTGTGCTGTCGCAGCAAAACTTTCCGATTTTTGCATGAATGCAGCTGAAATGAAAGAAGGAAAAACTTCTATGCAAGTATCAACGCCTTCTCTAAGGATCGAACTCAGGACCTTCAGATTATGAGACTGACACGCTGCCTACTGCACTAAGAAGACACTTGTCAGCTGAGTAACTGGAGAATGTGACCAACTATGTTCGCTTCCGTGGCATCCAAAGCCAGAATGCAAAGATTGCAAAAATGCTCGAGCCAGGTAGGAGCCGAACCTGCAATCTTCTAATCCGTAGTCAGACGCGTTATCCATTGCACCGCCGGCCCAGGCTGTGAAAAATAGCTGCGACATCAGGAAGTACACAGGACGGGCAGCATTGAAAGGCACGCGGCAGAGAATCACCAAAGATAGGCACCTCTGCCGCTTCCCTTCGATTGACAGGTGGGGAGCGGAGCAGTGCAGTCGAAAACAAAGCAAAGCAAAGTCGTCCTTAGGTGGTTGGTTGCACTCCGTCTTGAAGCAGTGCGCATTCTTTTGAAGTAAGTATGTGCGTGGTAAGTGGCAATTCGCTAAAGGCAGAGCTCATAATATGACGAGCAGTTTTCAGCTGAACATGTTGCAGCTGAGGCACAGGACAGTGCCTTCGCCGTTTTGCTTGAACACTTGCATGTGTGTGTCAGCAGGGAGTGCCTTTGAGCAGCAATGCATGTAAAGAGCCAGCACTTTCTTTCAGGCAAAGCCTCAGGCAATAGAAGTCATCTGTCCATCAGTCAGAAAGGGCTCTCGCCTGCTCCCTCACGCTCGTGGCGGCTGCGACGTTGCGCTCAAGTCGCTTCCCTTGCGCAGGCTCGAGCTCTTCTCGGCGTCTTTCACCATATCCATGGCTTCCAGTCCTGCCCTTGCTCGCCTGCTATTTGCTCAGTAACGTCGATTGGAGCAAAGCATTGAAAGTGTTCAGTGAGCAGGCCAACCTGAAGCAGGAGATTTCTGCTGGTCGTGGAATCGCGAGGAGGCAAGTGATAAGGGGCTAGTCAGATGCAAACTGGGAGCTAATGCCAGACGTGAATGGCGAATTAGCTCAAATGGTAGAGCGCTCGCTTTGCATGTGAGAGGTAGCGGGATCAATGCCCGCATTCTCCACTTTTCTTTTGGCTCGGGTAATTGTTCAGACGCAAGAGTTGTGTCAGGTGTGGTGTGAGCCCATCTGCTTCTGAAGGTCACCGCAGGTTGAGGGACATCAAATCCTTTGGTGTGCTGTCTCAGCAAAACTTTCCGATTTTTGCATGAATGCAGCTGAAATGAAAGAAGGAAAAACTTCTATGCAAGTATCAACGCCTTCTCTAAGGATCGAACTCAGGACCTTCAGATTATGAGACTGACACGCTGCCTACTGCACTAAGAAGACACTTGTCAGCTGAGTAACTGGAGAATGTGACCAACTATGTTCGCTTCCGTGGCATCCAAAGCCAGAATGCAAAGATTGCAAAAATGCTCGAGCCAGGTAGGAGCCGAACCTGCAATCTTCTAATCCGTAGTCAGACGCGTTATCCATTGCACCGCCGGCCCAGGCTGTGAAAAATAGCTGCGACATCAGGAAGTACACAGGACGGGCAGCATTGAAAGGCACGCGGCAGAGAATCACCAAAGATAGGCACCTCTGCCGCTTCCCTTCGATTGACAGGTGGGGAGCGGAGCAGTGCAGTCGAAAACAAAGCAAAGCAAAGTCGTCCTTAGGTGGTTGGTTGCACTCCGTCTTGAAGCAGTGCGCATTCTTTTGAAGTAAGTATGTGCGTGGTAAGTGGCAATTCGCTAAAGGCAGAGCTCATAATATGACGAGCAGTTTTCAGCTGAACATGTTGCAGCTGAGGCACAGGACAGTGCCTTCGCCGTTTTGCTTGAACACTTGCATGTGTGTGTCAGCAGGGAGTGCCTTTGAGCAGCAATGCATGTAAAGAGCCAGCACTTTCTTTCAGGCAAAGCCTCAGGCAATAGAAGTCATCTGTCCATCAGTCAGAAAGGGCTCTCGCCTGCTCCCTCACGCTCGTGGCGGCTGCGACGTTGCGCTCAAGTCGCTTCCCTTGCGCAGGCTCGAGCTCTTCTCGGCGTCTTTCACCATATCCATGGCTTCCAGTCCTGCCCTTGCTCGCCTGCTATTTGCTCAGTAACGTCGATTGGAGCAAAGCATTGAAAGTGTTCAGTGAGCAGGCCAACCTGAAGCAGGAGATTTCTGCTGGTCGTGGAATCGCGAGGAGGCAAGTGATAAGGGGCTAGTCAGATGCAAACTGGGAGCTAATGCCAGACGTAAATGGCGAATTAGCTCAAATGGTAGAGCGCTCGCTTTGCATGTGAGAGGTAGCGGGATCAATGCCCGCATTCTCCACTTTTCTTTTGGCTCGGGTAATTGTTCAGACGCAAGAGTTGTGTCAGGTGTGGTGTGAGCCCATCTGCTTCTGAAGGTCACCGCAGGCTGAGGGACATCAAATCCTTTGGTGTGCTGTCGCAGCAAAACTTTCCGATTTTTGCATGAATGCAGCTGAAATGAAAGAAGGAAAAACTTCTATGCAAGTATCAATGCCTTCTCTAAGGATCAAACTCAGGACCTTCAGATTATGAGACTGACACGCTGCCTACTGCGCTAAGAAGACACTTGTCAGCTGAGTAACTGGAGAATGTGACCAACTATGTTCGCTTCCGTGGCATCCAAAGCCAGAATGCAAAGATTGCAAAAATGCTCGAGCCAGGTAGGAGCCGAACCTGCAATCTTCTAATCCGTAGTCAGACGCGTTATCCATTGCGCCGCCGGCCCAGGCTGTGAAAAATAGCTGCGACATCAGGAAGTACACAGGACGGGCAGCATTGAAAGGCATGCGGCAGAGAATCACCAAAGATAGGCACCTCTGCCGCTTCCCTTCGATTGACAGGTGGGGAGCGGAGCAGTGCAGTCGAAAACAAAGCAAAGCAAAGTCGTCCTTAGGTGGTTGGTTGCACTCCGTCTTGAAGCAGTGCGCATTCTTTTGAAGTAAGTATGTGCGTGGTAAGTGGCAATTCGCTAAAGGCAGAGCTCATAATATGACGAGCAGTTTGCAGCTGAACATGTTGCAGCTGAGGCACAGGACAGTGCCTTTGCCGTTTTGCTTGAACACTTGCATGTGTGTGTCAGCAGGGAGTGCCTTTGAGCAGCAATGCATGTAAAGAGCCAGCACTTTCTTTCAGGCAAAGCCTCAGGCAATAGAAGTCATCTGTCCATCAGTCAGAAAGGGCTTTCGCCTGCTCCCTCTCGCTCGTGGCGGCTGCGACGTTGCGCTCAAGTCGCTTCCCTTGCGCAGGCTCGAGCTCTTCTCGGCGTCTTTCACCATATCCATGGCTTCCAGTCCTGCCCTTGCTCGCCTGCTATTGCTCAGTAACGTCGATTGGAGCAAAGCATTGAAAGTGTTCAGTGAGCAGGCCAACCTGAAGCAGGAGATTTCTGCTGGTCGTGGAATAGCGAGGAGGCAAGTGATAAGGGGCTAGTCAGATGCAAACTGGGAGCTAATGCCAGACGTGAATGGGGAATTAGCTCAAATGGTAGAGCGCTCGCTTTGCATGTGAGAGGTAGCGGGATCAATGCCCGCATTCTCCACTTTTCTTTTGGCTCGGGTAATTGTTCAGACGCAAGAGTTGTGTCAGGTGTGGTGTGAGCCCATCTGCTTCTGAAGGTCACCGCAGGTTGAGGGACATCAAATCCTTTGGTGTGCTGTCTCAGCAAAACTTTCCGATTTTTGCATGAATGCAGCTGAAATGAAAGAAGGAAAAACTTCTATGCAAGTATCAACGCCTTCTCTAAGGATCGAACTCAGGACCTTCAGATTATGAGACTGACACGCTGCCTACTGCACTAAGAAGACACTTGTCAGCTGAGTAACTGGAGAATGTGACCAACTATGTTCGCTTCCGTGGCATCCAAAGCCAGAATGCAAAGATTGCAAAAATGCTCGAGCCAGGTAGGAGCCGAACCTGCAATCTTCTAATCCGTAGTCAGACGCGGTATCCATTGCGCCGCCGGCCCAGGCTGTGAAAAATAGCTGCGACATCAGGAAGTACACAAGACGGGCAGCATTGAAAGGCATGCGGCAGAGAATCACCAAAGATAGGCACCTCTGCCGCTTCCCTTCGATTGACAGGTGGGGAGCGGAGCAGTGCAGTCGAAAACAAAGCAAAGCAAAGTCGTCCTTAGGTGGTTGGTTGCACTCCGTCTTGAAGCAGTGCGCATTCTTTTGAAGTAAGTATGTGCGTGGTAAGTGGCAATTCGCTAAAGGCAGAGCTCATAATATGACGAGCAGTTTTCAGCTGAACATGTTGCAGCTGAGGCACAGGACAGTGCCTTCGCCGTTTTGCTTGAACACTTGCATGTGTGTGTCAGCAGGGAGTGCCTTTGAGCAGCAATGCATGTAAAGAGCCAGCACTTTCTTTCAGGCAAAGCCTCAGGCAATAGAAGTCATCTGTCCATCAGTCAGAAAGGGCTCTCGCCTGCTCCCTCACGCTCGTGGCGGCTGCGACGTTGCGCTCAAGTCGCTTCCCTTGCGCAGGCTCGAGCTCTTCTCGGCGTCTTTCACCATATCCATGGCTTCCAGTCCTGCCCTTGCTCGCCTGCTATTTGCTCAGTAACGTCGATTGGAGCAAAGCATTGAAAGTGTTCAGTGAGCAGGCCAACCTGAAGCAGGAGATTTCTGCTGGTCGTGGAATCGCGAGGAGGCAAGTGATAAGGGGCTAGTCAGATGCAAACTGGGAGCTAATGCCAGACGTGAATGGCGAATTAGCTCAAATGGTAGAGCGCTCGCTTTGCATGTGAGAGGTAGCGGGATCAATGCCCGCATTCTCCACTTTTCTTTTGGCTCGGGTAATTGTTCAGACGCAAGAGTTGTGTCAGGTGTGGTGTGAGCCCATCTGCTTCTGAAGGTCACCGCAGGCTGAGGGACATCAAATCCTTTGGTGTGCTGTCGCAGCAAAACTTTCCGATTTTTGCATGAATGCAGCTGAAATGAAAGAAGGAAAAACTTCTATGCAAGTATCAATGCCTTCTCTAAGGATCAAACTCAGGACCTTCAGATTATGAGACTGACACGCTGCCTACTGCGCTAAGAAGACACTTGTCAGCTGAGTAACTGGAGAATGTGACCAACTATGTTCGCTTCCGTGGCATCCAAAGCCAGAATGCAAAGATTGCAAAAATGCTCGAGCCAGGTAGGAGCCGAACCTGCAATCTTCTAATCCGTAGTCAGACGCGTTATCCATTGCGCCGCCGGCCCAGGCTGTGAAAAATAGCTGCGACATCAGGAAGTACACAGGACGGGCAGCATTGAAAGGCATGCGGCAGAGAATCACCAAAGATAGGCACCTCTGCCGCTTCCCTTCGATTGACAGGTGGGGAGCGGAGCAGTGCAGTCGAAAACAAAGCAAAGCAAAGTCGTCCTTAGGTGGTTGGTTGCACTCCGTCTTGAAGCAGTGCGCATTCTTTTGAAGTAAGTATGTGCGTGGTAAGTGGCAATTCGCTAAAGGCAGAGCTCATAATATGACGAGCAGTTTTCAGCTGAACATGTTGCAGCTGAGGCACAGGACAGTGCCTTCGCCGTTTTGCTTGAATACTTGCATGTGTGTGTCAGCAGGGAGTGCCTTTGAGCAGCAATGCATGTAAAGAGCCAGCACTTTCTTTCAGGCAAAGCCTCAGGCAATAGAAGTCATCTGTCCATCAGTCAGAAAGGGCTCTCGCCTGCTCCCTCACGCTCGTGGCGGCTGCGACGTTGCGCTCAAGTCGCTTCCCTTGCGCAGGCTCGAGCTCTTCTCGGCGTCTTTCACCATATCCATGGCTTCCAGTCCTGCCCTTGCTCGCCTGCTATTGCTCAGTAACGTCGATTGGAGCAAAGCATTGAAAGTGTTCAGTGAGCAGGCCAACCTGAAGCAGGAGATTTCTGCTGGTCGTGGAATAGCGAGGAGGCAAGTGATAAGGGGCTAGTCAGATGCAAACTGGGAGCTAATGCCAGACGTGAATGGGGAATTAGCTCAAATGGTAGAGCGCTCGCTTTGCATGTGAGAGGTAGCGGGATCAATGCCCGCATTCTCCACTTTTCTTTTGGCTCGGGTAATTGTTCAGACGCAAGAGTTGTGTCAGGTGTGGTGTGAGCCCATCTGCTTCTGAAGGTCACCGCAGGTTGAGGGACATCAAATCCTTTGGTGTGCTGTCTCAGCAAAACTTTCCGATTTTTGCATGAATGCAGCTGAAATGAAAGAAGGAAAAACTTCTATGCAAGTATCAACGCCTTCTCTAAGGATCGAACTCAGGACCTTCAGATTATGAGACTGACACGCTGCCTACTGCACTAAGAAGACACTTGTCAGCTGAGTAACTGGAGAATGTGACCAACTATGTTCGCTTCCGTGGCATCCAAAGCCAGAATGCAAAGATTGCAAAAATGCTCGAGCCAGGTAGGAGCCGAACCTGCAATCTTCTAATCCGTAGTCAGACGCGTTATCCATTGCACCGCCGGCCCAGGCTGTGAAAAATAGCTGCGACATCAGGAAGTACACAGGACGGGCAGCATTGAAAGGCACGCGGCAGAGAATCACCAAAGATAGGCACCTCTGCCGCTTCCCTTCGATTGACAGGTGGGGAGCGGAGCAGTGCAGTCGAAAACAAAGCAAAGCAAAGTCGTCCTTAGGTGGTTGGTTGCACTCCGTCTTGAAGCAGTGCGCATTCTTTTGAAGTAAGTATGTGCGTGGTAAGTGGCAATTCGCTAAAGGCAGAGCTCATAATATGACGAGCAGTTTTCAGCTGAACATGTTGCAGCTGAGGCACAGGACAGTGCCTTCGCCGTTTTGCTTGAACACTTGCATGTGTGTGTCAGCAGGGAGTGCCTTTGAGCAGCAATGCATGTAAAGAGCCAGCACTTTCTTTCAGGCAAAGCCTCAGGCAATAGAAGTCATCTGTCCATCAGTCAGAAAGGGCTCTCGCCTGCTCCCTCACGCTCGTGGCGGCTGCGACGTTGCGCTCAAGTCGCTTCCCTTGCGCAGGCTCGAGCTCTTCTCGGCGTCTTTCACCATATCCATGGCTTCCAGTCCTGCCCTTGCTCGCCTGCTATTGCTCAGTAACGTCGATTGGAGCAAAGCATTGAAAGTGTTCAGTGAGCAGGCCAACCTGAAGCAGGAGATTTCTGCTGGTCGTGGAATCGCGAGGAGGCAAGTGATAAGGGGCTAGTCAGATGCAAACTGGGAGCTAATGCCAGACGTGAATGGCGAATTAGCTCAAATGGTAGAGCGCTCGCTTTGCATGTGAGAGGTAGCGGGATCAATGCCCGCATTCTCCACTTTTCTTTTGGCTCGGGTAATTGTTCAGACGCAAGAGTTGTGTCAGGTGTGGTGTGAGCCCATCTGCTTCTGAAGGTCACCGCAGGCTGAGGGACATCAAATCCTTTGGTGTGCTGTCGCAGCAAAACTTTCCGATTTTTGCATGAATGCAGCTGAAATGAAAGAAGGAAAAACTTCTATGCAAGTATCAACGCCTTCTCTAAGGATCGAACTCAGGACCTTCAGATTATGAGACTGACACGCTGCCTACTGCACTAAGAAGACACTTGTCAGCTGAGTAACTGGAGAATGTGACCAACTATGTTCGCTTCCGTGGCATCCAAAGCCAGAATGCAAAGATTGCAAAAATGCTCGAGCCAGGTAGGAGCCGAACCTGCAATCTTCTAATCCGTAGTCAGACGCGTTATCCATTGCACCGCCGGCCCAGGCTGTGAAAAATAGCTGCGACATCAGGAAGTACACAGGACGGGCAGCATTGAAAGGCACGCGGCAGAGAATCACCAAAGATAGGCACCTCTGCCGCTTCCCTTCGATTGACAGGTGGGGAGCGGAGCAGTGCAGTCGAAAACAAAGCAAAGCAAAGTCGTCCTTAGGTGGTTGGTTGCACTCCGTCTTGAAGCAGTGCGCATTCTTTTGAAGTAAGTATGTGCGTGGTAAGTGGCAATTCGCTAAAGGCAGAGCTCATAATATGACGAGCAGTTTTCAGCTGAACATGTTGCAGCTGAGGCACAGGACAGTGCCTTCGCCGTTTTGCTTGAACACTTGCATGTGTGTGTCAGCAGGGAGTGCCTTTGAGCAGCAATGCATGTAAAGAGCCAGCACTTTCTTTCAGGCAAAGCCTCAGGCAATAGAAGTCATCTGTCCATCAGTCAGAAAGGGCTCTCGCCTGCTCCCTCACGCTCGTGGCGGCTGCGACGTTGCGCTCAAGTCGCTTCCCTTGCGCAGGCTCGAGCTCTTCTCGGCGTCTTTCACCATATCCATGGCTTCCAGTCCTGCCCTTGCTCGCCTGCTATTTGCTCAGTAACGTCGATTGGAGCAAAGCATTGAAAGTGTTCAGTGAGCAGGCCAACCTGAAGCAGGAGATTTCTGCTGGTCGTGGAATCGCGAGGAGGCAAGTGATAAGGGGCTAGTCAGATGCAAACTGGGAGCTAATGCCAGACGTGAATGGCGAATTAGCTCAAATGGTAGAGCGCTCGCTTTGCATGTGAGAGGTAGCGGGATCAATGCCCGCATTCTCCACTTTTCTTTTGGCTCGGGTAATTGTTCAGACGCAAGAGTTGTGTCAGGTGTGGTGTGAGCCCATCTGCTTCTGAAGGTCACCGCAGGCTGAGGGACATCAAATCCTTTGGTGTGCTGTCGCAGCAAAACTTTCCGATTTTTGCATGAATGCAGCTGAAATGAAAGAAGGAAAAACTTCTATGCAAGTATCAATGCCTTCTCTAAGGATCAAACTCAGGACCTTCAGATTATGAGACTGACACGCTGCCTACTGCGCTAAGAAGACACTTGTCAGCTGAGTAACTGGAGAATGTGACCAACTATGTTCGCTTCCGTGGCATCCAAAGCCAGAATGCAAAGATTGCAAAAATGCTCGAGCCAGGTAGGAGCCGAACCTGCAATCTTCTAATCCGTAGTCAGACGCGTTATCCATTGCGCCGCCGGCCCAGGCTGTGAAAAATAGCTGCGACATCAGGAAGTACACAGGACGGGCAGCATTGAAAGGCATGCGGCAGAGAATCACCAAAGATAGGCACCTCTGCCGCTTCCCTTCGATTGACAGGTGGGGAGCGGAGCAGTGCAGTCGAAAACAAAGCAAAGCAAAGTCGTCCTTAGGTGGTTGGTTGCACTCCGTCTTGAAGCAGTGCGCATTCTTTTGAAGTAAGTATGTGCGTGGTAAGTGGCAATTCGCTAAAGGCAGAGCTCATAATATGACGAGCAGTTTGCAGCTGAACATGTTGCAGCTGAGGCACAGGACAGTGCCTTTGCCGTTTTGCTTGAACACTTGCATGTGTGTGTCAGCAGGGAGTGCCTTTGAGCAGCAATGCATGTAAAGAGCCAGCACTTTCTTTCAGGCAAAGCCTCAGGCAATAGAAGTCATCTGTCCATCAGTCAGAAAGGGCTTTCGCCTGCTCCCTCTCGCTCGTGGCGGCTGCGACGTTGCGCTCAAGTCGCTTCCCTTGCGCAGGCTCGAGCTCTTCTCGGCGTCTTTCACCATATCCATGGCTTCCAGTCCTGCCCTTGCTCGCCTGCTATTGCTCAGTAACGTCGATTGGAGCAAAGCATTGAAAGTGTTCAGTGAGCAGGCCAACCTGAAGCAGGAGATTTCTGCTGGTCGTGGAATAGCGAGGAGGCAAGTGATAAGGGGCTAGTCAGATGCAAACTGGGAGCTAATGCCAGACGTGAATGGGGAATTAGCTCAAATGGTAGAGCGCTCGCTTTGCATGTGAGAGGTAGCGGGATCAATGCCCGCATTCTCCACTTTTCTTTTGGCTCGGGTAATTGTTCAGACGCAAGAGTTGTGTCAGGTGTGGTGTGAGCCCATCTGCTTCTGAAGGTCACCGCAGGTTGAGGGACATCAAATCCTTTGGTGTGCTGTCTCAGCAAAACTTTCCGATTTTTGCATGAATGCAGCTGAAATGAAAGAAGGAAAAACTTCTATGCAAGTATCAACGCCTTCTCTAAGGATCGAACTCAGGACCTTCAGATTATGAGACTGACACGCTGCCTACTGCACTAAGAAGACACTTGTCAGCTGAGTAACTGGAGAATGTGACCAACTATGTTCGCTTCCGTGGCATCCAAAGCCAGAATGCAAAGATTGCAAAAATGCTCGAGCCAGGTAGGAGCCGAACCTGCAATCTTCTAATCCGTAGTCAGACGCGGTATCCATTGCGCCGCCGGCCCAGGCTGTGAAAAATAGCTGCGACATCAGGAAGTACACAAGACGGGCAGCATTGAAAGGCATGCGGCAGAGAATCACCAAAGATAGGCACCTCTGCCGCTTCCCTTCGATTGACAGGTGGGGAGCGGAGCAGTGCAGTCGAAAACAAAGCAAAGCAAAGTCGTCCTTAGGTGGTTGGTTGCACTCCGTCTTGAAGCAGTGCGCATTCTTTTGAAGTAAGTATGTGCGTGGTAAGTGGCAATTCGCTAAAGGCAGAGCTCATAATATGACGAGCAGTTTGCAGCTGAACATGTTGCAGCTGAGGCACAGGACAGTGCCTTCGCCGTTTTGCTTGAACACTTGCATGTGTGTGTCAGCAGGGAGTGCCTTTGAGCAGCAATGCATGTAAAGAGCCAGCACTTTCTTTCAGGCAAAGCCTCAGGCAATAGAAGTCATCTGTCCATCAGTCAGAAAGGGCTCTCGCCTGCTCCCTCACGCTCGTGGCGGCTGCGACGTTGCGCTCAAGTCGCTTCCCTTGCGCAGGCTCGAGCTCTTCTCGGCGTCTTTCACCATATCCATGGCTTCCAGTCCTGCCCTTGCTCGCCTGCTATTTGCTCAGTAACGTCGATTGGAGCAAAGCATTGAAAGTGTTCAGTGAGCAGGCCAACCTGAAGCAGGAGATTTCTGCTGGTCGTGGAATCGCGAGGAGGCAAGTGATAAGGGGCTAGTCAGATGCAAACTGGGAGCTAATGCCAGACGTGAATGGCGAATTAGCTCAAATGGTAGAGCGCTCGCTTTGCATGTGAGAGGTAGCGGGATCAATGCCCGCATTCTCCACTTTTCTTTTGGCTCGGGTAATTGTTCAGACGCAAGAGTTGTGTCAGGTGTGGTGTGAGCCCATCTGCTTCTGAAGGTCACCGCAGGCTGAGGGACATCAAATCCTTTGGTGTGCTGTCGCAGCAAAACTTTCCGATTTTTGCATGAATGCAGCTGAAATGAAAGAAGGAAAAACTTCTATGCAAGTATCAATGCCTTCTCTAAGGATCAAACTCAGGACCTTCAGATTATGAGACTGACACGCTGCCTACTGCGCTAAGAAGACACTTGTCAGCTGAGTAACTGGAGAATGTGACCAACTATGTTCGCTTCCGTGGCATCCAAAGCCAGAATGCAAAGATTGCAAAAATGCTCGAGCCAGGTAGGAGCCGAACCTGCAATCTTCTAATCCGTAGTCAGACGCGTTATCCATTGCGCCGCCGGCCCAGGCTGTGAAAAATAGCTGCGACATCAGGAAGTACACAGGACGGGCAGCATTGAAAGGCACGCGGCAGAGAATCACCAAAGATAGGCACCTCTGCCGCTTCCCTTCGATTGACAGGTGGGGAGCGGAGCAGTGCAGTCGAAAACAAAGCAAAGCAAAGTCGTCCTTAGGTGGTTGGTTGCACTCCGTCTTGAAGCAGTGCGCATTCTTTTGAAGTAAGTATGTGCGTGGTAAGTGGCAATTCGCTAAAGGCAGAGCTCATAATATGACGAGCAGTTTTCAGCTGAACATGTTGCAGCTGAGGCACAGGACAGTGCCTTCGCCATTTTGCTTGAACACTTGCATGTGTGTGTCAGCAGGGAGTGCCTTTGAGCAGCAATGCATGTAAAGAGCCAGCACTTTCTTTCAGGCAAAGCCTCAGGCAATAGAAGTCATCTGTCCATCAGTCAGAAAGGGCTCTCGCCTGCTCCCTCACGCTCGTGGCGGCTGCGACGTTGCGCTCAAGTCGCTTCCCTTGCGCAGGCTCGAGCTCTTCTCGGCGTCTTTCACCATATCCATGGCTTCCAGTCCTGCCCTTGCTCGCCTGCTATTGCTCAGTAACGTCGATTGGAGCAAAGCATTGAAAGTGTTCAGTGAGCAGGCCAACCTGAAGCAGGAGATTTCTGCTGGTCGTGGAATAGCGAGGAGGCAAGTGATAAGGGGCTAGTCAGATGCAAACTGGGAGCTAATGCCAGACGTGAATGGGGAATTAGCTCAAATGGTAGAGCGCTCGCTTTGCATGTGAGAGGTAGCGGGATCAATGCCCGCATTCTCCACTTTTCTTTTGGCTCGGGTAATTGTTCAGACGCAAGAGTTGTGTCAGGTGTGGTGTGAGCCCATCTGCTTCTGAAGGTCACCGCAGGTTGAGGGACATCAAATCCTTTGGTGTGCTGTCTCAGCAAAACTTTCCGATTTTTGCATGAATGCAGCTGAAATGAAAGAAGGAAAAACTTCTATGCAAGTATCAACGCCTTCTCTAAGGATCGAACTCAGGACCTTCAGATTATGAGACTGACACGCTGCCTACTGCACTAAGAAGACACTTGTCAGCTGAGTAACTGGAGAATGTGACCAACTATGTTCGCTTCCGTGGCATCCAAAGCCAGAATGCAAAGATTGCAAAAATGCTCGAGCCAGGTAGGAGCCGAACCTGCAATCTTCTAATCCGTAGTCAGACGCGTTATCCATTGCACCGCCGGCCCAGGCTGTGAAAAATAGCTGCGACATCAGGAAGTACACAGGACGGGCAGCATTGAAAGGCACGCGGCAGAGAATCACCAAAGATAGGCACCTCTGCCGCTTCCCTTCGATTGACAGGTGGGGAGCGGAGCAGTGCAGTCGAAAACAAAGCAAAGCAAAGTCGTCCTTAGGTGGTTGGTTGCACTCCGTCTTGAAGCAGTGCGCATTCTTTTGAAGTAAGTATGTGCGTGGTAAGTGGCAATTCGCTAAAGGCAGAGCTCATAATATGACGAGCAGTTTTCAGCTGAACATGTTGCAGCTGAGGCACAGGACAGTGCCTTCGCCGTTTTGCTTGAACACTTGCATGTGTGTGTCAGCAGGGAGTGCCTTTGAGCAGCAATGCATGTAAAGAGCCAGCACTTTCTTTCAGGCAAAGCCTCAGGCAATAGAAGTCATCTGTCCATCAGTCAGAAAGGGCTCTCGCCTGCTCCCTCACGCTCGTGGCGGCTGCGACGTTGCGCTCAAGTCGCTTCCCTTGCGCAGGCTCGAGCTCTTCTCGGCGTCTTTCACCATATCCATGGCTTCCAGTCCTGCCCTTGCTCGCCTGCTATTGCTCAGTAACGTCGATTGGAGCAAAGCATTGAAAGTGTTCAGTGAGCAGGCCAACCTGAAGCAGGAGATTTCTGCTGGTCGTGGAATCGCGAGGAGGCAAGTGATAAGGGGCTAGTCAGATGCAAACTGGGAGCTAATGCCAGACGTGAATGGGGAATTAGCTCAAATGGTAGAGCGCTCGCTTTGCATGTGAGAGGTAGCGGGATCAATGCCCGCATTCTCCACTTTTCTTTTGGCTCGGGTAATTGTTCAGACGCAAGAGTTGTGTCAGGTGTGGTGTGAGCCCATCTGCTTCTGAAGGTCACCGCAGGCTGAGGGACATCAAATCCTTTGGTGTGCTGTCGCAGCAAAACTTTCCGATTTTTGCATGAATGCAGCTGAAATGAAAGAAGGAAAAACTTCTATGCAAGTATCAACGCCTTCTCTAAGGATCGAACTCAGGACCTTCAGATTATGAGACTGACACGCTGCCTACTGCACTAAGAAGACACTTGTCAGCTGAGTAACTGGAGAATGTGACCAACTATGTTCGCTTCCGTGGCATCCAAAGCCAGAATGCAAAGATTGCAAAAATGCTCGAGCCAGGTAGGAGCCGAACCTGCAATCTTCTAATCCGTAGTCAGACGCGTTATCCATTGCACCGCCGGCCCAGGCTGTGAAAAATAGCTGCGACATCAGGAAGTACACAGGACGGGCAGCATTGAAAGGCACGCGGCAGAGAATCACCAAAGATAGGCACCTCTGCCGCTTCCCTTCGATTGACAGGTGGGGAGCGGAGCAGTGCAGTCGAAAACAAAGCAAAGCAAAGTCGTCCTTAGGTGGTTGGTTGCACTCCGTCTTGAAGCAGTGCGCATTCTTTTGAAGTAAGTATGTGCGTGGTAAGTGGCAATTCGCTAAAGGCAGAGCTCATAATATGACGAGCAGTTTTCAGCTGAACATGTTGCAGCTGAGGCACAGGACAGTGCCTTCGCCGTTTTGCTTGAACACTTGCATGTGTGTGTCAGCAGGGAGTGCCTTTGAGCAGCAATGCATGTAAAGAGCCAGCACTTTCTTTCAGGCAAAGCCTCAGGCAATAGAAGTCATCTGTCCATCAGTCAGAAAGGGCTCTCGCCTGCTCCCTCACGCTCGTGGCGGCTGCGACGTTGCGCTCAAGTCGCTTCCCTTGCGCAGGCTCGAGCTCTTCTCGGCGTCTTTCACCATATCCATGGCTTCCAGTCCTGCCCTTGCTCGCCTGCTATTTGCTCAGTAACGTCGATTGGAGCAAAGCATTGAAAGTGTTCAGTGAGCAGGCCAACCTGAAGCAGGAGATTTCTGCTGGTCGTGGAATCGCGAGGAGGCAAGTGATAAGGGGCTAGTCAGATGCAAACTGGGAGCTAATGCCAGACGTGAATGGCGAATTAGCTCAAATGGTAGAGCGCTCGCTTTGCATGTGAGAGGTAGCGGGATCAATGCCCGCATTCTCCACTTTTCTTTTGGCTCGGGTAATTGTTCAGACGCAAGAGTTGTGTCAGGTGTGGTGTGAGCCCATCTGCTTCTGAAGGTCACCGCAGGTTGAGGGACATCAAATCCTTTGGTGTGCTGTCTCAGCAAAACTTTCCGATTTTTGCATGAATGCAGCTGAAATGAAAGAAGGAAAAACTTCTATGCAAGTATCAACGCCTTCTCTAAGGATCGAACTCAGGACCTTCAGATTATGAGACTGACACGCTGCCTACTGCACTAAGAAGACACTTGTCAGCTGAGTAACTGGAGAATGTGACCAACTATGTTCGCTTCCGTGGCATCCAAAGCCAGAATGCAAAGATTGCAAAAATGCTCGAGCCAGGTAGGAGCCGAACCTGCAATCTTCTAATCCGTAGTCAGACGCGTTATCCATTGCACCGCCGGCCCAGGCTGTGAAAAATAGCTGCGACATCAGGAAGTACACAGGACGGGCAGCATTGAAAGGCACGCGGCAGAGAATCACCAAAGATAGGCACCTCTGCCGCTTCCCTTCGATTGACAGGTGGGGAGCGGAGCAGTGCAGTCGAAAACAAAGCAAAGCAAAGTCGTCCTTAGGTGGTTGGTTGCACTCCGTCTTGAAGCAGTGCGCATTCTTTTGAAGTAAGTATGTGCGTGGTAAGTGGCAATTCGCTAAAGGCAGAGCTCATAATATGACGAGCAGTTTTCAGCTGAACATGTTGCAGCTGAGGCACAGGACAGTGCCTTCGCCGTTTTGCTTGAACACTTGCATGTGTGTGTCAGCAGGGAGTGCCTTTGAGCAGCAATGCATGTAAAGAGCCAGCACTTTCTTTCAGGCAAAGCCTCAGGCAATAGAAGTCATCTGTCCATCAGTCAGAAAGGGCTCTCGCCTGCTCCCTCACGCTCGTGGCGGCTGCGACGTTGCGCTCAAGTCGCTTCCCTTGCGCAGGCTCGAGCTCTTCTCGGCGTCTTTCACCATATCCATGGCTTCCAGTCCTGCCCTTGCTCGCCTGCTATTTGCTCAGTAACGTCGATTGGAGCAAAGCATTGAAAGTGTTCAGTGAGCAGGCCAACCTGAAGCAGGAGATTTCTGCTGGTCGTGGAATCGCGAGGAGGCAAGTGATAAGGGGCTAGTCAGATGCAAACTGGGAGCTAATGCCAGACGTGAATGGCGAATTAGCTCAAATGGTAGAGCGCTCGCTTTGCATGTGAGAGGTAGCGGGATCAATGCCCGCATTCTCCACTTTTCTTTTGGCTCGGGTAATTGTTCAGACGCAAGAGTTGTGTCAGGTGTGGTGTGAGCCCATCTGCTTCTGAAGGTCACCGCAGGCTGAGGGACATCAAATCCTTTGGTGTGCTGTCGCAGCAAAACTTTCCGATTTTTGCATGAATGCAGCTGAAATGAAAGAAGGAAAAACTTCTATGCAAGTATCAATGCCTTCTCTAAGGATCAAACTCAGGACCTTCAGATTATGAGACTGACACGCTGCCTACTGCGCTAAGAAGACACTTGTCAGCTGAGTAACTGGAGAATGTGACCAACTATGTTCGCTTCCGTGGCATCCAAAGCCAGAATGCAAAGATTGCAAAAATGCTCGAGCCAGGTAGGAGCCGAACCTGCAATCTTCTAATCCGTAGTCAGACGCGTTATCCATTGCGCCGCCGGCCCAGGCTGTGAAAAATAGCTGCGACATCAGGAAGTACACAGGACGGGCAGCATTGAAAGGCATGCGGCAGAGAATCACCAAAGATAGGCACCTCTGCCGCTTCCCTTCGATTGACAGGTGGGGAGCGGAGCAGTGCAGTCGAAAACAAAGCAAAGCAAAGTCGTCCTTAGGTGGTTGGTTGCACTCCGTCTTGAAGCAGTGCGCATTCTTTTGAAGTAAGTATGTGCGTGGTAAGTGGCAATTCGCTAAAGGCAGAGCTCATAATATGACGAGCAGTTTGCAGCTGAACATGTTGCAGCTGAGGCACAGGACAGTGCCTTTGCCGTTTTGCTTGAACACTTGCATGTGTGTGTCAGCAGGGAGTGCCTTTGAGCAGCAATGCATGTAAAGAGCCAGCACTTTCTTTCAGGCAAAGCCTCAGGCAATAGAAGTCATCTGTCCATCAGTCAGAAAGGGCTCTCGCCTGCTCCCTCACGCTCGTGGCGGCTGCGACGTTGCGCTCAAGTCGCTTCCCTTGCGCAGGCTCGAGCTCTTCTCGGCGTCTTTCACCATATCCATGGCTTCCAGTCCTGCCCTTGCTCGCCTGCTATTTGCTCAGTAACGTCGATTGGAGCAAAGCATTGAAAGTGTTCAGTGAGCAGGCCAACCTGAAGCAGGAGATTTCTGCTGGTCGTGGAATCGCGAGGAGGCAAGTGATAAGGGGCTAGTCAGATGCAAACTGGGAGCTAATGCCAGACGTGAATGGCGAATTAGCTCAAATGGTAGAGCGCTCGCTTTGCATGTGAGAGGTAGCGGGATCAATGCCCGCATTCTCCACTTTTCTTTTGGCTCGGGTAATTGTTCAGACGCAAGAGTTGTGTCAGGTGTGGTGTGAGCCCATCTGCTTCTGAAGGTCACCGCAGGCTGAGGGACATCAAATCCTTTGGTGTGCTGTCGCAGCAAAACTTTCCGATTTTTGCATGAATGCAGCTGAAATGAAAGAAGGAAAAACTTCTATGCAAGTATCAATGCCTTCTCTAAGGATCAAACTCAGGACCTTCAGATTATGAGACTGACACGCTGCCTACTGCGCTAAGAAGACACTTGTCAGCTGAGTAACTGGAGAATGTGACCAACTATGTTCGCTTCCGTGGCATCCAAAGCCAGAATGCAAAGATTGCAAAAATGCTCGAGCCAGGTAGGAGCCGAACCTGCAATCTTCTAATCCGTAGTCAGACGCGTTATCCATTGCGCCGCCGGCCCAGGCTGTGAAAAATAGCTGCGACATCAGGAAGTACACAGGACGGGCAGCATTGAAAGGCATGCGGCAGAGAATCACCAAAGATAGGCACCTCTGCCGCTTCCCTTCGATTGACAGGTGGGGAGCGGAGCAGTGCAGTCGAAAACAAAGCAAAGCAAAGTCGTCCTTAGGTGGTTGGTTGCACTCCGTCTTGAAGCAGTGCGCATTCTTTTGAAGTAAGTATGTGCGTGGTAAGTGGCAATTCGCTAAAGGCAGAGCTCATAATATGACGAGCAGTTTTCAGCTGAACATGTTGCAGCTGAGGCACAGGACAGTGCCTTTGCCGTTTTGCTTGAACACTTGCATGTGTGTGTCAGCAGGGAGTGCCTTTGAGCAGCAATGCATGTAAAGAGCCAGCACTTTCTTTCAGGCAAAGCCTCAGGCAATAGAAGTCATCTGTCCATCAGTCAGAAAGGGCTTTCGCCTGCTCCCTCTCGCTCGTGGCGGCTGCGACGTTGCGCTCAAGTCGCTTCCCTTGCGCAGGCTCGAGCTCTTCTCGGCGTCTTTCACCATATCCATGGCTTCCAGTCCTGCCCTTGCTCGCCTGCTATTGCTCAGTAACGTCGATTGGAGCAAAGCATTGAAAGTGTTCAGTGAGCAGGCCAACCTGAAGCAGGAGATTTCTGCTGGTCGTGGAATAGCGAGGAGGCAAGTGATAAGGGGCTAGTCAGATGCAAACTGGGAGCTAATGCCAGACGTGAATGGGGAATTAGCTCAAATGGTAGAGCGCTCGCTTTGCATGTGAGAGGTAGCGGGATCAATGCCCGCATTCTCCACTTTTCTTTTGGCTCGGGTAATTGTTCAGACGCAAGAGTTGTGTCAGGTGTGGTGTGAGCCCATCTGCTTCTGAAGGTCACCGCAGGTTGAGGGACATCAAATCCTTTGGTGTGCTGTCTCAGCAAAACTTTCCGATTTTTGCATGAATGCAGCTGAAATGAAAGAAGGAAAAACTTCTATGCAAGTATCAACGCCTTCTCTAAGGATCGAACTCAGGACCTTCAGATTATGAGACTGACACGCTGCCTACTGCACTAAGAAGACACTTGTCAGCTGAGTAACTGGAGAATGTGACCAACTATGTTCGCTTCCGTGGCATCCAAAGCCAGAATGCAAAGATTGCAAAAATGCTCGAGCCAGGTAGGAGCCGAACCTGCAATCTTCTAATCCGTAGTCAGACGCGGTATCCATTGCGCCGCCGGCCCAGGCTGTGAAAAATAGCTGCGACATCAGGAAGTACACAAGACGGGCAGCATTGAAAGGCATGCGGCAGAGAATCACCAAAGATAGGCACCTCTGCCGCTTCCCTTCGATTGACAGGTGGGGAGCGGAGCAGTGCAGTCGAAAACAAAGCAAAGCAAAGTCGTCCTTAGGTGGTTGGTTGCACTCCGTCTTGAAGCAGTGCGCATTCTTTTGAAGTAAGTATGTGCGTGGTAAGTGGCAATTCGCTAAAGGCAGAGCTCATAATATGACGAGCAGTTTTCAGCTGAACATGTTGCAGCTGAGGCACAGGACAGTGCCTTCGCCGTTTTGCTTGAACACTTGCATGTGTGTGTCAGCAGGGAGTGCCTTTGAGCAGCAATGCATGTAAAGAGCCAGCACTTTCTTTCAGGCAAAGCCTCAGGCAATAGAAGTCATCTGTCCATCAGTCAGAAAGGGCTCTCGCCTGCTCCCTCACGCTCGTGGCGGCTGCGACGTTGCGCTCAAGTCGCTTCCCTTGCGCAGGCTCGAGCTCTTCTCGGCGTCTTTCACCATATCCATGGCTTCCAGTCCTGCCCTTGCTCGCCTGCTATTTGCTCAGTAACGTCGATTGGAGCAAAGCATTGAAAGTGTTCAGTGAGCAGGCCAACCTGAAGCAGGAGATTTCTGCTGGTCGTGGAATAGCGAGGAGGCAAGTGATAAGGGGCTAGTCAGATGCAAACTGGGAGCTAATGCCAGACGTGAATGGGGAATTAGCTCAAATGGTAGAGCGCTCGCTTTGCATGTGAGAGGTAGCGGGATCAATGCCCGCATTCTCCACTTTTCTTTTGGCTCGGGTAATTGTTCAGACGCAAGAGTTGTGTCAGGTGTGGTGTGAGCCCATCTGCTTCTGAAGGTCACCGCAGGCTGAGGGACATCAAATCCTTTGGTGTGCTGTCGCAGCAAAACTTTCCGATTTTTGCATGAATGCAGCTGAAATGAAAGAAGGAAAAACTTCTATGCAAGTATCAACGCCTTCTCTAAGGATCGAACTCAGGACCTTCAGATTATGAGACTGACACGCTGCCTACTGCACTAAGAAGACACTTGTCAGCTGAGTAACTGGAGAATGTGACCAACTATGTTCGCTTCCGTGGCATCCAAAGCCAGAATGCAAAGATTGCAAAAATGCTCGAGCCAGGTAGGAGCCGAACCTGCAATCTTCTAATCCGTAGTCAGACGCGGTATCCATTGCGCCGCCGGCCCAGGCTGTGAAAAATAGCTGCGACATCAGGAAGTACACAAGACGGGCAGCATTGAAAGGCATGCGGCAGAGAATCACCAAAGATAGGCACCTCTGCCGCTTCCCTTCGATTGACAGGTGGGGAGCGGAGCAGTGCAGTCGAAAACAAAGCAAAGCAAAGTCGTCCTTAGGTGGTTGGTTGCACTCCGTCTTGAAGCAGTGCGCATTCTTTTGAAGTAAGTATGTGCGTGGTAAGTGGCAATTCGCTAAAGGCAGAGCTCATAATATGACGAGCAGTTTGCAGCTGAACATGTTGCAGCTGAGGCACAGGACAGTGCCTTCGCCGTTTTGCTTGAACACTTGCATGTGTGTGTCAGCAGGGAGTGCCTTTGAGCAGCAATGCATGTAAAGAGCCAGCACTTTCTTTCAGGCAAAGCCTCAGGCAATAGAAGTCATCTGTCCATCAGTCAGAAAGGGCTCTCGCCTGCTCCCTCTCGCTCGTGGCGGCTGCGACGTTGCGCTCAAGTCGCTTCCCTTGCGCAGGCTCGAGCTCTTCTCGGCGTCTTTCACCATATCCATGGCTTCCAGTCCTGCCCTTGCTCGCCTGCTATTTGCTCAGTAACGTCGATTGGAGCAAAGCATTGAAAGTGTTCAGTGAGCAGGCCAACCTGAAGCAGGAGATTTCTGCTGGTCGTGGAATAGCGAGGAGGCAAGTGATAAGGGGCTAGTCAGATGCAAACTGGGAGCTAATGCCAGACGTGAATGGGGAATTAGCTCAAATGGTAGAGCGCTTGCTTTGCATGTGAGAGGTAGCGGGATCAATGCCCGCATTCTCCACTTTTCTTTTGGCTCGGGTAATTGTTCAGACGCAAGAGTTGTGTCAGGTGTGGTGTGAGCCCATCTGCTTCTGAAGGTCACCGCAGGCTGAGGGACATCAAATCCTTTGGTGTGCTGTCGCAGCAAAACTTTCCGATTTTTGCATGAATGCAGCTGAAATGAAAGAAGGAAAAACTTCTATGCAAGTATCAATGCCTTCTCTAAGGATCAAACTCAGGACCTTCAGATTATGAGACTGACACGCTGCCTACTGCGCTAAGAAGACACTTGTCAGCTGAGTAACTGGAGAATGTGACCAACTATGTTCGCTTCCGTGGCATCCAAAGCCAGAATGCAAAGATTGCAAAAATGCTCGAGCCAGGTAGGAGCCGAACCTGCAATCTTCTAATCCGTAGTCAGACGCGTTATCCATTGCGCCGCCGGCCCAGGCTGTGAAAAATAGCTGCGACATCAGGAAGTACACAGGACGGGCAGCATTGAAAGGCATGCGGCAGAGAATCACCAAAGATAGGCACCTCTGCCGCTTCCCTTCGATTGACAGGTGGGGAGCGGAGCAGTGCAGTCGAAAACAAAGCAAAGCAAAGTCGTCCTTAGGTGGTTGGTTGCACTCCGTCTTGAAGCAGTGCGCATTCTTTTGAAGTAAGTATGTGCGTGGTAAGTGGCAATTCGCTAAAGGCAGAGCTCATAATATGACGAGCAGTTTTCAGCTGAACATGTTGCAGCTGAGGCACAGGACAGTGCCTTTGCCGTTTTGCTTGAACACTTGCATGTGTGTGTCAGCAGGGAGTGCCTTTGAGCAGCAATGCATGTAAAGAGCCAGCACTTTCTTTCAGGCAAAGCCTCAGGCAATAGAAGTCATCTGTCCATCAGTCAGAAAGGGCTTTCGCCTGCTCCCTCTCGCTCGTGGCGGCTGCGACGTTGCGCTCAAGTCGCTTCCCTTGCGCAGGCTCGAGCTCTTCTCGGCGTCTTTCACCATATCCATGGCTTCCAGTCCTGCCCTTGCTCGCCTGCTATTGCTCAGTAACGTCGATTGGAGCAAAGCATTGAAAGTGTTCAGTGAGCAGGCCAACCTGAAGCAGGAGATTTCTGCTGGTCGTGGAATAGCGAGGAGGCAAGTGATAAGGGGCTAGTCAGATGCAAACTGGGAGCTAATGCCAGACGTGAATGGGGAATTAGCTCAAATGGTAGAGCGCTCGCTTTGCATGTGAGAGGTAGCGGGATCAATGCCCGCATTCTCCACTTTTCTTTTGGCTCGGGTAATTGTTCAGACGCAAGAGTTGTGTCAGGTGTGGTGTGAGCCCATCTGCTTCTGAAGGTCACCGCAGGTTGAGGGACATCAAATCCTTTGGTGTGCTGTCTCAGCAAAACTTTCCGATTTTTGCATGAATGCAGCTGAAATGAAAGAAGGAAAAACTTCTATGCAAGTATCAACGCCTTCTCTAAGGATCGAACTCAGGACCTTCAGATTATGAGACTGACACGCTGCCTACTGCACTAAGAAGACACTTGTCAGCTGAGTAACTGGAGAATGTGACCAACTATGTTCGCTTCCGTGGCATCCAAAGCCAGAATGCAAAGATTGCAAAAATGCTCGAGCCAGGTAGGAGCCGAACCTGCAATCTTCTAATCCGTAGTCAGACGCGGTATCCATTGCGCCGCCGGCCCAGGCTGTGAAAAATAGCTGCGACATCAGGAAGTACACAAGACGGGCAGCATTGAAAGGCATGCGGCAGAGAATCACCAAAGATAGGCACCTCTGCCGCTTCCCTTCGATTGACAGGTGGGGAGCGGAGCAGTGCAGTCGAAAACAAAGCAAAGCAAAGTCGTCCTTAGGTGGTTGGTTGCACTCCGTCTTGAAGCAGTGCGCATTCTTTTGAAGTAAGTATGTGCGTGGTAAGTGGCAATTCGCTAAAGGCAGAGCTCATAATATGACGAGCAGTTTTCAGCTGAACATGTTGCAGCTGAGGCACAGGACAGTGCCTTCGCCGTTTTGCTTGAACACTTGCATGTGTGTGTCAGCAGGGAGTGCCTTTGAGCAGCAATGCATGTAAAGAGCCAGCACTTTCTTTCAGGCAAAGCCTCAGGCAATAGAAGTCATCTGTCCATCAGTCAGAAAGGGCTCTCGCCTGCTCCCTCACGCTCGTGGCGGCTGCGACGTTGCGCTCAAGTCGCTTCCCTTGCGCAGGCTCGAGCTCTTCTCGGCGTCTTTCACCATATCCATGGCTTCCAGTCCTGCCCTTGCTCGCCTGCTATTTGCTCAGTAACGTCGATTGGAGCAAAGCATTGAAAGTGTTCAGTGAGCAGGCCAACCTGAAGCAGGAGATTTCTGCTGGTCGTGGAATAGCGAGGAGGCAAGTGATAAGGGGCTAGTCAGATGCAAACTGGGAGCTAATGCCAGACGTGAATGGGGAATTAGCTCAAATGGTAGAGCGCTCGCTTTGCATGTGAGAGGTAGCGGGATCAATGCCCGCATTCTCCACTTTTCTTTTGGCTCGGGTAATTGTTCAGACGCAAGAGTTGTGTCAGGTGTGGTGTGAGCCCATCTGCTTCTGAAGGTCACCGCAGGCTGAGGGACATCAAATCCTTTGGTGTGCTGTCGCAGCAAAACTTTCCGATTTTTGCATGAATGCAGCTGAAATGAAAGAAGGAAAAACTTCTATGCAAGTATCAACGCCTTCTCTAAGGATCGAACTCAGGACCTTCAGATTATGAGACTGACACGCTGCCTACTGCACTAAGAAGACACTTGTCAGCTGAGTAACTGGAGAATGTGACCAACTATGTTCGCTTCCGTGGCATCCAAAGCCAGAATGCAAAGATTGCAAAAATGCTCGAGCCAGGTAGGAGCCGAACCTGCAATCTTCTAATCCGTAGTCAGACGCGGTATCCATTGCGCCGCCGGCCCAGGCTGTGAAAAATAGCTGCGACATCAGGAAGTACACAAGACGGGCAGCATTGAAAGGCATGCGGCAGAGAATCACCAAAGATAGGCACCTCTGCCGCTTCCCTTCGATTGACAGGTGGGGAGCGGAGCAGTGCAGTCGAAAACAAAGCAAAGCAAAGTCGTCCTTAGGTGGTTGGTTGCACTCCGTCTTGAAGCAGTGCGCATTCTTTTGAAGTAAGTATGTGCGTGGTAAGTGGCAATTCGCTAAAGGCAGAGCTCATAATATGACGAGCAGTTTGCAGCTGAACATGTTGCAGCTGAGGCACAGGACAGTGCCTTCGCCGTTTTGCTTGAACACTTGCATGTGTGTGTCAGCAGGGAGTGCCTTTGAGCAGCAATGCATGTAAAGAGCCAGCACTTTCTTTCAGGCAAAGCCTCAGGCAATAGAAGTCATCTGTCCATCAGTCAGAAAGGGCTTTCGCCTGCTCCCTCTCGCTCGTGGCGGCTGCGACGTTGCGCTCAAGTCGCTTCCCTTGCGCAGGCTCGAGCTCTTCTCGGCGTCTTTCACCATATCCATGGCTTCCAGTCCTGCCCTTGCTCGCCTGCTATTGCTCAGTAACGTCGATTGGAGCAAAGCATTGAAAGTGTTCAGTGAGCAGGCCAACCTGAAGCAGGAGATTTCTGCTGGTCGTGGAATAGCGAGGAGGCAAGTGATAAGGGGCTAGTCAGATGCAAACTGGGAGCTAATGCCAGACGTGAATGGGGAATTAGCTCAAATGGTAGAGCGCTCGCTTTGCATGTGAGAGGTAGCGGGATCAATGCCCGCATTCTCCACTTTTCTTTTGGCTCGGGTAATTGTTCAGACGCAAGAGTTGTGTCAGGTGTGGTGTGAGCCCATCTGCTTCTGAAGGTCACCGCAGGCTGAGGGACATCAAATCCTTTGGTGTGCTGTCGCAGCAAAACTTTCCGATTTTTGCATGAATGCAGCTGAAATGAAAGAAGGAAAAACTTCTATGCAAGTATCAATGCCTTCTCTAAGGATCGAACTCAGGACCTTCAGATTCTGAGACTGACACGCTGCCTACTGCGCTAAGGAGACACTTGCCAGCTTAGTAACTGGAGAATGTGACCAACTATGTTCGCTTCCGTGGCATCCAAAGCCAGAATGCAAAGATTGCAAAAATGCTCGAGCCAGGTAGGAGCCGAACCTGCAATCTTCTAATCCGTAGTCAGACGCGTTATCCATTGCACCGCCGGCCCAGGCTGTGAAAAATAGCTGCGACATCAGGAAGTACACAGGACGGGCAGCATTGAAAGGCACGCGGCAGAGAATCACCAAAGATAGGCACCTCTGCCGCTTCCCTTCGATTGACAGGTGGGGAGCGGAGCAGTGCAGTCGAAAACAAAGCAAAGCAAAGTCGTCCTTAGGTGGTTGGTTGCACTCCGTCTTGAAGCAGTGCGCATTCTTTTGAAGTAAGTATGTGCGTGGTAAGTGGCAATTCGCTAAAGGCAGAGCTCATAATATGACGAGCAGTTTTCAGCTGAACATGTTGCAGCTGAGGCACAGGACAGTGCCTTCGCCGTTTTGCTTGAACACTTGCATGTGTGTGTCAGCAGGGAGTGCCTTTGAGCAGCAATGCATGTAAAGAGCCAGCACTTTCTTTCAGGCAAAGCCTCAGGCAATAGAAGTCATCTGTCCATCAGTCAGAAAGGGCTCTCGCCTGCTCCCTCACGCTCGTGGCGGCTGCGACGTTGCGCTCAAGTCGCTTCCCTTGCGCAGGCTCGAGCTCTTCTCGGCGTCTTTCACCATATCCATGGCTTCCAGTCCTGCCCTTGCTCGCCTGCTATTTGCTCAGTAACGTCGATTGGAGCAAAGCATTGAAAGTGTTCAGTGAGCAGGCCAACCTGAAGCAGGAGATTTCTGCTGGTCGTGGAATCGCGAGGAGGCAAGTGATAAGGGGCTAGTCAGATGCAAACTGGGAGCTAATGCCAGACGTGAATGGCGAATTAGCTCAAATGGTAGAGCGCTCGCTTTGCATGTGAGAGGTAGCGGGATCAATGCCCGCATTCTCCACTTTTCTTTTGGCTCGGGTAATTGTTCAGACGCAAGAGTTGTGTCAGGTGTGGTGTGAGCCCATCTGCTTCTGAAGGTCACCGCAGGCTGAGGGACATCAAATCCTTTGGTGTGCTGTCGCAGCAAAACTTTCCGATTTTTGCATGAATGCAGCTGAAATGAAAGAAGGAAAAACTTCTATGCAAGTATCAATGCCTTCTCTAAGGATCAAACTCAGGACCTTCAGATTATGAGACTGACACGCTGCCTACTGCGCTAAGAAGACACTTGTCAGCTGAGTAACTGGAGAATGTGACCAACTATGTTCGCTTCCGTGGCATCCAAAGCCAGAATGCAAAGATTGCAAAAATGCTCGAGCCAGGTAGGAGCCGAACCTGCAATCTTCTAATCCGTAGTCAGACGCGTTATCCATTGCGCCGCCGGCCCAGGCTGTGAAAAATAGCTGCGACATCAGGAAGTACACAGGACGGGCAGCATTGAAAGGCATGCGGCAGAGAATCACCAAAGATAGGCACCTCTGCCGCTTCCCTTCGATTGACAGGTGGGGAGCGGAGCAGTGCAGTCGAAAACAAAGCAAAGCAAAGTCGTCCTTAGGTGGTTGGTTGCACTCCGTCTTGAAGCAGTGCGCATTCTTTTGAAGTAAGTATGTGCGTGGTAAGTGGCAATTCGCTAAAGGCAGAGCTCATAATATGACGAGCAGTTTTCAGCTGAACATGTTGCAGCTGAGGCACAGGACAGTGCCTTTGCCGTTTTGCTTGAACACTTGCATGTGTGTGTCAGCAGGGAGTGCCTTTGAGCAGCAATGCATGTAAAGAGCCAGCACTTTCTTTCAGGCAAAGCCTCAGGCAATAGAAGTCATCTGTCCATCAGTCAGAAAGGGCTTTCGCCTGCTCCCTCTCGCTCGTGGCGGCTGCGACGTTGCGCTCAAGTCGCTTCCCTTGCGCAGGCTCGAGCTCTTCTCGGCGTCTTTCACCATATCCATGGCTTCCAGTCCTGCCCTTGCTCGCCTGCTATTGCTCAGTAACGTCGATTGGAGCAAAGCATTGAAAGTGTTCAGTGAGCAGGCCAACCTGAAGCAGGAGATTTCTGCTGGTCGTGGAATAGCGAGGAGGCAAGTGATAAGGGGCTAGTCAGATGCAAACTGGGAGCTAATGCCAGACGTGAATGGGGAATTAGCTCAAATGGTAGAGCGCTCGCTTTGCATGTGAGAGGTAGCGGGATCAATGCCCGCATTCTCCACTTTTCTTTTGGCTCGGGTAATTGTTCAGACGCAAGAGTTGTGTCAGGTGTGGTGTGAGCCCATCTGCTTCTGAAGGTCACCGCAGGTTGAGGGACATCAAATCCTTTGGTGTGCTGTCTCAGCAAAACTTTCCGATTTTTGCATGAATGCAGCTGAAATGAAAGAAGGAAAAACTTCTATGCAAGTATCAACGCCTTCTCTAAGGATCGAACTCAGGACCTTCAGATTATGAGACTGACACGCTGCCTACTGCACTAAGAAGACACTTGTCAGCTGAGTAACTGGAGAATGTGACCAACTATGTTCGCTTCCGTGGCATCCAAAGCCAGAATGCAAAGATTGCAAAAATGCTCGAGCCAGGTAGGAGCCGAACCTGCAATCTTCTAATCCGTAGTCAGACGCGGTATCCATTGCGCCGCCGGCCCAGGCTGTGAAAAATAGCTGCGACATCAGGAAGTACACAAGACGGGCAGCATTGAAAGGCATGCGGCAGAGAATCACCAAAGATAGGCACCTCTGCCGCTTCCCTTCGATTGACAGGTGGGGAGCGGAGCAGTGCAGTCGAAAACAAAGCAAAGCAAAGTCGTCCTTAGGTGGTTGGTTGCACTCCGTCTTGAAGCAGTGCGCATTCTTTTGAAGTAAGTATGTGCGTGGTAAGTGGCAATTCGCTAAAGGCAGAGCTCATAATATGACGAGCAGTTTTCAGCTGAACATGTTGCAGCTGAGGCACAGGACAGTGCCTTCGCCGTTTTGCTTGAACACTTGCATGTGTGTGTCAGCAGGGAGTGCCTTTGAGCAGCAATGCATGTAAAGAGCCAGCACTTTCTTTCAGGCAAAGCCTCAGGCAATAGAAGTCATCTGTCCATCAGTCAGAAAGGGCTCTCGCCTGCTCCCTCACGCTCGTGGCGGCTGCGACGTTGCGCTCAAGTCGCTTCCCTTGCGCAGGCTCGAGCTCTTCTCGGCGTCTTTCACCATATCCATGGCTTCCAGTCCTGCCCTTGCTCGCCTGCTATTTGCTCAGTAACGTCGATTGGAGCAAAGCATTGAAAGTGTTCAGTGAGCAGGCCAACCTGAAGCAGGAGATTTCTGCTGGTCGTGGAATCGCGAGGAGGCAAGTGATAAGGGGCTAGTCAGATGCAAACTGGGAGCTAATGCCAGACGTGAATGGCGAATTAGCTCAAATGGTAGAGCGCTCGCTTTGCATGTGAGAGGTAGCGGGATCAATGCCCGCATTCTCCACTTTTCTTTTGGCTCGGGTAATTGTTCAGACGCAAGAGTTGTGTCAGGTGTGGTGTGAGCCCATCTGCTTCTGAAGGTCACCGCAGGCTGAGGGACATCAAATCCTTTGGTGTGCTGTCGCAGCAAAACTTTCCGATTTTTGCATGAATGCAGCTGAAATGAAAGAAGGAAAAACTTCTATGCAAGTATCAATGCCTTCTCTAAGGATCAAACTCAGGACCTTCAGATTATGAGACTGACACGCTGCCTACTGCGCTAAGAAGACACTTGTCAGCTGAGTAACTGGAGAATGTGACCAACTATGTTCGCTTCCGTGGCATCCAAAGCCAGAATGCAAAGATTGCAAAAATGCTCGAGCCAGGTAGGAGCCGAACCTGCAATCTTCTAATCCGTAGTCAGACGCGTTATCCATTGCGCCGCCGGCCCAGGCTGTGAAAAATAGCTGCGACATCAGGAAGTACACAGGACGGGCAGCATTGAAAGGCATGCGGCAGAGAATCACCAAAGATAGGCACCTCTGCCGCTTCCCTTCGATTGACAGGTGGGGAGCGGAGCAGTGCAGTCGAAAACAAAGCAAAGCAAAGTCGTCCTTAGGTGGTTGGTTGCACTCCGTCTTGAAGCAGTGCGCATTCTTTTGAAGTAAGTATGTGCGTGGTAAGTGGCAATTCGCTAAAGGCAGAGCTCATAATATGACGAGCAGTTTGCAGCTGAACATGTTGCAGCTGAGGCACAGGACAGTGCCTTTGCCGTTTTGCTTGAACACTTGCATGTGTGTGTCAGCAGGGAGTGCCTTTGAGCAGCAATGCATGTAAAGAGCCAGCACTTTCTTTCAGGCAAAGCCTCAGGCAATAGAAGTCATCTGTCCATCAGTCAGAAAGGGCTTTCGCCTGCTCCCTCTCGCTCGTGGCGGCTGCGACGTTGCGCTCAAGTCGCTTCCCTTGCGCAGGCTCGAGCTCTTCTCGGCGTCTTTCACCATATCCATGGCTTCCAGTCCTGCCCTTGCTCGCCTGCTATTGCTCAGTAACGTCGATTGGAGCAAAGCATTGAAAGTGTTCAGTGAGCAGGCCAACCTGAAGCAGGAGATTTCTGCTGGTCGTGGAATAGCGAGGAGGCAAGTGATAAGGGGCTAGTCAGATGCAAACTGGGAGCTAATGCCAGACGTGAATGGGGAATTAGCTCAAATGGTAGAGCGCTCGCTTTGCATGTGAGAGGTAGCGGGATCAATGCCCGCATTCTCCACTTTTCTTTTGGCTCGGGTAATTGTTCAGACGCAAGAGTTGTGTCAGGTGTGGTGTGAGCCCATCTGCTTCTGAAGGTCACCGCAGGTTGAGGGACATCAAATCCTTTGGTGTGCTGTCTCAGCAAAACTTTCCGATTTTTGCATGAATGCAGCTGAAATGAAAGAAGGAAAAACTTCTATGCAAGTATCAACGCCTTCTCTAAGGATCGAACTCAGGACCTTCAGATTATGAGACTGACACGCTGCCTACTGCACTAAGAAGACACTTGTCAGCTGAGTAACTGGAGAATGTGACCAACTATGTTCGCTTCCGTGGCATCCAAAGCCAGAATGCAAAGATTGCAAAAATGCTCGAGCCAGGTAGGAGCCGAACCTGCAATCTTCTAATCCGTAGTCAGACGCGGTATCCATTGCGCCGCCGGCCCAGGCTGTGAAAAATAGCTGCGACATCAGGAAGTACACAAGACGGGCAGCATTGAAAGGCATGCGGCAGAGAATCACCAAAGATAGGCACCTCTGCCGCTTCCCTTCGATTGACAGGTGGGGAGCGGAGCAGTGCAGTCGAAAACAAAGCAAAGCAAAGTCGTCCTTAGGTGGTTGGTTGCACTCCGTCTTGAAGCAGTGCGCATTCTTTTGAAGTAAGTATGTGCGTGGTAAGTGGCAATTCGCTAAAGGCAGAGCTCATAATATGACGAGCAGTTTTCAGCTGAACATGTTGCAGCTGAGGCACAGGACAGTGCCTTCGCCGTTTTGCTTGAACACTTGCATGTGTGTGTCAGCAGGGAGTGCCTTTGAGCAGCAATGCATGTAAAGAGCCAGCACTTTCTTTCAGGCAAAGCCTCAGGCAATAGAAGTCATCTGTCCATCAGTCAGAAAGGGCTCTCGCCTGCTCCCTCACGCTCGTGGCGGCTGCGACGTTGCGCTCAAGTCGCTTCCCTTGCGCAGGCTCGAGCTCTTCTCGGCGTCTTTCACCATATCCATGGCTTCCAGTCCTGCCCTTGCTCGCCTGCTATTTGCTCAGTAACGTCGATTGGAGCAAAGCATTGAAAGTGTTCAGTGAGCAGGCCAACCTGAAGCAGGAGATTTCTGCTGGTCGTGGAATCGCGAGGAGGCAAGTGATAAGGGGCTAGTCAGATGCAAACTGGGAGCTAATGCCAGACGTGAATGGGGAATTAGCTCAAATGGTAGAGCGCTCGCTTTGCATGTGAGAGGTAGCGGGATCAATGCCCGCATTCTCCACTTTTCTTTTGGCTCGGGTAATTGTTCAGACGCAAGAGTTGTGTCAGGTGTGGTGTGAGCCCATCTGCTTCTGAAGGTCACCGCAGGCTGAGGGACATCAAATCCTTTGGTGTGCTGTCGCAGCAAAACTTTCCGATTTTTGCATGAATGCAGCTGAAATGAAAGAAGGAAAAACTTCTATGCAAGTATCAATGCCTTCTCTAAGGATCAAACTCAGGACCTTCAGATTATGAGACTGACACGCTGCCTACTGCGCTAAGAAGACACTTGTCAGCTGAGTAACTGGAGAATGTGACCAACTATGTTCGCTTCCGTGGCATCCAAAGCCAGAATGCAAAGATTGCAAAAATGCTCGAGCCAGGTAGGAGCCGAACCTGCAATCTTCTAATCCGTAGTCAGACGCGTTATCCATTGCGCCGCCGGCCCAGGCTGTGAAAAATAGCTGCGACATCAGGAAGTACACAGGACGGGCAGCATTGAAAGGCATGCGGCAGAGAATCACCAAAGATAGGCACCTCTGCCGCTTCCCTTCGATTGACAGGTGGGGAGCGGAGCAGTGCAGTCGAAAACAAAGCAAAGCAAAGTCGTCCTTAGGTGGTTGGTTGCACTCCGTCTTGAAGCAGTGCGCATTCTTTTGAAGTAAGTATGTGCGTGGTAAGTGGCAATTCGCTAAAGGCAGAGCTCATAATATGACGAGCAGTTTGCAGCTGAACATGTTGCAGCTGAGGCACAGGACAGTGCCTTTGCCGTTTTGCTTGAACACTTGCATGTGTGTGTCAGCAGGGAGTGCCTTTGAGCAGCAATGCATGTAAAGAGCCAGCACTTTCTTTCAGGCAAAGCCTCAGGCAATAGAAGTCATCTGTCCATCAGTCAGAAAGGGCTCTCGCCTGCTCCCTCACGCTCGTGGCGGCTGCGACGTTGCGCTCAAGTCGCTTCCCTTGCGCAGGCTCGAGCTCTTCTCGGCGTCTTTCACCATATCCATGGCTTCCAGTCCTGCCCTTGCTCGCCTGCTATTTGCTCAGTAACGTCGATTGGAGCAAAGCATTGAAAGTGTTCAGTGAGCAGGCCAACCTGAAGCAGGAGATTTCTGCTGGTCGTGGAATCGCGAGGAGGCAAGTGATAAGGGGCTAGTCAGATGCAAACTGGGAGCTAATGCCAGACGTGAATGGCGAATTAGCTCAAATGGTAGAGCGCTCGCTTTGCATGTGAGAGGTAGCGGGATCAATGCCCGCATTCTCCACTTTTCTTTTGGCTCGGGTAATTGTTCAGACGCAAGAGTTGTGTCAGGTGTGGTGTGAGCCCATCTGCTTCTGAAGGTCACCGCAGGCTGAGGGACATCAAATCCTTTGGTGTGCTGTCGCAGCAAAACTTTCCGATTTTTGCATGAATGCAGCTGAAATGAAAGAAGGAAAAACTTCTATGCAAGTATCAATGCCTTCTCTAAGGATCAAACTCAGGACCTTCAGATTATGAGACTGACACGCTGCCTACTGCGCTAAGAAGACACTTGTCAGCTGAGTAACTGGAGAATGTGACCAACTATGTTCGCTTCCGTGGCATCCAAAGCCAGAATGCAAAGATTGCAAAAATGCTCGAGCCAGGTAGGAGCCGAACCTGCAATCTTCTAATCCGTAGTCAGACGCGTTATCCATTGCGCCGCCGGCCCAGGCTGTGAAAAATAGCTGCGACATCAGGAAGTACACAGGACGGGCAGCATTGAAAGGCATGCGGCAGAGAATCACCAAAGATAGGCACCTCTGCCGCTTCCCTTCGATTGACAGGTGGGGAGCGGAGCAGTGCAGTCGAAAACAAAGCAAAGCAAAGTCGTCCTTAGGTGGTTGGTTGCACTCCGTCTTGAAGCAGTGCGCATTCTTTTGAAGTAAGTATGTGCGTGGTAAGTGGCAATTCGCTAAAGGCAGAGCTCATAATATGACGAGCAGTTTGCAGCTGAACATGTTGCAGCTGAGGCACAGGACAGTGCCTTTGCCGTTTTGCTTGAACACTTGCATGTGTGTGTCAGCAGGGAGTGCCTTTGAGCAGCAATGCATGTAAAGAGCCAGCACTTTCTTTCAGGCAAAGCCTCAGGCAATAGAAGTCATCTGTCCATCAGTCAGAAAGGGCTTTCGCCTGCTCCCTCTCGCTCGTGGCGGCTGCGACGTTGCGCTCAAGTCGCTTCCCTTGCGCAGGCTCGAGCTCTTCTCGGCGTCTTTCACCATATCCATGGCTTCCAGTCCTGCCCTTGCTCGCCTGCTATTGCTCAGTAACGTCGATTGGAGCAAAGCATTGAAAGTGTTCAGTGAGCAGGCCAACCTGAAGCAGGAGATTTCTGCTGGTCGTGGAATAGCGAGGAGGCAAGTGATAAGGGGCTAGTCAGATGCAAACTGGGAGCTAATGCCAGACGTGAATGGGGAATTAGCTCAAATGGTAGAGCGCTCGCTTTGCATGTGAGAGGTAGCGGGATCAATGCCCGCATTCTCCACTTTTCTTTTGGCTCGGGTAATTGTTCAGACGCAAGAGTTGTGTCAGGTGTGGTGTGAGCCCATCTGCTTCTGAAGGTCACCGCAGGTTGAGGGACATCAAATCCTTTGGTGTGCTGTCTCAGCAAAACTTTCCGATTTTTGCATGAATGCAGCTGAAATGAAAGAAGGAAAAACTTCTATGCAAGTATCAACGCCTTCTCTAAGGATCGAACTCAGGACCTTCAGATTATGAGACTGACACGCTGCCTACTGCACTAAGAAGACACTTGTCAGCTGAGTAACTGGAGAATGTGACCAACTATGTTCGCTTCCGTGGCATCCAAAGCCAGAATGCAAAGATTGCAAAAATGCTCGAGCCAGGTAGGAGCCGAACCTGCAATCTTCTAATCCGTAGTCAGACGCGGTATCCATTGCGCCGCCGGCCCAGGCTGTGAAAAATAGCTGCGACATCAGGAAGTACACAAGACGGGCAGCATTGAAAGGCATGCGGCAGAGAATCACCAAAGATAGGCACCTCTGCCGCTTCCCTTCGATTGACAGGTGGGGAGCGGAGCAGTGCAGTCGAAAACAAAGCAAAGCAAAGTCGTCCTTAGGTGGTTGGTTGCACTCCGTCTTGAAGCAGTGCGCATTCTTTTGAAGTAAGTATGTGCGTGGTAAGTGGCAATTCGCTAAAGGCAGAGCTCATAATATGACGAGCAGTTTTCAGCTGAACATGTTGCAGCTGAGGCACAGGACAGTGCCTTCGCCGTTTTGCTTGAACACTTGCATGTGTGTGTCAGCAGGGAGTGCCTTTGAGCAGCAATGCATGTAAAGAGCCAGCACTTTCTTTCAGGCAAAGCCTCAGGCAATAGAAGTCATCTGTCCATCAGTCAGAAAGGGCTCTCGCCTGCTCCCTCACGCTCGTGGCGGCTGCGACGTTGCGCTCAAGTCGCTTCCCTTGCGCAGGCTCGAGCTCTTCTCGGCGTCTTTCACCATATCCATGGCTTCCAGTCCTGCCCTTGCTCGCCTGCTATTTGCTCAGTAACGTCGATTGGAGCAAAGCATTGAAAGTGTTCAGTGAGCAGGCCAACCTGAAGCAGGAGATTTCTGCTGGTCGTGGAATCGCGAGGAGGCAAGTGATAAGGGGCTAGTCAGATGCAAACTGGGAGCTAATGCCAGACGTGAATGGGGAATTAGCTCAAATGGTAGAGCGCTCGCTTTGCATGTGAGAGGTAGCGGGATCAATGCCCGCATTCTCCACTTTTCTTTTGGCTCGGGTAATTGTTCAGACGCAAGAGTTGTGTCAGGTGTGGTGTGAGCCCATCTGCTTCTGAAGGTCACCGCAGGCTGAGGGACATCAAATCCTTTGGTGTGCTGTCGCAGCAAAACTTTCCGATTTTTGCATGAATGCAGCTGAAATGAAAGAAGGAAAAACTTCTATGCAAGTATCAATGCCTTCTCTAAGGATCAAACTCAGGACCTTCAGATTATGAGACTGACACGCTGCCTACTGCGCTAAGAAGACACTTGTCAGCTGAGTAACTGGAGAATGTGACCAACTATGTTCGCTTCCGTGGCATCCAAAGCCAGAATGCAAAGATTGCAAAAATGCTCGAGCCAGGTAGGAGCCGAACCTGCAATCTTCTAATCCGTAGTCAGACGCGTTATCCATTGCGCCGCCGGCCCAGGCTGTGAAAAATAGCTGCGACATCAGGAAGTACACAGGACGGGCAGCATTGAAAGGCATGCGGCAGAGAATCACCAAAGATAGGCACCTCTGCCGCTTCCCTTCGATTGACAGGTGGGGAGCGGAGCAGTGCAGTCGAAAACAAAGCAAAGCAAAGTCGTCCTTAGGTGGTTGGTTGCACTCCGTCTTGAAGCAGTGCGCATTCTTTTGAAGTAAGTATGTGCGTGGTAAGTGGCAATTCGCTAAAGGCAGAGCTCATAATATGACGAGCAGTTTGCAGCTGAACATGTTGCAGCTGAGGCACAGGACAGTGCCTTTGCCGTTTTGCTTGAACACTTGCATGTGTGTGTCAGCAGGGAGTGCCTTTGAGCAGCAATGCATGTAAAGAGCCAGCACTTTCTTTCAGGCAAAGCCTCAGGCAATAGAAGTCATCTGTCCATCAGTCAGAAAGGGCTCTCGCCTGCTCCCTCACGCTCGTGGCGGCTGCGACGTTGCGCTCAAGTCGCTTCCCTTGCGCAGGCTCGAGCTCTTCTCGGCGTCTTTCACCATATCCATGGCTTCCAGTCCTGCCCTTGCTCGCCTGCTATTTGCTCAGTAACGTCGATTGGAGCAAAGCATTGAAAGTGTTCAGTGAGCAGGCCAACCTGAAGCAGGAGATTTCTGCTGGTCGTGGAATCGCGAGGAGGCAAGTGATAAGGGGCTAGTCAGATGCAAACTGGGAGCTAATGCCAGACGTGAATGGCGAATTAGCTCAAATGGTAGAGCGCTCGCTTTGCATGTGAGAGGTAGCGGGATCAATGCCCGCATTCTCCACTTTTCTTTTGGCTCGGGTAATTGTTCAGACGCAAGAGTTGTGTCAGGTGTGGTGTGAGCCCATCTGCTTCTGAAGGTCACCGCAGGCTGAGGGACATCAAATCCTTTGGTGTGCTGTCGCAGCAAAACTTTCCGATTTTTGCATGAATGCAGCTGAAATGAAAGAAGGAAAAACTTCTATGCAAGTATCAATGCCTTCTCTAAGGATCAAACTCAGGACCTTCAGATTATGAGACTGACACGCTGCCTACTGCGCTAAGAAGACACTTGTCAGCTGAGTAACTGGAGAATGTGACCAACTATGTTCGCTTCCGTGGCATCCAAAGCCAGAATGCAAAGATTGCAAAAATGCTCGAGCCAGGTAGGAGCCGAACCTGCAATCTTCTAATCCGTAGTCAGACGCGTTATCCATTGCGCCGCCGGCCCAGGCTGTGAAAAATAGCTGCGACATCAGGAAGTACACAGGACGGGCAGCATTGAAAGGCATGCGGCAGAGAATCACCAAAGATAGGCACCTCTGCCGCTTCCCTTCGATTGACAGGTGGGGAGCGGAGCAGTGCAGTCGAAAACAAAGCAAAGCAAAGTCGTCCTTAGGTGGTTGGTTGCACTCCGTCTTGAAGCAGTGCGCATTCTTTTGAAGTAAGTATGTGCGTGGTAAGTGGCAATTCGCTAAAGGCAGAGCTCATAATATGACGAGCAGTTTGCAGCTGAACATGTTGCAGCTGAGGCACAGGACAGTGCCTTTGCCGTTTTGCTTGAACACTTGCATGTGTGTGTCAGCAGGGAGTGCCTTTGAGCAGCAATGCATGTAAAGAGCCAGCACTTTCTTTCAGGCAAAGCCTCAGGCAATAGAAGTCATCTGTCCATCAGTCAGAAAGGGCTTTCGCCTGCTCCCTCTCGCTCGTGGCGGCTGCGACGTTGCGCTCAAGTCGCTTCCCTTGCGCAGGCTCGAGCTCTTCTCGGCGTCTTTCACCATATCCATGGCTTCCAGTCCTGCCCTTGCTCGCCTGCTATTGCTCAGTAACGTCGATTGGAGCAAAGCATTGAAAGTGTTCAGTGAGCAGGCCAACCTGAAGCAGGAGATTTCTGCTGGTCGTGGAATAGCGAGGAGGCAAGTGATAAGGGGCTAGTCAGATGCAAACTGGGAGCTAATGCCAGACGTGAATGGGGAATTAGCTCAAATGGTAGAGCGCTCGCTTTGCATGTGAGAGGTAGCGGGATCAATGCCCGCATTCTCCACTTTTCTTTTGGCTCGGGTAATTGTTCAGACGCAAGAGTTGTGTCAGGTGTGGTGTGAGCCCATCTGCTTCTGAAGGTCACCGCAGGCTGAGGGACATCAAATCCTTTGGTGTGCTGTCGCAGCAAAACTTTCCGATTTTTGCATGAATGCAGCTGAAATGAAAGAAGGAAAAACTTCTATGCAAGTATCAATGCCTTCTCTAAGGATCAAACTCAGGACCTTCAGATTATGAGACTGACACGCTGCCTACTGCGCTAAGAAGACACTTGTCAGCTGAGTAACTGGAGAATGTGACCAACTATGTTCGCTTCCGTGGCATCCAAAGCCAGAATGCAAAGATTGCAAAAATGCTCGAGCCAGGTAGGAGCCGAACCTGCAATCTTCTAATCCGTAGTCAGACGCGGTATCCATTGCGCCGCCGGCCCAGGCTGTGAAAAATAGCTGCGACATCAGGAAGTACACAGGACGGGCAGCATTGAAAGGCATGCGGCAGAGAATCACCAAAGATAGGCACCTCTGCCGCTTCCCTTCGATTGACAGGTGGGGAGCGGAGCAGTGCAGTCGAAAACAAAGCAAAGCAAAGTCGTCCTTAGGTGGTTGGTTGCACTCCGTCTTGAAGCAGTGCGCATTCTTTTGAAGTAAGTATGTGCGTGGTAAGTGGCAATTCGCTAAAGGCAGAGCTCATAATATGACGAGCAGTTTGCAGCTGAACATGTTGCAGCTGAGGCACAGGACAGTGCCTTTGCCGTTTTGCTTGAACACTTGCATGTGTGTGTCAGCAGGGAGTGCCTTTGAGCAGCAATGCATGTAAAGAGCCAGCACTTTCTTTCAGGCAAAGCCTCAGGCAATAGAAGTCATCTGTCCATCAGTCAGAAAGGGCTCTCGCCTGCTCCCTCACGCTCGTGGCGGCTGCGACGTTGCGCTCAAGTCGCTTCCCTTGCGCAGGCTCGAGCTCTTCTCGGCGTCTTTCACCATATCCATGGCTTCCAGTCCTGCCCTTGCTCGCCTGCTATTGCTCAGTAACGTCGATTGGAGCAAAGCATTGAAAGTGTTCAGTGAGCAGGCCAACCTGAAGCAGGAGATTTCTGCTGGTCGTGGAATAGCGAGGAGGCAAGTGATAAGGGGCTAGTCAGATGCAAACTGGGAGCTAATGCCAGACGTGAATGGGGAATTAGCTCAAATGGTAGAGCGCTCGCTTTGCATGTGAGAGGTAGCGGGATCAATGCCCGCATTCTCCACTTTTCTTTTGGCTCGGGTAATTGTTCAGACGCAAGAGTTGTGTCAGGTGTGGTGTGAGCCCATCTGCTTCTGAAGGTCACCGCAGGCTGAGGGACATCAAATCCTTTGGTGTGCTGTCGCAGCAAAACTTTCCGATTTTTGCATGAATGCAGCTGAAATGAAAGAAGGAAAAACTTCTATGCAAGTATCAACGCCTTCTCTAAGGATCGAACTCAGGACCTTCAGATTATGAGACTGACACGCTGCCTACTGCACTAAGAAGACACTTGTCAGCTGAGTAACTGGAGAATGTGACCAACTATGTTCGCTTCCGTGGCATCCAAAGCCAGAATGCAAAGATTGCAAAAATGCTCGAGCCAGGTAGGAGCCGAACCTGCAATCTTCTAATCCGTAGTCAGACGCGGTATCCATTGCGCCGCCGGCCCAGGCTGTGAAAAATAGCTGCGACATCAGGAAGTACACAAGACGGGCAGCATTGAAAGGCATGCGGCAGAGAATCACCAAAGATAGGCACCTCTGCCGCTTCCCTTCGATTGACAGGTGGGGAGCGGAGCAGTGCAGTCGAAAACAAAGCAAAGCAAAGTCGTCCTTAGGTGGTTGGTTGCACTCCGTCTTGAAGCAGTGCGCATTCTTTTGAAGTAAGTATGTGCGTGGTAAGTGGCAATTCGCTAAAGGCAGAGCTCATAATATGACGAGCAGTTTGCAGCTGAACATGTTGCAGCTGAGGCACAGGACAGTGCCTTCGCCGTTTTGCTTGAACACTTGCATGTGTGTGTCAGCAGGGAGTGCCTTTGAGCAGCAATGCATGTAAAGAGCCAGCACTTTCTTTCAGGCAAAGCCTCAGGCAATAGAAGTCATCTGTCCATCAGTCAGAAAGGGCTTTCGCCTGCTCCCTCTCGCTCGTGGCGGCTGCGACGTTGCGCTCAAGTCGCTTCCCTTGCGCAGGCTCGAGCTCTTCTCGGCGTCTTTCACCATATCCATGGCTTCCAGTCCTGCCCTTGCTCGCCTGCTATTGCTCAGTAACGTCGATTGGAGCAAAGCATTGAAAGTGTTCAGTGAGCAGGCCAACCTGAAGCAGGAGATTTCTGCTGGTCGTGGAATAGCGAGGAGGCAAGTGATAAGGGGCTAGTCAGATGCAAACTGGGAGCTAATGCCAGACGTGAATGGGGAATTAGCTCAAATGGTAGAGCGCTCGCTTTGCATGTGAGAGGTAGCGGGATCAATGCCCGCATTCTCCACTTTTCTTTTGGCTCGGGTAATTGTTCAGACGCAAGAGTTGTGTCAGGTGTGGTGTGAGCCCATCTGCTTCTGAAGGTCACCGCAGGCTGAGGGACATCAAATCCTTTGGTGTGCTGTCGCAGCAAAACTTTCCGATTTTTGCATGAATGCAGCTGAAATGAAAGAAGGAAAAACTTCTATGCAAGTATCAATGCCTTCTCTAAGGATCGAACTCAGGACCTTCAGATTCTGAGACTGACACGCTGCCTACTGCGCTAAGAAGACACTTGCCAGCTTAGTAACTGGAGAATGTGACCAACTATGTTCGCTTCCGTGGCATCCAAAGCCAGAATGCAAAGATTGCAAAAATGCTCGAGCCAGGTAGGAGCCGAACCTGCAATCTTCTAATCCGTAGTCAGACGCGTTATCCATTGCACCGCCGGCCCAGGCTGTGAAAAATAGCTGCGACATCAGGAAGTACACAGGACGGGCAGCATTGAAAGGCACGCGGCAGAGAATCACCAAAGATAGGCACCTCTGCCGCTTCCCTTCGATTGACAGGTGGGGAGCGGAGCAGTGCAGTCGAAAACAAAGCAAAGCAAAGTCGTCCTTAGGTGGTTGGTTGCACTCCGTCTTGAAGCAGTGCGCATTCTTTTGAAGTAAGTATGTGCGTGGTAAGTGGCAATTCGCTAAAGGCAGAGCTCATAATATGACGAGCAGTTTTCAGCTGAACATGTTGCAGCTGAGGCACAGGACAGTGCCTTCGCCGTTTTGCTTGAACACTTGCATGTGTGTGTCAGCAGGGAGTGCCTTTGAGCAGCAATGCATGTAAAGAGCCAGCACTTTCTTTCAGGCAAAGCCTCAGGCAATAGAAGTCATCTGTCCATCAGTCAGAAAGGGCTTTCGCCTGCTCCCTCTCGCTCGTGGCGGCTGCGACGTTGCGCTCAAGTCGCTTCCCTTGCGCAGGCTCGAGCTCTTCTCGGCGTCTTTCACCATATCCATGGCTTCCAGTCCTGCCCTTGCTCGCCTGCTATTGCTCAGTAACGTCGATTGGAGCAAAGCATTGAAAGTGTTCAGTGAGCAGGCCAACCTGAAGCAGGAGATTTCTGCTGGTCGTGGAATAGCGAGGAGGCAAGTGATAAGGGGCTAGTCAGATGCAAACTGGGAGCTAATGCCAGACGTGAATGGGGAATTAGCTCAAATGGTAGAGCGCTCGCTTTGCATGTGAGAGGTAGCGGGATCAATGCCCGCATTCTCCACTTTTCTTTTGGCTCGGGTAATTGTTCAGACGCAAGAGTTGTGTCAGGTGTGGTGTGAGCCCATCTGCTTCTGAAGGTCACCGCAGGCTGAGGGACATCAAATCCTTTGGTGTGCTGTCGCAGCAAAACTTTCCGATTTTTGCATGAATGCAGCTGAAATGAAAGAAGGAAAAACTTCTATGCAAGTATCAATGCCTTCTCTAAGGATCGAACTCAGGACCTTCAGATTCTGAGACTGACACGCTGCCTACTGCGCTAAGAAGACACTTGCCAGCGTAGTAACTGGAGAATGTGACCAACTATGTTCGCTTCCGTGGCATCCAAAGCCAGAATGCAAAGATTGCAAAAATGCTCGAGCCAGGTAGGAGCCGAACCTGCAATCTTCTAATCCGTAGTCAGACGCGTTATCCATTGCACCGCCGGCCCAGGCTGTGAAAAATAGCTGCGACATCAGGAAGTACACAGGACGGGCAGCATTGAAAGGCACGCGGCAGAGAATCACCAAAGATAGGCACCTCTGCCGCTTCCCTTCGATTGACAGGTGGGGAGCGGAGCAGTGCAGTCGAAAACAAAGCAAAGCAAAGTCGTCCTTAGGTGGTTGGTTGCACTCCGTCTTGAAGCAGTGCGCATTCTTTTGAAGTAAGTATGTGCGTGGTAAGTGGCAATTCGCTAAAGGCAGAGCTCATAATATGACGAGCAGTTTGCAGCTGAACATGTTGCAGCTGAGGCACAGGACAGTGCCTTTGCCGTTTTGCTTGAACACTTGCATGTGTGTGTCAGCAGGGAGTGCCTTTGAGCAGCAATGCATGTAAAGAGCCAGCACTTTCTTTCAGGCAAAGCCTCAGGCAATAGAAGTCATCTGTCCATCAGTCAGAAAGGGCTCTCGCCTGCTCCCTCACGCTCGTGGCGGCTGCGACGTTGCGCTCAAGTCGCTTCCCTTGCGCAGGCTCGAGCTCTTCTCGGCGTCTTTCACCATATCCATGGCTTCCAGTCCTGCCCTTGCTCGCCTGCTATTTGCTCAGTAACGTCGATTGGAGCAAAGCATTGAAAGTGTTCAGTGAGCAGGCCAACCTGAAGCAGGAGATTTCTGCTGGTCGTGGAATAGCGAGGAGGCAAGTGATAAGGGGCTAGTCAGATGCAAACTGGGAGCTAATGCCAGACGTGAATGGGGAATTAGCTCAAATGGTAGAGCGCTCGCTTTGCATGTGAGAGGTAGCGGGATCAATGCCCGCATTCTCCACTTTTCTTTTGGCTCGGGTAATTGTTCAGACGCAAGAGTTGTGTCAGGTGTGGTGTGAGCCCATCTGCTTCTGAAGGTCACCGCAGGCTGAGGGACATCAAATCCTTTGGTGTGCTGTCGCAGCAAAACTTTCCGATTTTTGCATGAATGCAGCTGAAATGAAAGAAGGAAAAACTTCTATGCAAGTATCAATGCCTTCTCTAAGGATCAAACTCAGGACCTTCAGATTCTGAGACTGACACGCTGCCTTCTGCGCTAAGAAGACACTTGCCAGCTTAGTAACTGGAGAATGTGACCAACTGTGTTCGCTTCCGTGGCATCCAAAGCCAGAATGCAAAGATTGCAAAAATGCTCGAGCCAGGTAGGAGCCGAACCTGCAATCTTCTAATCCGTAGTCAGACGCGTTATCCATTGCGCCGCCGGCCCAGGCTGTGAAAAATAGCTGCGACATCAGGAAGTACACAGGACGGGCAGCATTGAAAGGCATGCGGCAGAGAATCACCAAAGATAGGCACCTCTGCCGCTTCCCTTCGATTGACAGGTGGGGAGCGGAGCAGTGCAGTCGAAAACAAAGCAAAGCAAAGTCGTCCTTAGGTGGTTGGTTGCACTCCGTCTTGAAGCAGTGCGCATTCTTTTGAAGTAAGTATGTGCGTGGTAAGTGGCAATTCGCTAAAGGCAGAGCTCATAATATGACGAGCAGTTTGCAGCTGAACATGTTGCAGCTGAGGCACAGGACAGTGCCTTTGCCGTTTTGCTTGAACACTTGCATGTGTGTGTCAGCAGGGAGTGCCTTTGAGCAGCAATGCATGTAAAGAGCCAGCACTTTCTTTCAGGCAAAGCCTCAGGCAATAGAAGTCATCTGTCCATCAGTCAGAAAGGGCTTTCGCCTGCTCCCTCTCGCTCGTGGCGGCTGCGACGTTGCGCTCAAGTCGCTTCCCTTGCGCAGGCTCGAGCTCTTCTCGGCGTCTTTCACCATATCCATGGCTTCCAGTCCTGCCCTTGCTCGCCTGCTATTGCTCAGTAACGTCGATTGGAGCAAAGCATTGAAAGTGTTCAGTGAGCAGGCCAACCTGAAGCAGGAGATTTCTGCTGGTCGTGGAATAGCGAGGAGGCAAGTGATAAGGGGCTAGTCAGATGCAAACTGGGAGCTAATGCCAGACGTGAATGGGGAATTAGCTCAAATGGTAGAGCGCTCGCTTTGCATGTGAGAGGTAGCGGGATCAATGCCCGCATTCTCCACTTTTCTTTTGGCTCGGGTAATTGTTCAGACGCAAGAGTTGTGTCAGGTGTGGTGTGAGCCCATCTGCTTCTGAAGGTCACCGCAGGCTGAGGGACATCAAATCCGTTGGTGTGCTGTCGCAGCAAAACTTTCCGATTTTTGCATGAATGCAGCTGAAATGAAAGAAGGAAAAACTTCTATGCAAGTATCAATGCCTTCTCTAAGGATCGAACTCAGGACCTTCAGATTCTGAGACTGACACGCTGCCTACTGCGCTAAGAAGACACTTGCCAGCTTAGTAACTGGAGAATGTGACCAACTATGTTCGCTTCCGTGGCATCCAAAGCCAGAATGCAAAGATTGCAAAAATGCTCGAGCCAGGTAGGAGCCGAACCTGCAATCTTCTAATCCGTAGTCAGACGCGTTATCCATTGCGCCGCCGGCCCAGGCTGTGAAAAATAGCTGCGACATCAGAAAGTACACAAAACGGGCAGCATTGAAAGGCATGCGGCAGAGAATCACCAAAGATAGGCACCTCTGCCGCTTCCCTTCGATTGACAGGTGGGGAGCGGAGCAGTGCAGTCGAAAACAAAGCAAAGCAAAGTCGTCCTTAGGTGGTTGGTTGCACTCCGTCTTGAAGCAGTGCGCATTCTTTTGAAGTAAGTATGTGCGTGGTAAGTGGCAATTCGCTAAAGGCAGAGCTCATAATATGACGAGCAGTTTTCAGCTGAACATGTTGCAGCTGAGGCACAGGACAGTGCCTTCGCCGTTTTGCTTGAACACTTGCATGTGTGTGTCAGCAGGGAGTGCCTTTGAGCAGCAATGCATGTAAAGAGCCAGCACTTTCTTTCAGGCAAAGCCTCAGGCAATAGAAGTCATCTGTCCATCAGTCAGAAAGGGCTCTCGCCTGCTCCCTCACGCTCGTGGCGGCTGCGACGTTGCGCTCAAGTCGCTTCCCTTGCGCAGGCTCGAGCTCTTCTCGGCGTCTTTCACCATATCCATGGCTTCCAGTCCTGCCCTTGCTCGCCTGCTATTTGCTCAGTAACGTCGATTGGAGCAAAGCATTGAAAGTGTTCAGTGAGCAGGCCAACCTGAAGCAGGAGATTTCTGCTGGTCGTGGAATAGCGAGGAGGCAAGTGATAAGGGGCTAGTCAGATGCAAACTGGGAGCTAATGCCAGACGTGAATGGGGAATTAGCTCAAATGGTAGAGCGCTCGCTTTGCATGTGAGAGGTAGCGGGATCAATGCCCGCATTCTCCACTTTTCTTTTGGCTCGGGTAATTGTTCAGACGCAAGAGTTGTGGCAGGTGTGGTGTGAGCCCATCTGCTTCTGAAGGTCACCGCAGGCTGAGGGACATCAAATCCTTTGGTGTGCTGTCGCAGCAAAACTTTCCGATTTTTGCATGAATGCAGCTGAAATGAAAGAAGGAAAAACTTCTATGCAAGTATCAATGCCTTCTCTAAGGATCAAACTCAGGACCTTCAGATTCTGAGACTGACACGCTGCCTTCTGCGCTAAGAAGACACTTGCCAGCTTAGTAACTGGAGAATGTGACCAACTGTGTTCGCTTCCGTGGCATCCAAAGCCAGAATGCAAAGATTGCAAAAATGCTCGAGCCAGGTAGGAGCCGAACCTGCAATCTTCTAATCCGTAGTCAGACGCGTTATCCATTGCGCCGCCGGCCCAGGCTGTGAAAAATAGCTGCGACATCAGGAAGTACACAGGACGGGCAGCATTGAAAGGCATGCGGCAGAGAATCACCAAAGATAGGCACCTCTGCCGCTTCCCTTCGATTGACAGGTGGGGAGCGGAGCAGTGCAGTCGAAAACAAAGCAAAGCAAAGTCGTCCTTAGGTGGTTGGTTGCACTCCGTCTTGAAGCAGTGCGCATTCTTTTGAAGTAAGTATGTGCGTGGTAAGTGGCAATTCGCTAAAGGCAGAGCTCATAATATGACGAGCAGTTTGCAGCTGAACATGTTGCAGCTGAGGCACAGGACAGTGCCTTCGCCGTTTTGCTTGAACACTTGCATGTGTGTGTCAGCAGGGAGTGCCTTTGAGCAGCAATGCATGTAAAGAGCCAGCACTTTCTTTCAGGCAAAGCCTCAGGCAATAGAAGTCATCTGTCCATCAGTCAGAAAGGGCTTTCGCCTGCTCCCTCTCGCTCGTGGCGGCTGCGACGTTGCGCTCAAGTCGCTTCCCTTGCGCAGGCTCGAGCTCTTCTCGGCGTCTTTCACCATATCCATGGCTTCCAGTCCTGCCCTTGCTCGCCTGCTATTGCTCAGTAACGTCGATTGGAGCAAAGCATTGAAAGTGTTCAGTGAGCAGGCCAACCTGAAGCAGGAGATTTCTGCTGGTCGTGGAATAGCGAGGAGGCAAGTGATAAGGGGCTAGTCAGATGCAAACTGGGAGCTAATGCCAGACGTGAATGGGGAATTAGCTCAAATGGTAGAGCGCTCGCTTTGCATGTGAGAGGTAGCGGGATAAATGCCCGCATTCTCCACTTTTCTTTTGGCTCGGGTAATTGTTCAGACGCAAGAGTTGTGTCAGGTGTGGTGTGAGCCCATCTGCTTCTGAAGGTCACCGCAGGCTGAGGGACATCAAATCCTTTGGTGTGCTGTCGCAGCAAAACTTTCCGATTTTTGCATGAATGCAGCTGAAATGAAAGAAGGAAAAACTTCTATGCAAGTATCAATGCCTTCTCTAAGGATCGAACTCAGGACCTTCAGATTCTGAGACTGACACGCTGCCTACTGCGCTAAGAAGACACTTGCCAGCGTAGTAACTGGAGAATGTGACCAACTATGTTCGCTTCCGTGGCATCCAAAGCCAGAATGCAAAGATTGCAAAAATGCTCGAGCCAGGTAGGAGCCGAACCTGCAATCTTCTAATCCGTAGTCAGACGCGTTATCCATTGCACCGCCGGCCCAGGCTGTGAAAAATAGCTGCGACATCAGGAAGTACACAGGACGGGCAGCATTGAAAGGCACGCGGCAGAGAATCACCAAAGATAGGCACCTCTGCCGCTTCCCTTCGATTGACAGGTGGGGAGCGGAGCAGTGCAGTCGAAAACAAAGCAAAGCAAAGTCGTCCTTAGGTGGTTGGTTGCACTCCGTCTTGAAGCAGTGCGCATTCTTTTGAAGTAAGTATGTGCGTGGTAAGTGGCAATTCGCTAAAGGCAGAGCTCATAATATGACGAGCAGTTTGCAGCTGAACATGTTGCAGCTGAGGCACAGGACAGTGCCTTCGCCGTTTTGCTTGAACACTTGCATGTGTGTGTCAGCAGGGAGTGCCTTTGAGCAGCAATGCATGTAAAGAGCCAGCACTTTCTTTCAGGCAAAGCCTCAGGCAATAGAAGTCATCTGTCCATCAGTCAGAAAGGGCTCTCGCCTGCTCCCTCACGCTCGTGGCGGCTGCGACGTTGCGCTCAAGTCGCTTCCCTTGCGCAGGCTCGAGCTCTTCTCGGCGTCTTTCACCATATCCATGGCTTCCAGTCCTGCCCTTGCTCGCCTGCTATTTGCTCAGTAACGTCGATTGGAGCAAAGCATTGAAAGTGTTCAGTGAGCAGGCCAACCTGAAGCAGGAGATTTCTGCTGGTCGTGGAATAGCGAGGAGGCAAGTGATAAGGGGCTAGTCAGATGCAAACTGGGAGCTAATGCCAGACGTGAATGGGGAATTAGCTCAAATGGTAGAGCGCTCGCTTTGCATGTGAGAGGTAGCGGGATCAATGCCCGCATTCTCCACTTTTCTTTTGGCTCGGGTAATTGTTCAGACGCAAGAGTTGTGGCAGGTGTGGTGTGAGCCCATCTGCTTCTGAAGGTCACCGCAGGCTGAGGGACATCAAATCCTTTGGTGTACTGTCGCAGCAAAACTTTCCGATTTTTGCATGAATGCAGCTGAAATGAAAGAAGGAAAAACTTCTATGCAAGTATCAATGCCTTCTCTAAGGATCAAACTCAGGACCTTCAGATTCTGAGACTGACACGCTGCCTTCTGCGCTAAGAAGACACTTGCCAGCTTAGTAACTGGAGAATGTGACCAACTGTGTTCGCTTCCGTGGCATCCAAAGCCAGAATGCAAAGATTGCAAAAATGCTCGAGCCAGGTAGGAGCCGAACCTGCAATCTTCTAATCCGTAGTCAGACGCGTTATCCATTGCGCCGCCGGCCCAGGCTGTGAAAAATAGCTGCGACATCAGGAAGTACACAGGACGGGCAGCATTGAAAGGCACGCGGCAGAGAATCACCAAAGATAGGCACCTCTGCCGCTTCCCTTCGATTGACAGGTGGGGAGCGGAGCAGTGCAGTCGAAAACAAAGCAAAGCAAAGTCGTCCTTAGGTGGTTGGTTGCACTCCGTCTTCAAGCAGTGCGCATTCTTTTGAAGTAAGTATGTGCGTGGTAAGTGGCAATTCGCTAAAGGCAGAGCTCATAATATGACGAGCAGTTTGCAGCTGAACATGTTGCAGCTGAGGCACAGGACAGTGCCTTCGCCGTTTTGCTTGAACACTTGCATGTGTGTGTCAGCAGGGAGTGCCTTTGAGCAGCAATGCATGTAAAGAGCCAGCACTTTCTTTCAGGCAAAGCCTCAGGCAATAGAAGTCATCTGTCCATCAGTCAGAAAGGGCTCTCGCCTGCTCCCTCACGCTCGTGGCGGCTGCGACGTTGCGCTCAAGTCGCTTCCCTTGCGCAGGCTCGAGCTCTTCTCGGCGTCTTTCACCATATCCATGGCTTCCAGTCCTGCCCTTGCTCGCCTGCTATTTGCTCAGTAACGTCGATTGGAGCAAAGCATTGAAAGTGTTCAGTGAGCAGGCCAACCTGAAGCAGGAGATTTCTGCTGGTCGTGGAATAGCGAGGAGGCAAGTGATAAGGGGCTAGTCAGATGCAAACTGGGAGCTAATGCCAGACGTGAATGGGGAATTAGCTCAAATGGTAGAGCGCTCGCTTTGCATGTGAGAGGTAGCGGGATCAATGCCCGCATTCTCCACTTTTCTTTTGGCTCGGGTAATTGTTCAGACGCAAGAGTTGTGGCAGGTGTGGTGTGAGCCCATCTGCTTCTGAAGGTCACCGCAGGCTGAGGGACATCAAATCCTTTGGTGTGCTGTCGCAGCAAAACTTTCCGATTTTTGCATGAATGCAGCTGAAATGAAAGAAGGAAAAACTTCTATGCAAGTATCAATGCCTTCTCTAAGGATCAAACTCAGGACCTTCAGATTCTGAGACTGACACGCTGCCTTCTGCGCTAAGAAGACACTTGCCAGCTTAGTAACTGGAGAATGTGACCAACTGTGTTCGCTTCCGTGGCATCCAAAGCCAGAATGCAAAGATTGCAAAAATGCTCGAGCCAGGTAGGAGCCGAACCTGCAATCTTCTAATCCGTAGTCAGACGCGTTATCCATTGCGCCGCCGGCCCAGGCTGTGAAAAATAGCTGCGACATCAGGAAGTACACAGGACAGGCAGCATTGAAAGGCATGCGGCAGAGAATCACCAAAGATAGGCACCTCTGCCGCTTCCCTTCGATTGACAGGTGGGGAGCGGAGCAGTGCAGTCGAAAACAAAGCAAAGCAAAGTCGTCCTTAGGTGGTTGGTTGCACTCCGTCTTGAAGCAGTGCGCATTCTTTTGAAGTAAGTATGTGCGTGGTAAGTGGCAATTCGCTAAAGGCAGAGCTCATAATATGACGAGCAGTTTGCAGCTGAACATGTTGCAGCTGAGGCACAGGACAGTGCCTTCGCCGTTTTGCTTGAACACTTGCATGTGTGTGTCAGCAGGGAGTGCCTTTGAGCAGCAATGCATGTAAAGAGCCAGCACTTTCTTTCAGGCAAAGCCTCAGGCAATAGAAGTCATCTGTCCATCAGTCAGAAAGGGCTCTCGCCTGCTCCCTCACGCTCGTGGCGGCTGCGACGTTGCGCTCAAGTCGCTTCCCTTGCGCAGGCTCGAGCTCTTCTCGGCATCTTTCACCATATCCATGGCTTCCAGTCCTGCCCTTGCTCGCCTGCTATTGCTCAGTAACGTCGATTGGAGCAAAGCATTGAAAGTGTTCAGTGAGCAGGCCAACCTGAAGCAGGAGATTTCTGCTGGTCGTGGAATAGCGAGGAGGCAAGTGATAAGGGGCTAGTCAGATGCAAACTGGGAGCTAATGCCAGACGTGAATGGGGAATTAGCTCAAATGGTAGAGCGCTCGCTTTGCATGTGAGAGGTAGCGGGATCAATGCCCGCATTCTCCACTTTTCTTTTGGCTCGGGTAATTGTTCAGACGCAAGAGTTGTGTCAGGTGTGGTGTGAGCCCATCTGCTTCTGAAGGTCACCGCAGGTTGAGGGACATCAAATCCTTTGGTGTGCTGTCTCAGCAAAACTTTCCGATTTTTGCATGAATGCAGCTGAAATGAAAGAAGGAAAAACTTCTATGCAAGTATCAACGCCTTCTCTAAGGATCGAACTCAGGACCTTCAGATTATGAGACTGACACGCTGCCTACTGCACTCAGAAGACACTTGTCAGCTGAGTAACTGGAGAATGTGACCAACTATGTTCGCTTCCGTGGCATCCAAAGCCAGAATGCAAAGATTGCAAAAATGCTCGAGCCAGGTAGGAGCCGAACCTGCAATCTTCTAATCCGTAGTCAGACGCGTTATCCATTGCACCGCCGGCCCAGGCTGTGAAAAATAGCTGCGACATCAGGAAGTACACAGGACGGGCAGCATTGAAAGGCACGCGGCAGAGAATCACCAAAGATAGGCACCTCTGCCGCTTCCCTTCGATTGACAGGTGGGGAGCGGAGCAGTGCAGTCGAAAACAAAGCAAAGCAAAGTCGTCCTTAGGTGGTTGGTTGCACTCCGTCTTGAAGCAGTGCGCATTCTTTTGAAGTAAGTATGTGCGTGGTAAGTGGCAATTCGCTAAAGGCAGAGCTCATAATATGACGAGCAGTTTTCAGCTGAACATGTTGCAGCTGAGGCACAGGACAGTGCCTTCGCCGTTTTGCTTGAACACTTGCATGTGTGTGTCAGCAGGGAGTGCCTTTGAGCAGCAATGCATGTAAAGAGCCAGCACTTTCTTTCAGGCAAAGCCTCAGGCAATAGAAGTCATCTGTCCATCAGTCAGAAAGGGCTCTCGCCTGCTCCCTCACGCTCGTGGCGGCTGCGACGTTGCGCTCAAGTCGCTTCCCTTGCGCAGGCTCGAGCTCTTCTCGGCGTCTTTCACCATATCCATGGCTTCCAGTCCTGCCCTTGCTCGCCTGCTATTTGCTCAGTAACGTCGATTGGAGCAAAGCATTGAAAGTGTTCAGTGAGCAGGCCAACCTGAAGCAGGAGATTTCTGCTGGTCGTGGAATCGCGAGGAGGCAAGTGATAAGGGGCTAGTCAGATGCAAACTGGGAGCTAATGCCAGACGTGAATGGGGAATTAGCTCAAATGGTAGAGCGCTCGCTTTGCATGTGAGAGGTAGCGGGATCAATGCCCGCATTCTCCACTTTTCTTTTGGCTCGGGTAATTGTTCAGACGCAAGAGTTGTGGCAGGTGTGGTGTGAGCCCATCTGCTTCTGAAGGTCACCGCAGGCTGAGGGACATCAAATCCTTTGGTGTGCTGTCGCAGCAAAACTTTCCGATTTTTGCATGAATGCAGCTGAAATGAAAGAAGGAAAAACTTCTATGCAAGTATCAATGCCTTCTCTAAGGATCAAACTCAGGACCTTCAGATTCTGAGACTGACACGCTGCCTTCTGCGCTAAGAAGACACTTGCCAGCTTAGTAACTGGAGAATGTGACCAACTGTGTTCGCTTCCGTGGCATCCAAAGCCAGAATGCAAAGATTGCAAAAATGCTCGAGCCAGGTAGGAGCCGAACCTGCAATCTTCTAATCCGTAGTCAGACGCGTTATCCATTGCGCCGCCGGCCCAGGCTGTGAAAAATAGCTGCGACATCAGGAAGTACACAGGACGGGCAGCATTGAAAGGCATGCGGCAGAGAATCACCAAAGATAGGCACCTCTGCCGCTTCCCTTCGATTGACAGGTGGGGAGCGGAGCAGTGCAGTCGAAAACAAAGCAAAGCAAAGTCGTCCTTAGGTGGTTGGTTGCACTCCGTCTTGAAGCAGTGCGCATTCTTTTGAAGTAAGTATGTGCGTGGTAAGTGGCAATTCGCTAAAGGCAGAGCTCATAATATGACGAGCAGTTTGCAGCTGAACATGTTGCAGCTGAGGCACAGGACAGTGCCTTCGCCGTTTTGATTGAACACTTGCATGTGTGTGTCAGCAGGGAGTGCCTTTGAGCAGCAATGCATGTAAAGAGCCAGCACTTTCTTTCAGGCAAAGCCTCAGGCAATAGAAGTCATCTGTCCATCAGTCAGAAAGGGCTCTCGCCTGCTCCCTCTCGCTCGTGGCGGCTGCGACGTTGCGCTCAAGTCGCTTCCCTTGCGCAGGCTCGAGCTCTTCTCGGCGTCTTTCACCATATCCATGGCTTCCAGTCCTGCCCTTGCTCGCCTGCTATTGCTCAGTAACGTCGATTGGAGCAAAGCATTGAAAGTGTTCAGTGAGCAGGCCAACCTGAAGCAGGAGATTTCTGCTGGTCGTGGAATAGCGAGGAGGCAAGTGATAAGGGGCTAGTCAGATGCAAACTGGGAGCTAATGCCAGACGTGAATGGGGAATTAGCTCAAATGGTAGAGCGCTCGCTTTGCATGTGAGAGGTAGCGGGATCAATGCCCGCATTCTCCACTTTTCTTTTGGCTCGGGTAATTGTTCAGACGCAAGAGTTGTGTCAGGTGTGGTGTGAGCCCATCTGCTTCTGAAGGTCACCGCAGGTTGAGGGACATCAAATCCTTTGGTGTGCTGTCTCAGCAAAACTTTCCGATTTTTGCATGAATGCAGCTGAAATGAAAGAAGGAAAAACTTCTATGCAAGTATCAACGCCTTCTCTAAGGATCGAACTCAGGACCTTCAGATTATGAGACTGACACGCTGCCTACTGCACTCAGAAGACACTTGTCAGCTGAGTAACTGGAGAATGTGACCAACTATGTTCGCTTCCGTGGCATCCAAAGCCAGAATGCAAAGATTGCAAAAATGCTCGAGCCAGGTAGGAGCCGAACCTGCAATCTTCTAATCCGTAGTCAGACGCGTTATCCATTGCACCGCCGGCCCAGGCTGTGAAAAATAGCTGCGACATCAGGAAGTACACAGGACGGGCAGCATTGAAAGGCACGCGGCAGAGAATCACCAAAGATAGGCACCTCTGCCGCTTCCCTTCGATTGACAGGTGGGGAGCGGAGCAGTGCAGTCGAAAACAAAGCAAAGCAAAGTCGTCCTTAGGTGGTTGGTTGCACTCCGTCTTGAAGCAGTGCGCATTCTTTTGAAGTAAGTATGTGCGTGGTAAGTGGCAATTCGCTAAAGGCAGAGCTCATAATATGACGAGCAGTTTTCAGCTGAACATGTTGCAGCTGAGGCACAGGACAGTGCCTTCGCCGTTTTGCTTGAACACTTGCATGTGTGTGTCAGCAGGGAGTGCCTTTGAGCAGCAATGCATGTAAAGAGCCAGCACTTTCTTTCAGGCAAAGCCTCAGGCAATAGAAGTCATCTGTCCATCAGTCAGAAAGGGCTCTCGCCTGCTCCCTCACGCTCGTGGCGGCTGCGACGTTGCGCTCAAGTCGCTTCCCTTGCGCAGGCTCGAGCTCTTCTCGGCGTCTTTCACCATATCCATGGCTTCCAGTCCTGCCCTTGCTCGCCTGCTATTTGCTCAGTAACGTCGATTGGAGCAAAGCATTGAAAGTGTTCAGTGAGCAGGCCAACCTGAAGCAGGAGATTTCTGCTGGTCGTGGAATCGCGAGGAGGCAAGTGATAAGGGGCTAGTCAGATGCAAACTGGGAGCTAATGCCAGACGTGAATGGGGAATTAGCTCAAATGGTAGAGCGCTCGCTTTGCATGTGAGAGGTAGCGGGATCAATGCCCGCATTCGCCACTTTTCTTTTGGCTCGGGTAATTGTTCAGACGCAAGAGTTGTGGCAGGTGTGGTGTGAGCCCATCTGCTTCTGAAGGTCACCGCAGGCTGAGGGACATCAAATCCTTTGGTGTGCTGTCGCAGCAAAACTTTCCGATTTTTGCATGAATGCAGCTGAAATGAAAGAAGGAAAAACTTCTATGCAAGTATCAATGCCTTCTCTAAGGATCAAACTCAGGACCTTCAGATTCTGAGACTGACACGCTGCCTTCTGCGCTAAGAAGACACTTGCCAGCTTAGTAACTGGAGAATGTGACCAACTGTGTTCGCTTCCGTGGCATCCAAAGCCAGAATGCAAAGATTGCAAAAATGCTCGAGCCAGGTAGGAGCCGAACCTGCAATCTTCTAATCCGTAGTCAGACGCGTTATCCATTGCGCCGCCGGCCCAGGCTGTGAAAAATAGCTGCGACATCAGGAAGTACACAGGACGGGCAGCATTGAAAGGCATGCGGCAGAGAATCACCAAAGATAGGCACCTCTGCCGCTTCCCTTCGATTGACAGGTGGGGAGCGGAGCAGTGCAGTCGAAAACAAAGCAAAGCAAAGTCGTCCTTAGGTGGTTGGTTGCACTCCGTCTTGAAGCAGTGCGCATTCTTTTGAAGTAAGTATGTGCGTGGTAAGTGGCAATTCGCTAAAGGCAGAGCTCATAATATGACGAGCAGTTTGCAGCTGAACATGTTGCAGCTGAGGCACAGGACAGTGCCTTCGCCGTTTTGATTGAACACTTGCATGTGTGTGTCAGCAGGGAGTGCCTTTGAGCAGCAATGCATGTAAAGAGCCAGCACTTTCTTTCAGGCAAAGCCTCAGGCAATAGAAGTCATCTGTCCATCAGTCAGAAAGGGCTTTCGCCTGCTCCCTCTCGCTCGTGGCGGCTGCGACGTTGCGCTCAAGTCGCTTCCCTTGCGCAGGCTCGAGCTCTTCTCGGCGTCTTTCACCATATCCATGGCTTCCAGTCCTGCCCTTGCTCGCCTGCTATTGCTCAGTAACGTCGATTGGAGCAAAGCATTGAAAGTGTTCAGTGAGCAGGCCAACCTGAAGCAGGAGATTTCTGCTGGTCGTGGAATAGCGAGGAGGCAAGTGATAAGGGGCTAGTCAGATGCAAACTGGGAGCTAATGCCAGACGTGAATGGGGAATTAGCTCAAATGGTAGAGCGCTCGCTTTGCATGTGAGAGGTAGCGGGATCAATGCCCGCATTCTCCACTTTTCTTTTGGCTCGGGTAATTGTTCAGACGCAAGAGTTGTGTCAGGTGTGGTGTGAGCCCATCTGCTTCTGAAGGTCACCGCAGGTTGAGGGACATCAAATCCTTTGGTGTGCTGTCTCAGCAAAACTTTCCGATTTTTGCATGAATGCAGCTGAAATGAAAGAAGGAAAAACTTCTATGCAAGTATCAACACCTTCTCTAAGGATCGAACTCAGGACCTTCAGATTATGAGACTGACACGCTGCCTACTGCACTCAGAAGACACTTGTCAGCTGAGTAACTGGAGAATGTGACCAACTATGTTCGCTTCCGTGGCATCCAAAGCCAGAATGCAAAGATTGCAAAAATGCTCGAGCCAGGTAGGAGCCGAACCTGCAATCTTCTAATCCGTAGTCAGACGCGTTATCCATTGCACCGCCGGCCCAGGCTGTGAAAAATAGCTGCGACATCAGGAAGTACACAGGACGGGCAGCATTGAAAGGCACGCGGCAGAGAATCACCAAAGATAGGCACCTCTGCCGCTTCCCTTCGATTGACAGGTGGGGAGCGGAGCAGTGCAGTCGAAAACAAAGCAAAGCAAAGTCGTCCTTAGGTGGTTGGTTGCACTCCGTCTTGAAGCAGTGCGCATTCTTTTGAAGTAAGTATGTGCGTGGTAAGTGGCAATTCGCTAAAGGCAGAGCTCATAATATGACGAGCAGTTTTCAGCTGAACATGTTGCAGCTGAGGCACAGGACAGTGCCTTCGCCGTTTTGCTTGAACACTTGCATGTGTGTGTCAGCAGGGAGTGCCTTTGAGCAGCAATGCATGTAAAGAGCCAGCACTTTCTTTCAGGCAAAGCCTCAGGCAATAGAAGTCATCTGTCCATCAGTCAGAAAGGGCTCTCGCCTGCTCCCTCACGCTCGTGGCGGCTGCGACGTTGCGCTCAAGTCGCTTCCCTTGCGCAGGCTCGAGCTCTTCTCGGCGTCTTTCACCATATCCATGGCTTCCAGTCCTGCCCTTGCTCGCCTGCTATTTGCTCAGTAACGTCGATTGGAGCAAAGCATTGAAAGTGTTCAGTGAGCAGGCCAACCTGAAGCAGGAGATTTCTGCTGGTCGTGGAATAGCGAGGAGGCAAGTGATAAGGGGCTAGTCAGATGCAAACTGGGAGCTAATGCCAGACGTGAATGGGGAATTAGCTCAAATGGTAGAGCGCTCGCTTTGCATGTGAGAGGTAGCGGGATCAATGCCCGCATTCTCCACTTTTCTTTTGGCTCGGGTAATTGTTCAGACGCAAGAGTTGTGGCAGGTGTGGTGTGAGCCCATCTGCTTCTGAAGGTCACCGCAGGCTGAGGGACATCAAATCCTTTGGTGTGCTGTCGCAGCAAAACTTTCCGATTTTTGCATGAATGCAGCTGAAATGAAAGAAGGAAAAACTTCTATGCAAGTATCAATGCCTTCTCTAAGGATCAAACTCAGGACCTTCAGATTCTGAGACTGACACGCTGCCTTCTGCGCTAAGAAGACACTTGCCAGCTTAGTAACTGGAGAATGTGACCAACTGTGTTCGCTTCCGTGGCATCCAAAGCCAGAATGCAAAGATTGCAAAAATGCTCGAGCCAGGTAGGAGCCGAACCTGCAATCTTCTAATCCGTAGTCAGACGCGTTATCCATTGCGCCGCCGGCCCAGGCTGTGAAAAATAGCTGCGACATCAGGAAGTACACAGGACGGGCAGCATTGAAAGGCATGCGGCAGAGAATCACCAAAGATAGGCACCTCTGCCGCTTCCCTTCGATTGACAGGTGGGGAGCGGAGCAGTGCAGTCGAAAACAAAGCAAAGCAAAGTCGTCCTTAGGTGGTTGGTTGCACTCCGTCTTGAAGCAGTGCGCATTCTTTTGAAGTAAGTATGTGCGTGGTAAGTGGCAATTCGCTAAAGGCAGAGCTCATAATATGACGAGCAGTTTGCAGCTGAACATGTTGCAGCTGAGGCACAGGACAGTGCCTTCGCCGTTTTGCTTGAACACTTGCATGTGTGTGTCAGCAGGGAGTGCCTTTGAGCAGCAATGCATGTAAAGAGCCAGCACTTTCTTTCAGGCAAAGCCTCAGGCAATAGAAGTCATCTGTCCATCAGTCAGAAAGGGCTCTCGCCTGCTCCCTCACGCTCGTGGCGGCTGCGACGTTGCGCTCAAGTCGCTTCCCTTGCGCAGGCTCGAGCTCTTCTCGGCATCTTTCACCATATCCATGGCTTCCAGTCCTGCCCTTGCTCGCCTGCTATTGCTCAGTAACGTCGATTGGAGCAAAGCATTGAAAGTGTTCAGTGAGCAGGCCAACCTGAAGCAGGAGATTTCTGCTGGTCGTGGAATAGCGAGGAGGCAAGTGATAAGGGGCTAGTCAGATGCAAACTGGGAGCTAATGCCAGACGTGAATGGGGAATTAGCTCAAATGGTAGAGCGCTCGCTTTGCATGTGAGAGGTAGCGGGATCAATGCCCGCATTCTCCACTTTTCTTTTGGCTCGGGTAATTGTTCAGACGCAAGAGTTGTGTCAGGTGTGGTGTGAGCCCATCTGCTTCTGAAGGTCACCGCAGGTTGAGGGACATCAAATCCTTTGGTGTGCTGTCTCAGCAAAACTTTCCGATTTTTGCATGAATGCAGCTGAAATGAAAGAAGGAAAAACTTCTATGCAAGTATCAACGCCTTCTCTAAGGATCGAACTCAGGACCTTCAGATTATGAGACTGACACGCTGCCTACTGCACTCAGAAGACACTTGTCAGCTGAGTAACTGGAGAATGTGACCAACTATGTTCGCTTCCGTGGCATCCAAAGCCAGAATGCAAAGATTGCAAAAATGCTCGAGCCAGGTAGGAGCCGAACCTGCAATCTTCTAATCCGTAGTCAGACGCGTTATCCATTGCACCGCCGGCCCAGGCTGTGAAAAATAGCTGCGACATCAGGAAGTACACAGGACGGGCAGCATTGAAAGGCACGCGGCAGAGAATCACCAAAGATAGGCACCTCTGCCGCTTCCCTTCGATTGACAGGTGGGGAGCGGAGCAGTGCAGTCGAAAACAAAGCAAAGCAAAGTCGTCCTTAGGTGGTTGGTTGCACTCCGTCTTGAAGCAGTGCGCATTCTTTTGAAGTAAGTATGTGCGTGGTAAGTGGCAATTCGCTAAAGGCAGAGCTCATAATATGACGAGCAGTTTTCAGCTGAACATGTTGCAGCTGAGGCACAGGACAGTGCCTTCGCCGTTTTGCTTGAACACTTGCATGTGTGTGTCAGCAGGGAGTGCCTTTGAGCAGCAATGCATGTAAAGAGCCAGCACTTTCTTTCAGGCAAAGCCTCAGGCAATAGAAGTCATCTGTCCATCAGTCAGAAAGGGCTCTCGCCTGCTCCCTCACGCTCGTGGCGGCTGCGACGTTGCGCTCAAGTCGCTTCCCTTGCGCAGGCTCGAGCTCTTCTCGGCGTCTTTCACCATATCCATGGCTTCCAGTCCTGCCCTTGCTCGCCTGCTATTTGCTCAGTAACGTCGATTGGAGCAAAGCATTGAAAGTGTTCAGTGAGCAGGCCAACCTGAAGCAGGAGATTTCTGCTGGTCGTGGAATCGCGAGGAGGCAAGTGATAAGGGGCTAGTCAGATGCAAACTGGGAGCTAATGCCAGACGTGAATGGGGAATTAGCTCAAATGGTAGAGCGCTCGCTTTGCATGTGAGAGGTAGCGGGATCAATGCCTGCATTCTCCACTTTTCTTTTGGCTCGGGTAATTGTTCAGACGCAAGAGTTGTGTCAGGTGTGGTGTGAGCCCATCTGCTTCTGAAGGTCACCGCAGGCTGAGGGACATCAAATCCTTTGGTGTGCTGTCGCAGCAAAACTTTCCGATTTTTGCATGAATGCAGCTGAAATGAAAGAAGGAAAAACTTCTATGCAAGTATCAATGCCTTCTCTAAGGATCAAACTCAGGACCTTCAGATTCTGAGACTGACACGCTGCCTTCTGCGCTAAGAAGACACTTGCCAGCTTAGTAACTGGAGAATGTGACCAACTATGTTCGCTTCCGTGGCATCCAAAGCCAGAATGCAAAGATTGCAAAAATGCTCGAGCCAGGTAGGAGCCGAACCTGCAATCTTCTAATCCGTAGTCAGACGCGTTATCCATTGCGCTGCCGGCCCAGGCTGTGAAAAATAGCTGCGACATCAGGAAGTACACAGGACGGGCAGCATTGAAAGGCATGCGGCAGAGAATCACCAAAGATAGGCACCTCTGCCGCTTCCCTTCGATTGACAGGTGGGGAGCGGAGCAGTGCAGTCGAAAACAAAGCAAAGCAAAGTCGTCCTTAGGTGGTTGGTTGCACTCCGTCTTGAAGCAGTGCGCATTCTTTTGAAGTAAGTATGTGCGTGGTAAGTGGCAATTCGCTAAAGGCAGAGCTCATAATATGACGAGCAGTTTGCAGCTGAACATGTTGCAGCTGAGGCACAGGACAGTGCCTTCGCCGTTTTGCTTGAACACTTGCATGTGTGTGTCAGCAGGGAGTGCCTTTGAGCAGCAATGCATGTAAAGAGCCAGCACTTTCTTTCAGGCAAAGCCTCAGGCAATAGAAGTCATCTGTCCATCAGTCAGAAAGGGCTCTCGCCTGCTCCCTCTCGCTCGTGGCGGCTGCGACGTTGCGCTCAAGTCGCTTCCCTTGCGCAGGCTCGAGCTCTTCTCGGCGTCTTTCACCATATCCATGGCTTCCAGTCCTGCCCTTGCTCGCCTGCTATTTGCTCAGTAACGTCGATTGGAGCAAAGCATTGAAAGTGTTCAGTGAGCAGGCCAACCTGAAGCAGGAGATTTCTGCTGGTCGTGGAATAGCGAGGAGGCAAGTGATAAGGGGCTAGTCAGATGCAAACTGGGAGCTAATGCCAGACGTGAATGGGGAATTAGCTCAAATGGTAGAGCGCTCGCTTTGCATGTGAGAGGTAGCGGGATCAATGCCCGCATTCTCCACTTTTCTTTTGGCTCGGGTAATTGTTCAGACGCAAGAGTTGTGTCAGGTGTGGTGTGAGCCCATCTGCTTCTGAAGGTCACCGCAGGCTGAGGGACATCAAATCCTTTGGTGTGCTGTCGCAGCAAAACTTTCCGATTTTTGAATGAATGCAGCTGAAATGAAAGAAGGAAAAACTTCTATGCAAGTATCAACGCCTTCTCTAAGGATCAAACTCAGGACCTTCAGATTATGAGACTGACACGCTGCCTACTGCGCTAAGAAGACACTTGTCAGCTGAGTAACTGGAGAATGTGACCAACTATGTTCGCTTCCGTGGCATCCAAAGCCAGAATGCAAAGATTGCAAAAATGCTCGAGCCAGGTAGGAGCCGAACCTGCAATCTTCTAATCCGTAGTCAGACGCGTTATCCATTGCGCCGCCGGCCCAGGCTGTGAAAAATAGCTGCGACATCAGGAAGTACACAGGACGGGCAGCATTGAAAGGCATGCGGCAGAGAATCACCAAAGATAGGCACCTCTGCCGCTTCCCTTCGATTGACAGGTGGGGAGCGGAGCAGTGCAGTCGAAAACAAAGCAAAGCAAAGTCGTCCTTAGGTGGTTGGTTGCACTCCGTCTTGAAGCAGTGCGCATTCTTTTGAAGTAAGTATGTGCGTGGTAAGTGGCAATTCGCTAAAGGCAGAGCTCATAATATGACGAGCAGTTTGCAGCTGAACATGTTGCAGCTGAGGCACAGGACAGTGCCTTCGCCGTTTTGCTTGAACACTTGCATGTGTGTGTCAGCAGGGAGTGCCTTTGAGCAGCAATGCATGTAAAGAGCCAGCACTTTCTTTCAGGCAAAGCCTCAGGCAATAGAAGTCATCTGTCCATCAGTCAGAAAGGGCTCTCGCCTGCTCCCTCACGCTCGTGGCGGCTGCGACGTTGCGCTCAAGTCGCTTCCCTTGCGCAGGCTCGAGCTCTTCTCCATGGCTTCCAGTCCTGCCCTTGCTCGCCTGCTATTGCTCAGTAACGTCGATTGGAGCAAAGCATTGAAAGTGTTCAGTGAGCAGGCCAACCTGAAGCAGGAGATTTCTGCTGGTCGTGGAATAGCGAGGAGGCAAGTGATAAGGGGCTAGTCAGATGCAAACTGGGAGCTAATGCCAGACGTGAATGGGGAATTAGCTCAAATGGTAGAGCGCTCGCTTTGCATGTGAGAGGTAGCGGGATCAATGCCCGCATTCTCCACTTTTCTTTTGGCTCGGGTAATTGTTCAGACGCAAGAGTTGTGTCAGGTGTGGTGTGAGCCCATCTGCTTCTGAAGGTCACCGCAGGTTGAGGGACATCAAATCCTTTGGTGTGCTGTCTCAGCAAAACTTTCCGATTTTTGCATGAATGCAGCTGAAATGAAAGAAGGAAAAACTTCTATGCAAGTATCAACGCCTTCTCTAAGGATCGAACTCAGGACCTTCAGATTATGAGACTGACACGCTGCCTACTGCACTAAGAAGACACTTGTCAGCTGAGTAACTGGAGAATGTGACCAACTATGTTCGCTTCCGTGGCATCCAAAGCCAGAATGCAAAGATTGCAAAAATGCTCGAGCCAGGTAGGAGCCGAACCTGCAATCTTCTAATCCGTAGTCAGACGCGGTATCCATTGCGCCGCCGGCCCAGGCTGTGAAAAATAGCTGCGACATCAGGAAGTACACAAGACGGGCAGCATTGAAAGGCATGCGGCAGAGAATCACCAAAGATAGGCACCTCTGCCGCTTCCCTTCGATTGACAGGTGGGGAGCGGAGCAGTGCAGTCGAAAACAAAGCAAAGCAAAGTCGTCCTTAGGTGGTTGGTTGCACTCCGTCTTGAAGCAGTGCGCATTCTTTTGAAGTAAGTATGTGCGTGGTAAGTGGCAATTCGCTAAAGGCAGAGCTCATAATATGACGAGCAGTTTGCAGCTGAACATGTTGCAGCTGAGGCACAGGACAGTGCCTTCGCCGTTTTGCTTGAACACTTGCATGTGTGTGTCAGCAGGGAGTGCCTTTGAGCAGCAATGCATGTAAAGAGCCAGCACTTTCTTTCAGGCAAAGCCTCAGGCAATAGAAGTCATCTGTCCATCAGTCAGAAAGGGCTTTCGCCTGCTCCCTCTCGCTCGTGGCGGCTGCGACGTTGCGCTCAAGTCGCTTCCCTTGCGCAGGCTCGAGCTCTTCTCGGCGTCTTTCACCATATCCATGGCTTCCAGTCCTGCCCTTGCTCGCCTGCTATTGCTCAGTAACGTCGATTGGAGCAAAGCATTGAAAGTGTTCAGTGAGCAGGCCAACCTGAAGCAGGAGATTTCTGCTGGTCGTGGAATAGCGAGGAGGCAAGTGATAAGGGGCTAGTCAGATGCAAACTGGGAGCTAATGCCAGACGTGAATGGGGAATTAGCTCAAATGGTAGAGCGCTTGCTTTGCATGTGAGAGGTAGCGGGATCAATGCCCGCATTCTCCACTTTTCTTTTGGCTCGGGTAATTGTTCAGACGCAAGAGTTGTGTCAGGTGTGGTGTGAGCCCATCTGCTTCTGAAGGTCACCGCAGGCTGAGGGACATCAAATCCTTTGGTGTGCTGTCGCAGCAAAACTTTCCGATTTTTGCATGAATGCAGCTGAAATGAAAGAAGGAAAAACTTCTATGCAAGTATCAATGCCTTCTCTAAGGATTGAACTCAGGAACTTCAGATTATGAGACTGACACGCTGCCTACTGCGCTAAGAAGACACTTGCCAGCTTAGTAACTGGAGAATGTGACCAACTATGTTCGCTTCCGTGGCATCCAAAGCCAGAATGCAAAGATTGCAAAAATGCTCGAGCCAGGTAGGAGCCGAACCTGCAATCTTCTAATCCGTAGTCAGACGCGTTATCCATTGCGCTGCCGGCCCAGGCTGTGAAAAATAGCTGCGACATCAGGAAGTACACAGGACGGGCAGCATTGAAAGGCATGCGGCAGAGAATCACCAAAGATAGGCACCTCTGCCGCTTCCCTTCGATTGACAGGTGGGGAGCGGAGCAGTGCAGTCGAAAACAAAGCAAAGCAAAGTCGTCCTTAGGTGGTTGGTTGCACTCCGTCTTGAAGCAGTGCGCATTCTTTTGAAGTAAGTATGTGCGTGGTAAGTGGCAATTCGCTAAAGGCAGAGCTCATAATATGACGAGCAGTTTGCAGCTGAACATGTTGCAGCTGAGGCACAGGACAGTGCCTTCGCCGTTTTGCTTGAACACTTGCATGTGTGTGTCAGCAGGGAGTGCCTTTGAGCAGCAATGCATGTAAAGAGCCAGCACTTTCTTTCAGGCAAAGCCTCAGGCAATAGAAGTCATCTGTCCATCAGTCAGAAAGGGCTCTCGCCTGCTCCCTCTCGCTCGTGGCGGCTGCGACGTTGCGCTCAAGTCGCTTCCCTTGCGCAGGCTCGAGCTCTTCTCGGCGTCTTTCACCATATCCATGGCTTCCAGTCCTGCCCTTGCTCGCCTGCTATTTGCTCAGTAACGTCGATTGGAGCAAAGCATTGAAAGTGTTCAGTGAGCAGGCCAACCTGAAGCAGGAGATTTCTGCTGGTCGTGGAATAGCGAGGAGGCAAGTGATAAGGGGCTAGTCAGATGCAAACTGGGAGCTAATGCCAGACGTGAATGGGGAATTAGCTCAAATGGTAGAGCGCTCGCTTTGCATGTGAGAGGTAGCGGGATCAATGCCCGCATTCTCCACTTTTCTTTTGGCTCGGGTAATTGTTCAGACGCAAGAGTTGTGTCAGGTGTGGTGTGAGCCCATCTGCTTCTGAAGGTCACCGCAGGCTGAGGGACATCAAATCCTTTGGTGTGCTGTCGCAGCAAAACTTTCCGATTTTTGAATGAATGCAGCTGAAATGAAAGAAGGAAAAACTTCTATGCAAGTATCAACGCCTTCTCTAAGGATCAAACTCAGGACCTTCAGATTATGAGACTGACACGCTGCCTACTGCGCTAAGAAGACACTTGTCAGCTGAGTAACTGGAGAATGTGACCAACTATGTTCGCTTCCGTGGCATCCAAAGCCAGAATGCAAAGATTGCAAAAATGCTCGAGCCAGGTAGGAGCCGAACCTGCAATCTTCTAATCCGTAGTCAGACGCGTTATCCATTGCGCCGCCGGCCCAGGCTGTGAAAAATAGCTGCGACATCAGGAAGTACACAGGACGGGCAGCATTGAAAGGCATGCGGCAGAGAATCACCAAAGATAGGCACCTCTGCCGCTTCCCTTCGATTGACAGGTGGGGAGCGGAGCAGTGCAGTCGAAAACAAAGCAAAGCAAAGTCGTCCTTAGGTGGTTGGTTGCACTCCGTCTTGAAGCAGTGCGCATTCTTTTGAAGTAAGTATGTGCGTGGTAAGTGGCAATTCGCTAAAGGCAGAGCTCATAATATGACGAGCAGTTTGCAGCTGAACATGTTGCAGCTGAGGCACAGGACAGTGCCTTCGCCGTTTTGCTTGAACACTTGCATGTGTGTGTCAGCAGGGAGTGCCTTTGAGCAGCAATGCATGTAAAGAGCCAGCACTTTCTTTCAGGCAAAGCCTCAGGCAATAGAAGTCATCTGTCCATCAGTCAGAAAGGGCTCTCGCCTGCTCCCTCACGCTCGTGGCGGCTGCGACGTTGCGCTCAAGTCGCTTCCCTTGCGCAGGCTCGAGCTCTTCTCCATGGCTTCCAGTCCTGCCCTTGCTCGCCTGCTATTGCTCAGTAACGTCGATTGGAGCAAAGCATTGAAAGTGTTCAGTGAGCAGGCCAACCTGAAGCAGGAGATTTCTGCTGGTCGTGGAATAGCGAGGAGGCAAGTGATAAGGGGCTAGTCAGATGCAAACTGGGAGCTAATGCCAGACGTGAATGGGGAATTAGCTCAAATGGTAGAGCGCTCGCTTTGCATGTGAGAGGTAGCGGGATCAATGCCCGCATTCTCCACTTTTCTTTTGGCTCGGGTAATTGTTCAGACGCAAGAGTTGTGTCAGGTGTGGTGTGAGCCCATCTGCTTCTGAAGGTCACCGCAGGTTGAGGGACATCAAATCCTTTGGTGTGCTGTCTCAGCAAAACTTTCCGATTTTTGCATGAATGCAGCTGAAATGAAAGAAGGAAAAACTTCTATGCAAGTATCAACGCCTTCTCTAAGGATCGAACTCAGGACCTTCAGATTATGAGACTGACACGCTGCCTACTGCACTAAGAAGACACTTGTCAGCTGAGTAACTGGAGAATGTGACCAACTATGTTCGCTTCCGTGGCATCCAAAGCCAGAATGCAAAGATTGCAAAAATGCTCGAGCCAGGTAGGAGCCGAACCTGCAATCTTCTAATCCGTAGTCAGACGCGGTATCCATTGCGCCGCCGGCCCAGGCTGTGAAAAATAGCTGCGACATCAGGAAGTACACAAGACGGGCAGCATTGAAAGGCATGCGGCAGAGAATCACCAAAGATAGGCACCTCTGCCGCTTCCCTTCGATTGACAGGTGGGGAGCGGAGCAGTGCAGTCGAAAACAAAGCAAAGCAAAGTCGTCCTTAGGTGGTTGGTTGCACTCCGTCTTGAAGCAGTGCGCATTCTTTTGAAGTAAGTATGTGCGTGGTAAGTGGCAATTCGCTAAAGGCAGAGCTCATAATATGACGAGCAGTTTGCAGCTGAACATGTTGCAGCTGAGGCACAGGACAGTGCCTTCGCCGTTTTGCTTGAACACTTGCATGTGTGTGTCAGCAGGGAGTGCCTTTGAGCAGCAATGCATGTAAAGAGCCAGCACTTTCTTTCAGGCAAAGCCTCAGGCAATAGAAGTCATCTGTCCATCAGTCAGAAAGGGCTCTCGCCTGCTCCCTCTCGCTCGTGGCGGCTGCGACGTTGCGCTCAAGTCGCTTCCCTTGCGCAGGCTCGAGCTCTTCTCGGCGTCTTTCACCATATCCATGGCTTCCAGTCCTGCCCTTGCTCGCCTGCTATTGCTCAGTAACGTCGATTGGAGCAAAGCATTGAAAGTGTTCAGTGAGCAGGCCAACCTGAAGCAGGAGATTTCTGCTGGTCGTGGAATAGCGAGGAGGCAAGTGATAAGGGGCTAGTCAGATGCAAACTGGGAGCTAATGCCAGACGTGAATGGGGAATTAGCTCAAATGGTAGAGCGCTCGCTTTGCATGTGAGAGGTAGCGGGATCAATGCCCGCATTCTCCACTTTTCTTTTGGCTCGGGTAATTGTTCAGACGCAAGAGTTGTGTCAGGTGTGGTGTGAGCCCATCTGCTTCTGAAGGTCACCGCAGGCTGAGGGACATCAAATCCTTTGGTGTGCTGTCGCAGCAAAACTTTCCGATTTTTGCATGAATGCAGCTGAAATGAAAGAAGGAAAAACTTCTATGCAAGTATCAACGCCTTCTCTAAGGATCAAACTCAGGACCTTCAGATTATGAGACTGACACGCTGCCTACTGCGCTAAGAAGACACTTGTCAGCTGAGTAACTGGAGAATGTGACCAACTATGTTCGCTTCCGTGGCATCCAAAGCCAGAATGCAAAGATTGCAAAAATGCTCGAGCCAGGTAGGAGCCGAACCTGCAATCTTCTAATCCGTAGTCAGACGCGTTATCCATTGCGCCGCCGGCCCAGGCTGTGAAAAATAGCTGCGACATCAGGAAGTACACAGGACGGGCAGCATTGAAAGGCATGCGGCAGAGAATCACCAAAGATAGGCACCTCTGCCGCTTCCCTTCGATTGACAGGTGGGGAGCGGAGCAGTGCAGTCGAAAACAAAGCAAAGCAAAGTCGTCCTTAGGTGGTTGGTTGCACTCCGTCTTGAAGCAGTGCGCATTCTTTTGAAGTAAGTATGTGCGTGGTAAGTGGCAATTCGCTAAAGGCAGAGCTCATAATATGACGAGCAGTTTGCAGCTGAACATGTTGCAGCTGAGGCACAGGACAGTGCCTTCGCCGTTTTGCTTGAACACTTGCATGTGTGTGTCAGCAGGGAGTGCCTTTGAGCAGCAATGCATGTAAAGAGCCAGCACTTTCTTTCAGGCAAAGCCTCAGGCAATAGAAGTCATCTGTCCATCAGTCAGAAAGGGCTTTCGCCTGCTCCCTCTCGCTCGTGGCGGCTGCGACGTTGCGCTCAAGTCGCTTCCCTTGCGCAGGCTCGAGCTCTTCTCGGCGTCTTTCACCATATCCATGGCTTCCAGTCCTGCCCTTGCTCGCCTGCTATTGCTCAGTAACGTCGATTGGAGCAAAGCATTGAAAGTGTTCAGTGAGCAGGCCAACCTGAAGCAGGAGATTTCTGCTGGTCGTGGAATAGCGAGGAGGCAAGTGATAAGGGGCTAGTCAGATGCAAACTGGGAGCTAATGCCAGACGTGAATGGGGAATTAGCTCAAATGGTAGAGCGCTCGCTTTGCATGTGAGAGGTAGCGGGATCAATGCCCGCATTCTCCACTTTTCTTTTGGCTCGGGTAATTGTTCAGACGCAAGAGTTGTGTCAGGTGTGGTGTGAGCCCATCTGCTTCTGAAGGTCACCGCAGGTTGAGGGACATCAAATCCTTTGGTGTGCTGTCTCAGCAAAACTTTCCGATTTTTGCATGAATGCAGCTGAAATGAAAGAAGGAAAAACTTCTATGCAAGTATCAACGCCTTCTCTAAGGATCAAACTCAGGACCTTCAGATTATGAGACTGACACGCTGCCTACTGCGCTAAGAAGACACTTGTCAGCTGAGTAACTGGAGAATGTGACCAACTATGTTCGCTTCCGTGGCATCCAAAGCCAGAATGCAAAGATTGCAAAAATGCTCGAGCCAGGTAGGAGCCGAACCTGCAATCTTCTAATCCGTAGTCAGACGCGTTATCCATTGCGCCGCCGGCCCAGGCTGTGAAAAATAGCTGCGACATCAGGAAGTACACAGGACGGGCAGCATTGAAAGGCATGCGGCAGAGAATCACCAAAGATAGGCACCTCTGCCGCTTCCCTTCGATTGACAGGTGGGGAGCGGAGCAGTGCAGTCGAAAACAAAGCAAAGCAAAGTCGTCCTTAGGTGGTTGGTTGCACTCCGTCTTGAAGCAGTGCGCATTCTTTTGAAGTAAGTATGTGCGTGGTAAGTGGCAATTCGCTAAAGGCAGAGCTCATAATATGACGAGCAGTTTGCAGCTGAACATGTTGCAGCTGAGGCACAGGACAGTGCCTTCGCCGTTTTGCTTGAACACTTGCATGTGTGTGTCAGCAGGGAGTGCCTTTGAGCAGCAATGCATGTAAAGAGCCAGCACTTTCTTTCAGGCAAAGCCTCAGGCAATAGAAGTCATCTGTCCATCAGTCAGAAAGGGCTCTCGCCTGCTCCCTCTCGCTCGTGGCGGCTGCGACGTTGCGCTCAAGTCGCTTCCCTTGCGCAGGCTCGAGCTCTTCTCGGCGTCTTTCACCATATCCATGGCTTCCAGTCCTGCCCTTGCTCGCCTGCTATTTGCTCAGTAACGTCGATTGGAGCAAAGCATTGAAAGTGTTCAGTGAGCAGGCCAACCTGAAGCAGGAGATTTCTGCTGGTCGTGGAATAGCGAGGAGGCAAGTGATAAGGGGCTAGTCAGATGCAAACTGGGAGCTAATGCCAGACGTGAATGGGGAATTAGCTCAAATGGTAGAGCGCTCGCTTTGCATGTGAGAGGTAGCGGGATCAATGCCCGCATTCTCCACTTTTCTTTTGGCTCGGGTAATTGTTCAGACGCAAGAGTTGTGTCAGGTGTGGTGTGAGCCCATCTGCTTCTGAAGGTCACCGCAGGCTGAGGGACATCAAATCCTTTGGTGTGCTGTCGCAGCAAAACTTTCCGATTTTTGCATGAATGCAGCTGAAATGAAAGAAGGAAAAACTTCTATGCAAGTATCAACGCCTTCTCTAAGGATCAAACTCAGGACCTTCAGATTCTGAGACTGACACGCTGCCTACTGCGCTAAGAAGACACTTGTCAGCTGAGTAACTGGAGAATGTGACCAACTATGTTCGCTTCCGTGGCATCCAAAGCCAGAATGCAAAGATTGCAAAAATGCTCGAGCCAGGTAGGAGCCGAACCTGCAATCTTCTAATCCGTAGTCAGACGCGTTATCCATTGCGCCGCCGGCCCAGGCTGTGAAAAATAGCTGCGACATCAGGAAGTACACAGGACGGGCAGCATTGAAAGGCATGCGGCAGAGAATCACCAAAGATAGGCACCTCTGCCGCTTCCCTTCGATTGACAGGTGGGGAGCGGAGCAGTGCAGTCGAAAACAAAGCAAAGCAAAGTCGTCCTTAGGTGGTTGGTTGCACTCCGTCTTGAAGCAGTGCGCATTCTTTTGAAGTAAGTATGTGCGTGGTAAGTGGCAATTCGCTAAAGGCAGAGCTCATAATATGACGAGCAGTTTGCAGCTGAACATGTTGCAGCTGAGGCACAGGACAGTGCCTTCGCCGTTTTGCTTGAACACTTGCATGTGTGTGTCAGCAGGGAGTGCCTTTGAGCAGCAATGCATGTAAAGAGCCAGCACTTTCTTTCAGGCAAAGCCTCAGGCAATAGAAGTCATCTGTCCATCAGTCAGAAAGGGCTTTCGCCTGCTCCCTCTCGCTCGTGGCGGCTGCGACGTTGCGCTCAAGTCGCTTCCCTTGCGCAGGCTCGAGCTCTTCTCGGCGTCTTTCACCATATCCATGGCTTCCAGTCCTGCCCTTGCTCGCCTGCTATTGCTCAGTAACGTCGATTGGAGCAAAGCATTGAAAGTGTTCAGTGAGCAGGCCAACCTGAAGCAGGAGATTTCTGCTGGTCGTGGAATAGCGAGGAGGCAAGTGATAAGGGGCTAGTCAGATGCAAACTGGGAGCTAATGCCAGACATGAATGGGGAATTAGCTCAAATGGTAGAGCGCTCGCTTTGCATGTGAGAGGTAGCGGGATCAATGCCCGCATTCTCCACTTTTCTTTTGGCTCGGGTAATTGTTCAGACGCAAGAGTTGTGTCAGGTGTGGTGTGAGCCCATCTGCTTCTGAAGGTCACCGCAGGCTGAGGGACATCAAATCCTTTGGTGTGCTGTCGCAGCAAAACTTTCCGATTTTTGCATGAATGCAGCTGAAATGAAAGAAGGAAAAACTTCTATGCAAGTATCAATGCCTTCTCTAAGGATCGAACTCAGGACCTTCAGATTCTGAGACTGACACGCTGCCTACTGCGCTAAGAAGACACTTGCCAGCTTAGTAACTGGAGAATGTGACCAACTATGTTCGCTTCCGTGGCATCCAAAGCCAGAATGCAAAGATTGCAAAAATGCTCGAGCCAGGTAGGAGCCGAACCTGCAATCTTCTAATCCGTAGTCAGACGCGTTATCCATTGCACCGCCGGCCCAGGCTGTGAAAAATAGCTGCGACATCAGGAAGTACACAGGACGGGCAGCATTGAAAGGCATGCGGCAGAGAATCACCAAAGATAGGCACCTCTGCCGCTTCCCTTCGATTGACAGGTGGGGAGCGGAGCAGTGCAGTCGAAAACAAAGCAAAGCAAAGTCGTCCTTAGGTGGTTGGTTGCACTCCGTCTTGAAGCAGTGCGCATTCTTTTGAAGTAAGTATGTGCGTGGTAAGTGGCAATTCGCTAAAGGCAGAGCTCATAATATGACGAGCAGTTTGCAGCTGAACATGTTGCAGCTGAGGCACAGGACAGTGCCTTCGCCGTTTTGCTTGAACACTTGCATGTGTGTGTCAGCAGGGAGTGCCTTTGAGCAGCAATGCATGTAAAGAGCCAGCACTTTCTTTCAGGCAAAGCCTCAGGCAATAGAAGTCATCTGTCCATCAGTCAGAAAGGGCTTTCGCCTGCTCCCTCTCGCTCGTGGCGGCTGCGACGTTGCGCTCAAGTCGCTTCCCTTGCGCAGGCTCGAGCTCTTCTCGGCGTCTTTCACCATATCCATGGCTTCCAGTCCTGCCCTTGCTCGCCTGCTATTGCTCAGTAACGTCGATTGGAGCAAAGCATTGAAAGTGTTCAGTGAGCAGGCCAACCTGAAGCAGGAGATTTCTGCTGGTCGTGGAATAGCGAGGAGGCAAGTGATAAGGGGCTAGTCAGATGCAAACTGGGAGCTAATGCCAGACGTGAATGGGGAATTAGCTCAAATGGTAGAGCGCTCGCTTTGCATGTGAGAGGTAGCGGGATCAATGCCCGCATTCTCCACTTTTCTTTTGGCTCGGGTAATTGTTCAGACGCAAGAGTTGTGTCAGGTGTGGTGTGAGCCCATCTGCTTCTGAAGGTCACCGCAGGTTGAGGGACATCAAATCCTTTGGTGTGCTGTCTCAGCAAAACTTTCCGATTTTTGCATGAATGCAGCTGAAATGAAAGAAGGAAAAACTTCTATGCAAGTATCAACGCCTTCTCTAAGGATCGAACTCAGGACCTTCAGATTATGAGACTGACACGCTGCCTACTGCACTAAGAAGACACTTGCCAGCTTAGTAACTGGAGAATGTGACCAACTATGTTCGCTTCCGTGGCATCCAAAGCCAGAATGCAAAGATTGCAAAAATGCTCGAGCCAGGTAGGAGCCGAACCTGCAATCTTCTAATCCGTAGTCAGACGCGGTATCCATTGCGCCGCCGGCCCAGGCTGTGAAAAATAGCTGCGACATCAGGAAGTACACAAGACGGGCAGCATTGAAAGGCATGCGGCAGAGAATCACCAAAGATAGGCACCTCTGCCGCTTCCCTTCGATTGACAGGTGGGGAGCGGAGCAGTGCAGTCGAAAACAAAGCAAAGCAAAGTCGTCCTTAGGTGGTTGGTTGCACTCCGTCTTGAAGCAGTGCGCATTCTTTTGAAGTAAGTATGTGCGTGGTAAGTGGCAATTCGCTAAAGGCAGAGCTCATAATATGACGAGCAGTTTTCAGCTGAACATGTTGCAGCTGAGGCACAGGACAGTGCCTTCGCCGTTTTGCTTGAACACTTGCATGTGTGTGTCAGCAGGGAGTGCCTTTGAGCAGCAATGCATGTAAAGAGCCAGCACTTTCTTTCAGGCAAAGCCTCAGGCAATAGAAGTCATCTGTCCATCAGTCAGAAAGGGCTCTCGCCTGCTCCCTCTCGCTCGTGGCGGCTGCGACGTTGCGCTCAAGTCGCTTCCCTTGCGCAGGCTCGAGCTCTTCTCGGCGTCTTTCACCATATCCATGGCTTCCAGTCCTGCCCTTGCTCGCCTGCTATTTGCTCAGTAACGTCGATTGGAGCAAAGCATTGAAAGTGTTCAGTGAGCAGGCCAACCTGAAGCAGGAGATTTCTGCTGGTCGTGGAATAGCGAGGAGGCAAGTGATAAGGGGCTAGTCAGATGCAAACTGGGAGCTAATGCCAGACGTGAATGGGGAATTAGCTCAAATGGTAGAGCGCTCGCTTTGCATGTGAGAGGTAGCGGGATCAATGCCCGCATTCTCCACTTTTCTTTTGGCTCGGGTAATTGTTCAGACGCAAGAGTTGTGTCAGGTGTGGTGTGAGCCCATCTGCTTCTGAAGGTCACCGCAGGCTGAGGGACATCAAATCCTTTGGTGTGCTGTCGCAGCAAAACTTTCCGATTTTTGCATGAATGCAGCTGAAATGAAAGAAGGAAAAACTTCTATGCAAGTATCAACGCCTTCTCTAAGGATCAAACTCAGGACCTTCAGATTATGAGACTGACACGCTGCCTACTGCGCTAAGAAGACACTTGTCAGCTGAGTAACTGGAGAATGTGACCAACTATGTTCGCTTCCGTGGCATCCAAAGCCAGAATGCAAAGATTGCAAAAATGCTCGAGCCAGGTAGGAGCCGAACCTGCAATCTTCTAATCCGTAGTCAGACGCGTTATCCATTGCGCCGCCGGCCCAGGCTGTGAAAAATAGCTGCGACATCAGGAAGTACACAGGACGGGCAGCATTGAAAGGCATGCGGCAGAGAATCACCAAAGATAGGCACCTCTGCCGCTTCCCTTCGATTGACAGGTGGGGAGCGGAGCAGTGCAGTCGAAAACAAAGCAAAGCAAAGTCGTCCTTAGGTGGTTGGTTGCACTCCGTCTTGAAGCAGTGCGCATTCTTTTGAAGTAAGTATGTGCGTGGTAAGTGGCAATTCGCTAAAGGCAGAGCTCATAATATGACGAGCAGTTTGCAGCTGAACATGTTGCAGCTGAGGCACAGGACAGTGCCTTCGCCGTTTTGCTTGAACACTTGCATGTGTGTGTCAGCAGGGAGTGCCTTTGAGCAGCAATGCATGTAAAGAGCCAGCACTTTCTTTCAGGCAAAGCCTCAGGCAATAGAAGTCATCTGTCCATCAGTCAGAAAGGGCTCTCGCCTGCTCCCTCTCGCTCGTGGCGGCTGCGACGTTGCGCTCAAGTCGCTTCCCTTGCGCAGGCTCGAGCTCTTCTCGGCGTCTTTCACCATATCCATGGCTTCCAGTCCTGCCCTTGCTCGCCTGCTATTTGCTCAGTAACGTCGATTGGAGCAAAGCATTGAAAGTGTTCAGTGAGCAGGCCAACCTGAAGCAGGAGATTTCTGCTGGTCGTGGAATAGCGAGGAGGCAAGTGATAAGGGGCTAGTCAGATGCAAACTGGGAGCTAATGCCAGACGTGAATGGGGAATTAGCTCAAATGGTAGAGCGCTCGCTTTGCATGTGAGAGGTAGCGGGATCAATGCCCGCATTCTCCACTTTTCTTTTGGCTCGGGTAATTGTTCAGACGCAAGAGTTGTGTCAGGTGTGGTGTGAGCCCATCTGCTTCTGAAGGTCACCGCAGGTTGAGGGACATCAAATCCTTTGGTGTGCTGTCTCAGCAAAACTTTCCGATTTTTGCATGAATGCAGCTGAAATGAAAGAAGGAAAAACTTCTATGCAAGTATCAACGCCTTCTCTAAGGATCAAACTCAGGACCTTCAGATTATGAGACTGACACGCTGCCTACTGCACTAAGAAGACACTTGCCAGCTTAGTAACTGGAGAATGTGACCAACTATGTTCGCTTCCGTGGCATCCAAAGCCAGAATGCAAAGATTGCAAAAATGCTCGAGCCAGGTAGGAGCCGAACCTGCAATCTTCTAATCCGTAGTCAGACGCGGTATCCATTGCGCCGCCGGCCCAGGCTGTGAAAAATAGCTGCGACATCAGGAAGTACACAAGACGGGCAGCATTGAAAGGCATGCGGCAGAGAATCACCAAAGATAGGCACCTCTGCCGCTTCCCTTCGATTGACAGGTGGGGAGCGGAGCAGTGCAGTCGAAAACAAAGCAAAGCAAAGTCGTCCTTAGGTGGTTGGTTGCACTCCGTCTTGAAGCAGTGCGCATTCTTTTGAAGTAAGTATGTGCGTGGTAAGTGGCAATTCGCTAAAGGCAGAGCTCATAATATGACGAGCAGTTTGCAGCTGAACATGTTGCAGCTGAGGCACAGGACAGTGCCTTCGCCGTTTTGCTTGAACACTTGCATGTGTGTGTCAGCAGGGAGTGCCTTTGAGCAGCAATGCATGTAAAGAGCCAGCACTTTCTTTCAGGCAAAGCCTCAGGCAATAGAAGTCATCTGTCCATCAGTCAGAAAGGGCTTTCGCCTGCTCCCTCTCGCTCGTGGCGGCTGCGACGTTGCGCTCAAGTCGCTTCCCTTGCGCAGGCTCGAGCTCTTCTCGGCGTCTTTCACCATATCCATGGCTTCCAGTCCTGCCCTTGCTCGCCTGCTATTGCTCAGTAACGTCGATTGGAGCAAAGCATTGAAAGTGTTCAGTGAGCAGGCCAACCTGAAGCAGGAGATTTCTGCTGGTCGTGGAATAGCGAGGAGGCAAGTGATAAGGGGCTAGTCAGATGCAAACTGGGAGCTAATACCAGACATGAATGGGGAATTAGCTCAAATGGTAGAGCGCTCGCTTTGCATGTGAGAGGTAGCGGGATCAATGCCCGCATTCTCCACTTTTCTTTTGGCTCGGGTAATTGTTCAGACGCAAGAGTTGTGTCAGGTGTGGTGTGAGCCCATCTGCTTCTGAAGGTCACCGCAGGCTGAGGGACATCAAATCCTTTGGTGTGCTGTCGCAGCAAAACTTTCCGATTTTTGCATGAATGCAGCTGAAATGAAAGAAGGAAAAACTTCTATGCAAGTATCAATGCCTTCTCTAAGGATCGAACTCAGGACCTTCAGATTCTGAGACTGACACGCTGCCTACTGCGCTAAGAAGACACTTGCCAGCTTAGTAACTGGAGAATGTGACCAACTATGTTCGCTTCCGTGGCATCCAAAGCCAGAATGCAAAGATTGCAAAAATGCTCGAGCCAGGTAGGAGCCGAACCTGCAATCTTCTAATCCGTAGTCAGACGCGTTATCCATTGCACCGCCGGCCCAGGCTGTGAAAAATAGCTGCGACATCAGGAAGTACACAGGACGGGCAGCATTGAAAGGCACGCGGCAGAGAATCACCAAAGATAGGCACCTCTGCCGCTTCCCTTCGATTGACAGGTGGGGAGCGGAGCAGTGCAGTCGAAAACAAAGCAAAGCAAAGTCGTCCTTAGGTGGTTGGTTGCACTCCGTCTTGAAGCAGTGCGCATTCTTTTGAAGTAAGTATGTGCGTGGTAAGTGGCAATTCGCTAAAGGCAGAGCTCATAATATGACGAGCAGTTTTCAGCTGAACATGTTGCAGCTGAGGCACAGGACAGTGCCTTCGCCGTTTTGCTTGAACACTTGCATGTGTGTGTCAGCAGGGAGTGCCTTTGAGCAGCAATGCATGTAAAGAGCCAGCACTTTCTTTCAGGCAAAGCCTCAGGCAATAGAAGTCATCTGTCCATCAGTCAGAAAGGGCTCTCGCCTGCTCCCTCTCGCTCGTGGCGGCTGCGACGTTGCGCTCAAGTCGCTTCCCTTGCGCAGGCTCGAGCTCTTCTCGGCGTCTTTCACCATATCCATGGCTTCCAGTCCTGCCCTTGCTCGCCTGCTATTTGCTCAGTAACGTCGATTGGAGCAAAGCATTGAAAGTGTTCAGTGAGCAGGCCAACCTGAAGCAGGAGATTTCTGCTGGTCGTGGAATAGCGAGGAGGCAAGTGATAAGGGGCTAGTCAGATGCAAACTGGGAGCTAATGCCAGACGTGAATGGGGAATTAGCTCAAATGGTAGAGCGCTCGCTTTGCATGTGAGAGGTAGCGGGATCAATGCCCGCATTCTCCACTTTTCTTTTGGCTCGGGTAATTGTTCAGACGCAAGAGTTGTGTCAGGTGTGGTGTGAGCCCATCTGCTTCTGAAGGTCACCGCAGGCTGAGGGACATCAAATCCTTTGGTGTGCTGTCGCAGCAAAACTTTCTGATTTTTGCATGAATGCAGCTGAAATGAAAGAAGGAAAAACTTCTATGCAAGTATCAACGCCTTCTCTAAGGATCAAACTCAGGACCTTCAGATTATGAGACTGACACGCTGCCTACTGCGCTAAGAAGACACTTGTCAGCTGAGTAACTGGAGAATGTGACCAACTATGTTCGCTTCCGTGGCATCCAAAGCCAGAATGCAAAGATTGCAAAAATGCTCGAGCCAGGTAGGAGCCGAACCTGCAATCTTCTAATCCGTAGTCAGACGCGTTATCCATTGCGCCGCCGGCCCAGGCTGTGAAAAATAGCTGCGACATCAGGAAGTACACAGGACGGGCAGCATTGAAAGGCATGCGGCAGAGAATCACCAAAGATAGGCACCTCTGCCGCTTCCCTTCGATTGACAGGTGGGGAGCGGAGCAGTGCAGTCGAAAACAAAGCAAAGCAAAGTCGTCCTTAGGTGGCTGGTTGCACTCCGTCTTGAAGCAGTGCGCATTCTTTTGAAGTAAGTATGTGCGTGGTAAGTGGCAATTCGCTAAAGGCAGAGCTCATAATATGACGAGCAGTTTGCAGCTGAACATGTTGCAGCTGAGGCACAGGACAGTGCCTTCGCCGTTTTGCTTGAACACTTGCATGTGTGTGTCAGCAGGGAGTGCCTTTGAGCAGCAATGCATGTAAAGAGCCAGCACTTTCTTTCAGGCAAAGCCTCAGGCAATAGAAGTCATCTGTCCATCAGTCAGAAAGGGCTCTCGCCTGCTCCCTCTCGCTCGTGGCGGCTGCGACGTTGCGCTCAAGTCGCTTCCCTTGCGCAGGCTCGAGCTCTTCTCGGCGTCTTTCACCATATCCATGGCTTCCAGTCCTGCCCTTGCTCGCCTGCTATTTGCTCAGTAACGTCGATTGGAGCAAAGCATTGAAAGTGTTCAGTGAGCAGGCCAACCTGAAGCAGGAGATTTCTGCTGGTCGTGGAATAGCGAGGAGGCAAGTGATAAGGGGCTAGTCAGATGCAAACTGGGAGCTAATGCCAGACGTGAATGGGGAATTAGCTCAAATGGTAGAGCGCTCGCTTTGCATGTGAGAGGTAGCGGGATCAATGCCCGCATTCTCCACTTTTCTTTTGGCTCGGGTAATTGTTCAGACGCAAGAGTTGTGTCAGGTGTGGTGTGAGCCCATCTGCTTCTGAAGGTCACCGCAGGCTGAGGGACATCAAATCCTTTGGTGTGCTGTCGCAGCAAAACTTTCCGATTTTTGCATGAATGCAGCTGAAATGAAAGAAGGAAAAACTTCTATGCAAGTATCAACGCCTTCTCTAAGGATCAAACTCAGGACCTTCAGATTATGAGACTGACACGCTGCCTACTGCGCTAAGAAGACACTTGTCAGCTGAGTAACTGGAGAATGTGACCAACTATGTTCGCTTCCGTGGCATCCAAAGCCAGAATGCAAAGATTGCAAAAATGCTCGAGCCAGGTAGGAGCCGAACCTGCAATCTTCTAATCCGTAGTCAGACGCGTTATCCATTGCGCCGCCGGCCCAGGCTGTGAAAAATAGCTGCGACATCAGGAAGTACACAGGACGGGCAGCATTGAAAGGCATGCGGCAGAGAATCACCAAAGATAGGCACCTCTGCCGCTTCCCTTCGATTGACAGGTGGGGAGCGGAGCAGTGCAGTCGAAAACAAAGCAAAGCAAAGTCGTCCTTAGGTGGTTGGTTGCACTCCGTCTTGAAGCAGTGCGCATTCTTTTGAAGTAAGTATGTGCGTGGTAAGTGGCAATTCGCTAAAGGCAGAGCTCATAATATGACGAGCAGTTTTCAGCTGAACATGTTGCAGCTGAGGCACAGGACAGTGCCTTCGCCGTTTTGCTTGAACACTTGCATGTGTGTGTCAGCAGGGAGTGCCTTTGAGCAGCAATGCATGTAAAGAGCCAGCACTTTCTTTCAGGCAAAGCCTCAGGCAATAGAAGTCATCTGTCCATCAGTCAGAAAGGGCTCTCGCCTGCTCCCTCTCGCTCGTGGCGGCTGCGACGTTGCGCTCAAGTCGCTTCCCTTGCGCAGGCTCGAGCTCTTCTCGGCGTCTTTCACCATATCCATGGCTTCCAGTCCTGCCCTTGCTCGCCTGCTATTTGCTCAGTAACGTCGATTGGAGCAAAGCATTGAAAGTGTTCAGTGAGCAGGCCAACCTGAAGCAGGAGATTTCTGCTGGTCGTGGAATAGCGAGGAGGCAAGTGATAAGGGGCTAGTCAGATGCAAACTGGGAGCTAATGCCAGACGTGAATGGGGAATTAGCTCAAATGGTAGAGCGCTCGCTTTGCATGTGAGAGGTAGCGGGATCAATGCCCGCATTCTCCACTTTTCTTTTGGCTCGGGTAATTGTTCAGACGCAAGAGTTGTGTCAGGTGTGGTGTGAGCCCATCTGCTTCTGAAGGTCACCGCAGGCTGAGGGACATCAAATCCTTTGGTGTGCTGTCGCAGCAAAACTTTCCGATTTTTGCATGAATGCAGCTGAAATGAAAGAAGGAAAAACTTCTATGCAAGTATCAACGCCTTCTCTAAGGATCAAACTCAGGACCTTCAGATTATGAGACTGACACGCTGCCTACTGCGCTAAGAAGACACTTGTCAGCTGAGTAACTGGAGAATGTGACCAACTATGTTCGCTTCCGTGGCATCCAAAGCCAGAATGCAAAGATTGCAAAAATGCTCGAGCCAGGTAGGAGCCGAACCTGCAATCTTCTAATCCGTAGTCAGACGCGTTATCCATTGCGCCGCCGGCCCAGGCTGTGAAAAATAGCTGCGACATCAGGAAGTACACAGGACGGGCAGCATTGAAAGGCATGCGGCAGAGAATCACCAAAGATAGGCACCTCTGCCGCTTCCCTTCGATTGACAGGTGGGGAGCGGAGCAGTGCAGTCGAAAACAAAGCAAAGCAAAGTCGTCCTTAGGTGGTTGGTTGCACTCCGTCTTGAAGCAGTGCGCATTCTTTTGAAGTAAGTATGTGCGTGGTAAGTGGCAATTCGCTAAAGGCAGAGCTCATAATATGACGAGCAGTTTTCAGCTGAACATGTTGCAGCTGAGGCACAGGACAGTGCCTTCGCCGTTTTGCTTGAACACTTGCATGTGTGTGTCAGCAGGGAGTGCCTTTGAGCAGCAATGCATGTAAAGAGCCAGCACTTTCTTTCAGGCAAAGCCTCAGGCAATAGAAGTCATCTGTCCATCAGTCAGAAAGGGCTCTCGCCTGCTCCCTCTCGCTCGTGGCGGCTGCGACGTTGCGCTCAAGTCGCTTCCCTTGCGCAGGCTCGAGCTCTTCTCGGCGTCTTTCACCATATCCATGGCTTCCAGTCCTGCCCTTGCTCGCCTGCTATTTGCTCAGTAACGTCGATTGGAGCAAAGCATTGAAAGTGTTCAGTGAGCAGGCCAACCTGAAGCAGGAGATTTCTGCTGGTCGTGGAATAGCGAGGAGGCAAGTGATAAGGGGCTAGTCAGATGCAAACTGGGAGCTAATGCCAGACGTGAATGGGGAATTAGCTCAAATGGTAGAGCGCTCGCTTTGCATGTGAGAGGTAGCGGGATCAATGCCCGCATTCTCCACTTTTCTTTTGGCTCGGGTAATTGTTCAGACGCAAGAGTTGTGTCAGGTGTGGTGTGAGCCCATCTGCTTCTGAAGGTCACCGCAGGCTGAGGGACATCAAATCCTTTGGTGTGCTGTCGCAGCAAAACTTTCCGATTTTTGCATGAATGCAGCTGAAATGAAAGAAGGAAAAACTTCTATGCAAGTATCAACGCCTTCTCTAAGGATCAAACTCAGGACCTTCAGATTATGAGACTGACACGCTGCCTACTGCGCTAAGAAGACACTTGTCAGCTGAGTAACTGGAGAATGTGACCAACTATGTTCGCTTCCGTGGCATCCAAAGCCAGAATGCAAAGATTGCAAAAATGCTCGAGCCAGGTAGGAGCCGAACCTGCAATCTTCTAATCCGTAGTCAGACGCGTTATCCATTGCGCCGCCGGCCCAGGCTGTGAAAAATAGCTGCGACATCAGGAAGTACACAGGACGGGCAGCATTGAAAGGCATGCGGCAGAGAATCACCAAAGATAGGCACCTCTGCCGCTTCCCTTCGATTGACAGGTGGGGAGCGGAGCAGTGCAGTCGAAAACAAAGCAAAGCAAAGTCGTCCTTAGGTGGTTGGTTGCACTCCGTCTTGAAGCAGTGCGCATTCTTTTGAAGTAAGTATGTGCGTGGTAAGTGGCAATTCGCTAAAGGCAGAGCTCATAATATGACGAGCAGTTTTCAGCTGAACATGTTGCAGCTGAGGCACAGGACAGTGCCTTCGCCGTTTTGCTTGAACACTTGCATGTGTGTGTCAGCAGGGAGTGCCTTTGAGCAGCAATGCATGTAAAGAGCCAGCACTTTCTTTCAGGCAAAGCCTCAGGCAATAGAAGTCATCTGTCCATCAGTCAGAAAGGGCTCTCGCCTGCTCCCTCTCGCTCGTGGCGGCTGCGACGTTGCGCTCAAGTCGCTTCCCTTGCGCAGGCTCGAGCTCTTCTCGGCGTCTTTCACCATATCCATGGCTTCCAGTCCTGCCCTTGCTCGCCTGCTATTTGCTCAGTAACGTCGATTGGAGCAAAGCATTGAAACTGTTCAGTGAGCAGGCCAACCTGAAGCAGGAGATTTCTGCTGGTCGTGGAATAGCGAGGAGGCAAGTGATAAGGGGCTAGTCAGATGCAAACTGGGAGCTAATGCCAGACGTGAATGGGGAATTAGCTCAAATGGTAGAGCGCTCGCTTTGCATGTGAGAGGTAGCGGGATCAATGCCCGCATTCTCCACTTTTCTTTTGGCTCGGGTAATTGTTCAGACGCAAGAGTTGTGTCAGGTGTGGTGTGAGCCCATCTGCTTCTGAAGGTCACCGCAGGCTGAGGGACATCAAATCCTTTGGTGTGCTGTCGCAGCAAAACTTTCCGATTTTTGCATGAATGCAGCTGAAATGAAAGAAGGAAAAACTTCTATGCAAGTATCAACGCCTTCTCTAAGGATCAAACTCAGGACCTTCAGATTCTGAGACTGACACGCTGCCTTCTGCGCTAAGAAGACACTTGCCAGCTTAGTAACTGGAGAATGTGACCAACTGTGTTCGCTTCCGTGGCATCCAAAGCCAGAATGCAAAGATTGCAAAAATGCTCGAGCCAGGTAGGAGCCGAACCTGCAATCTTCTAATCCGTAGTCAGACGCGTTATCCATTGCGCCGCCGGCCCAGGCTGTGAAAAATAGCTGCGACATCAGGAAGTACACAGGACGGGCAGCATTGAAAGGCATGCGGCAGAGAATCACCAAAGATAGGCACCTCTGCCGCTTCCCTTCGATTGACAGGTGGGGAGCGGAGCAGTGCAGTCGAAAACAAAGCAAAGCAAAGTCGTCCTTAGGTGGTTGGTTGCACTCCGTCTTGAAGCAGTGCGCATTCTTTTGAAGTAAGTATGTGCGTGGTAAGTGGCAATTCGCTAAAGGCAGAGCTCATAATATGACGAGCAGTTTGCAGCTGAACATGTTGCAGCTGAGGCACAGGACAGTGCCTTCGCCGTTTTGCTTGAACACTTGCATGTGTGTGTCAGCAGGGAGTGCCTTTGAGCAGCAATGCATGTAAAGAGCCAGCACTTTCTTTCAGGCAAAGCCTCAGGCAATAGAAGTCATCTGTCCATCAGTCAGAAAGGGCTTTCGCCTGCTCCCTCTCGCTCGTGGCGGCTGCGACGTTGCGCTCAAGTCGCTTCCCTTGCGCAGGCTCGAGCTCTTCTCGGCGTCTTTCACCATATCCATGGCTTCCAGTCCTGCCCTTGCTCGCCTGCTATTGCTCAGTAACGTCGATTGGAGCAAAGCATTGAAAGTGTTCAGTGAGCAGGCCAACCTGAAGCAGGAGATTTCTGCTGGTCGTGGAATAGCGAGGAGGCAAGTGATAAGGGGCTAGTCAGATGCAAACTGGGAGCTAATGCCAGACGTGAATGGGGAATTAGCTCAAATGGTAGAGCGCTCGCTTTGCATGTGAGAGGTAGCGGGATCAATGCCCGCATTCTCCACTTTTCTTTTGGCTCGGGTAATTGTTCAGACGCAAGAGTTGTGTCAGGTGTGGTGTGAGCCCATCTGCTTCTGAAGGTCACCGCAGGTTGAGGGACATCAAATCCTTTGGTGTGCTGTCTCAGCAAAACTTTCCGATTTTTGCATGAATGCAGCTGAAATGAAAGAAGGAAAAACTTCTATGCAAGTATCAACGCCTTCTCTAAGGATCGAACTCAGGACCTTCAGATTATGAGACTGACACGCTGCCTACTGCACTAAGAAGACACTTGCCAGCTTAGTAACTGGAGAATGTGACCAACTATGTTCGCTTCCGTGGCATCCAAAGCCAGAATGCAAAGATTGCAAAAATGCTCGAGCCAGGTAGGAGCCGAACCTGCAATCTTCTAATCCGTAGTCAGACGCGGTATCCATTGCGCCGCCGGCCCAGGCTGTGAAAAATAGCTGCGACATCAGGAAGTACACAAGACGGGCAGCATTGAAAGGCATGCGGCAGAGAATCACCAAAGATAGGCACCTCTGCCGCTTCCCTTCGATTGACAGGTGGGGAGCGGAGCAGTGCAGTCGAAAACAAAGCAAAGCAAAGTCGTCCTTAGGTGGTTGGTTGCACTCCGTCTTGAAGCAGTGCGCATTCTTTTGAAGTAAGTATGTGCGTGGTAAGTGGCAATTCGCTAAAGGCAGAGCTCATAATATGACGAGCAGTTTGCAGCTGAACATGTTGCAGCTGAGGCACAGGACAGTGCCTTCGCCGTTTTGCTTGAACACTTGCATGTGTGTGTCAGCAGGGAGTGCCTTTGAGCAGCAATGCATGTAAAGAGCCAGCACTTTCTTTCAGGCAAAGCCTCAGGCAATAGAAGTCATCTGTCCATCAGTCAGAAAGGGCTTTCGCCTGCTCCCTCTCGCTCGTGGCGGCTGCGACGTTGCGCTCAAGTCGCTTCCCTTGCGCAGGCTCGAGCTCTTCTCGGCGTCTTTCACCATATCCATGGCTTCCAGTCCTGCCCTTGCTCGCCTGCTATTGCTCAGTAACGTCGATTGGAGCAAAGCATTGAAAGTGTTCAGTGAGCAGGCCAACCTGAAGCAGGAGATTTCTGCTGGTCGTGGAATAGCGAGGAGGCAAGTGATAAGGGGCTAGTCAGATGCAAACTGGGAGCTAATACCAGACATGAATGGGGAATTAGCTCAAATGGTAGAGCGCTCGCTTTGCATGTGAGAGGTAGCGGGATCAATGCCCGCATTCTCCACTTTTCTTTTGGCTCGGGTAATTGTTCAGACGCAAGAGTTGTGTCAGGTGTGGTGTGAGCCCATCTGCTTCTGAAGGTCACCGCAGGCTGAGGGACATCAAATCCTTTGGTGTGCTGTCGCAGCAAAACTTTCCGATTTTTGCATGAATGCAGCTGAAATGAAAGAAGGAAAAACTTCTATGCAAGTATCAATGCCTTCTCTAAGGATCGAACTCAGGACCTTCAGATTCTGAGACTGACACGCTGCCTACTGCGCTAAGAAGACACTTGCCAGCTTAGTAACTGGAGAATGTGACCAACTATGTTCGCTTCCGTGGCATCCAAAGCCAGAATGCAAAGATTGCAAAAATGCTCGAGCCAGGTAGGAGCCGAACCTGCAATCTTCTAATCCGTAGTCAGACGCGTTATCCATTGCACCGCCGGCCCAGGCTGTGAAAAATAGCTGCGACATCAGGAAGTACACAGGACGGGCAGCATTGAAAGGCACGCGGCAGAGAATCACCAAAGATAGGCACCTCTGCCGCTTCCCTTCGATTGACAGGTGGGGAGCGGAGCAGTGCAGTCGAAAACAAAGCAAAGCAAAGTCGTCCTTAGGTGGTTGGTTGCACTCCGTCTTGAAGCAGTGCGCATTCTTTTGAAGTAAGTATGTGCGTGGTAAGTGGCAATTCGCTAAAGGCAGAGCTCATAATATGACGAGCAGTTTTCAGCTGAACATGTTGCAGCTGAGGCACAGGACAGTGCCTTCGCCGTTTTGCTTGAACACTTGCATGTGTGTGTCAGCAGGGAGTGCCTTTGAGCAGCAATGCATGTAAAGAGCCAGCACTTTCTTTCAGGCAAAGCCTCAGGCAATAGAAGTCATCTGTCCATCAGTCAGAAAGGGCTCTCGCCTGCTCCCTCTCGCTCGTGGCGGCTGCGACGTTGCGCTCAAGTCGCTTCCCTTGCGCAGGCTCGAGCTCTTCTCGGCGTCTTTCACCATATCCATGGCTTCCAGTCCTGCCCTTGCTCGCCTGCTATTTGCTCAGTAACGTCGATTGGAGCAAAGCATTGAAAGTGTTCAGTGAGCAGGCCAACCTGAAGCAGGAGATTTCTGCTGGTCGTGGAATAGCGAGGAGGCAAGTGATAAGGGGCTAGTCAGATGCAAACTGGGAGCTAATGCCAGACGTGAATGGGGAATTAGCTCAAATGGTAGAGCGCTCGCTTTGCATGTGAGAGGTAGCGGGATCAATGCCCGCATTCTCCACTTTTCTTTTGGCTCGGGTAATTGTTCAGACGCAAGAGTTGTGTCAGGTGTGGTGTGAGCCCATCTGCTTCTGAAGGTCACCGCAGGCTGAGGGACATCAAATCCTTTGGTGTGCTGTCGCAGCAAAACTTTCCGATTTTTGCATGAATGCAGCTGAAATGAAAGAAGGAAAAACTTCTATGCAAGTATCAACGCCTTCTCTAAGGATCAAACTCAGGACCTTCAGATTATGAGACTGACACGCTGCCTACTGCGCTAAGAAGACACTTGTCAGCTGAGTAACTGGAGAATGTGACCAACTATGTTCGCTTCCGTGGCATCCAAAGCCAGAATGCAAAGATTGCAAAAATGCTCGAGCCAGGTAGGAGCCGAACCTGCAATCTTCTAATCCGTAGTCAGACGCGTTATCCATTGCGCCGCCGGCCCAGGCTGTGAAAAATAGCTGCGACATCAGGAAGTACACAGGACGGGCAGCATTGAAAGGCATGCGGCAGAGAATCACCAAAGATAGGCACCTCTGCCGCTTCCCTTCGATTGACAGGTGGGGAGCGGAGCAGTGCAGTCGAAAACAAAGCAAAGCAAAGTCGTCCTTAGGTGGTTGGTTGCACTCCGTCTTGAAGCAGTGCGCATTCTTTTGAAGTAAGTATGTGCGTGGTAAGTGGCAATTCGCTAAAGGCAGAGCTCATAATATGACGAGCAGTTTGCAGCTGAACATGTTGCAGCTGAGGCACAGGACAGTGCCTTCGCCGTTTTGCTTGAACACTTGCATGTGTGTGTCAGCAGGGAGTGCCTTTGAGCAGCAATGCATGTAAAGAGCCAGCACTTTCTTTCAGGCAAAGCCTCAGGCAATAGAAGTCATCTGTCCATCAGTCAGAAAGGGCTCTCGCCTGCTCCCTCTCGCTCGTGGCGGCTGCGACGTTGCGCTCAAGTCGCTTCCCTTGCGCAGGCTCGAGCTCTTCTCGGCGTCTTTCACCATATCCATGGCTTCCAGTCCTGCCCTTGCTCGCCTGCTATTTGCTCAGTAACGTCGATTGGAGCAAAGCATTGAAAGTGTTCAGTGAGCAGGCCAACCTGAAGCAGGAGATTTCTGCTGGTCGTGGAATAGCGAGGAGGCAAGTGATAAGGGGCTAGTCAGATGCAAACTGGGAGCTAATGCCAGACGTGAATGGGGAATTAGCTCAAATGGTAGAGCGCTCGCTTTGCATGTGAGAGGTAGCGGGATCAATGCCCGCATTCTCCACTTTTCTTTTGGCTCGGGTAATTGTTCAGACGCAAGAGTTGTGTCAGGTGTGGTGTGAGCCCATCTGCTTCTGAAGGTCACCGCAGGTTGAGGGACATCAAATCCTTTGGTGTGCTGTCTCAGCAAAACTTTCCGATTTTTGCATGAATGCAGCTGAAATGAAAGAAGGAAAAACTTCTATGCAAGTATCAACGCCTTCTCTAAGGATCGAACTCAGGACCTTCAGATTATGAGACTGACACGCTGCCTACTGCACTAAGAAGACACTTGCCAGCTTAGTAACTGGAGAATGTGACCAACTATGTTCGCTTCCGTGGCATCCAAAGCCAGAATGCAAAGATTGCAAAAATGCTCGAGCCAGGTAGGAGCCGAACCTGCAATCTTCTAATCCGTAGTCAGACGCGGTATCCATTGCGCCGCCGGCCCAGGCTGTGAAAAATAGCTGCGACATCAGGAAGTACACAAGACGGGCAGCATTGAAAGGCATGCGGCAGAGAATCACCAAAGATAGGCACCTCTGCCGCTTCCCTTCGATTGACAGGTGGGGAGCGGAGCAGTGCAGTCGAAAACAAAGCAAAGCAAAGTCGTCCTTAGGTGGTTGGTTGCACTCCGTCTTGAAGCAGTGCGCATTCTTTTGAAGTAAGTATGTGCGTGGTAAGTGGCAATTCGCTAAAGGCAGAGCTCATAATATGACGAGCAGTTTGCAGCTGAACATGTTGCAGCTGAGGCACAGGACAGTGCCTTCGCCGTTTTGCTTGAACACTTGCATGTGTGTGTCAGCAGGGAGTGCCTTTGAGCAGCAATGCATGTAAAGAGCCAGCACTTTCTTTCAGGCAAAGCCTCAGGCAATAGAAGTCATCTGTCCATCAGTCAGAAAGGGCTTTCGCCTGCTCCCTCTCGCTCGTGGCGGCTGCGACGTTGCGCTCAAGTCGCTTCCCTTGCGCAGGCTCGAGCTCTTCTCGGCGTCTTTCACCATATCCATGGCTTCCAGTCCTGCCCTTGCTCGCCTGCTATTGCTCAGTAACGTCGATTGGAGCAAAGCATTGAAAGTGTTCAGTGAGCAGGCCAACCTGAAGCAGGAGATTTCTGCTGGTCGTGGAATAGCGAGGAGGCAAGTGATAAGGGGCTAGTCAGATGCAAACTGGGAGCTAATACCAGACATGAATGGGGAATTAGCTCAAATGGTAGAGCGCTCGCTTTGCATGTGAGAGGTAGCGGGATCAATGCCCGCATTCTCCACTTTTCTTTTGGCTCGGGTAATTGTTCAGACGCAAGAGTTGTGTCAGGTGTGGTGTGAGCCCATCTGCTTCTGAAGGTCACCGCAGGCTGAGGGACATCAAATCCTTTGGTGTGCTGTCGCAGCAAAACTTTCCGATTTTTGCATGAATGCAGCTGAAATGAAAGAAGGAAAAACTTCTATGCAAGTATCAATGCCTTCTCTAAGGATCGAACTCAGGACCTTCAGATTCTGAGACTGACACGCTGCCTACTGCGCTAAGAAGACACTTGCCAGCTTAGTAACTGGAGAATGTGACCAACTATGTTCGCTTCCGTGGCATCCAAAGCCAGAATGCAAAGATTGCAAAAATGCTCGAGCCAGGTAGGAGCCGAACCTGCAATCTTCTAATCCGTAGTCAGACGCGTTATCCATTGCACCGCCGGCCCAGGCTGTGAAAAATAGCTGCGACATCAGGAAGTACACAGGACGGGCAGCATTGAAAGGCACGCGGCAGAGAATCACCAAAGATAGGCACCTCTGCCGCTTCCCTTCGATTGACAGGTGGGGAGCGGAGCAGTGCAGTCGAAAACAAAGCAAAGCAAAGTCGTCCTTAGGTGGTTGGTTGCACTCCGTCTTGAAGCAGTGCGCATTCTTTTGAAGTAAGTATGTGCGTGGTAAGTGGCAATTCGCTAAAGGCAGAGCTCATAATATGACGAGCAGTTTTCAGCTGAACATGTTGCAGCTGAGGCACAGGACAGTGCCTTCGCCGTTTTGCTTGAACACTTGCATGTGTGTGTCAGCAGGGAGTGCCTTTGAGCAGCAATGCATGTAAAGAGCCAGCACTTTCTTTCAGGCAAAGCCTCAGGCAATAGAAGTCATCTGTCCATCAGTCAGAAAGGGCTCTCGCCTGCTCCCTCTCGCTCGTGGCGGCTGCGACGTTGCGCTCAAGTCGCTTCCCTTGCGCAGGCTCGAGCTCTTCTCGGCGTCTTTCACCATATCCATGGCTTCCAGTCCTGCCCTTGCTCGCCTGCTATTTGCTCAGTAACGTCGATTGGAGCAAAGCATTGAAAGTGTTCAGTGAGCAGGCCAACCTGAAGCAGGAGATTTCTGCTGGTCGTGGAATAGCGAGGAGGCAAGTGATAAGGGGCTAGTCAGATGCAAACTGGGAGCTAATGCCAGACGTGAATGGGGAATTAGCTCAAATGGTAGAGCGCTCGCTTTGCATGTGAGAGGTAGCGGGATCAATGCCCGCATTCTCCACTTTTCTTTTGGCTCGGGTAATTGTTCAGACGCAAGAGTTGTGTCAGGTGTGGTGTGAGCCCATCTGCTTCTGAAGGTCACCGCAGGCTGAGGGACATCAAATCCTTTGGTGTGCTGTCGCAGCAAAACTTTCCGATTTTTGCATGAATGCAGCTGAAATGAAAGAAGGAAAAACTTCTATGCAAGTATCAACGCCTTCTCTAAGGATCAAACTCAGGACCTTCAGATTATGAGACTGACACGCTGCCTACTGCGCTAAGAAGACACTTGTCAGCTGAGTAACTGGAGAATGTGACCAACTATGTTCGCTTCCGTGGCATCCAAAGCCAGAATGCAAAGATTGCAAAAATGCTCGAGCCAGGTAGGAGCCGAACCTGCAATCTTCTAATCCGTAGTCAGACGCGTTATCCATTGCGCCGCCGGCCCAGGCTGTGAAAAATAGCTGCGACATCAGGAAGTACACAGGACGGGCAGCATTGAAAGGCATGCGGCAGAGAATCACCAAAGATAGGCACCTCTGCCGCTTCCCTTCGATTGACAGGTGGGGAGCGGAGCAGTGCAGTCGAAAACAAAGCAAAGCAAAGTCGTCCTTAGGTGGTTGGTTGCACTCCGTCTTGAAGCAGTGCGCATTCTTTTGAAGTAAGTATGTGCGTGGTAAGTGGCAATTCGCTAAAGGCAGAGCTCATAATATGACGAGCAGTTTTCAGCTGAACATGTTGCAGCTGAGGCACAGGACAGTGCCTTCGCCGTTTTGCTTGAACACTTGCATGTGTGTGTCAGCAGGGAGTGCCTTTGAGCAGCAATGCATGTAAAGAGCCAGCACTTTCTTTCAGGCAAAGCCTCAGGCAATAGAAGTCATCTGTCCATCAGTCAGAAAGGGCTCTCGCCTGCTCCCTCTCGCTCGTGGCGGCTGCGACGTTGCGCTCAAGTCGCTTCCCTTGCGCAGGCTCGAGCTCTTCTCGGCGTCTTTCACCATATCCATGGCTTCCAGTCCTGCCCTTGCTCGCCTGCTATTTGCTCAGTAACGTCGATTGGAGCAAAGCATTGAAAGTGTTCAGTGAGCAGGCCAACCTGAAGCAGGAGATTTCTGCTGGTCGTGGAATAGCGAGGAGGCAAGTGATAAGGGGCTAGTCAGATGCAAACTGGGAGCTAATGCCAGACGTGAATGGGGAATTAGCTCAAATGGTAGAGCGCTCGCTTTGCATGTGAGAGGTAGCGGGATCAATGCCCGCATTCTCCACTTTTCTTTTGGCTCGGGTAATTGTTCAGACGCAAGAGTTGTGTCAGGTGTGGTGTGAGCCCATCTGCTTCTGAAGGTCACCGCAGGCTGAGGGACATCAAATCCTTTGGTGTGCTGTCGCAGCAAAACTTTCCGATTTTTGCATGAATGCAGCTGAAATGAAAGAAGGAAAAACTTCTATGCAAGTATCAACGCCTTCTCTAAGGATCAAACTCAGGACCTTCAGATTATGAGACTGACACGCTGCCTACTGCGCTAAGAAGACACTTGTCAGCTGAGTAACTGGAGAATGTGACCAACTATGTTCGCTTCCGTGGCATCCAAAGCCAGAATGCAAAGATTGCAAAAATGCTCGAGCCAGGTAGGAGCCGAACCTGCAATCTTCTAATCCGTAGTCAGACGCGTTATCCATTGCGCCGCCGGCCCAGGCTGTGAAAAATAGCTGCGACATCAGGAAGTACACAGGACGGGCAGCATTGAAAGGCATGCGGCAGAGAATCACCAAAGATAGGCACCTCTGCCGCTTCCCTTCGATTGACAGGTGGGGAGCGGAGCAGTGCAGTCGAAAACAAAGCAAAGCAAAGTCGTCCTTAGGTGGTTGGTTGCACTCCGTCTTGAAGCAGTGCGCATTCTTTTGAAGTAAGTATGTGCGTGGTAAGTGGCAATTCGCTAAAGGCAGAGCTCATAATATGACGAGCAGTTTTCAGCTGAACATGTTGCAGCTGAGGCACAGGACAGTGCCTTCGCCGTTTTGCTTGAACACTTGCATGTGTGTGTCAGCAGGGAGTGCCTTTGAGCAGCAATGCATGTAAAGAGCCAGCACTTTCTTTCAGGCAAAGCCTCAGGCAATAGAAGTCATCTGTCCATCAGTCAGAAAGGGCTCTCGCCTGCTCCCTCTCGCTCGTGGCGGCTGCGACGTTGCGCTCAAGTCGCTTCCCTTGCGCAGGCTCGAGCTCTTCTCGGCGTCTTTCACCATATCCATGGCTTCCAGTCCTGCCCTTGCTCGCCTGCTATTTGCTCAGTAACGTCGATTGGAGCAAAGCATTGAAAGTGTTCAGTGAGCAGGCCAACCTGAAGCAGGAGATTTCTGCTGGTCGTGGAATAGCGAGGAGGCAAGTGATAAGGGGCTAGTCAGATGCAAACTGGGAGCTAATGCCAGACGTGAATGGGGAATTAGCTCAAATGGTAGAGCGCTCGCTTTGCATGTGAGAGGTAGCGGGATCAATGCCCGCATTCTCCACTTTTCTTTTGGCTCGGGTAATTGTTCAGACGCAAGAGTTGTGTCAGGTGTGGTGTGAGCCCATCTGCTTCTGAAGGTCACCGCAGGCTGAGGGACATCAAATCCTTTGGTGTGCTGTCGCAGCAAAACTTTCCGATTTTTGCATGAATGCAGCTGAAATGAAAGAAGGAAAAACTTCTATGCAAGTATCAACGCCTTCTCTAAGGATCAAACTCAGGACCTTCAGATTATGAGACTGACACGCTGCCTACTGCGCTAAGAAGACACTTGTCAGCTGAGTAACTGGAGAATGTGACCAACTATGTTCGCTTCCGTGGCATCCAAAGCCAGAATGCAAAGATTGCAAAAATGCTCGAGCCAGGTAGGAGCCGAACCTGCAATCTTCTAATCCGTAGTCAGACGCGTTATCCATTGCGCCGCCGGCCCAGGCTGTGAAAAATAGCTGCGACATCAGGAAGTACACAGGACGGGCAGCATTGAAAGGCATGCGGCAGAGAATCACCAAAGATAGGCACCTCTGCCGCTTCCCTTCGATTGACAGGTGGGGAGCGGAGCAGTGCAGTCGAAAACAAAGCAAAGCAAAGTCGTCCTTAGGTGGTTGGTTGCACTCCGTCTTGAAGCAGTGCGCATTCTTTTGAAGTAAGTATGTGCGTGGTAAGTGGCAATTCGCTAAAGGCAGAGCTCATAATATGACGAGCAGTTTGCAGCTGAACATGTTGCAGCTGAGGCACAGGACAGTGCCTTCGCCGTTTTGCTTGAACACTTGCATGTGTGTGTCAGCAGGGAGTGCCTTTGAGCAGCAATGCATGTAAAGAGCCAGCACTTTCTTTCAGGCAAAGCCTCAGGCAATAGAAGTCATCTGTCCATCAGTCAGAAAGGGCTTTCGCCTGCTCCCTCTCGCTCGTGGCGGCTGCGACGTTGCGCTCAAGTCGCTTCCCTTGCGCAGGCTCGAGCTCTTCTCGGCGTCTTTCACCATATCCATGGCTTCCAGTCCTGCCCTTGCTCGCCTGCTATTGCTCAGTAACGTCGATTGGAGCAAAGCATTGAAAGTGTTCAGTGAGCAGGCCAACCTGAAGCAGGAGATTTCTGCTGGTCGTGGAATAGCGAGGAGGCAAGTGATAAGGGGCTAGTCAGATGCAAACTGGGAGCTAATGCCAGACGTGAATGGGGAATTAGCTCAAATGGTAGAGCGCTCGCTTTGCATGTGAGAGGTAGCGGGATCAATGCCCGCATTCTCCACTTTTCTTTTGGCTCGGGTAATTGTTCAGACGCAAGAGTTGTGTCAGGTGTGGTGTGAGCCCATCTGCTTCTGAAGGTCACCGCAGGTTGAGGGACATCAAATCCTTTGGTGTGCTGTCTCAGCAAAACTTTCCGATTTTTGCATGAATGCAGCTGAAATGAAAGAAGGAAAAACTTCTATGCAAGTATCAACGCCTTCTCTAAGGATCGAACTCAGGACCTTCAGATTATGAGACTGACACGCTGCCTACTGCACTAAGAAGACACTTGCCAGCTTAGTAACTGGAGAATGTGACCAACTATGTTCGCTTCCGTGGCATCCAAAGCCAGAATGCAAAGATTGCAAAAATGCTCGAGCCAGGTAGGAGCCGAACCTGCAATCTTCTAATCCGTAGTCAGACGCGGTATCCATTGCGCCGCCGGCCCAGGCTGTGAAAAATAGCTGCGACATCAGGAAGTACACAAGACGGGCAGCATTGAAAGGCATGCGGCAGAGAATCACCAAAGATAGGCACCTCTGCCGCTTCCCTTCGATTGACAGGTGGGGAGCGGAGCAGTGCAGTCGAAAACAAAGCAAAGCAAAGTCGTCCTTAGGTGGTTGGTTGCACTCCGTCTTGAAGCAGTGCGCATTCTTTTGAAGTAAGTATGTGCGTGGTAAGTGGCAATTCGCTAAAGGCAGAGCTCATAATATGACGAGCAGTTTGCAGCTGAACATGTTGCAGCTGAGGCACAGGACAGTGCCTTCGCCGTTTTGCTTGAACACTTGCATGTGTGTGTCAGCAGGGAGTGCCTTTGAGCAGCAATGCATGTAAAGAGCCAGCACTTTCTTTCAGGCAAAGCCTCAGGCAATAGAAGTCATCTGTCCATCAGTCAGAAAGGGCTCTCGCCTGCTCCCTCTCGCTCGTGGCGGCTGCGACGTTGCGCTCAAGTCGCTTCCCTTGCGCAGGCTCGAGCTCTTCTCGGCGTCTTTCACCATATCCATGGCTTCCAGTCCTGCCCTTGCTCGCCTGCTATTTGCTCAGTAACGTCGATTGGAGCAAAGCATTGAAAGTGTTCAGTGAGCAGGCCAACCTGAAGCAGGAGATTTCTGCTGGTCGTGGAATAGCGAGGAGGCAAGTGATAAGGGGCTAGTCAGATGCAAACTGGGAGCTAATGCCAGACGTGAATGGGGAATTAGCTCAAATGGTAGAGCGCTCGCTTTGCATGTGAGAGGTAGCGGGATCAATGCCCGCATTCTCCACTTTTCTTTTGGCTCGGGTAATTGTTCAGACGCAAGAGTTGTGTCAGGTGTGGTGTGAGCCCATCTGCTTCTGAAGGTCACCGCAGGCTGAGGGACATCAAATCCTTTGGTGTGCTGTCGCAGCAAAACTTTCCGATTTTTGCATGAATGCAGCTGAAATGAAAGAAGGAAAAACTTCTATGCAAGTATCAACGCCTTCTCTAAGGATCAAACTCAGGACCTTCAGATTATGAGACTGACACGCTGCCTACTGCGCTAAGAAGACACTTGTCAGCTGAGTAACTGGAGAATGTGACCAACTATGTTCGCTTCCGTGGCATCCAAAGCCAGAATGCAAAGATTGCAAAAATGCTCGAGCCAGGTAGGAGCCGAACCTGCAATCTTCTAATCCGTAGTCAGACGCGTTATCCATTGCACCGCCGGCCCAGGCTGTGAAAAATAGCTGCGACATCAGGAAGTACACAGGACGGGCAGCATTGAAAGGCACGCGGCAGAGAATCACCAAAGATAGGCACCTCTGCCGCTTCCCTTCGATTGACAGGTGGGGAGCGGAGCAGTGCAGTCGAAAACAAAGCAAAGCAAAGTCGTCCTTAGGTGGTTGGTTGCACTCCGTCTTGAAGCAGTGCGCATTCTTTTGAAGTAAGTATGTGCGTGGTAAGTGGCAATTCGCTAAAGGCAGAGCTCATAATATGACGAGCAGTTTTCAGCTGAACATGTTGCAGCTGAGGCACAGGACAGTGCCTTCGCCGTTTTGCTTGAACACTTGCATGTGTGTGTCAGCAGGGAGTGCCTTTGAGCAGCAATGCATGTAAAGAGCCAGCACTTTCTTTCAGGCAAAGCCTCAGGCAATAGAAGTCATCTGTCCATCAGTCAGAAAGGGCTCTCGCCTGCTCCCTCATGCTCGTGGCGGCTGCGACGTTGCGCTCAAGTCGCTTCCCTTGCGCAGGCTCGAGCTCTTCTCGGCGTCTTTCACCATATCCATGGCTTCCAGTCCTGCCCTTGCTCGCCTGCTATTGCTCAGTAACGTCGATTGGAGCAAAGCATTGAAAGTGTTCAGTGAGCAGGCCAACCTGAAGCAGGAGATTTCTGCTGGTCGTGGAATAGCGAGGAGGCAAGTGATAAGGGGCTAGTCAGATGCAAACTGGGAGCTAATGCCAGACGTGAATGGGGAATTAGCTCAAATGGTAGAGCGCTCGCTTTGCATGTGAGAGGTAGCGGGATCAATGCCCGCATTCTCCACTTTTCTTTTGGCTCGGGTAATTGTTCAGACGCAAGAGTTGTGTCAGGTGTGGTGTGAGCCCATCTGCTTCTGAAGGTCACCGCAGGTTGAGGGACATCAAATCCTTTGGTGTGCTGTCTCAGCAAAACTTTCCGATTTTTGCATGAATGCAGCTGAAATGAAAGAAGGAAAAACTTCTATGCAAGTATCAACGCCTTCTCTAAGGATCGAACTCAGGACCTTCAGATTATGAGACTGACACGCTGCCTACTGCACTAAGAAGACACTTGCCAGCTTAGTAACTGGAGAATGTGACCAACTATGTTCGCTTCCGTGGCATCCAAAGCCAGAATGCAAAGATTGCAAAAATGCTCGAGCCAGGTAGGAGCCGAACCTGCAATCTTCTAATCCGTAGTCAGACGCGGTATCCATTGCGCCGCCGGCCCAGGCTGTGAAAAATAGCTGCGACATCAGGAAGTACACAAGACGGGCAGCATTGAAAGGCATGCGGCAGAGAATCACCAAAGATAGGCACCTCTGCCGCTTCCCTTCGATTGACAGGTGGGGAGCGGAGCAGTGCAGTCGAAAACAAAGCAAAGCAAAGTCGTCCTTAGGTGGTTGGTTGCACTCCGTCTTGAAGCAGTGCGCATTCTTTTGAAGTAAGTATGTGCGTGGTAAGTGGCAATTCGCTAAAGGCAGAGCTCATAATATGACGAGCAGTTTGCAGCTGAACATGTTGCAGCTGAGGCACAGGACAGTGCCTTCGCCGTTTTGCTTGAACACTTGCATGTGTGTGTCAGCAGGGAGTGCCTTTGAGCAGCAATGCATGTAAAGAGCCAGCACTTTCTTTCAGGCAAAGCCTCAGGCAATAGAAGTCATCTGTCCATCAGTCAGAAAGGGCTTTCGCCTGCTCCCTCTCGCTCGTGGCGGCTGCGACGTTGCGCTCAAGTCGCTTCCCTTGCGCAGGCTCGAGCTCTTCTCGGCGTCTTTCACCATATCCATGGCTTCCAGTCCTGCCCTTGCTCGCCTGCTATTGCTCAGTAACGTCGATTGGAGCAAAGCATTGAAAGTGTTCAGTGAGCAGGCCAACCTGAAGCAGGAGATTTCTGCTGGTCGTGGAATAGCGAGGAGGCAAGTGATAAGGGGCTAGTCAGATGCAAACTGGGAGCTAATGCCAGACGTGAATGGGGAATTAGCTCAAATGGTAGAGCGCTCGCTTTGCATGTGAGAGGTAGCGGGATCAATGCCCGCATTCTCCACTTTTCTTTTGGCTCGGGTAATTGTTCAGACGCAAGAGTTGTGTCAGGTGTGGTGTGAGCCCATCTGCTTCTGAAGGTCACCGCAGGTTGAGGGACATCAAATCCTTTGGTGTGCTGTCTCAGCAAAACTTTCCGATTTTTGCATGAATGCAGCTGAAATGAAAGAAGGAAAAACTTCTATGCAAGTATCAACGCCTTCTCTAAGGATCGAACTCAGGACCTTCAGATTATGAGACTGACACGCTGCCTACTGCACTAAGAAGACACTTGCCAGCTTAGTAACTGGAGAATGTGACCAACTATGTTCGCTTCCGTGGCATCCAAAGCCAGAATGCAAAGATTGCAAAAATGCTCGAGCCAGGTAGGAGCCGAACCTGCAATCTTCTAATCCGTAGTCAGACGCGTTATCCATTGCACCGCCGGCCCAGGCTGTGAAAAATAGCTGCGACATCAGGAAGTACACAGGACGGGCAGCATTGAAAGGCACGCGGCAGAGAATCACCAAAGATAGGCACCTCTGCCGCTTCCCTTCGATTGACAGGTGGGGAGCGGAGCAGTGCAGTCGAAAACAAAGCAAAGCAAAGTCGTCCTTAGGTGGTTGGTTGCACTCCGTCTTGAAGCAGTGCGCATTCTTTTGAAGTAAGTATGTGCGTGGTAAGTGGCAATTCGCTAAAGGCAGAGCTCATAATATGACGAGCAGTTTTCAGCTGAACATGTTGCAGCTGAGGCACAGGACAGTGCCTTCGCCGTTTTGCTTGAACACTTGCATGTGTGTGTCAGCAGGGAGTGCCTTTGAGCAGCAATGCATGTAAAGAGCCAGCACTTTCTTTCAGGCAAAGCCTCAGGCAATAGAAGTCATCTGTCCATCAGTCAGAAAGGGCTCTCGCCTGCTCCCTCATGCTCGTGGCGGCTGCGACGTTGCGCTCAAGTCGCTTCCCTTGCGCAGGCTCGAGCTCTTCTCGGCGTCTTTCACCATATCCATGGCTTCCAGTCCTGCCCTTGCTCGCCTGCTATTGCTCAGTAACGTCGATTGGAGCAAAGCATTGAAAGTGTTCAGTGAGCAGGCCAACCTGAAGCAGGAGATTTCTGCTGGTCGTGGAATAGCGAGGAGGCAAGTGATAAGGGGCTAGTCAGATGCAAACTGGGAGCTAATGCCAGACGTGAATGGGGAATTAGCTCAAATGGTAGAGCGCTCGCTTTGCATGTGAGAGGTAGCGGGATCAATGCCCGCATTCTCCACTTTTCTTTTGGCTCGGGTAATTGTTCAGACGCAAGAGTTGTGTCAGGTGTGGTGTGAGCCCATCTGCTTCTGAAGGTCACCGCAGGTTGAGGGACATCAAATCCTTTGGTGTGCTGTCTCAGCAAAACTTTCCGATTTTTGCATGAATGCAGCTGAAATGAAAGAAGGAAAAACTTCTATGCAAGTATCAACGCCTTCTCTAAGGATCGAACTCAGGACCTTCAGATTATGAGACTGACACGCTGCCTACTGCACTAAGAAGACACTTGCCAGCTTAGTAACTGGAGAATGTGACCAACTATGTTCGCTTCCGTGGCATCCAAAGCCAGAATGCAAAGATTGCAAAAATGCTCGAGCCAGGTAGGAGCCGAACCTGCAATCTTCTAATCCGTAGTCAGACGCGGTATCCATTGCGCCGCCGGCCCAGGCTGTGAAAAATAGCTGCGACATCAGGAAGTACACAAGACGGGCAGCATTGAAAGGCATGCGGCAGAGAATCACCAAAGATAGGCACCTCTGCCGCTTCCCTTCGATTGACAGGTGGGGAGCGGAGCAGTGCAGTCGAAAACAAAGCAAAGCAAAGTCGTCCTTAGGTGGTTGGTTGCACTCCGTCTTGAAGCAGTGCGCATTCTTTTGAAGTAAGTATGTGCGTGGTAAGTGGCAATTCGCTAAAGGCAGAGCTCATAATATGACGAGCAGTTTGCAGCTGAACATGTTGCAGCTGAGGCACAGGACAGTGCCTTCGCCGTTTTGCTTGAACACTTGCATGTGTGTGTCAGCAGGGAGTGCCTTTGAGCAGCAATGCATGTAAAGAGCCAGCACTTTCTTTCAGGCAAAGCCTCAGGCAATAGAAGTCATCTGTCCATCAGTCAGAAAGGGCTTTCGCCTGCTCCCTCTCGCTCGTGGCGGCTGCGACGTTGCGCTCAAGTCGCTTCCCTTGCGCAGGCTCGAGCTCTTCTCGGCGTCTTTCACCATATCCATGGCTTCCAGTCCTGCCCTTGCTCGCCTGCTATTGCTCAGTAACGTCGATTGGAGCAAAGCATTGAAAGTGTTCAGTGAGCAGGCCAACCTGAAGCAGGAGATTTCTGCTGGTCGTGGAATAGCGAGGAGGCAAGTGATAAGGGGCTAGTCAGATGCAAACTGGGAGCTAATGCCAGACGTGAATGGGGAATTAGCTCAAATGGTAGAGCGCTCGCTTTGCATGTGAGAGGTAGCGGGATCAATGCCCGCATTCTCCACTTTTCTTTTGGCTCGGGTAATTGTTCAGACGCAAGAGTTGTGTCAGGTGTGGTGTGAGCCCATCTGCTTCTGAAGGTCACCGCAGGTTGAGGGACATCAAATCCTTTGGTGTGCTGTCTCAGCAAAACTTTCCGATTTTTGCATGAATGCAGCTGAAATGAAAGAAGGAAAAACTTCTATGCAAGTATCAACGCCTTCTCTAAGGATCGAACTCAGGACCTTCAGATTATGAGACTGACACGCTGCCTACTGCACTAAGAAGACACTTGCCAGCTTAGTAACTGGAGAATGTGACCAACTATGTTCGCTTCCGTGGCATCCAAAGCCAGAATGCAAAGATTGCAAAAATGCTCGAGCCAGGTAGGAGCCGAACCTGCAATCTTCTAATCCGTAGTCAGACGCGGTATCCATTGCGCCGCCGGCCCAGGCTGTGAAAAATAGCTGCGACATCAGGAAGTACACAAGACGGGCAGCATTGAAAGGCATGCGGCAGAGAATCACCAAAGATAGGCACCTCTGCCGCTTCCCTTCGATTGACAGGTGGGGAGCGGAGCAGTGCAGTCGAAAACAAAGCAAAGCAAAGTCGTCCTTAGGTGGTTGGTTGCACTCCGTCTTGAAGCAGTGCGCATTCTTTTGAAGTAAGTATGTGCGTGGTAAGTGGCAATTCGCTAAAGGCAGAGCTCATAATATGACGAGCAGTTTGCAGCTGAACATGTTGCAGCTGAGGCACAGGACAGTGCCTTCGCCGTTTTGCTTGAACACTTGCATGTGTGTGTCAGCAGGGAGTGCCTTTGAGCAGCAATGCATGTAAAGAGCCAGCACTTTCTTTCAGGCAAAGCCTCAGGCAATAGAAGTCATCTGTCCATCAGTCAGAAAGGGCTCTCGCCTGCTCCCTCTCGCTCGTGGCGGCTGCGACGTTGCGCTCAAGTCGCTTCCCTTGCGCAGGCTCGAGCTCTTCTCGGCGTCTTTCACCATATCCATGGCTTCCAGTCCTGCCCTTGCTCGCCTGCTATTTGCTCAGTAACGTCGATTGGAGCAAAGCATTGAAAGTGTTCAGTGAGCAGGCCAACCTGAAGCAGGAGATTTCTGCTGGTCGTGGAATAGCGAGGAGGCAAGTGATAAGGGGCTAGTCAGATGCAAACTGGGAGCTAATGCCAGACGTGAATGGGGAATTAGCTCAAATGGTAGAGCGCTCGCTTTGCATGTGAGAGGTAGCGGGATCAATGCCCGCATTCTCCACTTTTCTTTTGGCTCGGGTAATTGTTCAGACGCAAGAGTTGTGTCAGGTGTGGTGTGAGCCCATCTGCTTCTGAAGGTCACCGCAGGCTGAGGGACATCAAATCCTTTGGTGTGCTGTCGCAGCAAAACTTTCCGATTTTTGCATGAATGCAGCTGAAATGAAAGAAGGAAAAACTTCTATGCAAGTATCAACGCCTTCTCTAAGGATCAAACTCAGGACCTTCAGATTATGAGACTGACACGCTGCCTACTGCGCTAAGAAGACACTTGTCAGCTGAGTAACTGGAGAATGTGACCAACTATGTTCGCTTCCGTGGCATCCAAAGCCAGAATGCAAAGATTGCAAAAATGCTCGAGCCAGGTAGGAGCCGAACCTGCAATCTTCTAATCCGTAGTCAGACGCGTTATCCATTGCACCGCCGGCCCAGGCTGTGAAAAATAGCTGCGACATCAGGAAGTACACAGGACGGGCAGCATTGAAAGGCACGCGGCAGAGAATCACCAAAGATAGGCACCTCTGCCGCTTCCCTTCGATTGACAGGTGGGGAGCGGAGCAGTGCAGTCGAAAACAAAGCAAAGCAAAGTCGTCCTTAGGTGGTTGGTTGCACTCCGTCTTGAAGCAGTGCGCATTCTTTTGAAGTAAGTATGTGCGTGGTAAGTGGCAATTCGCTAAAGGCAGAGCTCATAATATGACGAGCAGTTTTCAGCTGAACATGTTGCAGCTGAGGCACAGGACAGTGCCTTCGCCGTTTTGCTTGAACACTTGCATGTGTGTGTCAGCAGGGAGTGCCTTTGAGCAGCAATGCATGTAAAGAGCCAGCACTTTCTTTCAGGCAAAGCCTCAGGCAATAGAAGTCATCTGTCCATCAGTCAGAAAGGGCTCTCGCCTGCTCCCTCTCGCTCGTGGCGGCTGCGACGTTGCGCTCAAGTCGCTTCCCTTGCGCAGGCTCGAGCTCTTCTCGGCGTCTTTCACCATATCCATGGCTTCCAGTCCTGCCCTTGCTCGCCTGCTATTTGCTCAGTAACGTCGATTGGAGCAAAGCATTGAAAGTGTTCAGTGAGCAGGCCAACCTGAAGCAGGAGATTTCTGCTGGTCGTGGAATAGCGAGGAGGCAAGTGATAAGGGGCTAGTCAGATGCAAACTGGGAGCTAATGCCAGACGTGAATGGGGAATTAGCTCAAATGGTAGAGCGCTCGCTTTGCATGTGAGAGGTAGCGGGATCAATGCCCGCATTCTCCACTTTTCTTTTGGCTCGGGTAATTGTTCAGACGCAAGAGTTGTGTCAGGTGTGGTGTGAGCCCATCTGCTTCTGAAGGTCACCGCAGGCTGAGGGACATCAAATCCTTTGGTGTGCTGTCGCAGCAAAACTTTCCGATTTTTGCATGAATGCAGCTGAAATGAAAGAAGGAAAAACTTCTATGCAAGTATCAACGCCTTCTCTAAGGATCAAACTCAGGACCTTCAGATTATGAGACTGACACGCTGCCTACTGCGCTAAGAAGACACTTGTCAGCTGAGTAACTGGAGAATGTGACCAACTATGTTCGCTTCCGTGGCATCCAAAGCCAGAATGCAAAGATTGCAAAAATGCTCGAGCCAGGTAGGAGCCGAACCTGCAATCTTCTAATCCGTAGTCAGACGCGTTATCCATTGCGCCGCCGGCCCAGGCTGTGAAAAATAGCTGCGACATCAGGAAGTACACAGGACGGGCAGCATTGAAAGGCATGCGGCAGAGAATCACCAAAGATAGGCACCTCTGCCGCTTCCCTTCGATTGACAGGTGGGGAGCGGAGCAGTGCAGTCGAAAACAAAGCAAAGCAAAGTCGTCCTTAGGTGGTTGGTTGCACTCCGTCTTGAAGCAGTGCGCATTCTTTTGAAGTAAGTATGTGCGTGGTAAGTGGCAATTCGCTAAAGGCAGAGCTCATAATATGACGAGCAGTTTGCAGCTGAACATGTTGCAGCTGAGGCACAGGACAGTGCCTTCGCCGTTTTGCTTGAACACTTGCATGTGTGTGTCAGCAGGGAGTGCCTTTGAGCAGCAATGCATGTAAAGAGCCAGCACTTTCTTTCAGGCAAAGCCTCAGGCAATAGAAGTCATCTGTCCATCAGTCAGAAAGGGCTTTCGCCTGCTCCCTCTCGCTCGTGGCGGCTGCGACGTTGCGCTCAAGTCGCTTCCCTTGCGCAGGCTCGAGCTCTTCTCGGCGTCTTTCACCATATCCATGGCTTCCAGTCCTGCCCTTGCTCGCCTGCTATTGCTCAGTAACGTCGATTGGAGCAAAGCATTGAAAGTGTTCAGTGAGCAGGCCAACCTGAAGCAGGAGATTTCTGCTGGTCGTGGAATAGCGAGGAGGCAAGTGATAAGGGGCTAGTCAGATGCAAACTGGGAGCTAATGCCAGACGTGAATGGGGAATTAGCTCAAATGGTAGAGCGCTCGCTTTGCATGTGAGAGGTAGCGGGATCAATGCCCGCATTCTCCACTTTTCTTTTGGCTCGGGTAATTGTTCAGACGCAAGAGTTGTGTCAGGTGTGGTGTGAGCCCATCTGCTTCTGAAGGTCACCGCAGGTTGAGGGACATCAAATCCTTTGGTGTGCTGTCTCAGCAAAACTTTCCGATTTTTGCATGAATGCAGCTGAAATGAAAGAAGGAAAAACTTCTATGCAAGTATCAACGCCTTCTCTAAGGATCGAACTCAGGACCTTCAGATTATGAGACTGACACGCTGCCTACTGCACTAAGAAGACACTTGCCAGCTTAGTAACTGGAGAATGTGACCAACTATGTTCGCTTCCGTGGCATCCAAAGCCAGAATGCAAAGATTGCAAAAATGCTCGAGCCAGGTAGGAGCCGAACCTGCAATCTTCTAATCCGTAGTCAGACGCGGTATCCATTGCGCCGCCGGCCCAGGCTGTGAAAAATAGCTGCGACATCAGGAAGTACACAAGACGGGCAGCATTGAAAGGCATGCGGCAGAGAATCACCAAAGATAGGCACCTCTGCCGCTTCCCTTCGATTGACAGGTGGGGAGCGGAGCAGTGCAGTCGAAAACAAAGCAAAGCAAAGTCGTCCTTAGGTGGTTGGTTGCACTCCGTCTTGAAGCAGTGCGCATTCTTTTGAAGTAAGTATGTGCGTGGTAAGTGGCAATTCGCTAAAGGCAGAGCTCATAATATGACGAGCAGTTTGCAGCTGAACATGTTGCAGCTGAGGCACAGGACAGTGCCTTCGCCGTTTTGCTTGAACACTTGCATGTGTGTGTCAGCAGGGAGTGCCTTTGAGCAGCAATGCATGTAAAGAGCCAGCACTTTCTTTCAGGCAAAGCCTCAGGCAATAGAAGTCATCTGTCCATCAGTCAGAAAGGGCTCTCGCCTGCTCCCTCTCGCTCGTGGCGGCTGCGACGTTGCGCTCAAGTCGCTTCCCTTGCGCAGGCTCGAGCTCTTCTCGGCGTCTTTCACCATATCCATGGCTTCCAGTCCTGCCCTTGCTCGCCTGCTATTTGCTCAGTAACGTCGATTGGAGCAAAGCATTGAAAGTGTTCAGTGAGCAGGCCAACCTGAAGCAGGAGATTTCTGCTGGTCGTGGAATAGCGAGGAGGCAAGTGATAAGGGGCTAGTCAGATGCAAACTGGGAGCTAATGCCAGACGTGAATGGGGAATTAGCTCAAATGGTAGAGCGCTCGCTTTGCATGTGAGAGGTAGCGGGATCAATGCCCGCATTCTCCACTTTTCTTTTGGCTCGGGTAATTGTTCAGACGCAAGAGTTGTGTCAGGTGTGGTGTGAGCCCATCTGCTTCTGAAGGTCACCGCAGGCTGAGGGACATCAAATCCTTTGGTGTGCTGTCGCAGCAAAACTTTCCGATTTTTGCATGAATGCAGCTGAAATGAAAGAAGGAAAAACTTCTATGCAAGTATCAACGCCTTCTCTAAGGATCAAACTCAGGACCTTCAGATTATGAGACTGACACGCTGCCTACTGCGCTAAGAAGACACTTGTCAGCTGAGTAACTGGAGAATGTGACCAACTATGTTCGCTTCCGTGGCATCCAAAGCCAGAATGCAAAGATTGCAAAAATGCTCGAGCCAGGTAGGAGCCGAACCTGCAATCTTCTAATCCGTAGTCAGACGCGTTATCCATTGCACCGCCGGCCCAGGCTGTGAAAAATAGCTGCGACATCAGGAAGTACACAGGACGGGCAGCATTGAAAGGCACGCGGCAGAGAATCACCAAAGATAGGCACCTCTGCCGCTTCCCTTCGATTGACAGGTGGGGAGCGGAGCAGTGCAGTCGAAAACAAAGCAAAGCAAAGTCGTCCTTAGGTGGTTGGTTGCACTCCGTCTTGAAGCAGTGCGCATTCTTTTGAAGTAAGTATGTGCGTGGTAAGTGGCAATTCGCTAAAGGCAGAGCTCATAATATGACGAGCAGTTTTCAGCTGAACATGTTGCAGCTGAGGCACAGGACAGTGCCTTCGCCGTTTTGCTTGAACACTTGCATGTGTGTGTCAGCAGGGAGTGCCTTTGAGCAGCAATGCATGTAAAGAGCCAGCACTTTCTTTCAGGCAAAGCCTCAGGCAATAGAAGTCATCTGTCCATCAGTCAGAAAGGGCTCTCGCCTGCTCCCTCATGCTCGTGGCGGCTGCGACGTTGCGCTCAAGTCGCTTCCCTTGCGCAGGCTCGAGCTCTTCTCGGCGTCTTTCACCATATCCATGGCTTCCAGTCCTGCCCTTGCTCGCCTGCTATTGCTCAGTAACGTCGATTGGAGCAAAGCATTGAAAGTGTTCAGTGAGCAGGCCAACCTGAAGCAGGAGATTTCTGCTGGTCGTGGAATAGCGAGGAGGCAAGTGATAAGGGGCTAGTCAGATGCAAACTGGGAGCTAATGCCAGACGTGAATGGGGAATTAGCTCAAATGGTAGAGCGCTCGCTTTGCATGTGAGAGGTAGCGGGATCAATGCCCGCATTCTCCACTTTTCTTTTGGCTCGGGTAATTGTTCAGACGCAAGAGTTGTGTCAGGTGTGGTGTGAGCCCATCTGCTTCTGAAGGTCACCGCAGGTTGAGGGACATCAAATCCTTTGGTGTGCTGTCTCAGCAAAACTTTCCGATTTTTGCATGAATGCAGCTGAAATGAAAGAAGGAAAAACTTCTATGCAAGTATCAACGCCTTCTCTAAGGATCGAACTCAGGACCTTCAGATTATGAGACTGACACGCTGCCTACTGCACTAAGAAGACACTTGCCAGCTTAGTAACTGGAGAATGTGACCAACTATGTTCGCTTCCGTGGCATCCAAAGCCAGAATGCAAAGATTGCAAAAATGCTCGAGCCAGGTAGGAGCCGAACCTGCAATCTTCTAATCCGTAGTCAGACGCGGTATCCATTGCGCCGCCGGCCCAGGCTGTGAAAAATAGCTGCGACATCAGGAAGTACACAAGACGGGCAGCATTGAAAGGCATGCGGCAGAGAATCACCAAAGATAGGCACCTCTGCCGCTTCCCTTCGATTGACAGGTGGGGAGCGGAGCAGTGCAGTCGAAAACAAAGCAAAGCAAAGTCGTCCTTAGGTGGTTGGTTGCACTCCGTCTTGAAGCAGTGCGCATTCTTTTGAAGTAAGTATGTGCGTGGTAAGTGGCAATTCGCTAAAGGCAGAGCTCATAATATGACGAGCAGTTTGCAGCTGAACATGTTGCAGCTGAGGCACAGGACAGTGCCTTCGCCGTTTTGCTTGAACACTTGCATGTGTGTGTCAGCAGGGAGTGCCTTTGAGCAGCAATGCATGTAAAGAGCCAGCACTTTCTTTCAGGCAAAGCCTCAGGCAATAGAAGTCATCTGTCCATCAGTCAGAAAGGGCTCTCGCCTGCTCCCTCTCGCTCGTGGCGGCTGCGACGTTGCGCTCAAGTCGCTTCCCTTGCGCAGGCTCGAGCTCTTCTCGGCGTCTTTCACCATATCCATGGCTTCCAGTCCTGCCCTTGCTCGCCTGCTATTTGCTCAGTAACGTCGATTGGAGCAAAGCATTGAAAGTGTTCAGTGAGCAGGCCAACCTGAAGCAGGAGATTTCTGCTGGTCGTGGAATAGCGAGGAGGCAAGTGATAAGGGGCTAGTCAGATGCAAACTGGGAGCTAATGCCAGACGTGAATGGGGAATTAGCTCAAATGGTAGAGCGCTCGCTTTGCATGTGAGAGGTAGCGGGATCAATGCCCGCATTCTCCACTTTTCTTTTGGCTCGGGTAATTGTTCAGACGCAAGAGTTGTGTCAGGTGTGGTGTGAGCCCATCTGCTTCTGAAGGTCACCGCAGGCTGAGGGACATCAAATCCTTTGGTGTGCTGTCGCAGCAAAACTTTCCGATTTTTGCATGAATGCAGCTGAAATGAAAGAAGGAAAAACTTCTATGCAAGTATCAACGCCTTCTCTAAGGATCAAACTCAGGACCTTCAGATTATGAGACTGACACGCTGCCTACTGCGCTAAGAAGACACTTGTCAGCTGAGTAACTGGAGAATGTGACCAACTATGTTCGCTTCCGTGGCATCCAAAGCCAGAATGCAAAGATTGCAAAAATGCTCGAGCCAGGTAGGAGCCGAACCTGCAATCTTCTAATCCGTAGTCAGACGCGTTATCCATTGCGCCGCCGGCCCAGGCTGTGAAAAATAGCTGCGACATCAGGAAGTACACAGGACGGGCAGCATTGAAAGGCATGCGGCAGAGAATCACCAAAGATAGGCACCTCTGCCGCTTCCCTTCGATTGACAGGTGGGGAGCGGAGCAGTGCAGTCGAAAACAAAGCAAAGCAAAGTCGTCCTTAGGTGGTTGGTTGCACTCCGTCTTGAAGCAGTGCGCATTCTTTTGAAGTAAGTATGTGCGTGGTAAGTGGCAATTCGCTAAAGGCAGAGCTCATAATATGACGAGCAGTTTGCAGCTGAACATGTTGCAGCTGAGGCACAGGACAGTGCCTTCGCCGTTTTGCTTGAACACTTGCATGTGTGTGTCAGCAGGGAGTGCCTTTGAGCAGCAATGCATGTAAAGAGCCAGCACTTTCTTTCAGGCAAAGCCTCAGGCAATAGAAGTCATCTGTCCATCAGTCAGAAAGGGCTCTCGCCTGCTCCCTCTCGCTCGTGGCGGCTGCGACGTTGCGCTCAAGTCGCTTCCCTTGCGCAGGCTCGAGCTCTTCTCGGCGTCTTTCACCATATCCATGGCTTCCAGTCCTGCCCTTGCTCGCCTGCTATTTGCTCAGTAACGTCGATTGGAGCAAAGCATTGAAAGTGTTCAGTGAGCAGGCCAACCTGAAGCAGGAGATTTCTGCTGGTCGTGGAATAGCGAGGAGGCAAGTGATAAGGGGCTAGTCAGATGCAAACTGGGAGCTAATGCCAGACGTGAATGGGGAATTAGCTCAAATGGTAGAGCGCTCGCTTTGCATGTGAGAGGTAGCGGGATCAATGCCCGCATTCTCCACTTTTCTTTTGGCTCGGGTAATTGTTCAGACGCAAGAGTTGTGTCAGGTGTGGTGTGAGCCCATCTGCTTCTGAAGGTCACCGCAGGCTGAGGGACATCAAATCCTTTGGTGTGCTGTCGCAGCAAAACTTTCCGATTTTTGCATGAATGCAGCTGAAATGAAAGAAGGAAAAACTTCTATGCAAGTATCAACGCCTTCTCTAAGGATCAAACTCAGGACCTTCAGATTATGAGACTGACACGCTGCCTACTGCGCTAAGAAGACACTTGTCAGCTGAGTAACTGGAGAATGTGACCAACTATGTTCGCTTCCGTGGCATCCAAAGCCAGAATGCAAAGATTGCAAAAATGCTCGAGCCAGGTAGGAGCCGAACCTGCAATCTTCTAATCCGTAGTCAGACGCGTTATCCATTGCGCCGCCGGCCCAGGCTGTGAAAAATAGCTGCGACATCAGGAAGTACACAGGACGGGCAGCATTGAAAGGCATGCGGCAGAGAATCACCAAAGATAGGCACCTCTGCCGCTTCCCTTCGATTGACAGGTGGGGAGCGGAGCAGTGCAGTCGAAAACAAAGCAAAGCAAAGTCGTCCTTAGGTGGTTGGTTGCACTCCGTCTTGAAGCAGTGCGCATTCTTTTGAAGTAAGTATGTGCGTGGTAAGTGGCAATTCGCTAAAGGCAGAGCTCATAATATGACGAGCAGTTTGCAGCTGAACATGTTGCAGCTGAGGCACAGGACAGTGCCTTCGCCGTTTTGCTTGAACACTTGCATGTGTGTGTCAGCAGGGAGTGCCTTTGAGCAGCAATGCATGTAAAGAGCCAGCACTTTCTTTCAGGCAAAGCCTCAGGCAATAGAAGTCATCTGTCCATCAGTCAGAAAGGGCTCTCGCCTGCTCCCTCTCGCTCGTGGCGGCTGCGACGTTGCGCTCAAGTCGCTTCCCTTGCGCAGGCTCGAGCTCTTCTCGGCGTCTTTCACCATATCCATGGCTTCCAGTCCTGCCCTTGCTCGCCTGCTATTTGCTCAGTAACGTCGATTGGAGCAAAGCATTGAAAGTGTTCAGTGAGCAGGCCAACCTGAAGCAGGAGATTTCTGCTGGTCGTGGAATAGCGAGGAGGCAAGTGATAAGGGGCTAGTCAGATGCAAACTGGGAGCTAATGCCAGACGTGAATGGGGAATTAGCTCAAATGGTAGAGCGCTCGCTTTGCATGTGAGAGGTAGCGGGATCAATGCCCGCATTCTCCACTTTTCTTTTGGCTCGGGTAATTGTTCAGACGCAAGAGTTGTGTCAGGTGTGGTGTGAGCCCATCTGCTTCTGAAGGTCACCGCAGGCTGAGGGACATCAAATCCTTTGGTGTGCTGTCGCAGCAAAACTTTCCGATTTTTGCATGAATGCAGCTGAAATGAAAGAAGGAAAAACTTCTATGCAAGTATCAACGCCTTCTCTAAGGATCAAACTCAGGACCTTCAGATTATGAGACTGACACGCTGCCTACTGCGCTAAGAAGACACTTGTCAGCTGAGTAACTGGAGAATGTGACCAACTATGTTCGCTTCCGTGGCATCCAAAGCCAGAATGCAAAGATTGCAAAAATGCTCGAGCCAGGTAGGAGCCGAACCTGCAATCTTCTAATCCGTAGTCAGACGCGTTATCCATTGCGCCGCCGGCCCAGGCTGTGAAAAATAGCTGCGACATCAGGAAGTACACAGGACGGGCAGCATTGAAAGGCATGCGGCAGAGAATCACCAAAGATAGGCACCTCTGCCGCTTCCCTTCGATTGACAGGTGGGGAGCGGAGCAGTGCAGTCGAAAACAAAGCAAAGCAAAGTCGTCCTTAGGTGGTTGGTTGCACTCCGTCTTGAAGCAGTGCGCATTCTTTTGAAGTAAGTATGTGCGTGGTAAGTGGCAATTCGCTAAAGGCAGAGCTCATAATATGACGAGCAGTTTGCAGCTGAACATGTTGCAGCTGAGGCACAGGACAGTGCCTTCGCCGTTTTGCTTGAACACTTGCATGTGTGTGTCAGCAGGGAGTGCCTTTGAGCAGCAATGCATGTAAAGAGCCAGCACTTTCTTTCAGGCAAAGCCTCAGGCAATAGAAGTCATCTGTCCATCAGTCAGAAAGGGCTTTCGCCTGCTCCCTCTCGCTCGTGGCGGCTGCGACGTTGCGCTCAAGTCGCTTCCCTTGCGCAGGCTCGAGCTCTTCTCGGCGTCTTTCACCATATCCATGGCTTCCAGTCCTGCCCTTGCTCGCCTGCTATTGCTCAGTAACGTCGATTGGAGCAAAGCATTGAAAGTGTTCAGTGAGCAGGCCAACCTGAAGCAGGAGATTTCTGCTGGTCGTGGAATAGCGAGGAGGCAAGTGATAAGGGGCTAGTCAGATGCAAACTGGGAGCTAATGCCAGACGTGAATGGGGAATTAGCTCAAATGGTAGAGCGCTCGCTTTGCATGTGAGAGGTAGCGGGATCAATGCCCGCATTCTCCACTTTTCTTTTGGCTCGGGTAATTGTTCAGACGCAAGAGTTGTGTCAGGTGTGGTGTGAGCCCATCTGCTTCTGAAGGTCACCGCAGGTTGAGGGACATCAAATCCTTTGGTGTGCTGTCTCAGCAAAACTTTCCGATTTTTGCATGAATGCAGCTGAAATGAAAGAAGGAAAAACTTCTATGCAAGTATCAACGCCTTCTCTAAGGATCGAACTCAGGACCTTCAGATTATGAGACTGACACGCTGCCTACTGCACTAAGAAGACACTTGCCAGCTTAGTAACTGGAGAATGTGACCAACTATGTTCGCTTCCGTGGCATCCAAAGCCAGAATGCAAAGATTGCAAAAATGCTCGAGCCAGGTAGGAGCCGAACCTGCAATCTTCTAATCCGTAGTCAGACGCGGTATCCATTGCGCCGCCGGCCCAGGCTGTGAAAAATAGCTGCGACATCAGGAAGTACACAAGACGGGCAGCATTGAAAGGCATGCGGCAGAGAATCACCAAAGATAGGCACCTCTGCCGCTTCCCTTCGATTGACAGGTGGGGAGCGGAGCAGTGCAGTCGAAAACAAAGCAAAGCAAAGTCGTCCTTAGGTGGTTGGTTGCACTCCGTCTTGAAGCAGTGCGCATTCTTTTGAAGTAAGTATGTGCGTGGTAAGTGGCAATTCGCTAAAGGCAGAGCTCATAATATGACGAGCAGTTTGCAGCTGAACATGTTGCAGCTGAGGCACAGGACAGTGCCTTCGCCGTTTTGCTTGAACACTTGCATGTGTGTGTCAGCAGGGAGTGCCTTTGAGCAGCAATGCATGTAAAGAGCCAGCACTTTCTTTCAGGCAAAGCCTCAGGCAATAGAAGTCATCTGTCCATCAGTCAGAAAGGGCTCTCGCCTGCTCCCTCTCGCTCGTGGCGGCTGCGACGTTGCGCTCAAGTCGCTTCCCTTGCGCAGGCTCGAGCTCTTCTCGGCGTCTTTCACCATATCCATGGCTTCCAGTCCTGCCCTTGCTCGCCTGCTATTTGCTCAGTAACGTCGATTGGAGCAAAGCATTGAAAGTGTTCAGTGAGCAGGCCAACCTGAAGCAGGAGATTTCTGCTGGTCGTGGAATAGCGAGGAGGCAAGTGATAAGGGGCTAGTCAGATGCAAACTGGGAGCTAATGCCAGACGTGAATGGGGAATTAGCTCAAATGGTAGAGCGCTCGCTTTGCATGTGAGAGGTAGCGGGATCAATGCCCGCATTCTCCACTTTTCTTTTGGCTCGGGTAATTGTTCAGACGCAAGAGTTGTGTCAGGTGTGGTGTGAGCCCATCTGCTTCTGAAGGTCACCGCAGGCTGAGGGACATCAAATCCTTTGGTGTGCTGTCGCAGCAAAACTTTCCGATTTTTGCATGAATGCAGCTGAAATGAAAGAAGGAAAAACTTCTATGCAAGTATCAACGCCTTCTCTAAGGATCAAACTCAGGACCTTCAGATTATGAGACTGACACGCTGCCTACTGCGCTAAGAAGACACTTGTCAGCTGAGTAACTGGAGAATGTGACCAACTATGTTCGCTTCCGTGGCATCCAAAGCCAGAATGCAAAGATTGCAAAAATGCTCGAGCCAGGTAGGAGCCGAACCTGCAATCTTCTAATCCGTAGTCAGACGCGTTATCCATTGCGCCGCCGGCCCAGGCTGTGAAAAATAGCTGCGACATCAGGAAGTACACAGGACGGGCAGCATTGAAAGGCATGCGGCAGAGAATCACCAAAGATAGGCACCTCTGCCGCTTCCCTTCGATTGACAGGTGGGGAGCGGAGCAGTGCAGTCGAAAACAAAGCAAAGCAAAGTCGTCCTTAGGTGGTTGGTTGCACTCCGTCTTGAAGCAGTGCGCATTCTTTTGAAGTAAGTATGTGCGTGGTAAGTGGCAATTCGCTAAAGGCAGAGCTCATAATATGACGAGCAGTTTGCAGCTGAACATGTTGCAGCTGAGGCACAGGACAGTGCCTTCGCCGTTTTGCTTGAACACTTGCATGTGTGTGTCAGCAGGGAGTGCCTTTGAGCAGCAATGCATGTAAAGAGCCAGCACTTTCTTTCAGGCAAAGCCTCAGGCAATAGAAGTCATCTGTCCATCAGTCAGAAAGGGCTCTCGCCTGCTCCCTCTCGCTCGTGGCGGCTGCGACGTTGCGCTCAAGTCGCTTCCCTTGCGCAGGCTCGAGCTCTTCTCGGCGTCTTTCACCATATCCATGGCTTCCAGTCCTGCCCTTGCTCGCCTGCTATTTGCTCAGTAACGTCGATTGGAGCAAAGCATTGAAAGTGTTCAGTGAGCAGGCCAACCTGAAGCAGGAGATTTCTGCTGGTCGTGGAATAGCGAGGAGGCAAGTGATAAGGGGCTAGTCAGATGCAAACTGGGAGCTAATGCCAGACGTGAATGGGGAATTAGCTCAAATGGTAGAGCGCTCGCTTTGCATGTGAGAGGTAGCGGGATCAATGCCCGCATTCTCCACTTTTCTTTTGGCTCGGGTAATTGTTCAGACGCAAGAGTTGTGTCAGGTGTGGTGTGAGCCCATCTGCTTCTGAAGGTCACCGCAGGCTGAGGGACATCAAATCCTTTGGTGTGCTGTCGCAGCAAAACTTTCCGATTTTTGCATGAATGCAGCTGAAATGAAAGAAGGAAAAACTTCTATGCAAGTATCAACGCCTTCTCTAAGGATCAAACTCAGGACCTTCAGATTATGAGACTGACACGCTGCCTACTGCGCTAAGAAGACACTTGTCAGCTGAGTAACTGGAGAATGTGACCAACTATGTTCGCTTCCGTGGCATCCAAAGCCAGAATGCAAAGATTGCAAAAATGCTCGAGCCAGGTAGGAGCCGAACCTGCAATCTTCTAATCCGTAGTCAGACGCGTTATCCATTGCGCCGCCGGCCCAGGCTGTGAAAAATAGCTGCGACATCAGGAAGTACACAGGACGGGCAGCATTGAAAGGCATGCGGCAGAGAATCACCAAAGATAGGCACCTCTGCCGCTTCCCTTCGATTGACAGGTGGGGAGCGGAGCAGTGCAGTCGAAAACAAAGCAAAGCAAAGTCGTCCTTAGGTGGTTGGTTGCACTCCGTCTTGAAGCAGTGCGCATTCTTTTGAAGTAAGTATGTGCGTGGTAAGTGGCAATTCGCTAAAGGCAGAGCTCATAATATGACGAGCAGTTTGCAGCTGAACATGTTGCAGCTGAGGCACAGGACAGTGCCTTCGCCGTTTTGCTTGAACACTTGCATGTGTGTGTCAGCAGGGAGTGCCTTTGAGCAGCAATGCATGTAAAGAGCCAGCACTTTCTTTCAGGCAAAGCCTCAGGCAATAGAAGTCATCTGTCCATCAGTCAGAAAGGGCTCTCGCCTGCTCCCTCTCGCTCGTGGCGGCTGCGACGTTGCGCTCAAGTCGCTTCCCTTGCGCAGGCTCGAGCTCTTCTCGGCGTCTTTCACCATATCCATGGCTTCCAGTCCTGCCCTTGCTCGCCTGCTATTTGCTCAGTAACGTCGATTGGAGCAAAGCATTGAAAGTGTTCAGTGAGCAGGCCAACCTGAAGCAGGAGATTTCTGCTGGTCGTGGAATAGCGAGGAGGCAAGTGATAAGGGGCTAGTCAGATGCAAACTGGGAGCTAATGCCAGACGTGAATGGGGAATTAGCTCAAATGGTAGAGCGCTCGCTTTGCATGTGAGAGGTAGCGGGATCAATGCCCGCATTCTCCACTTTTCTTTTGGCTCGGGTAATTGTTCAGACGCAAGAGTTGTGTCAGGTGTGGTGTGAGCCCATCTGCTTCTGAAGGTCACCGCAGGCTGAGGGACATCAAATCCTTTGGTGTGCTGTCGCAGCAAAACTTTCCGATTTTTGCATGAATGCAGCTGAAATGAAAGAAGGAAAAACTTCTATGCAAGTATCAACGCCTTCTCTAAGGATCAAACTCAGGACCTTCAGATTATGAGACTGACACGCTGCCTACTGCGCTAAGAAGACACTTGTCAGCTGAGTAACTGGAGAATGTGACCAACTATGTTCGCTTCCGTGGCATCCAAAGCCAGAATGCAAAGATTGCAAAAATGCTCGAGCCAGGTAGGAGCCGAACCTGCAATCTTCTAATCCGTAGTCAGACGCGTTATCCATTGCGCCGCCGGCCCAGGCTGTGAAAAATAGCTGCGACATCAGGAAGTACACAGGACGGGCAGCATTGAAAGGCATGCGGCAGAGAATCACCAAAGATAGGCACCTCTGCCGCTTCCCTTCGATTGACAGGTGGGGAGCGGAGCAGTGCAGTCGAAAACAAAGCAAAGCAAAGTCGTCCTTAGGTGGTTGGTTGCACTCCGTCTTGAAGCAGTGCGCATTCTTTTGAAGTAAGTATGTGCGTGGTAAGTGGCAATTCGCTAAAGGCAGAGCTCATAATATGACGAGCAGTTTGCAGCTGAACATGTTGCAGCTGAGGCACAGGACAGTGCCTTCGCCGTTTTGCTTGAACACTTGCATGTGTGTGTCAGCAGGGAGTGCCTTTGAGCAGCAATGCATGTAAAGAGCCAGCACTTTCTTTCAGGCAAAGCCTCAGGCAATAGAAGTCATCTGTCCATCAGTCAGAAAGGGCTCTCGCCTGCTCCCTCTCGCTCGTGGCGGCTGCGACGTTGCGCTCAAGTCGCTTCCCTTGCGCAGGCTCGAGCTCTTCTCGGCGTCTTTCACCATATCCATGGCTTCCAGTCCTGCCCTTGCTCGCCTGCTATTTGCTCAGTAACGTCGATTGGAGCAAAGCATTGAAAGTGTTCAGTGAGCAGGCCAACCTGAAGCAGGAGATTTCTGCTGGTCGTGGAATAGCGAGGAGGCAAGTGATAAGGGGCTAGTCAGATGCAAACTGGGAGCTAATGCCAGACGTGAATGGGGAATTAGCTCAAATGGTAGAGCGCTCGCTTTGCATGTGAGAGGTAGCGGGATCAATGCCCGCATTCTCCACTTTTCTTTTGGCTCGGGTAATTGTTCAGACGCAAGAGTTGTGTCAGGTGTGGTGTGAGCCCATCTGCTTCTGAAGGTCACCGCAGGCTGAGGGACATCAAATCCTTTGGTGTGCTGTCGCAGCAAAACTTTCCGATTTTTGCATGAATGCAGCTGAAATGAAAGAAGGAAAAACTTCTATGCAAGTATCAACGCCTTCTCTAAGGATCAAACTCAGGACCTTCAGATTATGAGACTGACACGCTGCCTACTGCGCTAAGAAGACACTTGTCAGCTGAGTAACTGGAGAATGTGACCAACTATGTTCGCTTCCGTGGCATCCAAAGCCAGAATGCAAAGATTGCAAAAATGCTCGAGCCAGGTAGGAGCCGAACCTGCAATCTTCTAATCCGTAGTCAGACGCGTTATCCATTGCGCCGCCGGCCCAGGCTGTGAAAAATAGCTGCGACATCAGGAAGTACACAGGACGGGCAGCATTGAAAGGCATGCGGCAGAGAATCACCAAAGATAGGCACCTCTGCCGCTTCCCTTCGATTGACAGGTGGGGAGCGGAGCAGTGCAGTCGAAAACAAAGCAAAGCAAAGTCGTCCTTAGGTGGTTGGTTGCACTCCGTCTTGAAGCAGTGCGCATTCTTTTGAAGTAAGTATGTGCGTGGTAAGTGGCAATTCGCTAAAGGCAGAGCTCATAATATGACGAGCAGTTTTCAGCTGAACATGTTGCAGCTGAGGCACAGGACAGTGCCTTCGCCGTTTTGCTTGAACACTTGCATGTGTGTGTCAGCAGGGAGTGCCTTTGAGCAGCAATGCATGTAAAGAGCCAGCACTTTCTTTCAGGCAAAGCCTCAGGCAATAGAAGTCATCTGTCCATCAGTCAGAAAGGGCTCTCGCCTGCTCCCTCTCGCTCGTGGCGGCTGCGACGTTGCGCTCAAGTCGCTTCCCTTGCGCAGGCTCGAGCTCTTCTCGGCGTCTTTCACCATATCCATGGCTTCCAGTCCTGCCCTTGCTCGCCTGCTATTTGCTCAGTAACGTCGATTGGAGCAAAGCATTGAAAGTGTTCAGTGAGCAGGCCAACCTGAAGCAGGAGATTTCTGCTGGTCGTGGAATAGCGAGGAGGCAAGTGATAAGGGGCTAGTCAGATGCAAACTGGGAGCTAATGCCAGACGTGAATGGGGAATTAGCTCAAATGGTAGAGCGCTCGCTTTGCATGTGAGAGGTAGCGGGATCAATGCCCGCATTCTCCACTTTTCTTTTGGCTCGGGTAATTGTTCAGACGCAAGAGTTGTGTCAGGTGTGGTGTGAGCCCATCTGCTTCTGAAGGTCACCGCAGGCTGAGGGACATCAAATCCTTTGGTGTGCTGTCGCAGCAAAACTTTCCGATTTTTGCATGAATGCAGCTGAAATGAAAGAAGGAAAAACTTCTATGCAAGTATCAACGCCTTCTCTAAGGATCAAACTCAGGACCTTCAGATTATGAGACTGACACGCTGCCTACTGCGCTAAGAAGACACTTGTCAGCTGAGTAACTGGAGAATGTGACCAACTATGTTCGCTTCCGTGGCATCCAAAGCCAGAATGCAAAGATTGCAAAAATGCTCGAGCCAGGTAGGAGCCGAACCTGCAATCTTCTAATCCGTAGTCAGACGCGTTATCCATTGCGCCGCCGGCCCAGGCTGTGAAAAATAGCTGCGACATCAGGAAGTACACAGGACGGGCAGCATTGAAAGGCATGCGGCAGAGAATCACCAAAGATAGGCACCTCTGCCGCTTCCCTTCGATTGACAGGTGGGGAGCGGAGCAGTGCAGTCGAAAACAAAGCAAAGCAAAGTCGTCCTTAGGTGGTTGGTTGCACTCCGTCTTGAAGCAGTGCGCATTCTTTTGAAGTAAGTATGTGCGTGGTAAGTGGCAATTCGCTAAAGGCAGAGCTCATAATATGACGAGCAGTTTGCAGCTGAACATGTTGCAGCTGAGGCACAGGACAGTGCCTTCGCCGTTTTGCTTGAACACTTGCATGTGTGTGTCAGCAGGGAGTGCCTTTGAGCAGCAATGCATGTAAAGAGCCAGCACTTTCTTTCAGGCAAAGCCTCAGGCAATAGAAGTCATCTGTCCATCAGTCAGAAAGGGCTTTCGCCTGCTCCCTCTCGCTCGTGGCGGCTGCGACGTTGCGTTCAAGTCGCTTCCCTTGCGCAGGCTCGAGCTCTTCTCGGCGTCTTTCACCATATCCATGGCTTCCAGTCCTGCCCTTGCTCGCCTGCTATTGCTCAGTAACGTCGATTGGAGCAAAGCATTGAAAGTGTTCAGTGAGCAGGCCAACCTGAAGCAGGAGATTTCTGCTGGTCGTGGAATAGCGAGGAGGCAAGTGATAAGGGGCTAGTCAGATGCAAACTGGGAGCTAATGCCAGACGTGAATGGGGAATTAGCTCAAATGGTAGAGCGCTCGCTTTGCATGTGAGAGGTAGCGGGATCAATGCCCGCATTCTCCACTTTTCTTTTGGCTCGGGTAATTGTTCAGACGCAAGAGTTGTGTCAGGTGTGGTGTGAGCCCATCTGCTTCTGAAGGTCACCGCAGGTTGAGGGACATCAAATCCTTTGGTGTGCTGTCTCAGCAAAACTTTCCGATTTTTGCATGAATGCAGCTGAAATGAAAGAAGGAAAAACTTCTATGCAAGTATCAACGCCTTCTCTAAGGATCGAACTCAGGACCTTCAGATTATGAGACTGACACGCTGCCTACTGCACTAAGAAGACACTTGCCAGCTTAGTAACTGGAGAATGTGACCAACTATGTTCGCTTCCGTGGCATCCAAAGCCAGAATGCAAAGATTGCAAAAATGCTCGAGCCAGGTAGGAGCCGAACCTGCAATCTTCTAATCCGTAGTCAGACGCGGTATCCATTGCGCCGCCGGCCCAGGCTGTGAAAAATAGCTGCGACATCAGGAAGTACACAAGACGGGCAGCATTGAAAGGCATGCGGCAGAGAATCACCAAAGATAGGCACCTCTGCCGCTTCCCTTCGATTGACAGGTGGGGAGCGGAGCAGTGCAGTCGAAAACAAAGCAAAGCAAAGTCGTCCTTAGGTGGTTGGTTGCACTCCGTCTTGAAGCAGTGCGCATTCTTTTGAAGTAAGTATGTGCGTGGTAAGTGGCAATTCGCTAAAGGCAGAGCTCATAATATGACGAGCAGTTTTCAGCTGAACATGTTGCAGCTGAGGCACAGGACAGTGCCTTCGCCGTTTTGCTTGAACACTTGCATGTGTGTGTCAGCAGGGAGTGCCTTTGAGCAGCAATGCATGTAAAGAGCCAGCACTTTCTTTCAGGCAAAGCCTCAGGCAATAGAAGTCATCTGTCCATCAGTCAGAAAGGGCTCTCGCCTGCTCCCTCTCGCTCGTGGCGGCTGCGACGTTGCGCTCAAGTCGCTTCCCTTGCGCAGGCTCGAGCTCTTCTCGGCGTCTTTCACCATATCCATGGCTTCCAGTCCTGCCCTTGCTCGCCTGCTATTTGCTCAGTAACGTCGATTGGAGCAAAGCATTGAAAGTGTTCAGTGAGCAGGCCAACCTGAAGCAGGAGATTTCTGCTGGTCGTGGAATAGCGAGGAGGCAAGTGATAAGGGGCTAGTCAGATGCAAACTGGGAGCTAATGCCAGACGTGAATGGGGAATTAGCTCAAATGGTAGAGCGCTCGCTTTGCATGTGAGAGGTAGCGGGATCAATGCCCGCATTCTCCACTTTTCTTTTGGCTCGGGTAATTGTTCAGACGCAAGAGTTGTGTCAGGTGTGGTGTGAGCCCATCTGCTTCTGAAGGTCACCGCAGGCTGAGGGACATCAAATCCTTTGGTGTGCTGTCGCAGCAAAACTTTCCGATTTTTGCATGAATGCAGCTGAAATGAAAGAAGGAAAAACTTCTATGCAAGTATCAACGCCTTCTCTAAGGATCAAACTCAGGACCTTCAGATTATGAGACTGACACGCTGCCTACTGCGCTAAGAAGACACTTGTCAGCTGAGTAACTGGAGAATGTGACCAACTATGTTCGCTTCCGTGGCATCCAAAGCCAGAATGCAAAGATTGCAAAAATGCTCGAGCCAGGTAGGAGCCGAACCTGCAATCTTCTAATCCGTAGTCAGACGCGTTATCCATTGCGCCGCCGGCCCAGGCTGTGAAAAATAGCTGCGACATCAGGAAGTACACAGGACGGGCAGCATTGAAAGGCATGCGGCAGAGAATCACCAAAGATAGGCACCTCTGCCGCTTCCCTTCGATTGACAGGTGGGGAGCGGAGCAGTGCAGTCGAAAACAAAGCAAAGCAAAGTCGTCCTTAGGTGGTTGGTTGCACTCCGTCTTGAAGCAGTGCGCATTCTTTTGAAGTAAGTATGTGCGTGGTAAGTGGCAATTCGCTAAAGGCAGAGCTCATAATATGACGAGCAGTTTGCAGCTGAACATGTTGCAGCTGAGGCACAGGACAGTGCCTTCGCCGTTTTGCTTGAACACTTGCATGTGTGTGTCAGCAGGGAGTGCCTTTGAGCAGCAATGCATGTAAAGAGCCAGCACTTTCTTTCAGGCAAAGCCTCAGGCAATAGAAGTCATCTGTCCATCAGTCAGAAAGGGCTTTCGCCTGCTCCCTCTCGCTCGTGGCGGCTGCGACGTTGCGCTCAAGTCGCTTCCCTTGCGCAGGCTCGAGCTCTTCTCGGCGTCTTTCACCATATCCATGGCTTCCAGTCCTGCCCTTGCTCGCCTGCTATTGCTCAGTAACGTCGATTGGAGCAAAGCATTGAAAGTGTTCAGTGAGCAGGCCAACCTGAAGCAGGAGATTTCTGCTGGTCGTGGAATAGCGAGGAGGCAAGTGATAAGGGGCTAGTCAGATGCAAACTGGGAGCTAATGCCAGACGTGAATGGGGAATTAGCTCAAATGGTAGAGCGCTCGCTTTGCATGTGAGAGGTAGCGGGATCAATGCCCGCATTCTCCACTTTTCTTTTGGCTCGGGTAATTGTTCAGACGCAAGAGTTGTGTCAGGTGTGGTGTGAGCCCATCTGCTTCTGAAGGTCACCGCAGGTTGAGGGACATCAAATCCTTTGGTGTGCTGTCTCAGCAAAACTTTCCGATTTTTGCATGAATGCAGCTGAAATGAAAGAAGGAAAAACTTCTATGCAAGTATCAACGCCTTCTCTAAGGATCGAACTCAGGACCTTCAGATTATGAGACTGACACGCTGCCTACTGCACTAAGAAGACACTTGCCAGCTTAGTAACTGGAGAATGTGACCAACTATGTTCGCTTCCGTGGCATCCAAAGCCAGAATGCAAAGATTGCAAAAATGCTCGAGCCAGGTAGGAGCCGAACCTGCAATCTTCTAATCCGTAGTCAGACGCGGTATCCATTGCGCCGCCGGCCCAGGCTGTGAAAAATAGCTGCGACATCAGGAAGTACACAAGACGGGCAGCATTGAAAGGCATGCGGCAGAGAATCACCAAAGATAGGCACCTCTGCCGCTTCCCTTCGATTGACAGGTGGGGAGCGGAGCAGTGCAGTCGAAAACAAAGCAAAGCAAAGTCGTCCTTAGGTGGTTGGTTGCACTCCGTCTTGAAGCAGTGCGCATTCTTTTGAAGTAAGTATGTGCGTGGTAAGTGGCAATTCGCTAAAGGCAGAGCTCATAATATGACGAGCAGTTTGCAGCTGAACATGTTGCAGCTGAGGCACAGGACAGTGCCTTCGCCGTTTTGCTTGAACACTTGCATGTGTGTGTCAGCAGGGAGTGCCTTTGAGCAGCAATGCATGTAAAGAGCCAGCACTTTCTTTCAGGCAAAGCCTCAGGCAATAGAAGTCATCTGTCCATCAGTCAGAAAGGGCTTTCGCCTGCTCCCTCTCGCTCGTGGCGGCTGCGACGTTGCGCTCAAGTCGCTTCCCTTGCGCAGGCTCGAGCTCTTCTCGGCGTCTTTCACCATATCCATGGCTTCCAGTCCTGCCCTTGCTCGCCTGCTATTGCTCAGTAACGTCGATTGGAGCAAAGCATTGAAAGTGTTCAGTGAGCAGGCCAACCTGAAGCAGGAGATTTCTGCTGGTCGTGGAATAGCGAGGAGGCAAGTGATAAGGGGCTAGTCAGATGCAAACTGGGAGCTAATGCCAGACATGAATGGGGAATTAGCTCAAATGGTAGAGCGCTCGCTTTGCATGTGAGAGGTAGCGGGATCAATGCCCGCATTCTCCACTTTTCTTTTGGCTCGGGTAATTGTTCAGACGCAAGAGTTGTGTCAGGTGTGGTGTGAGCCCATCTGCTTCTGAAGGTCACCGCAGGCTGAGGGACATCAAATCCTTTGGTGTGCTGTCGCAGCAAAACTTTCCGATTTTTGCATGAATGCAGCTGAAATGAAAGAAGGAAAAACTTCTATGCAAGTATCAATGCCTTCTCTAAGGATCGAACTCAGGACCTTCAGATTCTGAGACTGACACGCTGCCTACTGCGCTAAGAAGACACTTGCCAGCTTAGTAACTGGAGAATGTGACCAACTATGTTCGCTTCCGTGGCATCCAAAGCCAGAATGCAAAGATTGCAAAAATGCTCGAGCCAGGTAGGAGCCGAACCTGCAATCTTCTAATCCGTAGTCAGACGCGTTATCCATTGCACCGCCGGCCCAGGCTGTGAAAAATAGCTGCGACATCAGGAAGTACACAGGACGGGCAGCATTGAAAGGCACGCGGCAGAGAATCACCAAAGATAGGCACCTCTGCCGCTTCCCTTCGATTGACAGGTGGGGAGCGGAGCAGTGCAGTCGAAAACAAAGCAAAGCAAAGTCGTCCTTAGGTGGTTGGTTGCACTCCGTCTTGAAGCAGTGCGCATTCTTTTGAAGTAAGTATGTGCGTGGTAAGTGGCAATTCGCTAAAGGCAGAGCTCATAATATGACGAGCAGTTTTCAGCTGAACATGTTGCAGCTGAGGCACAGGACAGTGCCTTCGCCGTTTTGCTTGAACACTTGCATGTGTGTGTCAGCAGGGAGTGCCTTTGAGCAGCAATGCATGTAAAGAGCCAGCACTTTCTTTCAGGCAAAGCCTCAGGCAATAGAAGTCATCTGTCCATCAGTCAGAAAGGGCTCTCGCCTGCTCCCTCTCGCTCGTGGCGGCTGCGACGTTGCGCTCAAGTCGCTTCCCTTGCGCAGGCTCGAGCTCTTCTCGGCGTCTTTCACCATATCCATGGCTTCCAGTCCTGCCCTTGCTCGCCTGCTATTTGCTCAGTAACGTCGATTGGAGCAAAGCATTGAAAGTGTTCAGTGAGCAGGCCAACCTGAAGCAGGAGATTTCTGCTGGTCGTGGAATAGCGAGGAGGCAAGTGATAAGGGGCTAGTCAGATGCAAACTGGGAGCTAATGCCAGACGTGAATGGGGAATTAGCTCAAATGGTAGAGCGCTCGCTTTGCATGTGAGAGGTAGCGGGATCAATGCCCGCATTCTCCACTTTTCTTTTGGCTCGGGTAATTGTTCAGACGCAAGAGTTGTGTCAGGTGTGGTGTGAGCCCATCTGCTTCTGAAGGTCACCGCAGGCTGAGGGACATCAAATCCTTTGGTGTGCTGTCGCAGCAAAACTTTCCGATTTTTGCATGAATGCAGCTGAAATGAAAGAAGGAAAAACTTCTATGCAAGTATCAACGCCTTCTCTAAGGATCAAACTCAGGACCTTCAGATTATGAGACTGACACGCTGCCTACTGCGCTAAGAAGACACTTGTCAGCTGAGTAACTGGAGAATGTGACCAACTATGTTCGCTTCCGTGGCATCCAAAGCCAGAATGCAAAGATTGCAAAAATGCTCGAGCCAGGTAGGAGCCGAACCTGCAATCTTCTAATCCGTAGTCAGACGCGTTATCCATTGCGCCGCCGGCCCAGGCTGTGAAAAATAGCTGCGACATCAGGAAGTACACAGGACGGGCAGCATTGAAAGGCATGCGGCAGAGAATCACCAAAGATAGGCACCTCTGCCGCTTCCCTTCGATTGACAGGTGGGGAGCGGAGCAGTGCAGTCGAAAACAAAGCAAAGCAAAGTCGTCCTTAGGTGGTTGGTTGCACTCCGTCTTGAAGCAGTGCGCATTCTTTTGAAGTAAGTATGTGCGTGGTAAGTGGCAATTCGCTAAAGGCAGAGCTCATAATATGACGAGCAGTTTGCAGCTGAACATGTTGCAGCTGAGGCACAGGACAGTGCCTTCGCCGTTTTGCTTGAACACTTGCATGTGTGTGTCAGCAGGGAATGCCTTTGAGCAGCAATGCATGTAAAGAGCCAGCACTTTCTTTCAGGCAAAGCCTCAGGCAATAGAAGTCATCTGTCCATCAGTCAGAAAGGGCTCTCGCCTGCTCCCTCTCGCTCGTGGCGGCTGCGACGTTGCGCTCAAGTCGCTTCCCTTGCGCAGGCTCGAGCTCTTCTCGGCGTCTTTCACCATATCCATGGCTTCCAGTCCTGCCCTTGCTCGCCTGCTATTGCTCAGTAACGTCGATTGGAGCAAAGCATTGAAAGTGTTCAGTGAGCAGGCCAACCTGAAGCAGGAGATTTCTGCTGGTCGTGGAATAGCGAGGAGGCAAGTGATAAGGGGCTAGTCAGATGCAAACTGGGAGCTAATGCCAGACATGAATGGGGAATTAGCTCAAATGGTAGAGCGCTCGCTTTGCATGTGAGAGGTAGCGGGATCAATGCCCGCATTCTCCACTTTTCTTTTGGCTCGGGTAATTGTTCAGACGCAAGAGTTGTGTCAGGTGTGGTGTGAGCCCATCTGCTTCTGAAGGTCACCGCAGGCTGAGGGACATCAAATCCTTTGGTGTGCTGTCGCAGCAAAACTTTCCGATTTTTGCATGAATGCAGCTGAAATGAAAGAAGGAAAAACTTCTATGCAAGTATCAACGCCTTCTCTAAGGATCAAACTCAGGACCTTCAGATTATGAGACTGACACGCTGCCTACTGCGCTAAGAAGACACTTGTCAGCTGAGTAACTGGAGAATGTGACCAACTATGTTCGCTTCCGTGGCATCCAAAGCCAGAATGCAAAGATTGCAAAAATGCTCGAGCCAGGTAGGAGCCGAACCTGCAATCTTCTAATCCGTAGTCAGACGCGTTATCCATTGCGCCGCCGGCCCAGGCTGTGAAAAATAGCTGCGACATCAGGAAGTACACAGGACGGGCAGCATTGAAAGGCATGCGGCAGAGAATCACCAAAGATAGGCACCTCTGCCGCTTCCCTTCGATTGACAGGTGGGGAGCGGAGCAGTGCAGTCGAAAACAAAGCAAAGCAAAGTCGTCCTTAGGTGGTTGGTTGCACTCCGTCTTGAAGCAGTGCGCATTCTTTTGAAGTAAGTATGTGCGTGGTAAGTGGCAATTCGCTAAAGGCAGAGCTCATAATATGACGAGCAGTTTTCAGCTGAACATGTTGCAGCTGAGGCACAGGACAGTGCCTTCGCCGTTTTGCTTGAACACTTGCATGTGTGTGTCAGCAGGGAGTGCCTTTGAGCAGCAATGCATGTAAAGAGCCAGCACTTTCTTTCAGGCAAAGCCTCAGGCAATAGAAGTCATCTGTCCATCAGTCAGAAAGGGCTCTCGCCTGCTCCCTCTCGCTCGTGGCGGCTGCGACGTTGCGCTCAAGTCGCTTCCCTTGCGCAGGCTCGAGCTCTTCTCGGCGTCTTTCACCATATCCATGGCTTCCAGTCCTGCCCTTGCTCGCCTGCTATTTGCTCAGTAACGTCGATTGGAGCAAAGCATTGAAAGTGTTCAGTGAGCAGGCCAACCTGAAGCAGGAGATTTCTGCTGGTCGTGGAATAGCGAGGAGGCAAGTGATAAGGGGCTAGTCAGATGCAAACTGGGAGCTAATGCCAGACGTGAATGGGGAATTAGCTCAAATGGTAGAGCGCTCGCTTTGCATGTGAGAGGTAGCGGGATCAATGCCCGCATTCTCCACTTTTCTTTTGGCTCGGGTAATTGTTCAGACGCAAGAGTTGTGTCAGGTGTGGTGTGAGCCCATCTGCTTCTGAAGGTCACCGCAGGCTGAGGGACATCAAATCCTTTGGTGTGCTGTCGCAGCAAAACTTTCCGATTTTTGCATGAATGCAGCTGAAATGAAAGAAGGAAAAACTTCTATGCAAGTATCAACGCCTTCTCTAAGGATCAAACTCAGGACCTTCAGATTATGAGACTGACACGCTGCCTACTGCGCTAAGAAGACACTTGTCAGCTGAGTAACTGGAGAATGTGACCAACTATGTTCGCTTCCGTGGCATCCAAAGCCAGAATGCAAAGATTGCAAAAATGCTCGAGCCAGGTAGGAGCCGAACCTGCAATCTTCTAATCCGTAGTCAGACGCGTTATCCATTGCGCCGCCGGCCCAGGCTGTGAAAAATAGCTGCGACATCAGGAAGTACACAGGACGGGCAGCATTGAAAGGCATGCGGCAGAGAATCACCAAAGATAGGCACCTCTGCCGCTTCCCTTCGATTGACAGGTGGGGAGCGGAGCAGTGCAGTCGAAAACAAAGCAAAGCAAAGTCGTCCTTAGGTGGTTGGTTGCACTCCGTCTTGAAGCAGTGCGCATTCTTTTGAAGTAAGTATGTGCGTGGTAAGTGGCAATTCGCTAAAGGCAGAGCTCATAATATGACGAGCAGTTTGCAGCTGAACATGTTGCAGCTGAGGCACAGGACAGTGCCTTCGCCGTTTTGCTTGAACACTTGCATGTGTGTGTCAGCAGGGAGTGCCTTTGAGCAGCAATGCATGTAAAGAGCCAGCACTTTCTTTCAGGCAAAGCCTCAGGCAATAGAAGTCATCTGTCCATCAGTCAGAAAGGGCTCTCGCCTGCTCCCTCACGCTCGTGGCGGCTGCGACGTTGCGCTCAAGTCGCTTCCCTTGCGCAGGCTCGAGCTCTTCTCGGCGTCTTTCACCATATCCATGGCTTCCAGTCCTGCCCTTGCTCGCCTGCTATTGCTCAGTAACGTCGATTGGAGCAAAGCATTGAAAGTGTTCAGTGAGCAGGCCAACCTGAAGCAGGAGATTTCTGCTGGTCGTGGAATAGCGAGGAGGCAAGTGATAAGGGGCTAGTCAGATGCAAACTGGGAGCTAATGCCAGACGTGAATGGGGAATTAGCTCAAATGGTAGAGCGCTCGCTTTGCATGTGAGAGGTAGCGGGATCAATGCCCGCATTCTCCACTTTTCTTTTGGCTCGGGTAATTGTTCAGACGCAAGAGTTGTGTCAGGTGTGGTGTGAGCCCATCTGCTTCTGAAGGTCACCGCAGGTTGAGGGACATCAAATCCTTTGGTGTGCTGTCTCAGCAAAACTTTCCGATTTTTGCATGAATGCAGCTGAAATGAAAGAAGGAAAAACTTCTATGCAAGTATCAACGCCTTCTCTAAGGATCGAACTCAGGACCTTCAGATTATGAGACTGACACGCTGCCTACTGCACTAAGAAGACACTTGCCAGCTTAGTAACTGGAGAATGTGACCAACTATGTTCGCTTCCGTGGCATCCAAAGCCAGAATGCAAAGATTGCAAAAATGCTCGAGCCAGGTAGGAGCCGAACCTGCAATCTTCTAATCCGTAGTCAGACGCGGTATCCATTGCGCCGCCGGCCCAAGCTGTGAAAAATAGCTGCGACATCAGGAAGTACACAAGACGGGCAGCATTGAAAGGCATGCGGCAGAGAATCACCAAAGATAGGCACCTCTGCCGCTTCCCTTCGATTGACAGGTGGGGAGCGGAGCAGTGCAGTCGAAAACAAAGCAAAGCAAAGTCGTCCTTAGGTGGTTGGTTGCACTCCGTCTTGAAGCAGTGCGCATTCTTTTGAAGTAAGTATGTGCGTGGTAAGTGGCAATTCGCTAAAGGCAGAGCTCATAATATGACGAGCAGTTTGCAGCTGAACATGTTGCAGCTGAGGCACAGGACAGTGCCTTCGCCGTTTTGCTTGAACACTTGCATGTGTGTGTCAGCAGGGAGTGCCTTTGAGCAGCAATGCATGTAAAGAGCCAGCACTTTCTTTCAGGCAAAGCCTCAGGCAATAGAAGTCATCTGTCCATCAGTCAGACAGGGCTCTCGCCTGCTCCCTCTCGCTCGTGGCGGCTGCGACGTTGCGCTCAAGTCGCTTCCCTTGCGCAGGCTCGAGCTCTTCTCGGCGTCTTTCACCATATCCATGGCTTCCAGTCCTGCCCTTGCTCGCCTGCTATTTGCTCAGTAACGTCGATTGGAGCAAAGCATTGAAAGTGTTCAGTGAGCAGGCCAACCTGAAGCAGGAGATTTCTGCTGGTCGTGGAATAGCGAGGAGGCAAGTGATAAGGGGCTAGTCAGATGCAAACTGGGAGCTAATGCCAGACGTGAATGGGGAATTAGCTCAAATGGTAGAGCGCTCGCTTTGCATGTGAGAGGTAGCGGGATCAATGCCCGCATTCTCCACTTTTCTTTTGGCTCGGGTAATTGTTCAGACGCAAGAGTTGTGTCAGGTGTGGTGTGAGCCCATCTGCTTCTGAAGGTCACCGCAGGCTGAGGGACATCAAATCCTTTGGTGTGCTGTCGCAGCAAAACTTTCCGATTTTTGCATGAATGCAGCTGAAATGAAAGAAGGAAAAACTTCTATGCAAGTATCAACGCCTTCTCTAAGGATCAAACTCAGGACCTTCAGATTATGAGACTGACACGCTGCCTACTGCGCTAAGAAGACACTTGTCAGCTGAGTAACTGGAGAATGTGACCAACTATGTTCGCTTCCGTGGCATCCAAAGCCAGAATGCAAAGATTGCAAAAATGCTCGAGCCAGGTAGGAGCCGAACCTGCAATCTTCTAATCCGTAGTCAGACGCGTTATCCATTGCACCGCCGGCCCAGGCTGTGAAAAATAGCTGCGACATCAGGAAGTACACAGGACGGGCAGCATTGAAAGGCACGCGGCAGAGAATCACCAAAGATAGGCACCTCTGCCGCTTCCCTTCGATTGACAGGTGGGGAGCGGAGCAGTGCAGTCGAAAACAAAGCAAAGCAAAGTCGTCCTTAGGTGGTTGGTTGCACTCCGTCTTGAAGCAGTGCGCATTCTTTTGAAGTAAGTATGTGCGTGGTAAGTGGCAATTCGCTAAAGGCAGAGCTCATAATATGACGAGCAGTTTTCAGCTGAACATGTTGCAGCTGAGGCACAGGACAGTGCCTTCGCCGTTTTGCTTGAACACTTGCATGTGTGTGTCAGCAGGGAGTGCCTTTGAGCAGCAATGCATGTAAAGAGCCAGCACTTTCTTTCAGGCAAAGCCTCAGGCAATAGAAGTCATCTGTCCATCAGTCAGAAAGGGCTCTCGCCTGCTCCCTCATGCTCGTGGCGGCTGCGACGTTGCGCTCAAGTCGCTTCCCTTGCGCAGGCTCGAGCTCTTCTCGGCGTCTTTCACCATATCCATGGCTTCCAGTCCTGCCCTTGCTCGCCTGCTATTGCTCAGTAACGTCGATTGGAGCAAAGCATTGAAAGTGTTCAGTGAGCAGGCCAACCTGAAGCAGGAGATTTCTGCTGGTCGTGGAATAGCGAGGAGGCAAGTGATAAGGGGCTAGTCAGATGCAAACTGGGAGCTAATGCCAGACGTGAATGGGGAATTAGCTCAAATGGTAGAGCGCTCGCTTTGCATGTGAGAGGTAGCGGGATCAATGCCCGCATTCTCCACTTTTCTTTTGGCTCGGGTAATTGTTCAGACGCAAGAGTTGTGTCAGGTGTGGTGTGAGCCCATCTGCTTCTGAAGGTCACCGCAGGTTGAGGGACATCAAATCCTTTGGTGTGCTGTCTCAGCAAAACTTTCCGATTTTTGCATGAATGCAGCTGAAATGAAAGAAGGAAAAACTTCTATGCAAGTATCAACGCCTTCTCTAAGGATCGAACTCAGGACCTTCAGATTATGAGACTGACACGCTGCCTACTGCACTAAGAAGACACTTGCCAGCTTAGTAACTGGAGAATGTGACCAACTATGTTCGCTTCCGTGGCATCCAAAGCCAGAATGCAAAGATTGCAAAAATGCTCGAGCCAGGTAGGAGCCGAACCTGCAATCTTCTAATCCGTAGTCAGACGCGGTATCCATTGCGCCGCCGGCCCAGGCTGTGAAAAATAGCTGCGACATCAGGAAGTACACAAGACGGGCAGCATTGAAAGGCATGCGGCAGAGAATCACCAAAGATAGGCACCTCTGCCGCTTCCCTTCGATTGACAGGTGGGGAGCGGAGCAGTGCAGTCGAAAACAAAGCAAAGCAAAGTCGTCCTTAGGTGGTTGGTTGCACTCCGTCTTGAAGCAGTGCGCATTCTTTTGAAGTAAGTATGTGCGTGGTAAGTGGCAATTCGCTAAAGGCAGAGCTCATAATATGACGAGCAGTTTGCAGCTGAACATGTTGCAGCTGAGGCACAGGACAGTGCCTTCGCCGTTTTGCTTGAACACTTGCATGTGTGTGTCAGCAGGGAGTGCCTTTGAGCAGCAATGCATGTAAAGAGCCAGCACTTTCTTTCAGGCAAAGCCTCAGGCAATAGAAGTCATCTGTCCATCAGTCAGAAAGGGCTCTCGCCTGCTCCCTCTCGCTCGTGGCGGCTGCGACGTTGCGCTCAAGTCGCTTCCCTTGCGCAGGCTCGAGCTCTTCTCGGCGTCTTTCACCATATCCATGGCTTCCAGTCCTGCCCTTGCTCGCCTGCTATTTGCTCAGTAACGTCGATTGGAGCAAAGCATTGAAAGTGTTCAGTGAGCAGGCCAACCTGAAGCAGGAGATTTCTGCTGGTCGTGGAATAGCGAGGAGGCAAGTGATAAGGGGCTAGTCAGATGCAAACTGGGAGCTAATGCCAGACGTGAATGGGGAATTAGCTCAAATGGTAGAGCGCTCGCTTTGCATGTGAGAGGTAGCGGGATCAATGCCCGCATTCTCCACTTTTCTTTTGGCTCGGGTAATTGTTCAGACGCAAGAGTTGTGTCAGGTGTGGTGTGAGCCCATCTGCTTCTGAAGGTCACCGCAGGCTGAGGGACATCAAATCCTTTGGTGTGCTGTCGCAGCAAAACTTTCCGATTTTTGCATGAATGCAGCTGAAATGAAAGAAGGAAAAACTTCTATGCAAGTATCAACGCCTTCTCTAAGGATCAAACTCAGGACCTTCAGATTATGAGACTGACACGCTGCCTACTGCGCTAAGAAGACACTTGTCAGCTGAGTAACTGGAGAATGTGACCAACTATGTTCGCTTCCGTGGCATCCAAAGCCAGAATGCAAAGATTGCAAAAATGCTCGAGCCAGGTAGGAGCCGAACCTGCAATCTTCTAATCCGTAGTCAGACGCGTTATCCATTGCGCCGCCGGCCCAGGCTGTGAAAAATAGCTGCGACATCAGGAAGTACACAGGACGGGCAGCATTGAAAGGCATGCGGCAGAGAATCACCAAAGATAGGCACCTCTGCCGCTTCCCTTCGATTGACAGGTGGGGAGCGGAGCAGTGCAGTCGAAAACAAAGCAAAGCAAAGTCGTCCTTAGGTGGTTGGTTGCACTCCGTCTTGAAGCAGTGCGCATTCTTTTGAAGTAAGTATGTGCGTGGTAAGTGGCAATTCGCTAAAGGCAGAGCTCATAATATGACGAGCAGTTTGCAGCTGAACATGTTGCAGCTGAGGCACAGGACAGTGCCTTCGCCGTTTTGCTTGAACACTTGCATGTGTGTGTCAGCAGGGAGTGCCTTTGAGCAGCAATGCATGTAAAGAGCCAGCACTTTCTTTCAGGCAAAGCCTCAGGCAATAGAAGTCATCTGTCCATCAGTCAGAAAGGGCTCTCGCCTGCTCCCTCTCGCTCGTGGCGGCTGCGACGTTGCGCTCAAGTCGCTTCCCTTGCGCAGGCTCGAGCTCTTCTCGGCGTCTTTCACCATATCCATGGCTTCCAGTCCTGCCCTTGCTCGCCTGCTATTTGCTCAGTAACGTCGATTGGAGCAAAGCATTGAAAGTGTTCAGTGAGCAGGCCAACCTGAAGCAGGAGATTTCTGCTGGTCGTGGAATAGCGAGGAGGCAAGTGATAAGGGGCTAGTCAGATGCAAACTGGGAGCTAATGCCAGACGTGAATGGGGAATTAGCTCAAATGGTAGAGCGCTCGCTTTGCATGTGAGAGGTAGCGGGATCAATGCCCGCATTCTCCACTTTTCTTTTGGCTCGGGTAATTGTTCAGACGCAAGAGTTGTGTCAGGTGTGGTGTGAGCCCATCTGCTTCTGAAGGTCACCGCAGGCTGAGGGACATCAAATCCTTTGGTGTGCTGTCGCAGCAAAACTTTCCGATTTTTGCATGAATGCAGCTGAAATGAAAGAAGGAAAAACTTCTATGCAAGTATCAACGCCTTCTCTAAGGATCAAACTCAGGACCTTCAGATTATGAGACTGACACGCTGCCTACTGCGCTAAGAAGACACTTGTCAGCTGAGTAACTGGAGAATGTGACCAACTATGTTCGCTTCCGTGGCATCCAAAGCCAGAATGCAAAGATTGCAAAAATGCTCGAGCCAGGTAGGAGCCGAACCTGCAATCTTCTAATCCGTAGTCAGACGCGTTATCCATTGCGCCGCCGGCCCAGGCTGTGAAAAATAGCTGCGACATCAGGAAGTACACAGGACGGGCAGCATTGAAAGGCATGCGGCAGAGAATCACCAAAGATAGGCACCTCTGCCGCTTCCCTTCGATTGACAGGTGGGGAGCGGAGCAGTGCAGTCGAAAACAAAGCAAAGCAAAGTCGTCCTTAGGTGGTTGGTTGCACTCCGTCTTGAAGCAGTGCGCATTCTTTTGAAGTAAGTATGTGCGTGGTAAGTGGCAATTCGCTAAAGGCAGAGCTCATAATATGACGAGCAGTTTGCAGCTGAACATGTTGCAGCTGAGGCACAGGACAGTGCCTTCGCCGTTTTGCTTGAACACTTGCATGTGTGTGTCAGCAGGGAGTGCCTTTGAGCAGCAATGCATGTAAAGAGCCAGCACTTTCTTTCAGGCAAAGCCTCAGGCAATAGAAGTCATCTGTCCATCAGTCAGAAAGGGCTCTCGCCTGCTCCCTCTCGCTCGTGGCGGCTGCGACGTTGCGCTCAAGTCGCTTCCCTTGCGCAGGCTCGAGCTCTTCTCGGCGTCTTTCACCATATCCATGGCTTCCAGTCCTGCCCTTGCTCGCCTGCTATTTGCTCAGTAACGTCGATTGGAGCAAAGCATTGAAAGTGTTCAGTGAGCAGGCCAACCTGAAGCAGGAGATTTCTGCTGGTCGTGGAATAGCGAGGAGGCAAGTGATAAGGGGCTAGTCAGATGCAAACTGGGAGCTAATGCCAGACATGAATGGGGAATTAGCTCAAATGGTAGAGCGCTCGCTTTGCATGTGAGAGGTAGCGGGATCAATGCCCGCATTCTCCACTTTTCTTTTGGCTCGGGTAATTGTTCAGACGCAAGAGTTGTGTCAGGTGTGGTGTGAGCCCATCTGCTTCTGAAGGTCACCGCAGGCTGAGGGACATCAAATCCTTTGGTGTGCTGTCGCAGCAAAACTTTCCGATTTTTGCATGAATGCAGCTGAAATGAAAGAAGGAAAAACTTCTATGCAAGTATCAATGCCTTCTCTAAGGATCGAACTCAGGACCTTCAGATTCTGAGACTGACACGCTGCCTACTGCGCTAAGAAGACACTTGCCAGCTTAGTAACTGGAGAATGTGACCAACTATGTTCGCTTCCGTGGCATCCAAAGCCAGAATGCAAAGATTGCAAAAATGCTCGAGCCAGGTAGGAGCCGAACCTGCAATCTTCTAATCCGTAGTCAGACGCGTTATCCATTGCACCGCCGGCCCAGGCTGTGAAAAATAGCTGCGACATCAGGAAGTACACAGGACGGGCAGCATTGAAAGGCACGCGGCAGAGAATCACCAAAGATAGGCACCTCTGCCGCTTCCCTTCGATTGACAGGTGGGGAGCGGAGCAGTGCAGTCGAAAACAAAGCAAAGCAAAGTCGTCCTTAGGTGGTTGGTTGCACTCCGTCTTGAAGCAGTGCGCATTCTTTTGAAGTAAGTATGTGCGTGGTAAGTGGCAATTCGCTAAAGGCAGAGCTCATAATATGACGAGCAGTTTTCAGCTGAACATGTTGCAGCTGAGGCACAGGACAGTGCCTTCGCCGTTTTGCTTGAACACTTGCATGTGTGTGTCAGCAGGGAGTGCCTTTGAGCAGCAATGCATGTAAAGAGCCAGCACTTTCTTTCAGGCAAAGCCTCAGGCAATAGAAGTCATCTGTCCATCAGTCAGAAAGGGCTCTCGCCTGCTCCCTCTCGCTCGTGGCGGCTGCGACGTTGCGCTCAAGTCGCTTCCCTTGCGCAGGCTCGAGCTCTTCTCGGCGTCTTTCACCATATCCATGGCTTCCAGTCCTGCCCTTGCTCGCCTGCTATTTGCTCAGTAACGTCGATTGGAGCAAAGCATTGAAAGTGTTCAGTGAGCAGGCCAACCTGAAGCAGGAGATTTCTGCTGGTCGTGGAATAGCGAGGAGGCAAGTGATAAGGGGCTAGTCAGATGCAAACTGGGAGCTAATGCCAGACGTGAATGGGGAATTAGCTCAAATGGTAGAGCGCTCGCTTTGCATGTGAGAGGTAGCGGGATCAATGCCCGCATTCTCCACTTTTCTTTTGGCTCGGGTAATTGTTCAGACGCAAGAGTTGTGTCAGGTGTGGTGTGAGCCCATCTGCTTCTGAAGGTCACCGCAGGCTGAGGGACATCAAATCCTTTGGTGTGCTGTCGCAGCAAAACTTTCCGATTTTTGCATGAATGCAGCTGAAATGAAAGAAGGAAAAACTTCTATGCAAGTATCAACGCCTTCTCTAAGGATCAAACTCAGGACCTTCAGATTATGAGACTGACACGCTGCCTACTGCGCTAAGAAGACACTTGTCAGCTGAGTAACTGGAGAATGTGACCAACTATGTTCGCTTCCGTGGCATCCAAAGCCAGAATGCAAAGATTGCAAAAATGCTCGAGCCAGGTAGGAGCCGAACCTGCAATCTTCTAATCCGTAGTCAGACGCGTTATCCATTGCGCCGCCGGCCCAGGCTGTGAAAAATAGCTGCGACATCAGGAAGTACACAGGACGGGCAGCATTGAAAGGCATGCGGCAGAGAATCACCAAAGATAGGCACCTCTGCCGCTTCCCTTCGATTGACAGGTGGGGAGCGGAGCAGTGCAGTCGAAAACAAAGCAAAGCAAAGTCGTCCTTAGGTGGTTGGTTGCACTCCGTCTTGAAGCAGTGCGCATTCTTTTGAAGTAAGTATGTGCGTGGTAAGTGGCAATTCGCTAAAGGCAGAGCTCATAATATGACGAGCAGTTTGCAGCTGAACATGTTGCAGCTGAGGCACAGGACAGTGCCTTCGCCGTTTTGCTTGAACACTTGCATGTGTGTGTCAGCAGGGAATGCCTTTGAGCAGCAATGCATGTAAAGAGCCAGCACTTTCTTTCAGGCAAAGCCTCAGGCAATAGAAGTCATCTGTCCATCAGTCAGAAAGGGCTCTCGCCTGCTCCCTCTCGCTCGTGGCGGCTGCGACGTTGCGCTCAAGTCGCTTCCCTTGCGCAGGCTCGAGCTCTTCTCGGCGTCTTTCACCATATCCATGGCTTCCAGTCCTGCCCTTGCTCGCCTGCTATTGCTCAGTAACGTCGATTGGAGCAAAGCATTGAAAGTGTTCAGTGAGCAGGCCAACCTGAAGCAGGAGATTTCTGCTGGTCGTGGAATAGCGAGGAGGCAAGTGATAAGGGGCTAGTCAGATGCAAACTGGGAGCTAATGCCAGACATGAATGGGGAATTAGCTCAAATGGTAGAGCGCTCGCTTTGCATGTGAGAGGTAGCGGGATCAATGCCCGCATTCTCCACTTTTCTTTTGGCTCGGGTAATTGTTCAGACGCAAGAGTTGTGTCAGGTGTGGTGTGAGCCCATCTGCTTCTGAAGGTCACCGCAGGCTGAGGGACATCAAATCCTTTGGTGTGCTGTCGCAGCAAAACTTTCCGATTTTTGCATGAATGCAGCTGAAATGAAAGAAGGAAAAACTTCTATGCAAGTATCAACGCCTTCTCTAAGGATCAAACTCAGGACCTTCAGATTATGAGACTGACACGCTGCCTACTGCGCTAAGAAGACACTTGTCAGCTGAGTAACTGGAGAATGTGACCAACTATGTTCGCTTCCGTGGCATCCAAAGCCAGAATGCAAAGATTGCAAAAATGCTCGAGCCAGGTAGGAGCCGAACCTGCAATCTTCTAATCCGTAGTCAGACGCGTTATCCATTGCGCCGCCGGCCCAGGCTGTGAAAAATAGCTGCGACATCAGGAAGTACACAGGACGGGCAGCATTGAAAGGCATGCGGCAGAGAATCACCAAAGATAGGCACCTCTGCCGCTTCCCTTCGATTGACAGGTGGGGAGCGGAGCAGTGCAGTCGAAAACAAAGCAAAGCAAAGTCGTCCTTAGGTGGTTGGTTGCACTCCGTCTTGAAGCAGTGCGCATTCTTTTGAAGTAAGTATGTGCGTGGTAAGTGGCAATTCGCTAAAGGCAGAGCTCATAATATGACGAGCAGTTTTCAGCTGAACATGTTGCAGCTGAGGCACAGGACAGTGCCTTCGCCGTTTTGCTTGAACACTTGCATGTGTGTGTCAGCAGGGAGTGCCTTTGAGCAGCAATGCATGTAAAGAGCCAGCACTTTCTTTCAGGCAAAGCCTCAGGCAATAGAAGTCATCTGTCCATCAGTCAGAAAGGGCTCTCGCCTGCTCCCTCTCGCTCGTGGCGGCTGCGACGTTGCGCTCAAGTCGCTTCCCTTGCGCAGGCTCGAGCTCTTCTCGGCGTCTTTCACCATATCCATGGCTTCCAGTCCTGCCCTTGCTCGCCTGCTATTTGCTCAGTAACGTCGATTGGAGCAAAGCATTGAAAGTGTTCAGTGAGCAGGCCAACCTGAAGCAGGAGATTTCTGCTGGTCGTGGAATAGCGAGGAGGCAAGTGATAAGGGGCTAGTCAGATGCAAACTGGGAGCTAATGCCAGACGTGAATGGGGAATTAGCTCAAATGGTAGAGCGCTCGCTTTGCATGTGAGAGGTAGCGGGATCAATGCCCGCATTCTCCACTTTTCTTTTGGCTCGGGTAATTGTTCAGACGCAAGAGTTGTGTCAGGTGTGGTGTGAGCCCATCTGCTTCTGAAGGTCACCGCAGGCTGAGGGACATCAAATCCTTTGGTGTGCTGTCGCAGCAAAACTTTCCGATTTTTGCATGAATGCAGCTGAAATGAAAGAAGGAAAAACTTCTATGCAAGTATCAACGCCTTCTCTAAGGATCAAACTCAGGACCTTCAGATTATGAGACTGACACGCTGCCTACTGCGCTAAGAAGACACTTGTCAGCTGAGTAACTGGAGAATGTGACCAACTATGTTCGCTTCCGTGGCATCCAAAGCCAGAATGCAAAGATTGCAAAAATGCTCGAGCCAGGTAGGAGCCGAACCTGCAATCTTCTAATCCGTAGTCAGACGCGTTATCCATTGCGCCGCCGGCCCAGGCTGTGAAAAATAGCTGCGACATCAGGAAGTACACAGGACGGGCAGCATTGAAAGGCATGCGGCAGAGAATCACCAAAGATAGGCACCTCTGCCGCTTCCCTTCGATTGACAGGTGGGGAGCGGAGCAGTGCAGTCGAAAACAAAGCAAAGCAAAGTCGTCCTTAGGTGGTTGGTTGCACTCCGTCTTGAAGCAGTGCGCATTCTTTTGAAGTAAGTATGTGCGTGGTAAGTGGCAATTCGCTAAAGGCAGAGCTCATAATATGACGAGCAGTTTGCAGCTGAACATGTTGCAGCTGAGGCACAGGACAGTGCCTTCGCCGTTTTGCTTGAACACTTGCATGTGTGTGTCAGCAGGGAGTGCCTTTGAGCAGCAATGCATGTAAAGAGCCAGCACTTTCTTTCAGGCAAAGCCTCAGGCAATAGAAGTCATCTGTCCATCAGTCAGAAAGGGCTCTCGCCTGCTCCCTCACGCTCGTGGCGGCTGCGACGTTGCGCTCAAGTCGCTTCCCTTGCGCAGGCTCGAGCTCTTCTCGGCGTCTTTCACCATATCCATGGCTTCCAGTCCTGCCCTTGCTCGCCTGCTATTGCTCAGTAACGTCGATTGGAGCAAAGCATTGAAAGTGTTCAGTGAGCAGGCCAACCTGAAGCAGGAGATTTCTGCTGGTCGTGGAATAGCGAGGAGGCAAGTGATAAGGGGCTAGTCAGATGCAAACTGGGAGCTAATGCCAGACGTGAATGGGGAATTAGCTCAAATGGTAGAGCGCTCGCTTTGCATGTGAGAGGTAGCGGGATCAATGCCCGCATTCTCCACTTTTCTTTTGGCTCGGGTAATTGTTCAGACGCAAGAGTTGTGTCAGGTGTGGTGTGAGCCCATCTGCTTCTGAAGGTCACCGCAGGTTGAGGGACATCAAATCCTTTGGTGTGCTGTCTCAGCAAAACTTTCCGATTTTTGCATGAATGCAGCTGAAATGAAAGAAGGAAAAACTTCTATGCAAGTATCAACGCCTTCTCTAAGGATCGAACTCAGGACCTTCAGATTATGAGACTGACACGCTGCCTACTGCACTAAGAAGACACTTGCCAGCTTAGTAACTGGAGAATGTGACCAACTATGTTCGCTTCCGTGGCATCCAAAGCCAGAATGCAAAGATTGCAAAAATGCTCGAGCCAGGTAGGAGCCGAACCTGCAATCTTCTAATCCGTAGTCAGACGCGGTATCCATTGCGCCGCCGGCCCAAGCTGTGAAAAATAGCTGCGACATCAGGAAGTACACAAGACGGGCAGCATTGAAAGGCATGCGGCAGAGAATCACCAAAGATAGGCACCTCTGCCGCTTCCCTTCGATTGACAGGTGGGGAGCGGAGCAGTGCAGTCGAAAACAAAGCAAAGCAAAGTCGTCCTTAGGTGGTTGGTTGCACTCCGTCTTGAAGCAGTGCGCATTCTTTTGAAGTAAGTATGTGCGTGGTAAGTGGCAATTCGCTAAAGGCAGAGCTCATAATATGACGAGCAGTTTGCAGCTGAACATGTTGCAGCTGAGGCACAGGACAGTGCCTTCGCCGTTTTGCTTGAACACTTGCATGTGTGTGTCAGCAGGGAGTGCCTTTGAGCAGCAATGCATGTAAAGAGCCAGCACTTTCTTTCAGGCAAAGCCTCAGGCAATAGAAGTCATCTGTCCATCAGTCAGACAGGGCTCTCGCCTGCTCCCTCTCGCTCGTGGCGGCTGCGACGTTGCGCTCAAGTCGCTTCCCTTGCGCAGGCTCGAGCTCTTCTCGGCGTCTTTCACCATATCCATGGCTTCCAGTCCTGCCCTTGCTCGCCTGCTATTTGCTCAGTAACGTCGATTGGAGCAAAGCATTGAAAGTGTTCAGTGAGCAGGCCAACCTGAAGCAGGAGATTTCTGCTGGTCGTGGAATAGCGAGGAGGCAAGTGATAAGGGGCTAGTCAGATGCAAACTGGGAGCTAATGCCAGACGTGAATGGGGAATTAGCTCAAATGGTAGAGCGCTCGCTTTGCATGTGAGAGGTAGCGGGATCAATGCCCGCATTCTCCACTTTTCTTTTGGCTCGGGTAATTGTTCAGACGCAAGAGTTGTGTCAGGTGTGGTGTGAGCCCATCTGCTTCTGAAGGTCACCGCAGGCTGAGGGACATCAAATCCTTTGGTGTGCTGTCGCAGCAAAACTTTCCGATTTTTGCATGAATGCAGCTGAAATGAAAGAAGGAAAAACTTCTATGCAAGTATCAACGCCTTCTCTAAGGATCAAACTCAGGACCTTCAGATTATGAGACTGACACGCTGCCTACTGCGCTAAGAAGACACTTGTCAGCTGAGTAACTGGAGAATGTGACCAACTATGTTCGCTTCCGTGGCATCCAAAGCCAGAATGCAAAGATTGCAAAAATGCTCGAGCCAGGTAGGAGCCGAACCTGCAATCTTCTAATCCGTAGTCAGACGCGTTATCCATTGCACCGCCGGCCCAGGCTGTGAAAAATAGCTGCGACATCAGGAAGTACACAGGACGGGCAGCATTGAAAGGCACGCGGCAGAGAATCACCAAAGATAGGCACCTCTGCCGCTTCCCTTCGATTGACAGGTGGGGAGCGGAGCAGTGCAGTCGAAAACAAAGCAAAGCAAAGTCGTCCTTAGGTGGTTGGTTGCACTCCGTCTTGAAGCAGTGCGCATTCTTTTGAAGTAAGTATGTGCGTGGTAAGTGGCAATTCGCTAAAGGCAGAGCTCATAATATGACGAGCAGTTTTCAGCTGAACATGTTGCAGCTGAGGCACAGGACAGTGCCTTCGCCGTTTTGCTTGAACACTTGCATGTGTGTGTCAGCAGGGAGTGCCTTTGAGCAGCAATGCATGTAAAGAGCCAGCACTTTCTTTCAGGCAAAGCCTCAGGCAATAGAAGTCATCTGTCCATCAGTCAGAAAGGGCTCTCGCCTGCTCCCTCATGCTCGTGGCGGCTGCGACGTTGCGCTCAAGTCGCTTCCCTTGCGCAGGCTCGAGCTCTTCTCGGCGTCTTTCACCATATCCATGGCTTCCAGTCCTGCCCTTGCTCGCCTGCTATTGCTCAGTAACGTCGATTGGAGCAAAGCATTGAAAGTGTTCAGTGAGCAGGCCAACCTGAAGCAGGAGATTTCTGCTGGTCGTGGAATAGCGAGGAGGCAAGTGATAAGGGGCTAGTCAGATGCAAACTGGGAGCTAATGCCAGACGTGAATGGGGAATTAGCTCAAATGGTAGAGCGCTCGCTTTGCATGTGAGAGGTAGCGGGATCAATGCCCGCATTCTCCACTTTTCTTTTGGCTCGGGTAATTGTTCAGACGCAAGAGTTGTGTCAGGTGTGGTGTGAGCCCATCTGCTTCTGAAGGTCACCGCAGGTTGAGGGACATCAAATCCTTTGGTGTGCTGTCTCAGCAAAACTTTCCGATTTTTGCATGAATGCAGCTGAAATGAAAGAAGGAAAAACTTCTATGCAAGTATCAACGCCTTCTCTAAGGATCGAACTCAGGACCTTCAGATTATGAGACTGACACGCTGCCTACTGCACTAAGAAGACACTTGCCAGCTTAGTAACTGGAGAATGTGACCAACTATGTTCGCTTCCGTGGCATCCAAAGCCAGAATGCAAAGATTGCAAAAATGCTCGAGCCAGGTAGGAGCCGAACCTGCAATCTTCTAATCCGTAGTCAGACGCGGTATCCATTGCGCCGCCGGCCCAGGCTGTGAAAAATAGCTGCGACATCAGGAAGTACACAAGACGGGCAGCATTGAAAGGCATGCGGCAGAGAATCACCAAAGATAGGCACCTCTGCCGCTTCCCTTCGATTGACAGGTGGGGAGCGGAGCAGTGCAGTCGAAAACAAAGCAAAGCAAAGTCGTCCTTAGGTGGTTGGTTGCACTCCGTCTTGAAGCAGTGCGCATTCTTTTGAAGTAAGTATGTGCGTGGTAAGTGGCAATTCGCTAAAGGCAGAGCTCATAATATGACGAGCAGTTTGCAGCTGAACATGTTGCAGCTGAGGCACAGGACAGTGCCTTCGCCGTTTTGCTTGAACACTTGCATGTGTGTGTCAGCAGGGAGTGCCTTTGAGCAGCAATGCATGTAAAGAGCCAGCACTTTCTTTCAGGCAAAGCCTCAGGCAATAGAAGTCATCTGTCCATCAGTCAGAAAGGGCTCTCGCCTGCTCCCTCTCGCTCGTGGCGGCTGCGACGTTGCGCTCAAGTCGCTTCCCTTGCGCAGGCTCGAGCTCTTCTCGGCGTCTTTCACCATATCCATGGCTTCCAGTCCTGCCCTTGCTCGCCTGCTATTTGCTCAGTAACGTCGATTGGAGCAAAGCATTGAAAGTGTTCAGTGAGCAGGCCAACCTGAAGCAGGAGATTTCTGCTGGTCGTGGAATAGCGAGGAGGCAAGTGATAAGGGGCTAGTCAGATGCAAACTGGGAGCTAATGCCAGACGTGAATGGGGAATTAGCTCAAATGGTAGAGCGCTCGCTTTGCATGTGAGAGGTAGCGGGATCAATGCCCGCATTCTCCACTTTTCTTTTGGCTCGGGTAATTGTTCAGACGCAAGAGTTGTGTCAGGTGTGGTGTGAGCCCATCTGCTTCTGAAGGTCACCGCAGGCTGAGGGACATCAAATCCTTTGGTGTGCTGTCGCAGCAAAACTTTCCGATTTTTGCATGAATGCAGCTGAAATGAAAGAAGGAAAAACTTCTATGCAAGTATCAACGCCTTCTCTAAGGATCAAACTCAGGACCTTCAGATTATGAGACTGACACGCTGCCTACTGCGCTAAGAAGACACTTGTCAGCTGAGTAACTGGAGAATGTGACCAACTATGTTCGCTTCCGTGGCATCCAAAGCCAGAATGCAAAGATTGCAAAAATGCTCGAGCCAGGTAGGAGCCGAACCTGCAATCTTCTAATCCGTAGTCAGACGCGTTATCCATTGCGCCGCCGGCCCAGGCTGTGAAAAATAGCTGCGACATCAGGAAGTACACAGGACGGGCAGCATTGAAAGGCATGCGGCAGAGAATCACCAAAGATAGGCACCTCTGCCGCTTCCCTTCGATTGACAGGTGGGGAGCGGAGCAGTGCAGTCGAAAACAAAGCAAAGCAAAGTCGTCCTTAGGTGGTTGGTTGCACTCCGTCTTGAAGCAGTGCGCATTCTTTTGAAGTAAGTATGTGCGTGGTAAGTGGCAATTCGCTAAAGGCAGAGCTCATAATATGACGAGCAGTTTGCAGCTGAACATGTTGCAGCTGAGGCACAGGACAGTGCCTTCGCCGTTTTGCTTGAACACTTGCATGTGTGTGTCAGCAGGGAGTGCCTTTGAGCAGCAATGCATGTAAAGAGCCAGCACTTTCTTTCAGGCAAAGCCTCAGGCAATAGAAGTCATCTGTCCATCAGTCAGAAAGGGCTCTCGCCTGCTCCCTCTCGCTCGTGGCGGCTGCGACGTTGCGCTCAAGTCGCTTCCCTTGCGCAGGCTCGAGCTCTTCTCGGCGTCTTTCACCATATCCATGGCTTCCAGTCCTGCCCTTGCTCGCCTGCTATTTGCTCAGTAACGTCGATTGGAGCAAAGCATTGAAAGTGTTCAGTGAGCAGGCCAACCTGAAGCAGGAGATTTCTGCTGGTCGTGGAATAGCGAGGAGGCAAGTGATAAGGGGCTAGTCAGATGCAAACTGGGAGCTAATGCCAGACGTGAATGGGGAATTAGCTCAAATGGTAGAGCGCTCGCTTTGCATGTGAGAGGTAGCGGGATCAATGCCCGCATTCTCCACTTTTCTTTTGGCTCGGGTAATTGTTCAGACGCAAGAGTTGTGTCAGGTGTGGTGTGAGCCCATCTGCTTCTGAAGGTCACCGCAGGCTGAGGGACATCAAATCCTTTGGTGTGCTGTCGCAGCAAAACTTTCCGATTTTTGCATGAATGCAGCTGAAATGAAAGAAGGAAAAACTTCTATGCAAGTATCAACGCCTTCTCTAAGGATCAAACTCAGGACCTTCAGATTATGAGACTGACACGCTGCCTACTGCGCTAAGAAGACACTTGTCAGCTGAGTAACTGGAGAATGTGACCAACTATGTTCGCTTCCGTGGCATCCAAAGCCAGAATGCAAAGATTGCAAAAATGCTCGAGCCAGGTAGGAGCCGAACCTGCAATCTTCTAATCCGTAGTCAGACGCGTTATCCATTGCGCCGCCGGCCCAGGCTGTGAAAAATAGCTGCGACATCAGGAAGTACACAGGACGGGCAGCATTGAAAGGCATGCGGCAGAGAATCACCAAAGATAGGCACCTCTGCCGCTTCCCTTCGATTGACAGGTGGGGAGCGGAGCAGTGCAGTCGAAAACAAAGCAAAGCAAAGTCGTCCTTAGGTGGTTGGTTGCACTCCGTCTTGAAGCAGTGCGCATTCTTTTGAAGTAAGTATGTGCGTGGTAAGTGGCAATTCGCTAAAGGCAGAGCTCATAATATGACGAGCAGTTTGCAGCTGAACATGTTGCAGCTGAGGCACAGGACAGTGCCTTCGCCGTTTTGCTTGAACACTTGCATGTGTGTGTCAGCAGGGAGTGCCTTTGAGCAGCAATGCATGTAAAGAGCCAGCACTTTCTTTCAGGCAAAGCCTCAGGCAATAGAAGTCATCTGTCCATCAGTCAGAAAGGGCTCTCGCCTGCTCCCTCACGCTCGTGGCGGCTGCGACGTTGCGCTCAAGTCGCTTCCCTTGCGCAGGCTCGAGCTCTTCTCGGCGTCTTTCACCATATCCATGGCTTCCAGTCCTGCCCTTGCTCGCCTGCTATTGCTCAGTAACGTCGATTGGAGCAAAGCATTGAAAGTGTTCAGTGAGCAGGCCAACCTGAAGCAGGAGATTTCTGCTGGTCGTGGAATAGCGAGGAGGCAAGTGATAAGGGGCTAGTCAGATGCAAACTGGGAGCTAATGCCAGACGTGAATGGGGAATTAGCTCAAATGGTAGAGCGCTCGCTTTGCATGTGAGAGGTAGCGGGATCAATGCCCGCATTCTCCACTTTTCTTTTGGCTCGGGTAATTGTTCAGACGCAAGAGTTGTGTCAGGTGTGGTGTGAGCCCATCTGCTTCTGAAGGTCACCGCAGGTTGAGGGACATCAAATCCTTTGGTGTGCTGTCTCAGCAAAACTTTCCGATTTTTGCATGAATGCAGCTGAAATGAAAGAAGGAAAAACTTCTATGCAAGTATCAACGCCTTCTCTAAGGATCGAACTCAGGACCTTCAGATTATGAGACTGACACGCTGCCTACTGCACTAAGAAGACACTTGCCAGCTTAGTAACTGGAGAATGTGACCAACTATGTTCGCTTCCGTGGCATCCAAAGCCAGAATGCAAAGATTGCAAAAATGCTCGAGCCAGGTAGGAGCCGAACCTGCAATCTTCTAATCCGTAGTCAGACGCGGTATCCATTGCGCCGCCGGCCCAAGCTGTGAAAAATAGCTGCGACATCAGGAAGTACACAAGACGGGCAGCATTGAAAGGCATGCGGCAGAGAATCACCAAAGATAGGCACCTCTGCCGCTTCCCTTCGATTGACAGGTGGGGAGCGGAGCAGTGCAGTCGAAAACAAAGCAAAGCAAAGTCGTCCTTAGGTGGTTGGTTGCACTCCGTCTTGAAGCAGTGCGCATTCTTTTGAAGTAAGTATGTGCGTGGTAAGTGGCAATTCGCTAAAGGCAGAGCTCATAATATGACGAGCAGTTTGCAGCTGAACATGTTGCAGCTGAGGCACAGGACAGTGCCTTCGCCGTTTTGCTTGAACACTTGCATGTGTGTGTCAGCAGGGAGTGCCTTTGAGCAGCAATGCATGTAAAGAGCCAGCACTTTCTTTCAGGCAAAGCCTCAGGCAATAGAAGTCATCTGTCCATCAGTCAGACAGGGCTCTCGCCTGCTCCCTCTCGCTCGTGGCGGCTGCGACGTTGCGCTCAAGTCGCTTCCCTTGCGCAGGCTCGAGCTCTTCTCGGCGTCTTTCACCATATCCATGGCTTCCAGTCCTGCCCTTGCTCGCCTGCTATTTGCTCAGTAACGTCGATTGGAGCAAAGCATTGAAAGTGTTCAGTGAGCAGGCCAACCTGAAGCAGGAGATTTCTGCTGGTCGTGGAATAGCGAGGAGGCAAGTGATAAGGGGCTAGTCAGATGCAAACTGGGAGCTAATGCCAGACGTGAATGGGGAATTAGCTCAAATGGTAGAGCGCTCGCTTTGCATGTGAGAGGTAGCGGGATCAATGCCCGCATTCTCCACTTTTCTTTTGGCTCGGGTAATTGTTCAGACGCAAGAGTTGTGTCAGGTGTGGTGTGAGCCCATCTGCTTCTGAAGGTCACCGCAGGCTGAGGGACATCAAATCCTTTGGTGTGCTGTCGCAGCAAAACTTTCCGATTTTTGCATGAATGCAGCTGAAATGAAAGAAGGAAAAACTTCTATGCAAGTATCAACGCCTTCTCTAAGGATCAAACTCAGGACCTTCAGATTATGAGACTGACACGCTGCCTACTGCGCTAAGAAGACACTTGTCAGCTGAGTAACTGGAGAATGTGACCAACTATGTTCGCTTCCGTGGCATCCAAAGCCAGAATGCAAAGATTGCAAAAATGCTCGAGCCAGGTAGGAGCCGAACCTGCAATCTTCTAATCCGTAGTCAGACGCGTTATCCATTGCACCGCCGGCCCAGGCTGTGAAAAATAGCTGCGACATCAGGAAGTACACAGGACGGGCAGCATTGAAAGGCACGCGGCAGAGAATCACCAAAGATAGGCACCTCTGCCGCTTCCCTTCGATTGACAGGTGGGGAGCGGAGCAGTGCAGTCGAAAACAAAGCAAAGCAAAGTCGTCCTTAGGTGGTTGGTTGCACTCCGTCTTGAAGCAGTGCGCATTCTTTTGAAGTAAGTATGTGCGTGGTAAGTGGCAATTCGCTAAAGGCAGAGCTCATAATATGACGAGCAGTTTTCAGCTGAACATGTTGCAGCTGAGGCACAGGACAGTGCCTTCGCCGTTTTGCTTGAACACTTGCATGTGTGTGTCAGCAGGGAGTGCCTTTGAGCAGCAATGCATGTAAAGAGCCAGCACTTTCTTTCAGGCAAAGCCTCAGGCAATAGAAGTCATCTGTCCATCAGTCAGAAAGGGCTCTCGCCTGCTCCCTCATGCTCGTGGCGGCTGCGACGTTGCGCTCAAGTCGCTTCCCTTGCGCAGGCTCGAGCTCTTCTCGGCGTCTTTCACCATATCCATGGCTTCCAGTCCTGCCCTTGCTCGCCTGCTATTGCTCAGTAACGTCGATTGGAGCAAAGCATTGAAAGTGTTCAGTGAGCAGGCCAACCTGAAGCAGGAGATTTCTGCTGGTCGTGGAATAGCGAGGAGGCAAGTGATAAGGGGCTAGTCAGATGCAAACTGGGAGCTAATGCCAGACGTGAATGGGGAATTAGCTCAAATGGTAGAGCGCTCGCTTTGCATGTGAGAGGTAGCGGGATCAATGCCCGCATTCTCCACTTTTCTTTTGGCTCGGGTAATTGTTCAGACGCAAGAGTTGTGTCAGGTGTGGTGTGAGCCCATCTGCTTCTGAAGGTCACCGCAGGTTGAGGGACATCAAATCCTTTGGTGTGCTGTCTCAGCAAAACTTTCCGATTTTTGCATGAATGCAGCTGAAATGAAAGAAGGAAAAACTTCTATGCAAGTATCAACGCCTTCTCTAAGGATCGAACTCAGGACCTTCAGATTATGAGACTGACACGCTGCCTACTGCACTAAGAAGACACTTGCCAGCTTAGTAACTGGAGAATGTGACCAACTATGTTCGCTTCCGTGGCATCCAAAGCCAGAATGCAAAGATTGCAAAAATGCTCGAGCCAGGTAGGAGCCGAACCTGCAATCTTCTAATCCGTAGTCAGACGCGGTATCCATTGCGCCGCCGGCCCAGGCTGTGAAAAATAGCTGCGACATCAGGAAGTACACAAGACGGGCAGCATTGAAAGGCATGCGGCAGAGAATCACCAAAGATAGGCACCTCTGCCGCTTCCCTTCGATTGACAGGTGGGGAGCGGAGCAGTGCAGTCGAAAACAAAGCAAAGCAAAGTCGTCCTTAGGTGGTTGGTTGCACTCCGTCTTGAAGCAGTGCGCATTCTTTTGAAGTAAGTATGTGCGTGGTAAGTGGCAATTCGCTAAAGGCAGAGCTCATAATATGACGAGCAGTTTGCAGCTGAACATGTTGCAGCTGAGGCACAGGACAGTGCCTTCGCCGTTTTGCTTGAACACTTGCATGTGTGTGTCAGCAGGGAGTGCCTTTGAGCAGCAATGCATGTAAAGAGCCAGCACTTTCTTTCAGGCAAAGCCTCAGGCAATAGAAGTCATCTGTCCATCAGTCAGAAAGGGCTCTCGCCTGCTCCCTCTCGCTCGTGGCGGCTGCGACGTTGCGCTCAAGTCGCTTCCCTTGCGCAGGCTCGAGCTCTTCTCGGCGTCTTTCACCATATCCATGGCTTCCAGTCCTGCCCTTGCTCGCCTGCTATTTGCTCAGTAACGTCGATTGGAGCAAAGCATTGAAAGTGTTCAGTGAGCAGGCCAACCTGAAGCAGGAGATTTCTGCTGGTCGTGGAATAGCGAGGAGGCAAGTGATAAGGGGCTAGTCAGATGCAAACTGGGAGCTAATGCCAGACGTGAATGGGGAATTAGCTCAAATGGTAGAGCGCTCGCTTTGCATGTGAGAGGTAGCGGGATCAATGCCCGCATTCTCCACTTTTCTTTTGGCTCGGGTAATTGTTCAGACGCAAGAGTTGTGTCAGGTGTGGTGTGAGCCCATCTGCTTCTGAAGGTCACCGCAGGCTGAGGGACATCAAATCCTTTGGTGTGCTGTCGCAGCAAAACTTTCCGATTTTTGCATGAATGCAGCTGAAATGAAAGAAGGAAAAACTTCTATGCAAGTATCAACGCCTTCTCTAAGGATCAAACTCAGGACCTTCAGATTATGAGACTGACACGCTGCCTACTGCGCTAAGAAGACACTTGTCAGCTGAGTAACTGGAGAATGTGACCAACTATGTTCGCTTCCGTGGCATCCAAAGCCAGAATGCAAAGATTGCAAAAATGCTCGAGCCAGGTAGGAGCCGAACCTGCAATCTTCTAATCCGTAGTCAGACGCGTTATCCATTGCGCCGCCGGCCCAGGCTGTGAAAAATAGCTGCGACATCAGGAAGTACACAGGACGGGCAGCATTGAAAGGCATGCGGCAGAGAATCACCAAAGATAGGCACCTCTGCCGCTTCCCTTCGATTGACAGGTGGGGAGCGGAGCAGTGCAGTCGAAAACAAAGCAAAGCAAAGTCGTCCTTAGGTGGTTGGTTGCACTCCGTCTTGAAGCAGTGCGCATTCTTTTGAAGTAAGTATGTGCGTGGTAAGTGGCAATTCGCTAAAGGCAGAGCTCATAATATGACGAGCAGTTTGCAGCTGAACATGTTGCAGCTGAGGCACAGGACAGTGCCTTCGCCGTTTTGCTTGAACACTTGCATGTGTGTGTCAGCAGGGAGTGCCTTTGAGCAGCAATGCATGTAAAGAGCCAGCACTTTCTTTCAGGCAAAGCCTCAGGCAATAGAAGTCATCTGTCCATCAGTCAGAAAGGGCTTTCGCCTGCTCCCTCTCGCTCGTGGCGGCTGCGACGTTGCGCTCAAGTCGCTTCCCTTGCGCAGGCTCGAGCTCTTCTCGGCGTCTTTCACCATATCCATGGCTTCCAGTCCTGCCCTTGCTCGCCTGCTATTGCTCAGTAACGTCGATTGGAGCAAAGCATTGAAAGTGTTCAGTGAGCAGGCCAACCTGAAGCAGGAGATTTCTGCTGGTCGTGGAATAGCGAGGAGGCAAGTGATAAGGGGCTAGTCAGATGCAAACTGGGAGCTAATGCCAGACGTGAATGGGGAATTAGCTCAAATGGTAGAGCGCTCGCTTTGCATGTGAGAGGTAGCGGGATCAATGCCCGCATTCTCCACTTTTCTTTTGGCTCGGGTAATTGTTCAGACGCAAGAGTTGTGTCAGGTGTGGTGTGAGCCCATCTGCTTCTGAAGGTCACCGCAGGTTGAGGGACATCAAATCCTTTGGTGTGCTGTCTCAGCAAAACTTTCCGATTTTTGCATGAATGCAGCTGAAATGAAAGAAGGAAAAACTTCTATGCAAGTATCAACGCCTTCTCTAAGGATCGAACTCAGGACCTTCAGATTATGAGACTGACACGCTGCCTACTGCACTAAGAAGACACTTGCCAGCTTAGTAACTGGAGAATGTGACCAACTATGTTCGCTTCCGTGGCATCCAAAGCCAGAATGCAAAGATTGCAAAAATGCTCGAGCCAGGTAGGAGCCGAACCTGCAATCTTCTAATCCGTAGTCAGACGCGGTATCCATTGCGCCGCCGGCCCAGGCTGTGAAAAATAGCTGCGACATCAGGAAGTACACAAGACGGGCAGCATTGAAAGGCATGCGGCAGAGAATCACCAAAGATAGGCACCTCTGCCGCTTCCCTTCGATTGACAGGTGGGGAGCGGAGCAGTGCAGTCGAAAACAAAGCAAAGCAAAGTCGTCCTTAGGTGGTTGGTTGCACTCCGTCTTGAAGCAGTGCGCATTCTTTTGAAGTAAGTATGTGCGTGGTAAGTGGCAATTCGCTAAAGGCAGAGCTCATAATATGACGAGCAGTTTGCAGCTGAACATGTTGCAGCTGAGGCACAGGACAGTGCCTTCGCCGTTTTGCTTGAACACTTGCATGTGTGTGTCAGCAGGGAGTGCCTTTGAGCAGCAATGCATGTAAAGAGCCAGCACTTTCTTTCAGGCAAAGCCTCAGGCAATAGAAGTCATCTGTCCATCAGTCAGAAAGGGCTCTCGCCTGCTCCCTCTCGCTCGTGGCGGCTGCGACGTTGCGCTCAAGTCGCTTCCCTTGCGCAGGCTCGAGCTCTTCTCGGCGTCTTTCACCATATCCATGGCTTCCAGTCCTGCCCTTGCTCGCCTGCTATTTGCTCAGTAACGTCGATTGGAGCAAAGCATTGAAAGTGTTCAGTGAGCAGGCCAACCTGAAGCAGGAGATTTCTGCTGGTCGTGGAATAGCGAGGAGGCAAGTGATAAGGGGCTAGTCAGATGCAAACTGGGAGCTAATGCCAGACGTGAATGGGGAATTAGCTCAAATGGTAGAGCGCTCGCTTTGCATGTGAGAGGTAGCGGGATCAATGCCCGCATTCTCCACTTTTCTTTTGGCTCGGGTAATTGTTCAGACGCAAGAGTTGTGTCAGGTGTGGTGTGAGCCCATCTGCTTCTGAAGGTCACCGCAGGCTGAGGGACATCAAATCCTTTGGTGTGCTGTCGCAGCAAAACTTTCCGATTTTTGCATGAATGCAGCTGAAATGAAAGAAGGAAAAACTTCTATGCAAGTATCAACGCCTTCTCTAAGGATCAAACTCAGGACCTTCAGATTATGAGACTGACACGCTGCCTACTGCGCTAAGAAGACACTTGTCAGCTGAGTAACTGGAGAATGTGACCAACTATGTTCGCTTCCGTGGCATCCAAAGCCAGAATGCAAAGATTGCAAAAATGCTCGAGCCAGGTAGGAGCCGAACCTGCAATCTTCTAATCCGTAGTCAGACGCGTTATCCATTGCGCCGCCGGCCCAGGCTGTGAAAAATAGCTGCGACATCAGGAAGTACACAGGACGGGCAGCATTGAAAGGCATGCGGCAGAGAATCACCAAAGATAGGCACCTCTGCCGCTTCCCTTCGATTGACAGGTGGGGAGCGGAGCAGTGCAGTCGAAAACAAAGCAAAGCAAAGTCGTCCTTAGGTGGTTGGTTGCACTCCGTCTTGAAGCAGTGCGCATTCTTTTGAAGTAAGTATGTGCGTGGTAAGTGGCAATTCGCTAAAGGCAGAGCTCATAATATGACGAGCAGTTTGCAGCTGAACATGTTGCAGCTGAGGCACAGGACAGTGCCTTCGCCGTTTTGCTTGAACACTTGCATGTGTGTGTCAGCAGGGAGTGCCTTTGAGCAGCAATGCATGTAAAGAGCCAGCACTTTCTTTCAGGCAAAGCCTCAGGCAATAGAAGTCATCTGTCCATCAGTCAGAAAGGGCTTTCGCCTGCTCCCTCTCGCTCGTGGCGGCTGCGACGTTGCGCTCAAGTCGCTTCCCTTGCGCAGGCTCGAGCTCTTCTCGGCGTCTTTCACCATATCCATGGCTTCCAGTCCTGCCCTTGCTCGCCTGCTATTGCTCAGTAACGTCGATTGGAGCAAAGCATTGAAAGTGTTCAGTGAGCAGGCCAACCTGAAGCAGGAGATTTCTGCTGGTCGTGGAATAGCGAGGAGGCAAGTGATAAGGGGCTAGTCAGATGCAAACTGGGAGCTAATGCCAGACGTGAATGGGGAATTAGCTCAAATGGTAGAGCGCTCGCTTTGCATGTGAGAGGTAGCGGGATCAATGCCCGCATTCTCCACTTTTCTTTTGGCTCGGGTAATTGTTCAGACGCAAGAGTTGTGTCAGGTGTGGTGTGAGCCCATCTGCTTCTGAAGGTCACCGCAGGTTGAGGGACATCAAATCCTTTGGTGTGCTGTCTCAGCAAAACTTTCCGATTTTTGCATGAATGCAGCTGAAATGAAAGAAGGAAAAACTTCTATGCAAGTATCAACGCCTTCTCTAAGGATCGAACTCAGGACCTTCAGATTATGAGACTGACACGCTGCCTACTGCACTAAGAAGACACTTGCCAGCTTAGTAACTGGAGAATGTGACCAACTATGTTCGCTTCCGTGGCATCCAAAGCCAGAATGCAAAGATTGCAAAAATGCTCGAGCCAGGTAGGAGCCGAACCTGCAATCTTCTAATCCGTAGTCAGACGCGGTATCCATTGCGCCGCCGGCCCAGGCTGTGAAAAATAGCTGCGACATCAGGAAGTACACAAGACGGGCAGCATTGAAAGGCATGCGGCAGAGAATCACCAAAGATAGGCACCTCTGCCGCTTCCCTTCGATTGAGAGGTGGGGAGCGGAGCAGTGCAGTCGAAAACAAAGCAAAGCAAAGTCGTCCTTAGGTGGTTGGTTGCACTCCGTCTTGAAGCAGTGCGCATTCTTTTGAAGTAAGTATGTGCGTGGTAAGTGGCAATTCGCTAAAGGCAGAGCTCATAATATGACGAGCAGTTTGCAGCTGAACATGTTGCAGCTGAGGCACAGGACAGTGCCTTCGCCGTTTTGCTTGAACACTTGCATGTGTGTGTCAGCAGGGAGTGCCTTTGAGCAGCAATGCATGTAAAGAGCCAGCACTTTCTTTCAGGCAAAGCCTCAGGCAATAGAAGTCATCTGTCCATCAGTCAGAAAGGGCTCTCGCCTGCTCCCTCTCGCTCGTGGCGGCTGCGACGTTGCGCTCAAGTCGCTTCCCTTGCGCAGGCTCGAGCTCTTCTCGGCGTCTTTCACCATATCCATGGCTTCCAGTCCTGCCCTTGCTCGCCTGCTATTTGCTCAGTAACGTCGATTGGAGCAAAGCATTGAAAGTGTTCAGTGAGCAGGCCAACCTGAAGCAGGAGATTTCTGCTGGTCGTGGAATAGCGAGGAGGCAAGTGATAAGGGGCTAGTCAGATGCAAACTGGGAGCTAATGCCAGACGTGAATGGGGAATTAGCTCAAATGGTAGAGCGCTCGCTTTGCATGTGAGAGGTAGCGGGATCAATGCCCGCATTCTCCACTTTTCTTTTGGCTCGGGTAATTGTTCAGACGCAAGAGTTGTGTCAGGTGTGGTGTGAGCCCATCTGCTTCTGAAGGTCACCGCAGGCTGAGGGACATCAAATCCTTTGGTGTGCTGTCGCAGCAAAACTTTCCGATTTTTGCATGAATGCAGCTGAAATGAAAGAAGGAAAAACTTCTATGCAAGTATCAACGCCTTCTCTAAGGATCAAACTCAGGACCTTCAGATTATGAGACTGACACGCTGCCTACTGCGCTAAGAAGACACTTGTCAGCTGAGTAACTGGAGAATGTGACCAACTATGTTCGCTTCCGTGGCATCCAAAGCCAGAATGCAAAGATTGCAAAAATGCTCGAGCCAGGTAGGAGCCGAACCTGCAATCTTCTAATCCGTAGTCAGACGCGTTATCCATTGCACCGCCAGCCCAGGCTGTGAAAAATAGCTGCGACATCAGGAAGTACACAGGACGGGCAGCATTGAAAGGCACGCGGCAGAGAATCACCAAAGATAGGCACCTCTGCCGCTTCCCTTCGATTGACAGGTGGGGAGCGGAGCAGTGCAGTCGAAAACAAAGCAAAGCAAAGTCGTCCTTAGGTGGTTGGTTGCACTCCGTCTTGAAGCAGTGCGCATTCTTTTGAAGTAAGTATGTGCGTGGTAAGTGGCAATTCGCTAAAGGCAGAGCTCATAATATGACGAGCAGTTTTCAGCTGAACATGTTGCAGCTGAGGCACAGGACAGTGCCTTCGCCGTTTTGCTTGAACACTTGCATGTGTGTGTCAGCAGGGAGTGCCTTTGAGCAGCAATGCATGTAAAGAGCCAGCACTTTCTTTCAGGCAAAGCCTCAGGCAATAGAAGTCATCTGTCCATCAGTCAGAAAGGGCTCTCGCCTGCTCCCTCATGCTCGTGGCGGCTGCGACGTTGCGCTCAAGTCGCTTCCCTTGCGCAGGCTCGAGCTCTTCTCGGCGTCTTTCACCATATCCATGGCTTCCAGTCCTGCCCTTGCTCGCCTGCTATTGCTCAGTAACGTCGATTGGAGCAAAGCATTGAAAGTGTTCAGTGAGCAGGCCAACCTGAAGCAGGAGATTTCTGCTGGTCGTGGAATAGCGAGGAGGCAAGTGATAAGGGGCTAGTCAGATGCAAACTGGGAGCTAATGCCAGACGTGAATGGGGAATTAGCTCAAATGGTAGAGCGCTCGCTTTGCATGTGAGAGGTAGCGGGATCAATGCCCGCATTCTCCACTTTTCTTTTGGCTCGGGTAATTGTTCAGACGCAAGAGTTGTGTCAGGTGTGGTGTGAGCCCATCTGCTTCTGAAGGTCACCGCAGGTTGAGGGACATCAAATCCTTTGGTGTGCTGTCTCAGCAAAACTTTCCGATTTTTGCATGAATGCAGCTGAAATGAAAGAAGGAAAAACTTCTATGCAAGTATCAACGCCTTCTCTAAGGATCGAACTCAGGACCTTCAGATTATGAGACTGACACGCTGCCTACTGCACTAAGAAGACACTTGCCAGCTTAGTAACTGGAGAATGTGACCAACTATGTTCGCTTCCGTGGCATCCAAAGCCAGAATGCAAAGATTGCAAAAATGCTCGAGCCAGGTAGGAGCCGAACCTGCAATCTTCTAATCCGTAGTCAGACGCGGTATCCATTGCGCCGCCGGCCCAGGCTGTGAAAAATAGCTGCGACATCAGGAAGTACACAAGACGGGCAGCATTGAAAGGCATGCGGCAGAGAATCACCAAAGATAGGCACCTCTGCCGCTTCCCTTCGATTGACAGGTGGGGAGCGGAGCAGTGCAGTCGAAAACAAAGCAAAGCAAAGTCGTCCTTAGGTGGTTGGTTGCACTCCGTCTTGAAGCAGTGCGCATTCTTTTGAAGTAAGTATGTGCGTGGTAAGTGGCAATTCGCTAAAGGCAGAGCTCATAATATGACGAGCAGTTTGCAGCTGAACATGTTGCAGCTGAGGCACAGGACAGTGCCTTCGCCGTTTTGCTTGAACACTTGCATGTGTGTGTCAGCAGGGAGTGCCTTTGAGCAGCAATGCATGTAAAGAGCCAGCACTTTCTTTCAGGCAAAGCCTCAGGCAATAGAAGTCATCTGTCCATCAGTCAGAAAGGGCTTTCGCCTGCTCCCTCTCGCTCGTGGCGGCTGCGACGTTGCGCTCAAGTCGCTTCCCTTGCGCAGGCTCGAGCTCTTCTCGGCGTCTTTCACCATATCCATGGCTTCCAGTCCTGCCCTTGCTCGCCTGCTATTGCTCAGTAACGTCGATTGGAGCAAAGCATTGAAAGTGTTCAGTGAGCAGGCCAACCTGAAGCAGGAGATTTCTGCTGGTCGTGGAATAGCGAGGAGGCAAGTGATAAGGGGCTAGTCAGATGCAAACTGGGAGCTAATGCCAGACGTGAATGGGGAATTAGCTCAAATGGTAGAGCGCTCGCTTTGCATGTGAGAGGTAGCGGGATCAATGCCCGCATTCTCCACTTTTCTTTTGGCTCGGGTAATTGTTCAGACGCAAGAGTTGTGTCAGGTGTGGTGTGAGCCCATCTGCTTCTGAAGGTCACCGCAGGTTGAGGGACATCAAATCCTTTGGTGTGCTGTCTCAGCAAAACTTTCCGATTTTTGCATGAATGCAGCTGAAATGAAAGAAGGAAAAACTTCTATGCAAGTATCAACGCCTTCTCTAAGGATCGAACTCAGGACCTTCAGATTATGAGACTGACACGCTGCCTACTGCACTAAGAAGACACTTGCCAGCTTAGTAACTGGAGAATGTGACCAACTATGTTCGCTTCCGTGGCATCCAAAGCCAGAATGCAAAGATTGCAAAAATGCTCGAGCCAGGTAGGAGCCGAACCTGCAATCTTCTAATCCGTAGTCAGACGCGGTATCCATTGCGCCGCCGGCCCAGGCTGTGAAAAATAGCTGCGACATCAGGAAGTACACAAGACGGGCAGCATTGAAAGGCATGCGGCAGAGAATCACCAAAGATAGGCACCTCTGCCGCTTCCCTTCGATTGACAGGTGGGGAGCGGAGCAGTGCAGTCGAAAACAAAGCAAAGCAAAGTCGTCCTTAGGTGGTTGGTTGCACTCCGTCTTGAAGCAGTGCGCATTCTTTTGAAGTAAGTATGTGCGTGGTAAGTGGCAATTCGCTAAAGGCAGAGCTCATAATATGACGAGCAGTTTGCAGCTGAACATGTTGCAGCTGAGGCACAGGACAGTGCCTTCGCCGTTTTGCTTGAACACTTGCATGTGTGTGTCAGCAGGGAGTGCCTTTGAGCAGCAATGCATGTAAAGAGCCAGCACTTTCTTTCAGGCAAAGCCTCAGGCAATAGAAGTCATCTGTCCATCAGTCAGAAAGGGCTCTCGCCTGCTCCCTCTCGCTCGTGGCGGCTGCGACGTTGCGCTCAAGTCGCTTCCCTTGCGCAGGCTCGAGCTCTTCTCGGCGTCTTTCACCATATCCATGGCTTCCAGTCCTGCCCTTGCTCGCCTGCTATTTGCTCAGTAACGTCGATTGGAGCAAAGCATTGAAAGTGTTCAGTGAGCAGGCCAACCTGAAGCAGGAGATTTCTGCTGGTCGTGGAATAGCGAGGAGGCAAGTGATAAGGGGCTAGTCAGATGCAAACTGGGAGCTAATGCCAGACGTGAATGGGGAATTAGCTCAAATGGTAGAGCGCTCGCTTTGCATGTGAGAGGTAGCGGGATCAATGCCCGCATTCTCCACTTTTCTTTTGGCTCGGGTAATTGTTCAGACGCAAGAGTTGTGTCAGGTGTGGTGTGAGCCCATCTGCTTCTGAAGGTCACCGCAGGCTGAGGGACATCAAATCCTTTGGTGTGCTGTCGCAGCAAAACTTTCCGATTTTTGCATGAATGCAGCTGAAATGAAAGAAGGAAAAACTTCTATGCAAGTATCAACACCTTCTCTAAGGATCAAACTCAGGACCTTCAGATTATGAGACTGACACGCTGCCTACTGCGCTAAGAAGACACTTGTCAGCTGAGTAACTGGAGAATGTGACCAACTATGTTCGCTTCCGTGGCATCCAAAGCCAGAATGCAAAGATTGCAAAAATGCTCGAGCCAGGTAGGAGCCGAACCTGCAATCTTCTAATCCGTAGTCAGACGCGTTATCCATTGCGCCGCCGGCCCAGGCTGTGAAAAATAGCTGCGACATCAGGAAGTACACAGGACGGGCAGCATTGAAAGGCATGCGGCAGAGAATCACCAAAGATAGGCACCTCTGCCGCTTCCCTTCGATTGACAGGTGGGGAGCGGAGCAGTGCAGTCGAAAACAAAGCAAAGCAAAGTCGTCCTTAGGTGGTTGGTTGCACTCCGTCTTGAAGCAGTGCGCATTCTTTTGAAGTAAGTATGTGCGTGGTAAGTGGCAATTCGCTAAAGGCAGAGCTCATAATATGACGAGCAGTTTGCAGCTGAACATGTTGCAGCTGAGGCACAGGACAGTGCCTTCGCCGTTTTGCTTGAACACTTGCATGTGTGTGTCAGCAGGGAGTGCCTTTGAGCAGCAATGCATGTAAAGAGCCAGCACTTTCTTTCAGGCAAAGCCTCAGGCAATAGAAGTCATCTGTCCATCAGTCAGAAAGGGCTTTCGCCTGCTCCCTCTCGCTCGTGGCGGCTGCGACGTTGCGCTCAAGTCGCTTCCCTTGCGCAGGCTCGAGCTCTTCTCGGCGTCTTTCACCATATCCATGGCTTCCAGTCCTGCCCTTGCTCGCCTGCTATTGCTCAGTAACGTCGATTGGAGCAAAGCATTGAAAGTGTTCAGTGAGCAGGCCAACCTGAAGCAGGAGATTTCTGCTGGTCGTGGAATAGCGAGGAGGCAAGTGATAAGGGGCTAGTCAGATGCAAACTGGGAGCTAATGCCAGACGTGAATGGGGAATTAGCTCAAATGGTAGAGCGCTCGCTTTGCATGTGAGAGGTAGCGGGATCAATGCCCGCATTCTCCACTTTTCTTTTGGCTCGGGTAATTGTTCAGACGCAAGAGTTGTGTCAGGTGTGGTGTGAGCCCATCTGCTTCTGAAGGTCACCGCAGGTTGAGGGACATCAAATCCTTTGGTGTGCTGTCTCAGCAAAACTTTCCGATTTTTGCATGAATGCAGCTGAAATGAAAGAAGGAAAAACTTCTATGCAAGTATCAACGCCTTCTCTAAGGATCGAACTCAGGACCTTCAGATTATGAGACTGACACGCTGCCTACTGCACTAAGAAGACACTTGCCAGCTTAGTAACTGGAGAATGTGACCAACTATGTTCGCTTCCGTGGCATCCAAAGCCAGAATGCAAAGATTGCAAAAATGCTCGAGCCAGGTAGGAGCCGAACCTGCAATCTTCTAATCCGTAGTCAGACGCGGTATCCATTGCGCCGCCGGCCCAGGCTGTGAAAAATAGCTGCGACATCAGGAAGTACACAAGACGGGCAGCATTGAAAGGCATGCGGCAGAGAATCACCAAAGATAGGCACCTCTGCCGCTTCCCTTCGATTGACAGGTGGGGAGCGGAGCAGTGCAGTCGAAAACAAAGCAAAGCAAAGTCGTCCTTAGGTGGTTGGTTGCACTCCGTCTTGAAGCAGTGCGCATTCTTTTGAAGTAAGTATGTGCGTGGTAAGTAGCAATTCGCTAAAGGCAGAGCTCATAATATGACGAGCAGTTTGCAGCTGAACATGTTGCAGCTGAGGCACAGGACAGTGCCTTCGCCGTTTTGCTTGAACACTTGCATGTGTGTGTCAGCAGGGAGTGCCTTTGAGCAGCAATGCATGTAAAGAGCCAGCACTTTCTTTCAGGCAAAGCCTCAGGCAATAGAAGTCATCTGTCCATCAGTCAGAAAGGGCTTTCGCCTGCTCCCTCTCGCTCGTGGCGGCTGCGACGTTGCGCTCAAGTCGCTTCCCTTGCGCAGGCTCGAGCTCTTCTCGGCGTCTTTCACCATATCCATGGCTTCCAGTCCTGCCCTTGCTCGCCTGCTATTGCTCAGTAACGTCGATTGGAGCAAAGCATTGAAAGTGTTCAGTGAGCAGGCCAACCTGAAGCAGGAGATTTCTGCTGGTCGTGGAATAGCGAGGAGGCAAGTGATAAGGGGCTAGTCAGATGCAAACTGGGAGCTAATGCCAGACGTGAATGGGGAATTAGCTCAAATGGTAGAGCGCTCGCTTTGCATGTGAGAGGTAGCGGGATCAATGCCCGCATTCTCCACTTTTCTTTTGGCTCGGGTAATTGTTCAGACGCAAGAGTTGTGTCAGGTGTGGTGTGAGCCCATCTGCTTCTGAAGGTCACCGCAGGTTGAGGGACATCAAATCCTTTGGTGTGCTGTCTCAGCAAAACTTTCCGATTTTTGCATGAATGCAGCTGAAATGAAAGAAGGAAAAACTTCTATGCAAGTATCAACGCCTTCTCTAAGGATCGAACTCAGGACCTTCAGATTATGAGACTGACACGCTGCCTACTGCACTAAGAAGACACTTGCCAGCTTAGTAACTGGAGAATGTGACCAACTATGTTCGCTTCCGTGGCATCCAAAGCCAGAATGCAAAGATTGCAAAAATGCTCGAGCCAGGTAGGAGCCGAACCTGCAATCTTCTAATCCGTAGTCAGACGCGGTATCCATTGCGCCGCCGGCCCAGGCTGTGAAAAATAGCTGCGACATCAGGAAGTACACAAGACGGGCAGCATTGAAAGGCATGCGGCAGAGAATCACCAAAGATAGGCACCTCTGCCGCTTCCCTTCGATTGACAGGTGGGGAGCGGAGCAGTGCAGTCGAAAACAAAGCAAAGCAAAGTCGTCCTTAGGTGGTTGGTTGCACTCCGTCTTGAAGCAGTGCGCATTCTTTTGAAGTAAGTATGTGCGTGGTAAGTGGCAATTCGCTAAAGGCAGAGCTCATAATATGACGAGCAGTTTGCAGCTGAACATGTTGCAGCTGAGGCACAGGACAGTGCCTTCGCCGTTTTGCTTGAACACTTGCATGTGTGTGTCAGCAGGGAGTGCCTTTGAGCAGCAATGCATGTAAAGAGCCAGCACTTTCTTTCAGGCAAAGCCTCAGGCAATAGAAGTCATCTGTCCATCAGTCAGAAAGGGCTTTCGCCTGCTCCCTCTCGCTCGTGGCGGCTGCGACGTTGCGCTCAAGTCGCTTCCCTTGCGCAGGCTCGAGCTCTTCTCGGCGTCTTTCACCATATCCATGGCTTCCAGTCCTGCCCTTGCTCGCCTGCTATTGCTCAGTAACGTCGATTGGAGCAAAGCATTGAAAGTGTTCAGTGAGCAGGCCAACCTGAAGCAGGAGATTTCTGCTGGTCGTGGAATAGCGAGGAGGCAAGTGATAAGGGGCTAGTCAGATGCAAACTGGGAGCTAATGCCAGACATGAATGGGGAATTAGCTCAAATGGTAGAGCGCTCGCTTTGCATGTGAGAGGTAGCGGGATCAATGCCCGCATTCTCCACTTTTCTTTTGGCTCGGGTAATTGTTCAGACGCAAGAGTTGTGTCAGGTGTGGTGTGAGCCCATCTGCTTCTGAAGGTCACCGCAGGCTGAGGGACATCAAATCCTTTGGTGTGCTGTCGCAGCAAAACTTTCCGATTTTTGCATGAATGCAGCTGAAATGAAAGAAGGAAAAACTTCTATGCAAGTATCAATGCCTTCTCTAAGGATCGAACTCAGGACCTTCAGATTCTGAGACTGACACGCTGCCTACTGCGCTAAGAAGACACTTGCCAGCTTAGTAACTGGAGAATGTGACCAACTATGTTCGCTTCCGTGGCATCCAAAGCCAGAATGCAAAGATTGCAAAAATGCTCGAGCCAGGTAGGAGCCGAACCTGCAATCTTCTAATCCGTAGTCAGACGCGTTATCCATTGCACCGCCGGCCCAGGCTGTGAAAAATAGCTGCGACATCAGGAAGTACACAGGACGGGCAGCATTGAAAGGCACGCGGCAGAGAATCACCAAAGATAGGCACCTCTGCCGCTTCCCTTCGATTGACAGGTGGGGAGCGGAGCAGTGCAGTCGAAAACAAAGCAAAGCAAAGTCGTCCTTAGGTGGTTGGTTGCACTCCGTCTTGAAGCAGTGCGCATTCTTTTGAAGTAAGTATGTGCGTGGTAAGTGGCAATTCGCTAAAGGCAGAGCTCATAATATGACGAGCAGTTTTCAGCTGAACATGTTGCAGCTGAGGCACAGGACAGTGCCTTCGCCGTTTTGCTTGAACACTTGCATGTGTGTGTCAGCAGGGAGTGCCTTTGAGCAGCAATGCATGTAAAGAGCCAGCACTTTCTTTCAGGCAAAGCCTCAGGCAATAGAAGTCATCTGTCCATCAGTCAGAAAGGGCTCTCGCCTGCTCCCTCATGCTCGTGGCGGCTGCGACGTTGCGCTCAAGTCGCTTCCCTTGCGCAGGCTCGAGCTCTTCTCGGCGTCTTTCACCATATCCATGGCTTCCAGTCCTGCCCTTGCTCGCCTGCTATTGCTCAGTAACGTCGATTGGAGCAAAGCATTGAAAGTGTTCAGTGAGCAGGCCAACCTGAAGCAGGAGATTTCTGCTGGTCGTGGAATAGCGAGGAGGCAAGTGATAAGGGGCTAGTCAGATGCAAACTGGGAGCTAATGCCAGACGTGAATGGGGAATTAGCTCAAATGGTAGAGCGCTCGCTTTGCATGTGAGAGGTAGCGCGATCAATGCCCGCATTCTCCACTTTTCTTTTGGCTCGGGTAATTGTTCAGACGCAAGAGTTGTGTCAGGTGTGGTGTGAGCCCATCTGCTTCTGAAGGTCACCGCAGGTTGAGGGACATCAAATCCTTTGGTGTGCTGTCTCAGCAAAACTTTCCGATTTTTGCATGAATGCAGCTGAAATGAAAGAAGGAAAAACTTCTATGCAAGTATCAACGCCTTCTCTAAGGATCGAACTCAGGACCTTCAGATTATGAGACTGACACGCTGCCTACTGCACTAAGAAGACACTTGCCAGCTTAGTAACTGGAGAATGTGACCAACTATGTTCGCTTCCGTGGCATCCAAAGCCAGAATGCAAAGATTGCAAAAATGCTCGAGCCAGGTAGGAGCCGAACCTGCAATCTTCTAATCCGTAGTCAGACGCGGTATCCATTGCGCCGCCGGCCCAGGCTGTGAAAAATAGCTGCGACATCAGGAAGTACACAAGACGGGCAGCATTGAAAGGCATGCGGCAGAGAATCACCAAAGATAGGCACCTCTGCCGCTTCCCTTCGATTGACAGGTGGGGAGCGGAGCAGTGCAGTCGAAAACAAAGCAAAGCAAAGTCGTCCTTAGGTGGTTGGTTGCACTCCGTCTTGAAGCAGTGCGCATTCTTTTGAAGTAAGTATGTGCGTGGTAAGTGGCAATTCGCTAAAGGCAGAGCTCATAATATGACGAGCAGTTTGCAGCTGAACATGTTGCAGCTGAGGCACAGGACAGTGCCTTCGCCGTTTTGCTTGAACACTTGCATGTGTGTGTCAGCAGGGAGTGCCTTTGAGCAGCAATGCATGTAAAGAGCCAGCACTTTCTTTCAGGCAAAGCCTCAGGCAATAGAAGTCATCTGTCCATCAGTCAGAAAGGGCTTTCGCCTGCTCCCTCTCGCTCGTGGCGGCTGCGACGTTGCGCTCAAGTCGCTTCCCTTGCGCAGGCTCGAGCTCTTCTCGGCGTCTTTCACCATATCCATGGCTTCCAGTCCTGCCCTTGCTCGCCTGCTATTGCTCAGTAACGTCGATTGGAGCAAAGCATTGAAAGTGTTCAGTGAGCAGGCCAACCTGAAGCAGGAGATTTCTGCTGGTCGTGGAATAGCGAGGAGGCAAGTGATAAGGGGCTAGTCAGATGCAAACTGGGAGCTAATGCCAGACATGAATGGGGAATTAGCTCAAATGGTAGAGCGCTCGCTTTGCATGTGAGAGGTAGCGGGATCAATGCCCGCATTCTCCACTTTTCTTTTGGCTCGGGTAATTGTTCAGACGCAAGAGTTGTGTCAGGTGTGGTGTGAGCCCATCTGCTTCTGAAGGTCACCGCAGGCTGAGGGACATCAAATCCTTTGGTGTGCTGTCGCAGCAAAACTTTCCGATTTTTGCATGAATGCAGCTGAAATGAAAGAAGGAAAAACTTCTATGCAAGTATCAATGCCTTCGCTAAGGATCGAACTCAGGACCTTCAGATTCTGAGACTGACACGCTGCCTACTGCGCTAAGAAGACACTTGCCAGCTTAGTAACTGGAGAATGTGACCAACTATGTTCGCTTCCGTGGCATCCAAAGCCAGAATGCAAAGATTGCAAAAATGCTCGAGCCAGGTAGGAGCCGAACCTGCAATCTTCTAATCCGTAGTCAGACGCGTTATCCATTGCACCGCCGGCCCAGGCTGTGAAAAATAGCTGCGACATCAGGAAGTACACAGGACGGGCAGCATTGAAAGGCACGCGGCAGAGAATCACCAAAGATAGGCACCTCTGCCGCTTCCCTTCGATTGACAGGTGGGGAGCGGAGCAGTGCAGTCGAAAACAAAGCAAAGCAAAGTCGTCCTTAGGTGGTTGGTTGCACTCCGTCTTGAAGCAGTGCGCATTCTTTTGAAGTAAGTATGTGCGTGGTAAGTGGCAATTCGCTAAAGGCAGAGCTCATAATATGACGAGCAGTTTTCAGCTGAACATGTTGCAGCTGAGGCACAGGACAGTGCCTTCGCCGTTTTGCTTGAACACTTGCATGTGTGTGTCAGCAGGGAGTGCCTTTGAGCAGCAATGCATGTAAAGAGCCAGCACTTTCTTTCAGGCAAAGCCTCAGGCAATAGAAGTCATCTGTCCATCAGTCAGAAAGGGCTCTCGCCTGCTCCCTCACGCTCGTGGCGGCTGCGACGTTGCGCTCAAGTCGCTTCCCTTGCGCAGGCTCGAGCTCTTCTCGGCGTCTTTCACCATATCCATGGCTTCCAGTCCTGCCCTTGCTCGCCTGCTATTGCTCAGTAACGTCGATTGGAGCAAAGCATTGAAAGTGTTCAGTGAGCAGGCCAACCTGAAGCAGGAGATTTCTGCTGGTCGTGGAATAGCGAGGAGGCAAGTGATAAGGGGCTAGTCAGATGCAAACTGGGAGCTAATGCCAGACGTGAATGGGGAATTAGCTCAAATGGTAGAGCGCTCGCTTTGCATGTGAGAGGTAGCGGGATCAATGCCCGCATTCTCCACTTTTCTTTTGGCTCGGGTAATTGTTCAGACGCAAGAGTTGTGTCAGGTGTGGTGTGAGCCCATCTGCTTCTGAAGGTCACCGCAGGTTGAGGGACATCAAATCCTTTGGTGTGCTGTCTCAGCAAAACTTTCCGATTTTTGCATGAATGCAGCTGAAATGAAAGAAGGAAAAACTTCTATGCAAGTATCAACGCCTTCTCTAAGGATCGAACTCAGGACCTTCAGATTATGAGACTGACACGCTGCCTACTGCACTAAGAAGACACTTGCCAGCTTAGTAACTGGAGAATGTGACCAACTATGTTCGCTTCCGTGGCATCCAAAGCCAGAATGCAAAGATTGCAAAAATGCTCGAGCCAGGTAGGAGCCGAACCTGCAATCTTCTAATCCGTAGTCAGACGCGGTATCCATTGCGCCGCCGGCCCAGGCTGTGAAAAATAGCTGCGACATCAGGAAGTACACAAGACGGGCAGCATTGAAAGGCATGCGGCAGAGAATCACCAAAGATAGGCACCTCTGCCGCTTCCCTTCGATTGACAGGTGGGGAGCGGAGCAGTGCAGTCGAAAACAAAGCAAAGCAAAGTCGTCCTTAGGTGGTTGGTTGCACTCCGTCTTGAAGCAGTGCGCATTCTTTTGAAGTAAGTATGTGCGTGGTAAGTGGCAATTCGCTAAAGGCAGAGCTCATAATATGACGAGCAGTTTGCAGCTGAACATGTTGCAGCTGAGGCACAGGACAGTGCCTTCGCCGTTTTGCTTGAACACTTGCATGTGTGTGTCAGCAGGGAGTGCCTTTGAGCAGCAATGCATGTAAAGAGCCAGCACTTTCTTTCAGGCAAAGCCTCAGGCAATAGAAGTCATCTGTCCATCAGTCAGAAAGGGCTTTCGCCTGCTCCCTCTCGCTCGTGGCGGCTGCGACGTTGCGCTCAAGTCGCTTCCCTTGCGCAGGCTCGAGCTCTTCTCGGCGTCTTTCACCATATCCATGGCTTCCAGTCCTGCCCTTGCTCGCCTGCTATTGCTCAGTAACGTCGATTGGAGCAAAGCATTGAAAGTGTTCAGTGAGCAGGCCAACCTGAAGCAGGAGATTTCTGCTGGTCGTGGAATAGCGAGGAGGCAAGTGATAAGGGGCTAGTCAGATGCAAACTGGGAGCTAATGCCAGACGTGAATGGGGAATTAGCTCAAATGGTAGAGCGCTCGCTTTGCATGTGAGAGGTAGCGGGATCAATGCCCGCATTCTCCACTTTTCTTTTGGCTCGGGTAATTGTTCAGACGCAAGAGTTGTGTCAGGTGTGGTGTGAGCCCATCTGCTTCTGAAGGTCACCGCAGGTTGAGGGACATCAAATCCTTTGGTGTGCTGTCTCAGCAAAACTTTCCGATTTTTGCATGAATGCAGCTGAAATGAAAGAAGGAAAAACTTCTATGCAAGTATCAACGCCTTCTCTAAGGATCGAACTCAGGACCTTCAGATTATGAGACTGACACGCTGCCTACTGCACTAAGAAGACACTTGCCAGCTTAGTAACTGGAGAATGTGACCAACTATGTTCGCTTCCGTGGCATCCAAAGCCAGAATGCAAAGATTGCAAAAATGCTCGAGCCAGGTAGGAGCCGAACCTGCAATCTTCTAATCCGTAGTCAGACGCGGTATCCATTGCGCCGCCGGCCCAGGCTGTGAAAAATAGCTGCGACATCAGGAAGTACACAAGACGGGCAGCATTGAAAGGCATGCGGCAGAGAATCACCAAAGATAGGCACCTCTGCCGCTTCCCTTCGATTGACAGGTGGGGAGCGGAGCAGTGCAGTCGAAAACAAAGCAAAGCAAAGTCGTCCTTAGGTGGTTGGTTGCACTCCGTCTTGAAGCAGTGCGCATTCTTTTGAAGTAAGTATGTGCGTGGTAAGTGGCAATTCGCTAAAGGCAGAGCTCATAATATGACGAGCAGTTTGCAGCTGAACATGTTGCAGCTGAGGCACAGGACAGTGCCTTCGCCGTTTTGCTTGAACACTTGCATGTGTGTGTCAGCAGGGAGTGCCTTTGAGCAGCAATGCATGTAAAGAGCCAGCACTTTCTTTCAGGCAAAGCCTCAGGCAATAGAAGTCATCTGTCCATCAGTCAGAAAGGGCTTTCGCCTGCTCCCTCTCGCTCGTGGCGGCTGCGACGTTGCGCTCAAGTCGCTTCCCTTGCGCAGGCTCGAGCTCTTCTCGGCGTCTTTCACCATATCCATGGCTTCCAGTCCTGCCCTTGCTCGCCTGCTATTGCTCAGTAACGTCGATTGGAGCAAAGCATTGAAAGTGTTCAGTGAGCAGGCCAACCTGAAGCAGGAGATTTCTGCTGGTCGTGGAATAGCGAGGAGGCAAGTGATAAGGGGCTAGTCAGATGCAAACTGGGAGCTAATGCCAGACATGAATGGGGAATTAGCTCAAATGGTAGAGCGCTCGCTTTGCATGTGAGAGGTAGCGGGATCAATGCCCGCATTCTCCACTTTTCTTTTGGCTCGGGTAATTGTTCAGACGCAAGAGTTGTGTCAGGTGTGGTGTGAGCCCATCTGCTTCTGAAGGTCACCGCAGGCTGAGGGACATCAAATCCTTTGGTGTGCTGTCGCAGCAAAACTTTCCGATTTTTGCATGAATGCAGCTGAAATGAAAGAAGGAAAAACTTCTATGCAAGTATCAATGCCTTCTCTAAGGATCGAACTCAGGACCTTCAGATTCTGAGACTGACACGCTGCCTACTGCGCTAAGAAGACACTTGCCAGCTTAGTAACTGGAGAATGTGACCAACTATGTTCGCTTCCGTGGCATCCAAAGCCAGAATGCAAAGATTGCAAAAATGCTCGAGCCAGGTAGGAGCCGAACCTGCAATCTTCTAATCCGTAGTCAGACGCGTTATCCATTGCACCGCCGGCCCAGGCTGTGAAAAATAGCTGCGACATCAGGAAGTACACAGGACGGGCAGCATTGAAAGGCACGCGGCAGAGAATCACCAAAGATAGGCACCTCTGCCGCTTCCCTTCGATTGACAGGTGGGGAGCGGAGCAGTGCAGTCGAAAACAAAGCAAAGCAAAGTCGTCCTTAGGTGGTTGGTTGCACTCCGTCTTGAAGCAGTGCGCATTCTTTTGAAGTAAGTATGTGCGTGGTAAGTGGCAATTCGCTAAAGGCAGAGCTCATAATATGACGAGCAGTTTTCAGCTGAACATGTTGCAGCTGAGGCACAGGACAGTGCCTTCGCCGTTTTGCTTGAACACTTGCATGTGTGTGTCAGCAGGGAGTGCCTTTGAGCAGCAATGCATGTAAAGAGCCAGCACTTTCTTTCAGGCAAAGCCTCAGGCAATAGAAGTCATCTGTCCATCAGTCAGAAAGGGCTCTCGCCTGCTCCCTCTCGCTCGTGGCGGCTGCGACGTTGCGCTCAAGTCGCTTCCCTTGCGCAGGCTCGAGCTCTTCTCGGCGTCTTTCACCATATCCATGGCTTCCAGTCCTGCCCTTGCTCGCCTGCTATTGCTCAGTAACGTCGATTGGAGCAAAGCATTGAAAGTGTTCAGTGAGCAGGCCAACCTGAAGCAGGAGATTTCTGCTGGTCGTGGAATAGCGAGGAGGCAAGTGATAAGGGGCTAGTCAGATGCAAACTGGGAGCTAATGCCAGACGTGAATGGGGAATTAGCTCAAATGGTAGAGCGCTCGCTTTGCATGTGAGAGGTAGCGGGATCAATGCCCGCATTCTCCACTTTTCTTTTGGCTCGGGTAATTGTTCAGACGCAAGAGTTGTGTCAGGTGTGGTGTGAGCCCATCTGCTTCTGAAGGTCACCGCAGGTTGAGGGACATCAAATCCTTTGGTGTGCTGTCTCAGCAAAACTTTCCGATTTTTGCATGAATGCAGCTGAAATGAAAGAAGGAAAAACTTCTATGCAAGTATCAACGCCTTCTCTAAGGATCGAACTCAGGACCTTCAGATTATGAGACTGACACGCTGCCTACTGCACTAAGAAGACACTTGCCAGCTTAGTAACTGGAGAATGTGACCAACTATGTTCGCTTCCGTGGCATCCAAAGCCAGAATGCAAAGATTGCAAAAATGCTCGAGCCAGGTAGGAGCCGAACCTGCAATCTTCTAATCCGTAGTCAGACGCGGTATCCATTGCGCCGCCGGCCCAGGCTGTGAAAAATAGCTGCGACATCAGGAAGTACACAAGACGGGCAGCATTGAAAGGCATGCGGCAGAGAATCACCAAAGATAGGCACCTCTGCCGCTTCCCTTCGATTGACAGGTGGGGAGCGGAGCAGTGCAGTCGAAAACAAAGCAAAGCAAAGTCGTCCTTAGGTGGTTGGTTGCACTCCGTCTTGAAGCAGTGCGCATTCTTTTGAAGTAAGTATGTGCGTGGTAAGTGGCAATTCGCTAAAGGCAGAGCTCATAATATGACGAGCAGTTTGCAGCTGAACATGTTGCAGCTGAGGCACAGGACAGTGCCTTCGCCGTTTTGCTTGAACACTTGCATGTGTGTGTCAGCAGGGAGTGCCTTTGAGCAGCAATGCATGTAAAGAGCCAGCACTTTCTTTCAGGCAAAGCCTCAGGCAATAGAAGTCATCTGTCCATCAGTCAGAAAGGGCTTTCGCCTGCTCCCTCTCGCTCGTGGCGGCTGCGACGTTGCGCTCAAGTCGCTTCCCTTGCGCAGGCTCGAGCTCTTCTCGGCGTCTTTCACCATATCCATGGCTTCCAGTCCTGCCCTTGCTCGCCTGCTATTGCTCAGTAACGTCGATTGGAGCAAAGCATTGAAAGTGTTCAGTGAGCAGGCCAACCTGAAGCAGGAGATTTCTGCTGGTCGTGGAATAGCGAGGAGGCAAGTGATAAGGGGCTAGTCAGATGCAAACTGGGAGCTAATGCCAGACGTGAATGGGGAATTAGCTCAAATGGTAGAGCGCTCGCTTTGCATGTGAGAGGTAGCGGGATCAATGCCCGCATTCTCCACTTTTCTTTTGGCTCGGGTAATTGTTCAGACGCAAGAGTTGTGTCAGGTGTGGTGTGAGCCCATCTGCTTCTGAAGGTCACCGCAGGTTGAGGGACATCAAATCCTTTGGTGTGCTGTCTCAGCAAAACTTTCCGATTTTTGCATGAATGCAGCTGAAATGAAAGAAGGAAAAACTTCTATGCAAGTATCAACGCCTTCTCTAAGGATCGAACTCAGGACCTTCAGATTATGAGACTGACACGCTGCCTACTGCACTAAGAAGACACTTGCCAGCTTAGTAACTGGAGAATGTGACCAACTATGTTCGCTTCCGTGGCATCCAAAGCCAGAATGCAAAGATTGCAAAAATGCTCGAGCCAGGTAGGAGCCGAACCTGCAATCTTCTAATCCGTAGTCAGACGCGGTATCCATTGCGCCGCCGGCCCAGGCTGTGAAAAATAGCTGCGACATCAGGAAGTACACAAGACGGGCAGCATTGAAAGGCATGCGGCAGAGAATCACCAAAGATAGGCACCTCTGCCGCTTCCCTTCGATTGACAGGTGGGGAGCGGAGCAGTGCAGTCGAAAACAAAGCAAAGCAAAGTCGTCCTTAGGTGGTTGGTTGCACTCCGTCTTGAAGCAGTGCGCATTCTTTTGAAGTAAGTATGTGCGTGGTAAGTGGCAATTCGCTAAAGGCAGAGCTCATAATATGACGAGCAGTTTGCAGCTGAACATGTTGCAGCTGAGGCACAGGACAGTGCCTTCGCCGTTTTGCTTGAACACTTGCATGTGTGTGTCAGCAGGGAGTGCCTTTGAGCAGCAATGCATGTAAAGAGCCAGCACTTTCTTTCAGGCAAAGCCTCAGGCAATAGAAGTCATCTGTCCATCAGTCAGAAAGGGCTTTCGCCTGCTCCCTCTCGCTCGTGGCGGCTGCGACGTTGCGCTCAAGTCGCTTCCCTTGCGCAGGCTCGAGCTCTTCTCGGCGTCTTTCACCATATCCATGGCTTCCAGTCCTGCCCTTGCTCGCCTGCTATTGCTCAGTAACGTCGATTGGAGCAAAGCATTGAAAGTGTTCAGTGAGCAGGCCAACCTGAAGCAGGAGATTTCTGCTGGTCGTGGAATAGCGAGGAGGCAAGTGATAAGGGGCTAGTCAGATGCAAACTGGGAGCTAATGCCAGACATGAATGGGGAATTAGCTCAAATGGTAGAGCGCTCGCTTTGCATGTGAGAGGTAGCGGGATCAATGCCCGCATTCTCCACTTTTCTTTTGGCTCGGGTAATTGTTCAGACGCAAGAGTTGTGTCAGGTGTGGTGTGAGCCCATCTGCTTCTGAAGGTCACCGCAGGCTGAGGGACATCAAATCCTTTGGTGTGCTGTCGCAGCAAAACTTTCCGATTTTTGCATGAATGCAGCTGAAATGAAAGAAGGAAAAACTTCTATGCAAGTATCAATGCCTTCTCTAAGGATCGAACTCAGGACCTTCAGATTCTGAGACTGACACGCTGCCTACTGCGCTAAGAAGACACTTGCCAGGTTAGTAACTGGAGAATGTGACCAACTATGTTCGCTTCCGTGGCATCCAAAGCCAGAATGCAAAGATTGCAAAAATGCTCGAGCCAGGTAGGAGCCGAACCTGCAATCTTCTAATCCGTAGTCAGACGCGGTATCCATTGCGCCGCCGGCCCAGGCTGTGAAAAATAGCTGCGACATCAGGAAGTACACAAGACGGGCAGCATTGAAAGGCATGCGGCAGAGAATCACCAAAGATAGGCACCTCTGCCGCTTCCCTTCGATTGACAGGTGGGGAGCGGAGCAGTGCAGTCGAAAACAAAGCAAAGCAAAGTCGTCCTTAGGTGGTTGGTTGCACTCCGTCTTGAAGCAGTGCGCATTCTTTTGAAGTAAGTATGTGCGTGGTAAGTGGCAATTCGCTAAAGGCAGAGCTCATAATATGACGAGCAGTTTGCAGCTGAACATGTTGCAGCTGAGGCACAGGACAGTGCCTTCGCCGTTTTGCTTGAACACTTGCATGTGTGTGTCAGCAGGGAGTGCCTTTGAGCAGCAATGCATGTAAAGAGCCAGCACTTTCTTTCAGGCAAAGCCTCAGGCAATAGAAGTCATCTGTCCATCAGTCAGAAAGGGCTTTCGCCTGCTCCCTCTCGCTCGTGGCGGCTGCGACGTTGCGCTCAAGTCGCTTCCCTTGCGCAGGCTCGAGCTCTTCTCGGCGTCTTTCACCATATCCATGGCTTCCAGTCCTGCCCTTGCTCGCCTGCTATTGCTCAGTAACGTCGATTGGAGCAAAGCATTGAAAGTGTTCAGTGAGCAGGCCAACCTGAAGCAGGAGATTTCTGCTGGTCGTGGAATAGCGAGGAGGCAAGTGATAAGGGGCTAGTCAGATGCAAACTGGGAGCTAATGCCAGACGTGAATGGGGAATTAGCTCAAATGGTAGAGCGCTCGCTTTGCATGTGAGAGGTAGCGGGATCAATGCCCGCATTCTCCACTTTTCTTTTGGCTCGGGTAATTGTTCAGACGCAAGAGTTGTGTCAGGTGTGGTGTGAGCCCATCTGCTTCTGAAGGTCACCGCAGGTTGAGGGACATCAAATCCTTTGGTGTGCTGTCTCAGCAAAACTTTCCGATTTTTGCATGAATGCAGCTGAAATGAAAGAAGGAAAAACTTCTATGCAAGTATCAACGCCTTCTCTAAGGATCGAACTCAGGACCTTCAGATTATGAGACTGACACGCTGCCTACTGCACTAAGAAGACACTTGCCAGCTGAGTAACTGGAGAATGTGACCAACTATGTTCGCTTCCGTGGCATCCAAAGCCAGAATGCAAAGATTGCAAAAATGCTCGAGCCAGGTAGGAGCCGAACCTGCAATCTTCTAATCCGTAGTCAGACGCGGTATCCATTGCGCCGCCGGCCCAGGCTGTGAAAAATAGCTGCGACATCAGGAAGTACACAAGACGGGCAGCATTGAAAGGCATGCGGCAGAGAATCACCAAAGATAGGCACCTCTGCCGCTTCCCTTCGATTGACAGGTGGGGAGCGGAGCAGTGCAGTCGAAAACAAAGCAAAGCAAAGTCGTCCTTAGGTGGTTGGTTGCACTCCGTCTTGAAGCAGTGCGCATTCTTTTGAAGTAAGTATGTGCGTGGTAAGTGGCAATTCGCTAAAGGCAGAGCTCATAATATGACGAGCAGTTTGCAGCTGAACATGTTGCAGCTGAGGCACAGGACAGTGCCTTCGCCGTTTTGCTTGAACACTTGCATGTGTGTGTCAGCAGGGAGTGCCTTTGAGCAGCAATGCATGTAAAGAGCCAGCACTTTCTTTCAGGCAAAGCCTCAGGCAATAGAAGTCATCTGTCCATCAGTCAGAAAGGGCTTTCGCCTGCTCCCTCTCGCTCGTGGCGGCTGCGACGTTGCGCTCAAGTCGCTTCCCTTGCGCAGGCTCGAGCTCTTCTCGGCGTCTTTCACCATATCCATGGCTTCCAGTCCTGCCCTTGCTCGCCTGCTATTGCTCAGTAACGTCGATTGGAGCAAAGCATTGAAAGTGTTCAGTGAGCAGGCCAACCTGAAGCAGGAGATTTCTGCTGGTCGTGGAATAGCGAGGAGGCAAGTGATAAGGGGCTAGTCAGATGCAAACTGGGAGCTAATGCCAGACATGAATGGGGAATTAGCTCAAATGGTAGAGCGCTCGCTTTGCATGTGAGAGGTAGCGGGATCAATGCCCGCATTCTCCACTTTTCTTTTGGCTCGGGTAATTGTTCAGACGCAAGAGTTGTGTCAGGTGTGGTGTGAGCCCATCTGCTTCTGAAGGTCACCGCAGGCTGAGGGACATCAAATCCTTTGGTGTGCTGTCGCAGCAAAACTTTCCGATTTTTGCATGAATGCAGCTGAAATGAAAGAAGGAAAAACTTCTATGCAAGTATCAATGCCTTCTCTAAGGATCGAACTCAGGACCTTCAGATTCTGAGACTGACACGCTGCCTACTGCGCTAAGAAGACACTTGCCAGCTTAGTAACTGGAGAATGTGACCAACTATGTTCGCTTCCGTGGCATCCAAAGCCAGAATGCAAAGATTGCAAAAATGCTCGAGCCAGGTAGGAGCCGAACCTGCAATCTTCTAATCCGTAGTCAGACGCGTTATCCATTGCACCGCCGGCCCAGGCTGTGAAAAATAGCTGCGACATCAGGAAGTACACAGGACGGGCAGCATTGAAAGGCACGCGGCAGAGAATCACCAAAGATAGGCACCTCTGCCGCTTCCCTTCGATTGACAGGTGGGGAGCGGAGCAGTGCAGTCGAAAACAAAGCAAAGCAAAGTCGTCCTTAGGTGGTTGGTTGCACTCCGTCTTGAAGCAGTGCGCATTCTTTTGAAGTAAGTATGTGCGTGGTAAGTGGCAATTCGCTAAAGGCAGAGCTCATAATATGACGAGCAGTTTTCAGCTGAACATGTTGCAGCTGAGGCACAGGACAGTGCCTTCGCCGTTTTGCTTGAACACTTGCATGTGTGTGTCAGCAGGGAGTGCCTTTGAGCAGCAATGCATGTAAAGAGCCAGCACTTTCTTTCAGGCAAAGCCTCAGGCAATAGAAGTCATCTGTCCATCAGTCAGAAAGGGCTCTCGCCTGCTCCCTCACGCTCGTGGCGGCTGCGACGTTGCGCTCAAGTCGCTTCCCTTGCGCAGGCTCGAGCTCTTCTCGGCGTCTTTCACCATATCCATGGCTTCCAGTCCTGCCCTTGCTCGCCTGCTATTTGCTCAGTAACGTCGATTGGAGCAAAGCATTGAAAGTGTTCAGTGAGCAGGCCAACCTGAAGCAGGAGATTTCTGCTGGTCGTGGAATAGCGAGGAGGCAAGTGATAAGGGGCTAGTCAGATGCAAACTGGGAGCTAATGCCAGACGTGAATGGGGAATTAGCTCAAATGGTAGAGCGCTTGCTTTGCATGTGAGAGGTAGCGGGATCAATGCCCGCATTCTCCACTTTTCTTTTGGCTCGGGTAATTGTTCAGACGCAAGAGTTGTGTCAGGTGTGGTGTGAGCCCATCTGCTTCTGAAGGTCACCGCAGGCTGAGGGACATCAAATCCTTTGGTGTGCTGTCGCAGCAAAACTTTCCGATTTTTGCATGAATGCAGCTGAAATGAAAGAAGGAAAAACTTCTATGCAAGTATCAACGCCTTCTCTAAGGATCAAACTCAGGACCTTCAGATTATGAGACTGACACGCTGCCTACTGCGCTAAGAAGACACTTGTCAGCTGAGTAACTGGAGAATGTGACCAACTATGTTCGCTTCCGTGGCATCCAAAGCCAGAATGCAAAGATTGCAAAAATGCTCGAGCCAGGTAGGAGCCGAACCTGCAATCTTCTAATCCGTAGTCAGACGCGTTATCCATTGCGCCGCCGGCCCAGGCTGTGAAAAATAGCTGCGACATCAGGAAGTACACAGGACGGGCAGCATTGAAAGGCATGCGGCAGAGAATCACCAAAGATAGGCACCTCTGCCGCTTCCCTTCGATTGACAGGTGGGGAGCGGAGCAGTGCAGTCGAAAACAAAGCAAAGCAAAGTCGTCCTTAGGTGGTTGGTTGCACTCCGTCTTGAAGCAGTGCGCATTCTTTTGAAGTAAGTATGTGCGTGGTAAGTGGCAATTCGCTAAAGGCAGAGCTCATAATATGACGAGCAGTTTGCAGCTGAACATGTTGCAGCTGAGGCACAGGACAGTGCCTTCGCCGTTTTGCTTGAACACTTGCATGTGTGTGTCAGCAGGGAGTGCCTTTGAGCAGCAATGCATGTAAAGAGCCAGCACTTTCTTTCAGGCAAAGCCTCAGGCAATAGAAGTCATCTGTCCATCAGTCAGAAAGGGCTTTCGCCTGCTCCCTCTCGCTCGTGGCGGCTGCGACGTTGCGCTCAAGTCGCTTCCCTTGCGCAGGCTCGAGCTCTTCTCGGCGTCTTTCACCATATCCATGGCTTCCAGTCCTGCCCTTGCTCGCCTGCTATTGCTCAGTAACGTCGATTGGAGCAAAGCATTGAAAGTGTTCAGTGAGCAGGCCAACCTGAAGCAGGAGATTTCTGCTGGTCGTGGAATAGCGAGGAGGCAAGTGATAAGGGGCTAGTCAGATGCAAACTGGGAGCTAATGCCAGACATGAATGGGGAATTAGCTCAAATGGTAGAGCGCTCGCTTTGCATGTGAGAGGTAGCGGGATCAATGCCCGCATTCTCCACTTTTCTTTTGGCTCGGGTAATTGTTCAGACGCAAGAGTTGTGTCAGGTGTGGTGTGAGCCCATCTGCTTCTGAAGGTCACCGCAGGCTGAGGGACATCAAATCCTTTGGTGTGCTGTCGCAGCAAAACTTTCCGATTTTTGCATGAATGCAGCTGAAATGAAAGAAGGAAAAACTTCTATGCAAGTATCAACGCCTTCTCTAAGGATCGAACTCAGGACCTTCAGATTATGAGACTGACACGCTGCCTACTGCACTAAGAAGACACTTGTCAGCTGAGTAACTGGAGAATGTGACCAACTATGTTCGCTTCCGTGGCATCCAAAGCCAGAATGCAAAGATTGCAAAAATGCTCGAGCCAGGTAGGAGCCGAACCTGCAATCTTCTAATCCGTAGTCAGACGCGGTATCCATTGCGCCGCCGGCCCAGGCTGTGAAAAATAGCTGCGACATCAGGAAGTACACAAGACGGGCAGCATTGAAAGGCATGCGGCAGAGAATCACCAAAGATAGGCACCTCTGCCGCTTCCCTTCGATTGACAGGTGGGGAGCGGAGCAGTGCAGTCGAAAACAAAGCAAAGCAAAGTCGTCCTTAGGTGGTTGGTTGCACTCCATCTTGAAGCAGTGCGCATTCTTTTGAAGTAAGTATGTGCGTGGTAAGTGGCAATTCGCTAAAGGCAGAGCTCATAATATGACGAGCAGTTTGCAGCTGAACATGTTGCAGCTGAGGCACAGGACAGTGCCTTCGCCGTTTTGCTTGAACACTTGCATGTGTGTGTCAGCAGGGAGTGCCTTTGAGCAGCAATGCATGTAAAGAGCCAGCACTTTCTTTCAGGCAAAGCCTCAGGCAATAGAAGTCATCTGTCCATCAGTCAGAAAGGGCTTTCGCCTGCTCCCTCTCGCTCGTGGCGGCTGCGACGTTGCGCTCAAGTCGCTTCCCTTGCGCAGGCTCGAGCTCTTCTCGGCGTCTTTCACCATATCCATGGCTTCCAGTCCTGCCCTTGCTCGCCTGCTATTGCTCAGTAACGTCGATTGGAGCAAAGCATTGAAAGTGTTCAGTGAGCAGGCCAACCTGAAGCAGGAGATTTCTGCTGGTCGTGGAATAGCGAGGAGGCAAGTGATAAGGGGCTAGTCAGATGCAAACTGGGAGCTAATGCCAGACATGAATGGGGAATTAGCTCAAATGGTAGAGCGCTCGCTTTGCATGTGAGAGGTAGCGGGATCAATGCCCGCATTCTCCACTTTTCTTTTGGCTCGGGTAATTGTTCAGACGCAAGAGTTGTGTCAGGTGTGGTGTGAGCCCATCTGCTTCTGAAGGTCACCGCAGGCTGAGGGACATCAAATCCTTTGGTGTGCTGTCGCAGCAAAACTTTCCGATTTTTGCATGAATGCAGCTGAAATGAAAGAAGGAAAAACTTCTATGCAAGTATCAATGCCTTCTCTAAGGATCGAGCTCAGGACCTTCAGATTCTGAGACTGACACGCTGCCTACTGCGCTAAGAAGACACTTGCCAGCTTAGTAACTGGAGAATGTGACCAACTATGTTCGCTTCCGTGGCATCCAAAGCCAGAATGCAAAGATTGCAAAAATGCTCGAGCCAGGTAGGAGCCGAACCTGCAATCTTCTAATCCGTAGTCAGACGCGTTATCCATTGCACCGCCGGCCCAGGCTGTGAAAAATAGCTGCGACATCAGGAAGTACACAGGACGGGCAGCATTGAAAGGCACGCGGCAGAGAATCACCAAAGATAGGCACCTCTGCCGCTTCCCTTCGATTGACAGGTGGGGAGCGGAGCAGTGCAGTCGAAAACAAAGCAAACCAAAGTCGTCCTTAGGTGGTTGGTTGCACTCCGTCTTGAAGCAGTGCGCATTCTTTTGAAGTAAGTATGTGCGTGGTAAGTGGCAATTCGCTAAAGGCAGAGCTCATAATATGACGAGCAGTTTTCAGCTGAACATGTTGCAGCTGAGGCACAGGACAGTGCCTTCGCCGTTTTGCTTGAACACTTGCATGTGTGTGTCAGCAGGGAGTGCCTTTGAGCAGCAATGCATGTAAAGAGCCAGCACTTTCTTTCAGGCAAAGCCTCAGGCAATAGAAGTCATCTGTCCATCAGTCAGAAAGGGCTCTCGCCTGCTCCCTCACGCTCGTGGCGGCTGCGACGTTGCGCTCAAGTCGCTTCCCTTGCGCAGGCTCGAGCTCTTCTCGGCGTCTTTCACCATATCCATGGCTTCCAGTCCTGCCCTTGCTCGCCTGCTATTTGCTCAGTAACGTCGATTGGAGCAAAGCATTGAAAGTGTTCAGTGAGCAGGCCAACCTGAAGCAGGAGATTTCTGCTGGTCGTGGAATAGCGAGGAGGCAAGTGATAAGGGGCTAGTCAGATGCAAACTGGGAGCTAATGCCAGACGTGAATGGGGAATTAGCTCAAATGGTAGAGCGCTCGCTTTGCATGTGAGAGGTAGCGGGATCAATGCCCGCATTCTCCACTTTTCTTTTGGCTCGGGTAATTGTTCAGACGCAAGAGTTGTGTCAGGTGTGGTGTGAGCCCATCTGCTTCTGAAGGTCACCGCAGGCTGAGGGACATCAAATCCTTTGGTGTGCTGTCGCAGCAAAACTTTCCGATTTTTGCATGAATGCAGCTGAAATGAAAGAAGGAAAAACTTCTATGCAAGTATCAACGCCTTCTCTAAGGATCAAACTCAGGACCTTCAGATTATGAGACTGACACGCTGCCTACTGCGCTAAGAAGACACTTGTCAGCTGAGTAACTGGAGAATGTGACCAACTATGTTCGCTTCCGTGGCATCCAAAGCCAGAATGCAAAGATTGCAAAAATGCTCGAGCCAGGTAGGAGCCGAACCTGCAATCTTCTAATCCGTAGTCAGACGCGTTATCCATTGCGCCGCCGGCCCAGGCTGTGAAAAATAGCTGCGACATCAGGAAGTACACAGGACGGGCAGCATTGAAAGGCATGCGGCAGAGAATCACCAAAGATAGGCACCTCTGCCGCTTCCCTTCGATTGACAGGTGGGGAGCGGAGCAGTGCAGTCGAAAACAAAGCAAAGCAAAGTCGTCCTTAGGTGGTTGGTTGCACTCCGTCTTGAAGCAGTGCGCATTCTTTTGAAGTAAGTATGTGCGTGGTAAGTGGCAATTCGCTAAAGGCAGAGCTCATAATATGACGAGCAGTTTTCAGCTGAACATGTTGCAGCTGAGGCACAGGACAGTGCCTTCGCCGTTTTGCTTGAACACTTGCATGTGTGTGTCAGCAGGGAGTGCCTTTGAGCAGCAATGCATGTAAAGAGCCAGCACTTTCTTTCAGGCAAAGCCTCAGGCAATAGAAGTCATCTGTCCATCAGTCAGAAAGGGCTCTCGCCTGCTCCCTCACGCTCGTGGCGGCTGCGACGTTGCGCTCAAGTCGCTTCCCTTGCGCAGGCTCGAGCTCTTCTCGGCGTCTTTCACCATATCCATGGCTTCCAGTCCTGCCCTTGCTCGCCTGCTATTTGCTCAGTAACGTCGATTGGAGCAAAGCATTGAAAGTGTTCAGTGAGCAGGCCAACCTGAAGCAGGAGATTTCTGCTGGTCGTGGAATAGCGAGGAGGCAAGTGATAAGGGGCTAGTCAGATGCAAACTGGGAGCTAATGCCAGACGTGAATGGGGAATTAGCTCAAATGGTAGAGCGCTCGCTTTGCATGTGAGAGGTAGCGGGATCAATGCCCGCATTCTCCACTTTTCTTTTGGCTCGGGTAATTGTTCAGACGCAAGAGTTGTGTCAGGTGTGGTGTGAGCCCATCTGCTTCTGAAGGTCACCGCAGGCTGAGGGACATCAAATCCTTTGGTGTGCTGTCGCAGCAAAACTTTCCGATTTTTGCATGAATGCAGCTGAAATGAAAGAAGGAAAAACTTCTATGCAAGTATCAACGCCTTCTCTAAGGATCAAACTCAGGACCTTCAGATTATGAGACTGACACGCTGCCTACTGCGCTAAGAAGACACTTGTCAGCTGAGTAACTGGAGAATGTGACCAACTATGTTCGCTTCCGTGGCATCCAAAGCCAGAATGCAAAGATTGCAAAAATGCTCGAGCCAGGTAGGAGCCGAACCTGCAATCTTCTAATCCGTAGTCAGACGCGTTATCCATTGCGCCGCCGGCCCAGGCTGTGAAAAATAGCTGCGACATCAGGAAGTACACAGGACGGGCAGCATTGAAAGGCATGCGGCAGAGAATCACCAAAGATAGGCACCTCTGCCGCTTCCCTTCGATTGACAGGTGGGGAGCGGAGCAGTGCAGTCGAAAACAAAGCAAAGCAAAGTCGTCCTTAGGTGGTTGGTTGCACTCCGTCTTGAAGCAGTGCGCATTCTTTTGAAGTAAGTATGTGCGTGGTAAGTGGCAATTCGCTAAAGGCAGAGCTCATAATATGACGAGCAGTTTGCAGCTGAACATGTTGCAGCTGAGGCACAGGACAGTGCCTTCGCCGTTTTGCTTGAACACTTGCATGTGTGTGTCAGCAGGGAGTGCCTTTGAGCAGCAATGCATGTAAAGAGCCAGCACTTTCTTTCAGGCAAAGCCTCAGGCAATAGAAGTCATCTGTCCATCAGTCAGAAAGGGCTTTCGCCTGCTCCCTCTCGCTCGTGGCGGCTGCGACGTTGCGCTCAAGTCGCTTCCCTTGCGCAGGCTCGAGCTCTTCTCGGCGTCTTTCACCATATCCATGGCTTCCAGTCCTGCCCTTGCTCGCCTGCTATTGCTCAGTAACGTCGATTGGAGCAAAGCATTGAAAGTGTTCAGTGAGCAGGCCAACCTGAAGCAGGAGATTTCTGCTGGTCGTGGAATAGCGAGGAGGCAAGTGATAAGGGGCTAGTCAGATGCAAACTGGGAGCTAATGCCAGACATGAATGGGGAATTAGCTCAAATGGTAGAGCGCTCGCTTTGCATGTGAGAGGTAGCGGGATCAATGCCCGCATTCTCCACTTTTCTTTTGGCTCGGGTAATTGTTCAGACGCAAGAGTTGTGTCAGGTGTGGTGTGAGCCCATCTGCTTCTGAAGGTCACCGCAGGCTGAGGGACATCAAATCCTTTGGTGTGCTGTCGCAGCAAAACTTTCCGATTTTTGCATGAATGCAGCTGAAATGAAAGAAGGAAAAACTTCTATGCAAGTATCAACGCCTTCTCTAAGTATCGAACTCAGGACCTTCAGATTATGAGACTGACACGCTGCCTACTGCACTAAGAAGACACTTGTCAGCTGAGTAACTGGAGAATGTGACCAACTATGTTCGCTTCCGTGGCATCCAAAGCCAGAATGCAAAGATTGCAAAAATGCTCGAGCCAGGTAGGAGCCGAACCTGCAATCTTCTAATCCGTAGTCAGACGCGGTATCCATTGCGCCGCCGGCCCAGGCTGTGAAAAATAGCTGCGACATCAGGAAGTACACAAGACGGGCAGCATTGAAAGGCATGCGGCAGAGAATCACCAAAGATAGGCACCTCTGCCGCTTCCCTTCGATTGACAGGTGGGGAGCGGAGCAGTGCAGTCGAAAACAAAGCAAAGCAAAGTCGTCCTTAGGTGGTTGGTTGCACTCCGTCTTGAAGCAGTGCGCATTCTTTTGAAGTAAGTATGTGCGTGGTAAGTGGCAATTCGCTAAAGGCAGAGCTCATAATATGACGAGCAGTTTGCAGCTGAACATGTTGCAGCTGAGGCACAGGACAGTGCCTTCGCCGTTTTGCTTGAACACTTGCATGTGTGTGTCAGCAGGGAGTGCCTTTGAGCAGCAATGCATGTAAAGAGCCAGCACTTTCTTTCAGGCAAAGCCTCAGGCAATAGAAGTCATCTGTCCATCAGTCAGAAAGGGCTCTCGCCTGCTCCCTCACGCTCGTGGCGGCTGCGACGTTGCGCTCAAGTCGCTTCCCTTGCGCAGGCTCGAGCTCTTCTCGGCGTCTTTCACCATATCCATGGCTTCCAGTCCTGCCCTTGCTCGCCTGCTATTTGCTCAGTAACGTCGATTGGAGCAAAGCATTGAAAGTGTTCAGTGAGCAGGCCAACCTGAAGCAGGAGATTTCTGCTGGTCGTGGAATAGCGAGGAGGCAAGTGATAAGGGGCTAGTCAGATGCAAACTGGGAGCTAATGCCAGACGTGAATGGGGAATTAGCTCAAATGGTAGAGCGCTCGCTTTGCATGTGAGAGGTAGCGGGATCAATGCCCGCATTCTCCACTTTTCTTTTGGCTCGGGTAATTGTTCAGACGCAAGAGTTGTGTCAGGTGTGGTGTGAGCCCATCTGCTTCTGAAGGTCACCGCAGGCTGAGGGACATCAAATCCTTTGGTGTGCTGTCGCAGCAAAACTTTCCGATTTTTGCATGAATGCAGCTGAAATGAAAGAAGGAAAAACTTCTATGCAAGTATCAACGCCTTCTCTAAGGATCAAACTCAGGACCTTCAGATTATGAGACTGACACGCTGCCTACTGCGCTAAGAAGACACTTGTCAGCTGAGTAACTGGAGAATGTGACCAACTATGTTCGCTTCCGTGGCATCCAAAGCCAGAATGCAAAGATTGCAAAAATGCTCGAGCCAGGTAGGAGCCGAACCTGCAATCTTCTAATCCGTAGTCAGACGCGTTATCCATTGCGCCGCCGGCCCAGGCTGTGAAAAATAGCTGCGACATCAGGAAGTACACAGGACGGGCAGCATTGAAAGGCATGCGGCAGAGAATCACCAAAGATAGGCACCTCTGCCGCTTCCCTTCGATTGACAGGTGGGGAGCGGAGCAGTGCAGTCGAAAACAAAGCAAAGCAAAGTCGTCCTTAGGTGGTTGGTTGCACTCCGTCTTGAAGCAGTGCGCATTCTTTTGAAGTAAGTATGTGCGTGGTAAGTGGCAATTCGCTAAAGGCAGAGCTCATAATATGACGAGCAGTTTGCAGCTGAACATGTTGCAGCTGAGGCACAGGACAGTGCCTTCGCCGTTTTGCTTGAACACTTGCATGTGTGTGTCAGCAGGGAGTGCCTTTGAGCAGCAATGCATGTAAAGAGCCAGCACTTTCTTTCAGGCAAAGCCTCAGGCAATAGAAGTCATCTGTCCATCAGTCAGAAAGGGCTCTCGCCTGCTCCCTCTCGCTCGTGGCGGCTGCGACGTTGCGCTCAAGTCGCTTCCCTTGCGCAGGCTCGAGCTCTTCTCGGCGTCTTTCACCATATCCATGGCTTCCAGTCCTGCCCTTGCTCGCCTGCTATTGCTCAGTAACGTCGATTGGAGCAAAGCATTGAAAGTGTTCAGTGAGCAGGCCAACCTGAAGCAGGAGATTTCTGCTGGTCGTGGAATAGCGAGGAGGCAAGTGATAAGGGGCTAGTCAGATGCAAACTGGGAGCTAATGCCAGACATGAATGGGGAATTAGCTCAAATGGTAGAGCGCTCGCTTTGCATGTGAGAGGTAGCGGGATCAATGCCCGCATTCTCCACTTTTCTTTTGGCTCGGGTAATTGTTCAGACGCAAGAGTTGTGTCAGGTGTGGTGTGAGCCCATCTGCTTCTGAAGGTCACCGCAGGCTGAGGGACATCAAATCCTTTGGTGTGCTGTCGCAGCAAAACTTTCCGATTTTTGCATGAATGCAGCTGAAATGAAAGAAGGAAAAACTTCTATGCAAGTATCAATGCCTTCTCTAAGGATCGAACTCAGGACCTTCAGATTCTGAGACTGACACGCTGCCTACTGCGCTAAGAAGACACTTGCCAGCTTAGTAACTGGAGAATGTGACCAACTATGTTCGCTTCCGTGGCATCCAAAGCCAGAATGCAAAGATTGCAAAAATGCTCGAGCCAGGTAGGAGCCGAACCTGCAATCTTCTAATCCGTAGTCAGACGCGTTATCCATTGCACCGCCGGCCCAGGCTGTGAAAAATAGCTGCGACATCAGGAAGTACACAGGACGGGCAGCATTGAAAGGCACGCGGCAGAGAATCACCAAAGATAGGCACCTCTGCCGCTTCCCTTCGATTGACAGGTGGGGAGCGGAGCAGTGCAGTCGAAAACAAAGCAAAGCAAAGTCGTCCTTAGGTGGTTGGTTGCACTCCGTCTTGAAGCAGTGCGCATTCTTTTGAAGTAAGTATGTGCGTGGTAAGTGGCAATTCGCTAAAGGCAGAGCTCATAATATGACGAGCAGTTTTCAGCTGAACATGTTGCAGCTGAGGCACAGGACAGTGCCTTCGCCGTTTTGCTTGAACACTTGCATGTGTGTGTCAGCAGGGAGTGCCTTTGAGCAGCAATGCATGTAAAGAGCCAGCACTTTCTTTCAGGCAAAGCCTCAGGCAATAGAAGTCATCTGTCCATCAGTCAGAAAGGGCTCTCGCCTGCTCCCTCACGCTCGTGGCGGCTGCGACGTTGCGCTCAAGTCGCTTCCCTTGCGCAGGCTCGAGCTCTTCTCGGCGTCTTTCACCATATCCATGGCTTCCAGTCCTGCCCTTGCTCGCCTGCTATTTGCTCAGTAACGTCGATTGGAGCAAAGCATTGAAAGTGTTCAGTGAGCAGGCCAACCTGAAGCAGGAGATTTCTGCTGGTCGTGGAATAGCGAGGAGGCAAGTGATAAGGGGCTAGTCAGATGCAAACTGGGAGCTAATGCCAGACGTGAATGGGGAATTAGCTCAAATGGTAGAGCGCTCGCTTTGCATGTGAGAGGTAGCGGGATCAATGCCCGCATTCTCCACTTTTCTTTTGGCTCGGGTAATTGTTCAGACGCAAGAGTTGTGTCAGGTGTGGTGTGAGCCCATCTGCTTCTGAAGGTCACCGCAGGCTGAGGGACATCAAATCCTTTGGTGTGCTGTCGCAGCAAAACTTTCCGATTTTTGCATGAATGCAGCTGAAATGAAAGAAGGAAAAACTTCTATGCAAGTATCAACGCCTTCTCTAAGGATCAAACTCAGGACCTTCAGATTATGAGACTGACACGCTGCCTACTGCGCTAAGAAGACACTTGTCAGCTGAGTAACTGGAGAATGTGACCAACTATGTTCGCTTCCGTGGCATCCAAAGCCAGAATGCAAAGATTGCAAAAATGCTCGAGCCAGGTAGGAGCCGAACCTGCAATCTTCTAATCCGTAGTCAGACGCGTTATCCATTGCGCCGCCGGCCCAGGCTGTGAAAAATAGCTGCGACATCAGGAAGTACACAGGACGGGCAGCATTGAAAGGCATGCGGCAGAGAATCACCAAAGATAGGCACCTCTGCCGCTTCCCTTCGATTGACAGGTGGGGAGCGGAGCAGTGCAGTCGAAAACAAAGCAAAGCAAAGTCGTCCTTAGGTGGTTGGTTGCACTCCGTCTTGAAGCAGTGCGCATTCTTTTGAAGTAAGTATGTGCGTGGTAAGTGGCAATTCGCTAAAGGCAGAGCTCATAATATGACGAGCAGTTTGCAGCTGAACATGTTGCAGCTGAGGCACAGGACAGTGCCTTTGCCGTTTTGCTTGAACACTTGCATGTGTGTGTCAGCAGGGAGTGCCTTTGAGCAGCAATGCATGTAAAGAGCCAGCACTTTCTTTCAGGCAAAGCCTCAGGCAATAGAAGTCATCTGTCCATCAGTCAGAAAGGGCTTTCGCCTGCTCCCTCTCGCTCGTGGCGGCTGCGACGTTGCGCTCAAGTCGCTTCCCTTGCGCAGGCTCGAGCTCTTCTCGGCGTCTTTCACCATATCCATGGCTTCCAGTCCTGCCCTTGCTCGCCTGCTATTGCTCAGTAACGTCGATTGGAGCAAAGCATTGAAAGTGTTCAGTGAGCAGGCCAACCTGAAGCAGGAGATTTCTGCTGGTCGTGGAATAGCGAGGAGGCAAGTGATAAGGGGCTAGTCAGATGCAAACTGGGAGCTAATGCCAGACATGAATGGGGAATTAGCTCAAATGGTAGAGCGCTCGCTTTGCATGTGAGAGGTAGCGGGATCAATGCCCGCATTCTCCACTTTTCTTTTGGCTCGGGTAATTGTTCAGACGCAAGAGTTGTGTCAGGTGTGGTGTGAGCCCATCTGCTTCTGAAGGTCACCGCAGGCTGAGGGACATCAAATCCTTTGGTGTGCTGTCGCAGCAAAACTTTCCGATTTTTGCATGAATGCAGCTGAAATGAAAGAAGGAAAAACTTCTATGCAAGTATCAACGCCTTCTCTAAGGATCGAACTCAGGACCTTCAGATTATGAGACTGACACGCTGCCTACTGCACTAAGAAGACACTTGTCAGCTGAGTAACTGGAGAATGTGACCAACTATGTTCGCTTCCGTGGCATCCAAAGCCAGAATGCAAAGATTGCAAAAATGCTCGAGCCAGGTAGGAGCCGAACCTGCAATCTTCTAATCCGTAGTCAGACGCGGTATCCATTGCGCCGCCGGCCCAGGCTGTGAAAAATAGCTGCGACATCAGGAAGTACACAAGACGGGCAGCATTGAAAGGCATGCGGCAGAGAATCACCAAAGATAGGCACCTCTGCCGCTTCCCTTCGATTGACAGGTGGGGAGCGGAGCAGTGCAGTCGAAAACAAAGCAAAGCAAAGTCGTCCTTAGGTGGTTGGTTGCACTCCGTCTTGAAGCAGTGCGCATTCTTTTGAAGTAAGTATGTGCGTGGTAAGTGGCAATTCGCTAAAGGCAGAGCTCATAATATGACGAGCAGTTTGCAGCTGAACATGTTGCAGCTGAGGCACAGGACAGTGCCTTCGCCGTTTTGCTTGAACACTTGCATGTGTGTGTCAGCAGGGAGTGCCTTTGAGCAGCAATGCATGTAAAGAGCCAGCACTTTCTTTCAGGCAAAGCCTCAGGCAATAGAAGTCATCTGTCCATCAGTCAGAAAGGGCTTTCGCCTGCTCCCTCTCGCTCGTGGCGGCTGCGACGTTGCGCTCAAGTCGCTTCCCTTGCGCAGGCTCGAGCTCTTCTCGGCGTCTTTCACCATATCCATGGCTTCCAGTCCTGCCCTTGCTCGCCTGCTATTGCTCAGTAACGTCGATTGGAGCAAAGCATTGAAAGTGTTCAGTGAGCAGGCCAACCTGAAGCAGGAGATTTCTGCTGGTCGTGGAATAGCGAGGAGGCAAGTGATAAGGGGCTAGTCAGATGCAAACTGGGAGCTAATGCCAGACATGAATGGGGAATTAGCTCAAATGGTAGAGCGCTCGCTTTGCATGTGAGAGGTAGCGGGATCAATGCCCGCATTCTCCACTTTTCTTTTGGCTCGGGTAATTGTTCAGACGCAAGAGTTGTGTCAGGTGTGGTGTGAGCCCATCTGCTTCTGAAGGTCACCGCAGGCTGAGGGACATCAAATCCTTTGGTGTGCTGTCGCAGCAAAACTTTCCGATTTTTGCATGAATGCAGCTGAAATGAAAGAAGGAAAAACTTCTATGCAAGTATCAATGCCTTCTCTAAGGATCGAGCTCAGGACCTTCAGATTCTGAGACTGACACGCTGCCTACTGCGCTAAGAAGACACTTGCCAGCTTAGTAACTGGAGAATGTGACCAACTATGTTCGCTTCCGTGGCATCCAAAGCCAGAATGCAAAGATTGCAAAAATGCTCGAGCCAGGTAGGAGCCGAACCTGCAATCTTCTAATCCGTAGTCAGACGCGTTATCCATTGCACCGCCGGCCCAGGCTGTGAAAAATAGCTGCGACATCAGGAAGTACACAGGACGGGCAGCATTGAAAGGCACGCGGCAGAGAATCACCAAAGATAGGCACCTCTGCCGCTTCCCTTCGATTGACAGGTGGGGAGCGGAGCAGTGCAGTCGAAAACAAAGCAAAGCAAAGTCGTCCTTAGGTGGTTGGTTGCACTCCGTCTTGAAGCAGTGCGCATTCTTTTGAAGTAAGTATGTGCGTGGTAAGTGGCAATTCGCTAAAGGCAGAGCTCATAATATGACGAGCAGTTTTCAGCTGAACATGTTGCAGCTGAGGCACAGGACAGTGCCTTCGCCGTTTTGCTTGAACACTTGCATGTGTGTGTCAGCAGGGAGTGCCTTTGAGCAGCAATGCATGTAAAGAGCCAGCACTTTCTTTCAGGCAAAGCCTCAGGCAATAGAAGTCATCTGTCCATCAGTCAGAAAGGGCTCTCGCCTGCTCCCTCACGCTCGTGGCGGCTGCGACGTTGCGCTCAAGTCGCTTCCCTTGCGCAGGCTCGAGCTCTTCTCGGCGTCTTTCACCATATCCATGGCTTCCAGTCCTGCCCTTGCTCGCCTGCTATTTGCTCAGTAACGTCGATTGGAGCAAAGCATTGAAAGTGTTCAGTGAGCAGGCCAACCTGAAGCAGGAGATTTCTGCTGGTCGTGGAATAGCGAGGAGGCAAGTGATAAGGGGCTAGTCAGATGCAAACTGGGAGCTAATGCCAGACGTGAATGGGGAATTAGCTCAAATGGTAGAGCGCTCGCTTTGCATGTGAGAGGTAGCGGGTCAATGCCCGCATTCTCCACTTTTCTTTTGGCTCGGGTAATTGTTCAGACGCAAGAGTTGTGTCAGGTGTGGTGTGAGCCCATCTGCTTCTGAAGGTCACCGCAGGCTGAGGGACATCAAATCCTTTGGTGTGCTGTCGCAGCAAAACTTTCCGATTTTTGCATGAATGCAGCTGAAATGAAAGAAGGAAAAACTTCTATGCAAGTATCAACGCCTTCTCTAAGGATCAAACTCAGGACCTTCAGATTATGAGACTGACACGCTGCCTACTGCGCTAAGAAGACACTTGTCAGCTGAGTAACTGGAGAATGTGACCAACTATGTTCGCTTCCGTGGCATCCAAAGCCAGAATGCAAAGATTGCAAAAATGCTCGAGCCAGGTAGGAGCCGAACCTGCAATCTTCTAATCCGTAGTCAGACGCGTTATCCATTGCGCCGCCGGCCCAGGCTGTGAAAAATAGCTGCGACATCAGGAAGTACACAGGACGGGCAGCATTGAAAGGCATGCGGCAGAGAATCACCAAAGATAGGCACCTCTGCCGCTTCCCTTCGATTGACAGGTGGGGAGCGGAGCAGTGCAGTCGAAAACAAAGCAAAGCAAAGTCGTCCTTAGGTGGTTGGTTGCACTCCGTCTTGAAGCAGTGCGCATTCTTTTGAAGTAAGTATGTGCGTGGTAAGTGGCAATTCGCTAAAGGCAGAGCTCATAATATGACGAGCAGTTTGCAGCTGAACATGTTGCAGCTGAGGCACAGGACAGTGCCTTCGCCGTTTTGCTTGAACACTTGCATGTGTGTGTCAGCAGGGAGTGCCTTTGAGCAGCAATGCATGTAAAGAGCCAGCACTTTCTTTCAGGCAAAGCCTCAGGCAATAGAAGTCATCTGTCCATCAGTCAGAAAGGGCTCTCGCCTGCTCCCTCTCGCTCGTGGCGGCTGCGACGTTGCGCTCAAGTCGCTTCCCTTGCGCAGGCTCGAGCTCTTCTCGGCGTCTTTCACCATATCCATGGCTTCCAGTCCTGCCCTTGCTCGCCTGCTATTGCTCAGTAACGTCGATTGGAGCAAAGCATTGAAAGTGTTCAGTGAGCAGGCCAACCTGAAGCAGGAGATTTCTGCTGGTCGTGGAATAGCGAGGAGGCAAGTGATAAGGGGCTAGTCAGATGCAAACTGGGAGCTAATGCCAGACATGAATGGGGAATTAGCTCAAATGGTAGAGTGCTCGCTTTGCATGTGAGAGGTAGCGGGATCAATGCCCGCATTCTCCACTTTTCTTTTGGCTCGGGTAATTGTTCAGACGCAAGAGTTGTGTCAGGTGTGGTGTGAGCCCATCTGCTTCTGAAGGTCACCGCAGGCTGAGGGACATCAAATCCTTTGGTGTGCTGTCGCAGCAAAACTTTCCGATTTTTGCATGAATGCAGCTGAAATGAAAGAAGGAAAAACTTCTATGCAAGTATCAATGCCTTCTCTAAGGATCGAACTCAGGACCTTCAGATTCTGAGACTGACACGCTGCCTACTGCGCTAAGAAGACACTTGCCAGCTTAGTAACTGGAGAATGTGACCAACTATGTTCGCTTCCGTGGCATCCAAAGCCAGAATGCAAAGATTGCAAAAATGCTCGAGCCAGGTAGGAGCCGAACCTGCAATCTTCTAATCCGTAGTCAGACGCGTTATCCATTGCACCGCCGGCCCAGGCTGTGAAAAATAGCTGCGACATCAGGAAGTACACAGGACGGGCAGCATTGAAAGGCACGCGGCAGAGAATCACCAAAGATAGGCACCTCTGCCGCTTCCCTTCGATTGACAGGTGGGGAGCGGAGCAGTGCAGTCGAAAACAAAGCAAAGCAAAGTCGTCCTTAGGTGGTTGGTTGCACTCCGTCTTGAAGCAGTGCGCATTCTTTTGAAGTAAGTATGTGCGTGGTAAGTGGCAATTCGCTAAAGGCAGAGCTCATAATATGACGAGCAGTTTGCAGCTGAACATGTTGCAGCTGAGGCACAGGACAGTGCCTTCGCCGTTTTGCTTGAACACTTGCATGTGTGTGTCAGCAGGGAGTGCCTTTGAGCAGCAATGCATGTAAAGAGCCAGCACTTTCTTTCAGGCAAAGCCTCAGGCAATAGAAGTCATCTGTCCATCAGTCAGAAAGGGCTTTCGCCTGCTCCCTCTCGCTCGTGGCGGCTGCGACGTTGCGCTCAAGTCGCTTCCCTTGCGCAGGCTCGAGCTCTTCTCGGCGTCTTTCACCATATCCATGGCTTCCAGTCCTGCCCTTGCTCGCCTGCTATTGCTCAGTAACGTCGATTGGAGCAAAGCATTGAAAGTGTTCAGTGAGCAGGCCAACCTGAAGCAGGAGATTTCTGCTGGTCGTGGAATAGCGAGGAGGCAAGTGATAAGGGGCTAGTCAGATGCAAACTGGGAGCTAATGCCAGACATGAATGGGGAATTAGCTCAAATGGTAGAGCGCTCGCTTTGCATGTGAGAGGTAGCGGGATCAATGCCCGCATTCTCCACTTTTCTTTTGGCTCGGGTAATTGTTCAGACGCAAGAGTTGTGTCAGGTGTGGTGTGAGCCCATCTGCTTCTGAAGGTCACCGCAGGCTGAGGGACATCAAATCCTTTGGTGTGCTGTCGCAGCAAAACTTTCCGATTTTTGCATGAATGCAGCTGAAATGAAAGAAGGAAAAACTTCTATGCAAGTATCAATGCCTTCTCTAAGGATCGAGCTCAGGACCTTCAGATTCTGAGACTGACACGCTGCCTACTGCGCTAAGAAGACACTTGCCAGCTTAGTAACTGGAGAATGTGACCAACTATGTTCGCTTCCGTGGCATCCAAAGCCAGAATGCAAAGATTGCAAAAATGCTCGAGCCAGGTAGGAGCCGAACCTGCAATCTTCTAATCCGTAGTCAGACGCGTTATCCATTGCACCGCCGGCCCAGGCTGTGAAAAATAGCTGCGACATCAGGAAGTACACAGGACGGGCAGCATTGAAAGGCACGCGGCAGAGAATCACCAAAGATAGGCACCTCTGCCGCTTCCCTTCGATTGACAGGTGGGGAGCGGAGCAGTGCAGTCGAAAACAAAGCAAAGCAAAGTCGTCCTTAGGTGGTTGGTTGCACTCCGTCTTGAAGCAGTGCGCATTCTTTTGAAGTAAGTATGTGCGTGGTAAGTGGCAATTCGCTAAAGGCAGAGCTCATAATATGACGAGCAGTTTTCAGCTGAACATGTTGCAGCTGAGGCACAGGACAGTGCCTTCGCCGTTTTGCTTGAACACTTGCATGTGTGTGTCAGCAGGGAGTGCCTTTGAGCAGCAATGCATGTAAAGAGCCAGCACTTTCTTTCAGGCAAAGCCTCAGGCAATAGAAGTCATCTGTCCATCAGTCAGAAAGGGCTCTCGCCTGCTCCCTCTCGCTCGTGGCGGCTGCGACGTTGCGCTCAAGTCGCTTCCCTTGCGCAGGCTCGAGCTCTTCTCGGCGTCTTTCACCATATCCATGGCTTCCAGTCCTGCCCTTGCTCGCCTGCTATTTGCTCAGTAACGTCGATTGGAGCAAAGCATTGAAAGTGTTCAGTGAGCAGGCCAACCTGAAGCAGGAGATTTCTGCTGGTCGTGGAATAGCGAGGAGGCAAGTGATAAGGGGCTAGTCAGATGCAAACTGGGAGCTAATGCCAGACGTGAATGGGGAATTAGCTCAAATGGTAGAGCGCTCGCTTTGCATGTGAGAGGTAGCGGGTCAATGCCCGCATTCTCCACTTTTCTTTTGGCTCGGGTAATTGTTCAGACGCAAGAGTTGTGTCAGGTGTGGTGTGAGCCCATCTGCTTCTGAAGGTCACCGCAGGCTGAGGGACATCAAATCCTTTGGTGTGCTGTCGCAGCAAAACTTTCCGATTTTTGCATGAATGCAGCTGAAATGAAAGAAGGAAAAACTTCTATGCAAGTATCAACGCCTTCTCTAAGGATCAAACTCAGGACCTTCAGATTATGAGACTGACACGCTGCCTACTGCGCTAAGAAGACACTTGTCAGCTGAGTAACTGGAGAATGTGACCAACTATGTTCGCTTCCGTGGCATCCAAAGCCAGAATGCAAAGATTGCAAAAATGCTCGAGCCAGGTAGGAGCCGAACCTGCAATCTTCTAATCCGTAGTCAGACGCGTTATCCATTGCGCCGCCGGCCCAGGCTGTGAAAAATAGCTGCGACATCAGGAAGTACACAGGACGGGCAGCATTGAAAGGCATGCGGCAGAGAATCACCAAAGATAGGCACCTCTGCCGCTTCCCTTCGATTGACAGGTGGGGAGCGGAGCAGTGCAGTCGAAAACAAAGCAAAGCAAAGTCGTCCTTAGGTGGTTGGTTGCACTCCGTCTTGAAGCAGTGCGCATTCTTTTGAAGTAAGTATGTGCGTGGTAAGTGGCAATTCGCTAAAGGCAGAGCTCATAATATGACGAGCAGTTTGCAGCTGAACATGTTGCAGCTGAGGCACAGGACAGTGCCTTCGCCGTTTTGCTTGAACACTTGCATGTGTGTGTCAGCAGGGAGTGCCTTTGAGCAGCAATGCATGTAAAGAGCCAGCACTTTCTTTCAGGCAAAGCCTCAGGCAATAGAAGTCATCTGTCCATCAGTCAGAAAGGGCTCTCGCCTGCTCCCTCTCGCTCGTGGCGGCTGCGACGTTGCGCTCAAGTCGCTTCCCTTGCGCAGGCTCGAGCTCTTCTCGGCGTCTTTCACCATATCCATGGCTTCCAGTCCTGCCCTTGCTCGCCTGCTATTGCTCAGTAACGTCGATTGGAGCAAAGCATTGAAAGTGTTCAGTGAGCAGGCCAACCTGAAGCAGGAGATTTCTGCTGGTCGTGGAATAGCGAGGAGGCAAGTGATAAGGGGCTAGTCAGATGCAAACTGGGAGCTAATGCCAGACATGAATGGGGAATTAGCTCAAATGGTAGAGCGCTCGCTTTGCATGTGAGAGGTAGCGGGATCAATGCCCGCATTCTCCACTTTTCTTTTGGCTCGGGTAATTGTTCAGACGCAAGAGTTGTGTCAGGTGTGGTGTGAGCCCATCTGCTTCTGAAGGTCACCGCAGGCTGAGGGACATCAAATCCTTTGGTGTGCTGTCGCAGCAAAACTTTCCGATTTTTGCATGAATGCAGCTGAAATGAAAGAAGGAAAAACTTCTATGCAAGTATCAATGCCTTCTCTAAGGATCGAACTCAGGACCTTCAGATTCTGAGACTGACACGCTGCCTACTGCGCTAAGAAGACACTTGCCAGCTTAGTAACTGGAGAATGTGACCAACTATGTTCGCTTCCGTGGCATCCAAAGCCAGAATGCAAAGATTGCAAAAATGCTCGAGCCAGGTAGGAGCCGAACCTGCAATCTTCTAATCCGTAGTCAGACGCGTTATCCATTGCACCGCCGGCCCAGGCTGTGAAAAATAGCTGCGACATCAGGAAGTACACAGGACGGGCAGCATTGAAAGGCACGCGGCAGAGAATCACCAAAGATAGGCACCTCTGCCGCTTCCCTTCGATTGACAGGTGGGGAGCGGAGCAGTGCAGTCGAAAACAAAGCAAAGCAAAGTCGTCCTTAGGTGGTTGGTTGCACTCCGTCTTGAAGCAGTGCGCATTCTTTTGAAGTAAGTATGTGCGTGGTAAGTGGCAATTCGCTAAAGGCAGAGCTCATAATATGACGAGCAGTTTGCAGCTGAACATGTTGCAGCTGAGGCACAGGACAGTGCCTTCGCCGTTTTGCTTGAACACTTGCATGTGTGTGTCAGCAGGGAGTGCCTTTGAGCAGCAATGCATGTAAAGAGCCAGCACTTTCTTTCAGGCAAAGCCTCAGGCAATAGAAGTCATCTGTCCATCAGTCAGAAAGGGCTCTCGCCTGCTCCCTCTCGCTCGTGGCGGCTGCGACGTTGCGCTCAAGTCGCTTCCCTTGCGCAGGCTCGAGCTCTTCTCGGCGTCTTTCACCATATCCATGGCTTCCAGTCCTGCCCTTGCTCGCCTGCTATTTGCTCAGTAACGTCGATTGGAGCAAAGCATTGAAAGTGTTCAGTGAGCAGGCCAACCTGAAGCAGGAGATTTCTGCTGGTCGTGGAATAGCGAGGAGGCAAGTGATAAGGGGCTAGTCAGATGCAAACTGGGAGCTAATGCCAGACGTGAATGGGGAATTAGCTCAAATGGTAGAGCGCTCGCTTTGCATGTGAGAGGTAGCGGGTCAATGCCCGCATTCTCCACTTTTCTTTTGGCTCGGGTAATTGTTCAGACGCAAGAGTTGTGTCAGGTGTGGTGTGAGCCCATCTGCTTCTGAAGGTCACCGCAGGCTGAGGGACATCAAATCCTTTGGTGTGCTGTCGCAGCAAAACTTTCCGATTTTTGCATGAATGCAGCTGAAATGAAAGAAGGAAAAACTTCTATGCAAGTATCAACGCCTTCTCTAAGGATCAAACTCAGGACCTTCAGATTATGAGACTGACACGCTGCCTACTGCGCTAAGAAGACACTTGTCAGCTGAGTAACTGGAGAATGTGACCAACTATGTTCGCTTCCGTGGCATCCAAAGCCAGAATGCAAAGATTGCAAAAATGCTCGAGCCAGGTAGGAGCCGAACCTGCAATCTTCTAATCCGTAGTCAGACGCGTTATCCATTGCGCCGCCGGCCCAGGCTGTGAAAAATAGCTGCGACATCAGGAAGTACACAGGACGGGCAGCATTGAAAGGCATGCGGCAGAGAATCACCAAAGATAGGCACCTCTGCCGCTTCCCTTCGATTGACAGGTGGGGAGCGGAGCAGTGCAGTCGAAAACAAAGCAAAGCAAAGTCGTCCTTAGGTGGTTGGTTGCACTCCGTCTTGAAGCAGTGCGCATTCTTTTGAAGTAAGTATGTGCGTGGTAAGTGGCAATTCGCTAAAGGCAGAGCTCATAATATGACGAGCAGTTTGCAGCTGAACATGTTGCAGCTGAGGCACAGGACAGTGCCTTCGCCGTTTTGCTTGAACACTTGCATGTGTGTGTCAGCAGGGAGTGCCTTTGAGCAGCAATGCATGTAAAGAGCCAGCACTTTCTTTCAGGCAAAGCCTCAGGCAATAGAAGTCATCTGTCCATCAGTCAGAAAGGGCTCTCGCCTGCTCCCTCTCGCTCGTGGCGGCTGCGACGTTGCGCTCAAGTCGCTTCCCTTGCGCAGGCTCGAGCTCTTCTCGGCGTCTTTCACCATATCCATGGCTTCCAGTCCTGCCCTTGCTCGCCTGCTATTGCTCAGTAACGTCGATTGGAGCAAAGCATTGAAAGTGTTCAGTGAGCAGGCCAACCTGAAGCAGGAGATTTCTGCTGGTCGTGGAATAGCGAGGAGGCAAGTGATAAGGGGCTAGTCAGATGCAAACTGGGAGCTAATGCCAGACATGAATGGGGAATTAGCTCAAATGGTAGAGCGCTCGCTTTGCATGTGAGAGGTAGCGGGATCAATGCCCGCATTCTCCACTTTTCTTTTGGCTCGGGTAATTGTTCAGACGCAAGAGTTGTGTCAGGTGTGGTGTGAGCCCATCTGCTTCTGAAGGTCACCGCAGGCTGAGGGACATCAAATCCTTTGGTGTGCTGTCGCAGCAAAACTTTCCGATTTTTGCATGAATGCAGCTGAAATGAAAGAAGGAAAAACTTCTATGCAAGTATCAATGCCTTCTCTAAGGATCGAACTCAGGACCTTCAGATTCTGAGACTGACACGCTGCCTACTGCGCTAAGAAGACACTTGCCAGCTTAGTAACTGGAGAATGTGACCAACTATGTTCGCTTCCGTGGCATCCAAAGCCAGAATGCAAAGATTGCAAAAATGCTCGAGCCAGGTAGGAGCCGAACCTGCAATCTTCTAATCCGTAGTCAGACGCGTTATCCATTGCACCGCCGGCCCAGGCTGTGAAAAATAGCTGCGACATCAGGAAGTACACAGGACGGGCAGCATTGAAAGGCACGCGGCAGAGAATCACCAAAGATAGGCACCTCTGCCGCTTCCCTTCGATTGACAGGTGGGGAGCGGAGCAGTGCAGTCGAAAACAAAGCAAAGCAAAGTCGTCCTTAGGTGGTTGGTTGCACTCCGTCTTGAAGCAGTGCGCATTCTTTTGAAGTAAGTATGTGCGTGGTAAGTGGCAATTCGCTAAAGGCAGAGCTCATAATATGACGAGCAGTTTGCAGCTGAACATGTTGCAGCTGAGGCACAGGACAGTGCCTTCGCCGTTTTGCTTGAACACTTGCATGTGTGTGTCAGCAGGGAGTGCCTTTGAGCAGCAATGCATGTAAAGAGCCAGCACTTTCTTTCAGGCAAAGCCTCAGGCAATAGAAGTCATCTGTCCATCAGTCAGAAAGGGCTTTCGCCTGCTCCCTCTCGCTCGTGGCGGCTGCGACGTTGCGCTCAAGTCGCTTCCCTTGCGCAGGCTCGAGCTCTTCTCGGCGTCTTTCACCATATCCATGGCTTCCAGTCCTGCCCTTGCTCGCCTGCTATTGCTCAGTAACGTCGATTGGAGCAAAGCATTGAAAGTGTTCAGTGAGCAGGCCAACCTGAAGCAGGAGATTTCTGCTGGTCGTGGAATAGCGAGGAGGCAAGTGATAAGGGGCTAGTCAGATGCAAACTGGGAGCTAATGCCAGACATGAATGGGGAATTAGCTCAAATGGTAGAGCGCTCGCTTTGCATGTGAGAGGTAGCGGGATCAATGCCCGCATTCTCCACTTTTCTTTTGGCTCGGGTAATTGTTCAGACGCAAGAGTTGTGTCAGGTGTGGTGTGAGCCCATCTGCTTCTGAAGGTCACCGCAGGCTGAGGGACATCAAATCCTTTGGTGTGCTGTCGCAGCAAAACTTTCCGATTTTTGCATGAATGCAGCTGAAATGAAAGAAGGAAAAACTTCTATGCAAGTATCAATGCCTTCTCTAAGGATCGAGCTCAGGACCTTCAGATTCTGAGACTGACACGCTGCCTACTGCGCTAAGAAGACACTTGCCAGCTTAGTAACTGGAGAATGTGACCAACTATGTTCGCTTCCGTGGCATCCAAAGCCAGAATGCAAAGATTGCAAAAATGCTCGAGCCAGGTAGGAGCCGAACCTGCAATCTTCTAATCCGTAGTCAGACGCGTTATCCATTGCACCGCCGGCCCAGGCTGTGAAAAATAGCTGCGACATCAGGAAGTACACAGGACGGGCAGCATTGAAAGGCACGCGGCAGAGAATCACCAAAGATAGGCACCTCTGCCGCTTCCCTTCGATTGACAGGTGGGGAGCGGAGCAGTGCAGTCGAAAACAAAGCAAAGCAAAGTCGTCCTTAGGTGGTTGGTTGCACTCCGTCTTGAAGCAGTGCGCATTCTTTTGAAGTAAGTATGTGCGTGGTAAGTGGCAATTCGCTAAAGGCAGAGCTCATAATATGACGAGCAGTTTTCAGCTGAACATGTTGCAGCTGAGGCACAGGACAGTGCCTTCGCCGTTTTGCTTGAACACTTGCATGTGTGTGTCAGCAGGGAGTGCCTTTGAGCAGCAATGCATGTAAAGAGCCAGCACTTTCTTTCAGGCAAAGCCTCAGGCAATAGAAGTCATCTGTCCATCAGTCAGAAAGGGCTCTCGCCTGCTCCCTCACGCTCGTGGCGGCTGCGACGTTGCGCTCAAGTCGCTTCCCTTGCGCAGGCTCGAGCTCTTCTCGGCGTCTTTCACCATATCCATGGCTTCCAGTCCTGCCCTTGCTCGCCTGCTATTTGCTCAGTAACGTCGATTGGAGCAAAGCATTGAAAGTGTTCAGTGAGCAGGCCAACCTGAAGCAGGAGATTTCTGCTGGTCGTGGAATAGCGAGGAGGCAAGTGATAAGGGGCTAGTCAGATGCAAACTGGGAGCTAATGCCAGACGTGAATGGGGAATTAGCTCAAATGGTAGAGCGCTCGCTTTGCATGTGAGAGGTAGCGGGTCAATGCCCGCATTCTCCACTTTTCTTTTGGCTCGGGTAATTGTTCAGACGCAAGAGTTGTGTCAGGTGTGGTGTGAGCCCATCTGCTTCTGAAGGTCACCGCAGGCTGAGGGACATCAAATCCTTTGGTGTGCTGTCGCAGCAAAACTTTCCGATTTTTGCATGAATGCAGCTGAAATGAAAGAAGGAAAAACTTCTATGCAAGTATCAACGCCTTCTCTAAGGATCAAACTCAGGACCTTCAGATTATGAGACTGACACGCTGCCTACTGCGCTAAGAAGACACTTGTCAGCTGAGTAACTGGAGAATGTGACCAACTATGTTCGCTTCCGTGGCATCCAAAGCCAGAATGCAAAGATTGCAAAAATGCTCGAGCCAGGTAGGAGCCGAACCTGCAATCTTCTAATCCGTAGTCAGACGCGTTATCCATTGCGCCGCCGGCCCAGGCTGTGAAAAATAGCTGCGACATCAGGAAGTACACAGGACGGGCAGCATTGAAAGGCATGCGGCAGAGAATCACCAAAGATAGGCACCTCTGCCGCTTCCCTTCGATTGACAGGTGGGGAGCGGAGCAGTGCAGTCGAAAACAAAGCAAAGCAAAGTCGTCCTTAGGTGGTTGGTTGCACTCCGTCTTGAAGCAGTGCGCATTCTTTTGAAGTAAGTATGTGCGTGGTAAGTGGCAATTCGCTAAAGGCAGAGCTCATAATATGACGAGCAGTTTGCAGCTGAACATGTTGCAGCTGAGGCACAGGACAGTGCCTTCGCCGTTTTGCTTGAACACTTGCATGTGTGTGTCAGCAGGGAGTGCCTTTGAGCAGCAATGCATGTAAAGAGCCAGCACTTTCTTTCAGGCAAAGCCTCAGGCAATAGAAGTCATCTGTCCATCAGTCAGAAAGGGCTCTCGCCTGCTCCCTCTCGCTCGTGGCGGCTGCGACGTTGCGCTCAAGTCGCTTCCCTTGCGCAGGCTCGAGCTCTTCTCGGCGTCTTTCACCATATCCATGGCTTCCAGTCCTGCCCTTGCTCGCCTGCTATTGCTCAGTAACGTCGATTGGAGCAAAGCATTGAAAGTGTTCAGTGAGCAGGCCAACCTGAAGCAGGAGATTTCTGCTGGTCGTGGAATAGCGAGGAGGCAAGTGATAAGGGGCTAGTCAGATGCAAACTGGGAGCTAATGCCAGACATGAATGGGGAATTAGCTCAAATGGTAGAGCGCTCGCTTTGCATGTGAGAGGTAGCGGGATCAATGCCCGCATTCTCCACTTTTCTTTTGGCTCGGGTAATTGTTCAGACGCAAGAGTTGTGTCAGGTGTGGTGTGAGCCCATCTGCTTCTGAAGGTCACCGCAGGCTGAGGGACATCAAATCCTTTGGTGTGCTGTCGCAGCAAAACTTTCCGATTTTTGCATGAATGCAGCTGAAATGAAAGAAGGAAAAACTTCTATGCAAGTATCAATGCCTTCTCTAAGGATCGAGCTCAGGACCTTCAGATTCTGAGACTGACACGCTGCCTACTGCGCTAAGAAGACACTTGCCAGCTTAGTAACTGGAGAATGTGACCAACTATGTTCGCTTCCGTGGCATCCAAAGCCAGAATGCAAAGATTGCAAAAATGCTCGAGCCAGGTAGGAGCCGAACCTGCAATCTTCTAATCCGTAGTCAGACGCGTTATCCATTGCACCGCCGGCCCAGGCTGTGAAAAATAGCTGCGACATCAGGAAGTACACAGGACGGGCAGCATTGAAAGGCACGCGGCAGAGAATCACCAAAGATAGGCACCTCTGCCGCTTCCCTTCGATTGACAGGTGGGGAGCGGAGCAGTGCAGTCGAAAACAAAGCAAAGCAAAGTCGTCCTTAGGTGGTTGGTTGCACTCCGTCTTGAAGCAGTGCGCATTCTTTTGAAGTAAGTATGTGCGTGGTAAGTGGCAATTCGCTAAAGGCAGAGCTCATAATATGACGAGCAGTTTGCAGCTGAACATGTTGCAGCTGAGGCACAGGACAGTGCCTTCGCCGTTTTGCTTGAACACTTGCATGTGTGTGTCAGCAGGGAGTGCCTTTGAGCAGCAATGCATGTAAAGAGCCAGCACTTTCTTTCAGGCAAAGCCTCAGGCAATAGAAGTCATCTGTCCATCAGTCAGAAAGGGCTCTCGCCTGCTCCCTCACGCTCGTGGCGGCTGCGACGTTGCGCTCAAGTCGCTTCCCTTGCGCAGGCTCGAGCTCTTCTCGGCGTCTTTCACCATATCCATGGCTTCCAGTCCTGCCCTTGCTCGCCTGCTATTTGCTCAGTAACGTCGATTGGAGCAAAGCATTGAAAGTGTTCAGTGAGCAGGCCAACCTGAAGCAGGAGATTTCTGCTGGTCGTGGAATAGCGAGGAGGCAAGTGATAAGGGGCTAGTCAGATGCAAACTGGGAGCTAATGCCAGACGTGAATGGGGAATTAGCTCAAATGGTAGAGCGCTCGCTTTGCATGTGAGAGGTAGCGGGATCAATGCCCGCATTCTCCACTTTTCTTTTGGCTCGGGTAATTGTTCAGACGCAAGAGTTGTGTCAGGTGTGGTGTGAGCCCATCTGCTTCTGAAGGTCACCGCAGGCTGAGGGACATCAAATCCTTTGGTGTGCTGTCGCAGCAAAACTTTCCGATTTTTGCATGAATGCAGCTGAAATGAAAGAAGGAAAAACTTCTATGCAAGTATCAACGCCTTCTCTAAGGATCAAACTCAGGACCTTCAGATTATGAGACTGACACGCTGCCTACTGCGCTAAGAAGACACTTGTCAGCTGAGTAACTGGAGAATGTGACCAACTATGTTCGCTTCCGTGGCATCCAAAGCCAGAATGCAAAGATTGCAAAAATGCTCGAGCCAGGTAGGAGCCGAACCTGCAATCTTCTAATCCGTAGTCAGACGCGTTATCCATTGCGCCGCCGGCCCAGGCTGTGAAAAATAGCTGCGACATCAGGAAGTACACAGGACGGGCAGCATTGAAAGGCATGCGGCAGAGAATCACCAAAGATAGGCACCTCTGCCGCTTCCCTTCGATTGACAGGTGGGGAGCGGAGCAGTGCAGTCGAAAACAAAGCAAAGCAAAGTCGTCCTTAGGTGGTTGGTTGCACTCCGTCTTGAAGCAGTGCGCATTCTTTTGAAGTAAGTATGTGCGTGGTAAGTGGCAATTCGCTAAAGGCAGAGCTCATAATATGACGAGCAGTTTGCAGCTGAACATGTTGCAGCTGAGGCACAGGACAGTGCCTTCGCCGTTTTGCTTGAACACTTGCATGTGTGTGTCAGCAGGGAGTGCCTTTGAGCAGCAATGCATGTAAAGAGCCAGCACTTTCTTTCAGGCAAAGCCTCAGGCAATAGAAGTCATCTGTCCATCAGTCAGAAAGGGCTCTCGCCTGCTCCCTCTCGCTCGTGGCGGCTGCGACGTTGCGCTCAAGTCGCTTCCCTTGCGCAGGCTCGAGCTCTTCTCGGCGTCTTTCACCATATCCATGGCTTCCAGTCCTGCCCTTGCTCGCCTGCTATTGCTCAGTAACGTCGATTGGAGCAAAGCATTGAAAGTGTTCAGTGAGCAGGCCAACCTGAAGCAGGAGATTTCTGCTGGTCGTGGAATAGCGAGGAGGCAAGTGATAAGGGGCTAGTCAGATGCAAACTGGGAGCTAATGCCAGACATGAATGGGGAATTAGCTCAAATGGTAGAGCGCTCGCTTTGCATGTGAGAGGTAGCGGGATCAATGCCCGCATTCTCCACTTTTCTTTTGGCTCGGGTAATTGTTCAGACGCAAGAGTTGTGTCAGGTGTGGTGTGAGCCCATCTGCTTCTGAAGGTCACCGCAGGCTGAGGGACATCAAATCCTTTGGTGTGCTGTCGCAGCAAAACTTTCCGATTTTTGCATGAATGCAGCTGAAATGAAAGAAGGAAAAACTTCTATGCAAGTATCAACGCCTTCTCTAAGGATCGAACTCAGGACCTTCAGATTATGAGACTGACACGCTGCCTACTGCACTAAGAAGACACTTGTCAGCTGAGTAACTGGAGAATGTGACCAACTATGTTCGCTTCCGTGGCATCCAAAGCCAGAATGCAAAGATTGCAAAAATGCTCGAGCCAGGTAGGAGCCGAACCTGCAATCTTCTAATCCGTAGTCAGACGCGTTATCCATTGCACCGCCGGCCCAGGCTGTGAAAAATAGCTGCGACATCAGGAAGTACACAGGACGGGCAGCATTGAAAGGCACGCGGCAGAGAATCACCAAAGATAGGCACCTCTGCCGCTTCCCTTCGATTGACAGGTGGGGAGCGGAGCAGTGCAGTCGAAAACAAAGCAAAGCAAAGTCGTCCTTAGGTGGTTGGTTGCACTCCGTCTTGAAGCAGTGCGCATTCTTTTGAAGTAAGTATGTGCGTGGTAAGTGGCAATTCGCTAAAGGCAGAGCTCATAATATGACGAGCAGTTTTCAGCTGAACATGTTGCAGCTGAGGCACAGGACAGTGCCTTCGCCGTTTTGCTTGAACACTTGCATGTGTGTGTCAGCAGGGAGTGCCTTTGAGCAGCAATGCATGTAAAGAGCCAGCACTTTCTTTCAGGCAAAGCCTCAGGCAATAGAAGTCATCTGTCCATCAGTCAGAAAGGGCTCTCGCCTGCTCCCTCACGCTCGTGGCGGCTGCGACGTTGCGCTCAAGTCGCTTCCCTTGCGCAGGCTCGAGCTCTTCTCGGCGTCTTTCACCATATCCATGGCTTCCAGTCCTGCCCTTGCTCGCCTGCTATTTGCTCAGTAACGTCGATTGGAGCAAAGCATTGAAAGTGTTCAGTGAGCAGGCCAACCTGAAGCAGGAGATTTCTGCTGGTCGTGGAATAGCGAGGAGGCAAGTGATAAGGGGCTAGTCAGATGCAAACTGGGAGCTAATGCCAGACGTGAATGGGGAATTAGCTCAAATGGTAGAGCGCTCGCTTTGCATGTGAGAGGTAGCGGGATCAATGTCCGCATTCTCCACTTTTCTTTTGGCTCGGGTAATTGTTCAGACGCAAGAGTTGTGTCAGGTGTGGTGTGAGCCCATCTGCTTCTGAAGGTCACCGCAGGCTGAGGGACATCAAATCCTTTGGTGTGCTGTCGCAGCAAAACTTTCCGATTTTTGCATGAATGCAGCTGAAATGAAAGAAGGAAAAACTTCTATGCAAGTATCAACGCCTTCTCTAAGGATCAAACTCAGGACCTTCAGATTATGAGACTGACACGCTGCCTACTGCGCTAAGAAGACACTTGTCAGCTGAGTAACTGGAGAATGTGACCAACTATGTTCGCTTCCGTGGCATCCAAAGCCAGAATGCAAAGATTGCAAAAATGCTCGAGCCAGGTAGGAGCCGAACCTGCAATCTTCTAATCCGTAGTCAGACGCGTTATCCATTGCGCCGCCGGCCCAGGCTGTGAAAAATAGCTGCGACATCAGGAAGTACACAGGACGGGCAGCATTGAAAGGCATGCGGCAGAGAATCACCAAAGATAGGCACCTCTGCCGCTTCCCTTCGATTGACAGGTGGGGAGCGGAGCAGTGCAGTCGAAAACAAAGCAAAGCAAAGTCGTCCTTAGGTGGTTGGTTGCACTCCGTCTTGAAGCAGTGCGCATTCTTTTGAAGTAAGTATGTGCGTGGTAAGTGGCAATTCGCTAAAGGCAGAGCTCATAATATGACGAGCAGTTTGCAGCTGAACATGTTGCAGCTGAGGCACAGGACAGTGCCTTCGCCGTTTTGCTTGAACACTTGCATGTGTGTGTCAGCAGGGAGTGCCTTTGAGCAGCAATGCATGTAAAGAGCCAGCACTTTCTTTCAGGCAAAGCCTCAGGCAATAGAAGTCATCTGTCCATCAGTCAGAAAGGGCTCTCGCCTGCTCCCTCTCGCTCGTGGCGGCTGCGACGTTGCGCTCAAGTCGCTTCCCTTGCGCAGGCTCGAGCTCTTCTCGGCGTCTTTCACCATATCCATGGCTTCCAGTCCTGCCCTTGCTCGCCTGCTATTGCTCAGTAACGTCGATTGGAGCAAAGCATTGAAAGTGTTCAGTGAGCAGGCCAACCTGAAGCAGGAGATTTCTGCTGGTCGTGGAATAGCGAGGAGGCAAGTGATAAGGGGCTAGTCAGATGCAAACTGGGAGCTAATGCCAGACATGAATGGGGAATTAGCTCAAATGGTAGAGCGCTCGCTTTGCATGTGAGAGGTAGCGGGATCAATGCCCGCATTCTCCACTTTTCTTTTGGCTCGGGTAATTGTTCAGACGCAAGAGTTGTGTCAGGTGTGGTGTGAGCCCATCTGCTTCTGAAGGTCACCGCAGGCTGAGGGACATCAAATCCTTTGGTGTGCTGTCGCAGCAAAACTTTCCGATTTTTGCATGAATGCAGCTGAAATGAAAGAAGGAAAAACTTCTATGCAAGTATCAATGCCTTCTCTAAGGATCGAACTCAGGACCTTCAGATTCTGAGACTGACACGCTGCCTACTGCGCTAAGAAGACACTTGCCAGCTTAGTAACTGGAGAATGTGACCAACTATGTTCGCTTCCGTGGCATCCAAAGCCAGAATGCAAAGATTGCAAAAATGCTCGAGCCAGGTAGGAGCCGAACCTGCAATCTTCTAATCCGTAGTCAGACGCGTTATCCATTGCACCGCCGGCCCAGGCTGTGAAAAATAGCTGCGACATCAGGAAGTACACAGGACGGGCAGCATTGAAAGGCACGCGGCAGAGAATCACCAAAGATAGGCACCTCTGCCGCTTCCCTTCGATTGACAGGTGGGGAGCGGAGCAGTGCAGTCGAAAACAAAGCAAAGCAAAGTCGTCCTTAGGTGGTTGGTTGCACTCCGTCTTGAAGCAGTGCGCATTCTTTTGAAGTAAGTATGTGCGTGGTAAGTGGCAATTCGCTAAAGGCAGAGCTCATAATATGACGAGCAGTTTTCAGCTGAACATGTTGCAGCTGAGGCACAGGACAGTGCCTTCGCCGTTTTGCTTGAACACTTGCATGTGTGTGTCAGCAGGGAGTGCCTTTGAGCAGCAATGCATGTAAAGAGCCAGCACTTTCTTTCAGGCAAAGCCTCAGGCAATAGAAGTCATCTGTCCATCAGTCAGAAAGGGCTCTCGCCTGCTCCCTCACGCTCGTGGCGGCTGCGACGTTGCGCTCAAGTCGCTTCCCTTGCGCAGGCTCGAGCTCTTCTCGGCGTCTTTCACCATATCCATGGCTTCCAGTCCTGCCCTTGCTCGCCTGCTATTTGCTCAGTAACGTCGATTGGAGCAAAGCATTGAAAGTGTTCAGTGAGCAGGCCAACCTGAAGCAGGAGATTTCTGCTGGTCGTGGAATAGCGAGGAGGCAAGTGATAAGGGGCTAGTCAGATGCAAACTGGGAGCTAATGCCAGACGTGAATGGGGAATTAGCTCAAATGGTAGAGCGCTCGCTTTGCATGTGAGAGGTAGCGGGTCAATGCCCGCATTCTCCACTTTTCTTTTGGCTCGGGTAATTGTTCAGACGCAAGAGTTGTGTCAGGTGTGGTGTGAGCCCATCTGCTTCTGAAGGTCACCGCAGGCTGAGGGACATCAAATCCTTTGGTGTGCTGTCGCAGCAAAACTTTCCGATTTTTGCATGAATGCAGCTGAAATGAAAGAAGGAAAAACTTCTATGCAAGTATCAACGCCTTCTCTAAGGATCAAACTCAGGACCTTCAGATTATGAGACTGACACGCTGCCTACTGCGCTAAGAAGACACTTGTCAGCTGAGTAACTGGAGAATGTGACCAACTATGTTCGCTTCCGTGGCATCCAAAGCCAGAATGCAAAGATTGCAAAAATGCTCGAGCCAGGTAGGAGCCGAACCTGCAATCTTCTAATCCGTAGTCAGACGCGTTATCCATTGCGCCGCCGGCCCAGGCTGTGAAAAATAGCTGCGACATCAGGAAGTACACAGGACGGGCAGCATTGAAAGGCATGCGGCAGAGAATCACCAAAGATAGGCACCTCTGCCGCTTCCCTTCGATTGACAGGTGGGGAGCGGAGCAGTGCAGTCGAAAACAAAGCAAAGCAAAGTCGTCCTTAGGTGGTTGGTTGCACTCCGTCTTGAAGCAGTGCGCATTCTTTTGAAGTAAGTATGTGCGTGGTAAGTGGCAATTCGCTAAAGGCAGAGCTCATAATATGACGAGCAGTTTGCAGCTGAACATGTTGCAGCTGAGGCACAGGACAGTGCCTTCGCCGTTTTGCTTGAACACTTGCATGTGTGTGTCAGCAGGGAGTGCCTTTGAGCAGCAATGCATGTAAAGAGCCAGCACTTTCTTTCAGGCAAAGCCTCAGGCAATAGAAGTCATCTGTCCATCAGTCAGAAAGGGCTCTCGCCTGCTCCCTCTCGCTCGTGGCGGCTGCGACGTTGCGCTCAAGTCGCTTCCCTTGCGCAGGCTCGAGCTCTTCTCGGCGTCTTTCACCATATCCATGGCTTCCAGTCCTGCCCTTGCTCGCCTGCTATTGCTCAGTAACGTCGATTGGAGCAAAGCATTGAAAGTGTTCAGTGAGCAGGCCAACCTGAAGCAGGAGATTTCTGCTGGTCGTGGAATAGCGAGGAGGCAAGTGATAAGGGGCTAGTCAGATGCAAACTGGGAGCTAATGCCAGACATGAATGGGGAATTAGCTCAAATGGTAGAGCGCTCGCTTTGCATGTGAGAGGTAGCGGGATCAATGCCCGCATTCTCCACTTTTCTTTTGGCTCGGGTAATTGTTCAGACGCAAGAGTTGTGTCAGGTGTGGTGTGAGCCCATCTGCTTCTGAAGGTCACCGCAGGCTGAGGGACATCAAATCCTTTGGTGTGCTGTCGCAGCAAAACTTTCCGATTTTTGCATGAATGCAGCTGAAATGAAAGAAGGAAAAACTTCTATGCAAGTATCAATGCCTTCTCTAAGGATCGAGCTCAGGACCTTCAGATTCTGAGACTGACACGCTGCCTACTGCGCTAAGAAGACACTTGCCAGCTTAGTAACTGGAGAATGTGACCAACTATGTTCGCTTCCGTGGCATCCAAAGCCAGAATGCAAAGATTGCAAAAATGCTCGAGCCAGGTAGGAGCCGAACCTGCAATCTTCTAATCCGTAGTCAGACGCGTTATCCATTGCACCGCCGGCCCAGGCTGTGAAAAATAGCTGCGACATCAGGAAGTACACAGGACGGGCAGCATTGAAAGGCACGCGGCAGAGAATCACCAAAGATAGGCACCTCTGCCGCTTCCCTTCGATTGACAGGTGGGGAGCGGAGCAGTGCAGTCGAAAACAAAGCAAAGCAAAGTCGTCCTTAGGTGGTTGGTTGCACTCCGTCTTGAAGCAGTGCGCATTCTTTTGAAGTAAGTATGTGCGTGGTAAGTGGCAATTCGCTAAAGGCAGAGCTCATAATATGACGAGCAGTTTGCAGCTGAACATGTTGCAGCTGAGGCACAGGACAGTGCCTTCGCCGTTTTGCTTGAACACTTGCATGTGTGTGTCAGCAGGGAGTGCCTTTGAGCAGCAATGCATGTAAAGAGCCAGCACTTTCTTTCAGGCAAAGCCTCAGGCAATAGAAGTCATCTGTCCATCAGTCAGAAAGGGCTCTCGCCTGCTCCCTCACGCTCGTGGCGGCTGCGACGTTGCGCTCAAGTCGCTTCCCTTGCGCAGGCTCGAGCTCTTCTCGGCGTCTTTCACCATATCCATGGCTTCCAGTCCTGCCCTTGCTCGCCTGCTATTTGCTCAGTAACGTCGATTGGAGCAAAGCATTGAAAGTGTTCAGTGAGCAGGCCAACCTGAAGCAGGAGATTTCTGCTGGTCGTGGAATAGCGAGGAGGCAAGTGATAAGGGGCTAGTCAGATGCAAACTGGGAGCTAATGCCAGACGTGAATGGGGAATTAGCTCAAATGGTAGAGCGCTCGCTTTGCATGTGAGAGGTAGCGGGATCAATGCCCGCATTCTCCACTTTTCTTTTGGCTCGGGTAATTGTTCAGACGCAAGAGTTGTGTCAGGTGTGGTGTGAGCCCATCTGCTTCTGAAGGTCACCGCAGGCTGAGGGACATCAAATCCTTTGGTGTGCTGTCGCAGCAAAACTTTCCGATTTTTGCATGAATGCAGCTGAAATGAAAGAAGGAAAAACTTCTATGCAAGTATCAACGCCTTCTCTAAGGATCAAACTCAGGACCTTCAGATTATGAGACTGACACGCTGCCTACTGCGCTAAGAAGACACTTGTCAGCTGAGTAACTGGAGAATGTGACCAACTATGTTCGCTTCCGTGGCATCCAAAGCCAGAATGCAAAGATTGCAAAAATGCTCGAGCCAGGTAGGAGCCGAACCTGCAATCTTCTAATCCGTAGTCAGACGCGTTATCCATTGCGCCGCCGGCCCAGGCTGTGAAAAATAGCTGCGACATCAGGAAGTACACAGGACGGGCAGCATTGAAAGGCATGCGGCAGAGAATCACCAAAGATAGGCACCTCTGCCGCTTCCCTTCGATTGACAGGTGGGGAGCGGAGCAGTGCAGTCGAAAACAAAGCAAAGCAAAGTCGTCCTTAGGTGGTTGGTTGCACTCCGTCTTGAAGCAGTGCGCATTCTTTTGAAGTAAGTATGTGCGTGGTAAGTGGCAATTCGCTAAAGGCAGAGCTCATAATATGACGAGCAGTTTGCAGCTGAACATGTTGCAGCTGAGGCACAGGACAGTGCCTTCGCCGTTTTGCTTGAACACTTGCATGTGTGTGTCAGCAGGGAGTGCCTTTGAGCAGCAATGCATGTAAAGAGCCAGCACTTTCTTTCAGGCAAAGCCTCAGGCAATAGAAGTCATCTGTCCATCAGTCAGAAAGGGCTCTCGCCTGCTCCCTCACGCTCGTGGCGGCTGCGACGTTGCGCTCAAGTCGCTTCCCTTGCGCAGGCTCGAGCTCTTCTCGGCGTCTTTCACCATATCCATGGCTTCCAGTCCTGCCCTTGCTCGCCTGCTATTTGCTCAGTAACGTCGATTGGAGCAAAGCATTGAAAGTGTTCAGTGAGCAGGCCAACCTGAAGCAGGAGATTTCTGCTGGTCGTGGAATAGCGAGGAGGCAAGTGATAAGGGGCTAGTCAGATGCAAACTGGGAGCTAATGCCAGACGTGAATGGGGAATTAGCTCAAATGGTAGAGCGCTCGCTTTGCATGTGAGAGGTAGCGGGATCAATGCCCGCATTCTCCACTTTTCTTTTGGCTCGGGTAATTGTTCAGACGCAAGAGTTGTGTCAGGTGTGGTGTGAGCCCATCTGCTTCTGAAGGTCACCGCAGGCTGAGGGACATCAAATCCTTTGGTGTGCTGTCGCAGCAAAACTTTCCGATTTTTGCATGAATGCAGCTGAAATGAAAGAAGGAAAAACTTCTATGCAAGTATCAACGCCTTCTCTAAGGATCAAACTCAGGACCTTCAGATTATGAGACTGACACGCTGCCTACTGCGCTAAGAAGACACTTGTCAGCTGAGTAACTGGAGAATGTGACCAACTATGTTCGCTTCCGTGGCATCCAAAGCCAGAATGCAAAGATTGCAAAAATGCTCGAGCCAGGTAGGAGCCGAACCTGCAATCTTCTAATCCGTAGTCAGACGCGTTATCCATTGCGCCGCCGGCCCAGGCTGTGAAAAATAGCTGCGACATCAGGAAGTACACAGGACGGGCAGCATTGAAAGGCATGCGGCAGAGAATCACCAAAGATAGGCACCTCTGCCGCTTCCCTTCGATTGACAGGTGGGGAGCGGAGCAGTGCAGTCGAAAACAAAGCAAAGCAAAGTCGTCCTTAGGTGGTTGGTTGCACTCCGTCTTGAAGCAGTGCGCATTCTTTTGAAGTAAGTATGTGCGTGGTAAGTGGCAATTCGCTAAAGGCAGAGCTCATAATATGACGAGCAGTTTGCAGCTGAACATGTTGCAGCTGAGGCACAGGACAGTGCCTTCGCCGTTTTGCTTGAACACTTGCATGTGTGTGTCAGCAGGGAGTGCCTTTGAGCAGCAATGCATGTAAAGAGCCAGCACTTTCTTTCAGGCAAAGCCTCAGGCAATAGAAGTCATCTGTCCATCAGTCAGAAAGGGCTCTCGCCTGCTCCCTCTCGCTCGTGGCGGCTGCGACGTTGCGCTCAAGTCGCTTCCCTTGCGCAGGCTCGAGCTCTTCTCGGCGTCTTTCACCATATCCATGGCTTCCAGTCCTGCCCTTGCTCGCCTGCTATTGCTCAGTAACGTCGATTGGAGCAAAGCATTGAAAGTGTTCAGTGAGCAGGCCAACCTGAAGCAGGAGATTTCTGCTGGTCGTGGAATAGCGAGGAGGCAAGTGATAAGGGGCTAGTCAGATGCAAACTGGGAGCTAATGCCAGACATGAATGGGGAATTAGCTCAAATGGTAGAGCGCTCGCTTTGCATGTGAGAGGTAGCGGGATCAATGCCCGCATTCTCCACTTTTCTTTTGGCTCGGGTAATTGTTCAGACGCAAGAGTTGTGTCAGGTGTGGTGTGAGCCCATCTGCTTCTGAAGGTCACCGCAGGCTGAGGGACATCAAATCCTTTGGTGTGCTGTCGCAGCAAAACTTTCCGATTTTTGCATGAATGCAGCTGAAATGAAAGAAGGAAAAACTTCTATGCAAGTATCAACGCCTTCTCTAAGGATCGAACTCAGGACCTTCAGATTATGAGACTGACACGCTGCCTACTGCACTAAGAAGACACTTGTCAGCTGAGTAACTGGAGAATGTGACCAACTATGTTCGCTTCCGTGGCATCCAAAGCCAGAATGCAAAGATTGCAAAAATGCTCGAGCCAGGTAGGAGCCGAACCTGCAATCTTCTAATCCGTAGTCAGACGCGTTATCCATTGCACCGCCGGCCCAGGCTGTGAAAAATAGCTGCGACATCAGGAAGTACACAGGACGGGCAGCATTGAAAGGCACGCGGCAGAGAATCACCAAAGATAGGCACCTCTGCCGCTTCCCTTCGATTGACAGGTGGGGAGCGGAGCAGTGCAGTCGAAAACAAAGCAAAGCAAAGTCGTCCTTAGGTGGTTGGTTGCACTCCGTCTTGAAGCAGTGCGCATTCTTTTGAAGTAAGTATGTGCGTGGTAAGTGGCAATTCGCTAAAGGCAGAGCTCATAATATGACGAGCAGTTTTCAGCTGAACATGTTGCAGCTGAGGCACAGGACAGTGCCTTCGCCGTTTTGCTTGAACACTTGCATGTGTGTGTCAGCAGGGAGTGCCTTTGAGCAGCAATGCATGTAAAGAGCCAGCACTTTCTTTCAGGCAAAGCCTCAGGCAATAGAAGTCATCTGTCCATCAGTCAGAAAGGGCTCTCGCCTGCTCCCTCACGCTCGTGGCGGCTGCGACGTTGCGCTCAAGTCGCTTCCCTTGCGCAGGCTCGAGCTCTTCTCGGCGTCTTTCACCATATCCATGGCTTCCAGTCCTGCCCTTGCTCGCCTGCTATTGCTCAGTAACGTCGATTGGAGCAAAGCATTGAAAGTGTTCAGTGAGCAGGCCAACCTGAAGCAGGAGATTTCTGCTGGTCGTGGAATAGCGAGGAGGCAAGTGATAAGGGGCTAGTCAGATGCAAACTGGGAGCTAATGCCAGACGTGAATGGGGAATTAGCTCAAATGGTAGAGCGCTCGCTTTGCATGTGAGAGGTAGCGGGATCAATGCCCGCATTCTCCACTTTTCTTTTGGCTCGGGTAATTGTTCAGACGCAAGAGTTGTGTCAGGTGTGGTGTGAGCCCATCTGCTTCTGAAGGTCACCGCAGGCTGAGGGACATCAAATCCTTTGGTGTGCTGTCGCAGCAAAACTTTCCGATTTTTGCATGAATGCAGCTGAAATGAAAGAAGGAAAAACTTCTATGCAAGTATCAACGCCTTCTCTAAGGATCAAACTCAGGACCTTCAGATTATGAGACTGACACGCTGCCTACTGCGCTAAGAAGACACTTGTCAGCTGAGTAACTGGAGAATGTGACCAACTATGTTCGCTTCCGTGGCATCCAAAGCCAGAATGCAAAGATTGCAAAAATGCTCGAGCCAGGTAGGAGCCGAACCTGCAATCTTCTAATCCGTAGTCAGACGCGTTATCCATTGCGCCGCCGGCCCAGGCTGTGAAAAATAGCTGCGACATCAGGAAGTACACAGGACGGGCAGCATTGAAAGGCATGCGGCAGAGAATCACCAAAGATAGGCACCTCTGCCGCTTCCCTTCGATTGACAGGTGGGGAGCGGAGCAGTGCAGTCGAAAACAAAGCAAAGCAAAGTCGTCCTTAGGTGGTTGGTTGCACTCCGTCTTGAAGCAGTGCGCATTCTTTTGAAGTAAGTATGTGCGTGGTAAGTGGCAATTCGCTAAAGGCAGAGCTCATAATATGACGAGCAGTTTGCAGCTGAACATGTTGCAGCTGAGGCACAGGACAGTGCCTTCGCCGTTTTGCTTGAACACTTGCATGTGTGTGTCAGCAGGGAGTGCCTTTGAGCAGCAATGCATGTAAAGAGCCAGCACTTTCTTTCAGGCAAAGCCTCAGGCAATAGAAGTCATCTGTCCATCAGTCAGAAAGGGCTCTCGCCTGCTCCCTCTCGCTCGTGGCGGCTGCGACGTTGCGCTCAAGTCGCTTCCCTTGCGCAGGCTCGAGCTCTTCTCGGCGTCTTTCACCATATCCATGGCTTCCAGTCCTGCCCTTGCTCGCCTGCTATTGCTCAGTAACGTCGATTGGAGCAAAGCATTGAAAGTGTTCAGTGAGCAGGCCAACCTGAAGCAGGAGATTTCTGCTGGTCGTGGAATAGCGAGGAGGCAAGTGATAAGGGGCTAGTCAGATGCAAACTGGGAGCTAATGCCAGACATGAATGGGGAATTAGCTCAAATGGTAGAGCGCTCGCTTTGCATGTGAGAAGTAGCGGGATCAATGCCCGCATTCTCCACTTTTCTTTTGGCTCGGGTAATTGTTCAGACGCAAGAGTTGTGTCAGGTGTGGTGTGAGCCCATCTGCTTCTGAAGGTCACCGCAGGCTGAGGGACATCAAATCCTTTGGTGTGCTGTCGCAGCAAAACTTTCCGATTTTTGCATGAATGCAGCTGAAATGAAAGAAGGAAAAACTTCTATGCAAGTATCAATGCCTTCTCTAAGGATCGAACTCAGGACCTTCAGATTCTGAGACTGACACGCTGCCTACTGCGCTAAGAAGACACTTGCCAGCTTAGTAACTGGAGAATGTGACCAACTATGTTCGCTTCCGTGGCATCCAAAGCCAGAATGCAAAGATTGCAAAAATGCTCGAGCCAGGTAGGAGCCGAACCTGCAATCTTCTAATCCGTAGTCAGACGCGTTATCCATTGCGCCGCCGGCCCAGGCTGTGAAAAATAGCTGCGACATCAGGAAGTACACAAGACGGGCAGCATTGAAAGGCATGCGGCAGAGAATCACCAAAGATAGGCACCTCTGCCGCTTCCCTTCGATTGACAGGTGGGGAGCGGAGCAGTGCAGTCGAAAACAAAGCAAAGCAAAGTCGTCCTTAGGTGGTTGGTTGCACTCCGTCTTGAAGCAGTGCGCATTCTTTTGAAGTAAGTATGTGCGTGGTAAGTGGCAATTCGCTAAAGGCAGAGCTCATAATATGACGAGCAGTTTGCAGCTGAACATGTTGCAGCTGAGGCACAGGACAGTGCCTTCGCCGTTTTGCTTGAACACTTGCATGTGTGTGTCAGCAGGGAGTGCCTTTGAGCAGCAATGCATGTAAAGAGCCAGCACTTTCTTTCAGGCAAAGCCTCAGGCAATAGAAGTCATCTGTCCATCAGTCAGAAAGGGCTCTCGCCTGCTCCCTCTCGCTCGTGGCGGCTGCGACGTTGCGCTCAAGTCGCTTCCCTTGCGCAGGCTCGAGCTCTTCTCGGCGTCTTTCACCATATCCATGGCTTCCAGTCCTGCCCTTGCTCGCCTGCTATTGCTCAGTAACGTCGATTGGAGCAAAGCATTGAAAGTGTTCAGTGAGCAGGCCAACCTGAAGCAGGAGATTTCTGCTGGTCGTGGAATAGCGAGGAGGCAAGTGATAAGGGGCTAGTCAGATGCAAACTGGGAGCTAATGCCAGACGTGAATGGGGAATTAGCTCAAATGGTAGAGCGCTCGCTTTGCATGTGAGAGGTAGCGGGATCAATGCCCGCATTCTCCACTTTTCTTTTGGCTCGGGTAATTGTTCAGACGCAAGAGTTGTGTCAGGTGTGGTGTGAGCCCATCTGCTTCTGAAGGTCACCGCAGGCTGAGGGACATCAAATCCTTTGGTGTGCTGTCGCAGCAAAACTTTCCGATTTTTGCATGAATGCAGCTGAAATGAAAGAAGGAAAAACTTCTATGCAAGTATCAACGCCTTCTCTAAGGATCAAACTCAGGACCTTCAGATTATGAGACTGACACGCTGCCTACTGCGCTAAGAAGACACTTGTCAGCTGAGTAACTGGAGAATGTGACCAACTATGTTCGCTTCCGTGGCATCCAAAGCCAGAATGCAAAGATTGCAAAAATGCTCGAGCCAGGTAGGAGCCGAACCTGCAATCTTCTAATCCGTAGTCAGACGCGTTATCCATTGCGCCGCCGGCCCAGGCTGTGAAAAATAGCTGCGACATCAGGAAGTACACAGGACGGGCAGCATTGAAAGGCATGCGGCAGAGAATCACCAAAGATAGGCACCTCTGCCGCTTCCCTTCGATTGACAGGTGGGGAGCGGAGCAGTGCAGTCGAAAACAAAGCAAAGCAAAGTCGTCCTTAGGTGGTTGGTTGCACTCCGTCTTGAAGCAGTGCGCATTCTTTTGAAGTAAGTATGTGCGTGGTAAGTGGCAATTCGCTAAAGGCAGAGCTCATAATATGACGAGCAGTTTTCAGCTGAACATGTTGCAGCTGAGGCACAGGACAGTGCCTTCGCCGTTTTGCTTGAACACTTGCATGTGTGTGTCAGCAGGGAGTGCCTTTGAGCAGCAATGCATGTAAAGAGCCAGCACTTTCTTTCAGGCAAAGCCTCAGGCAATAGAAGTCATCTGTCCATCAGTCAGAAAGGGCTCTCGCCTGCTCCCTCACGCTCGTGGCGGCTGCGACGTTGCGCTCAAGTCGCTTCCCTTGCGCAGGCTCGAGCTCTTCTCGGCGTCTTTCACCATATCCATGGCTTCCAGTCCTGCCCTTGCTCGCCTGCTATTTGCTCAGTAACGTCGATTGGAGCAAAGCATTGAAAGTGTTCAGTGAGCAGGCCAACCTGAAGCAGGAGATTTCTGCTGGTCGTGGAATAGCGAGGAGGCAAGTGATAAGGGGCTAGTCAGATGCAAACTGGGAGCTAATGCCAGACGTGAATGGGGAATTAGCTCAAATGGTAGAGCGCTCGCTTTGCATGTGAGAGGTAGCGGGATCAATGCCCGCATTCTCCACTTTTCTTTTGGCTCGGGTAATTGTTCAGACGCAAGAGTTGTGTCAGGTGTGGTGTGAGCCCATCTGCTTCTGAAGGTCACCGCAGGCTGAGGGACATCAAATCCTTTGGTGTGCTGTCGCAGCAAAACTTTCCGATTTTTGCATGAATGCAGCTGAAATGAAAGAAGGAAAAACTTCTATGCAAGTATCAACGCCTTCTCTAAGGATCAAACTCAGGACCTTCAGATTATGAGACTGACACGCTGCCTACTGCGCTAAGAAGACACTTGTCAGCTGAGTAACTGGAGAATGTGACCAACTATGTTCGCTTCCGTGGCATCCAAAGCCAGAATGCAAAGATTGCAAAAATGCTCGAGCCAGGTAGGAGCCGAACCTGCAATCTTCTAATCCGTAGTCAGACGCGTTATCCATTGCGCCGCCGGCCCAGGCTGTGAAAAATAGCTGCGACATCAGGAAGTACACAGGACGGGCAGCATTGAAAGGCATGCGGCAGAGAATCACCAAAGATAGGCACCTCTGCCGCTTCCCTTCGATTGACAGGTGGGGAGCGGAGCAGTGCAGTCGAAAACAAAGCAAAGCAAAGTCGTCCTTAGGTGGTTGGTTGCACTCCGTCTTGAAGCAGTGCGCATTCTTTTGAAGTAAGTATGTGCGTGGTAAGTGGCAATTCGCTAAAGGCAGAGCTCATAATATGACGAGCAGTTTGCAGCTGAACATGTTGCAGCTGAGGCACAGGACAGTGCCTTCGCCGTTTTGCTTGAACACTTGCATGTGTGTGTCAGCAGGGAGTGCCTTTGAGCAGCAATGCATGTAAAGAGCCAGCACTTTCTTTCAGGCAAAGCCTCAGGCAATAGAAGTCATCTGTCCATCAGTCAGAAAGGGCTCTCGCCTGCTCCCTCTCGCTCGTGGCGGCTGCGACGTTGCGCTCAAGTCGCTTCCCTTGCGCAGGCTCGAGCTCTTCTCGGCGTCTTTCACCATATCCATGGCTTCCAGTCCTGCCCTTGCTCGCCTGCTATTGCTCAGTAACGTCGATTGGAGCAAAGCATTGAAAGTGTTCAGTGAGCAGGCCAACCTGAAGCAGGAGATTTCTGCTGGTCGTGGAATAGCGAGGAGGCAAGTGATAAGGGGCTAGTCAGATGCAAACTGGGAGCTAATGCCAGACATGAATGGGGAATTAGCTCAAATGGTAGAGCGCTCGCTTTGCATGTGAGAGGTAGCGGGATCAATGCCCGCATTCTCCACTTTTCTTTTGGCTCGGGTAATTGTTCAGACGCAAGAGTTGTGTCAGGTGTGGTGTGAGCCCATCTGCTTCTGAAGGTCACCGCAGGCTGAGGGACATCAAATCCTTTGGTGTGCTGTCGCAGCAAAACTTTCCGATTTTTGCATGAATGCAGCTGAAATGAAAGAAGGAAAAACTTCTATGCAAGTATCAATGCCTTCTCTAAGGATCGAACTCAGGACCTTCAGATTCTGAGACTGACACGCTGCCTACTGCGCTAAGAAGACACTTGCCAGCTTAGTAACTGGAGAATGTGACCAACTATGTTCGCTTCCGTGGCATCCAAAGCCAGAATGCAAAGATTGCAAAAATGCTCGAGCCAGGTAGGAGCCGAACCTGCAATCTTCTAATCCGTAGTCAGACGCGTTATCCATTGCACCGCCGGCCCAGGCTGTGAAAAATAGCTGCGACATCAGGAAGTACACAGGACGGGCAGCATTGAAAGGCACGCGGCAGAGAATCACCAAAGATAGGCACCTCTGCCGCTTCCCTTCGATTGACAGGTGGGGAGCGGAGCAGTGCAGTCGAAAACAAAGCAAAGCAAAGTCGTCCTTAGGTGGTTGGTTGCACTCCGTCTTGAAGCAGTGCGCATTCTTTTGAAGTAAGTATGTGCGTGGTAAGTGGCAATTCGCTAAAGGCAGAGCTCATAATATGACGAGCAGTTTGCAGCTGAACATGTTGCAGCTGAGGCACAGGACAGTGCCTTCGCCGTTTTGCTTGAACACTTGCATGTGTGTGTCAGCAGGGAGTGCCTTTGAGCAGCAATGCATGTAAAGAGCCAGCACTTTCTTTCAGGCAAAGCCTCAGGCAATAGAAGTCATCTGTCCATCAGTCAGAAAGGGCTCTCGCCTGCTCCCTCACGCTCGTGGCGGCTGCGACGTTGCGCTCAAGTCGCTTCCCTTGCGCAGGCTCGAGCTCTTCTCGGCGTCTTTCACCATATCCATGGCTTCCAGTCCTGCCCTTGCTCGCCTGCTATTTGCTCAGTAACGTCGATTGGAGCAAAGCATTGAAAGTGTTCAGTGAGCAGGCCAACCTGAAGCAGGAGATTTCTGCTGGTCGTGGAATAGCGAGGAGGCAAGTGATAAGGGGCTAGTCAGATGCAAACTGGGAGCTAATGCCAGACGTGAATGGGGAATTAGCTCAAATGGTAGAGCGCTCGCTTTGCATGTGAGAGGTAGCGGGATCAATGCCCGCATTCTCCACTTTTCTTTTGGCTCGGGTAATTGTTCAGACGCAAGAGTTGTGTCAGGTATGGTGTGAGCCCATCTGCTTCTGAAGGTCACCGCAGGCTGAGGGACATCAAATCCTTTGGTGTGCTGTCGCAGCAAAACTTTCCGATTTTTGCATGAATGCAGCTGAAATGAAAGAAGGAAAAACTTCTATGCAAGTATCAACGCCTTCTCTAAGGATCAAACTCAGGACCTTCAGATTATGAGACTGACACGCTGCCTACTGCGCTAAGAAGACACTTGTCAGCTGAGTAACTGGAGAATGTGACCAACTATGTTCGCTTCCGTGGCATCCAAAGCCAGAATGCAAAGATTGCAAAAATGCTCGAGCCAGGTAGGAGCCGAACCTGCAATCTTCTAATCCGTAGTCAGACGCGTTATCCATTGCGCCGCCGGCCCAGGCTGTGAAAAATAGCTGCGACATCAGGAAGTACACAGGACGGGCAGCATTGAAAGGCATGCGGCAGAGAATCACCAAAGATAGGCACCTCTGCCGCTTCCCTTCGATTGACAGGTGGGGAGCGGAGCAGTGCAGTCGAAAACAAAGCAAAGCAAAGTCGTCCTTAGGTGGTTGGTTGCACTCCGTCTTGAAGCAGTGCGCATTCTTTTGAAGTAAGTATGTGCGTGGTAAGTGGCAATTCGCTAAAGGCAGAGCTCATAATATGACGAGCAGTTTTCAGCTGAACATGTTGCAGCTGAGGCACAGGACAGTGCCTTCGCCGTTTTGCTTGAACACTTGCATGTGTGTGTCAGCAGGGAGTGCCTTTGAGCAGCAATGCATGTAAAGAGCCAGCACTTTCTTTCAGGCAAAGCCTCAGGCAATAGAAGTCATCTGTCCATCAGTCAGAAAGGGCTCTCGCCTGCTCCCTCACGCTCGTGGCGGCTGCGACGTTGCGCTCAAGTCGCTTCCCTTGCGCAGGCTCGAGCTCTTCTCGGCGTCTTTCACCATATCCATGGCTTCCAGTCCTGCCCTTGCTCGCCTGCTATTTGCTCAGTAACGTCGATTGGAGCAAAGCATTGAAAGTGTTCAGTGAGCAGGCCAACCTGAAGCAGGAGATTTCTGCTGGTCGTGGAATAGCGAGGAGGCAAGTGATAAGGGGCTAGTCAGATGCAAACTGGGAGCTAATGCCAGACGTGAATGGGGAATTAGCTCAAATGGTAGAGCGCTCGCTTTGCATGTGAGAGGTAGCGGGATCAATGCCCGCATTCTCCACTTTTCTTTTGGCTCGGGTAATTGTTCAGACGCAAGAGTTGTGTCAGGTGTGGTGTGAGCCCATCTGCTTCTGAAGGTCACCGCAGGCTGAGGGACATCAAATCCTTTGGTGTGCTGTCGCAGCAAAACTTTCCGATTTTTGCATGAATGCAGCTGAAATGAAAGAAGGAAAAACTTCTATGCAAGTATCAACGCCTTCTCTAAGGATCGAACTCAGGACCTTCAGATTCTGAGACTGACACGCTGCCTACTGCGCTAAGAAGACACTTGCCAGCTTAGTAACTGGAGAATGTGACCAACTATGTTCGCTTCCGTGGCATCCAAAGCCAGAATGCAAAGATTGCAAAAATGCTCGAGCCAGGTAGGAGCCGAACCTGCAATCTTCTAATCCGTAGTCAGACGCGTTATCCATTGCACCGCCGGCCCAGGCTGTGAAAAATAGCTGCGACATCAGGAAGTACACAGGACGGGCAGCATTGAAAGGCACGCGGCAGAGAATCACCAAAGATAGGCACCTCTGCCGCTTCCCTTCGATTGACAGGTGGGGAGCGGAGCAGTGCAGTCGAAAACAAAGCAAAGCAAAGTCGTCCTTAGGTGGTTGGTTGCACTCCGTCTTGAAGCAGTGCGCATTCTTTTGAAGTAAGTATGTGCGTGGTAAGTGGCAATTCGCTAAAGGCAGAGCTCATAATATGACGAGCAGTTTGCAGCTGAACATGTTGCAGCTGAGGCACAGGACAGTGCCTTCGCCGTTTTGCTTGAACACTTGCATGTGTGTGTCAGCAGGGAGTGCCTTTGAGCAGCAATGCATGTAAAGAGCCAGCACTTTCTTTCAGGCAAAGCCTCAGGCAATAGAAGTCATCTGTCCATCAGTCAGAAAGGGCTCTCGCCTGCTCCCTCACGCTCGTGGCGGCTGCGACGTTGCGCTCAAGTCGCTTCCCTTGCGCAGGCTCGAGCTCTTCTCGGCGTCTTTCACCATATCCATGGCTTCCAGTCCTGCCCTTGCTCGCCTGCTATTTGCTCAGTAACGTCGATTGGAGCAAAGCATTGAAAGTGTTCAGTGAGCAGGCCAACCTGAAGCAGGAGATTTCTGCTGGTCGTGGAATAGCGAGGAGGCAAGTGATAAGGGGCTAGTCAGATGCAAACTGGGAGCTAATGCCAGACGTGAATGGGGAATTAGCTCAAATGGTAGAGCGCTCGCTTTGCATGTGAGAGGTAGCGGGATCAATGCCCGCATTCTCCACTTTTCTTTTGGCTCGGGTAATTGTTCAGACGCAAGAGTTGTGTCAGGTATGGTGTGAGCCCATCTGCTTCTGAAGGTCACCGCAGGCTGAGGGACATCAAATCCTTTGGTGTGCTGTCGCAGCAAAACTTTCCGATTTTTGCATGAATGCAGCTGAAATGAAAGAAGGAAAAACTTCTATGCAAGTATCAACGCCTTCTCTAAGGATCAAACTCAGGACCTTCAGATTATGAGACTGACACGCTGCCTACTGCGCTAAGAAGACACTTGTCAGCTGAGTAACTGGAGAATGTGACCAACTATGTTCGCTTCCGTGGCATCCAAAGCCAGAATGCAAAGATTGCAAAAATGCTCGAGCCAGGTAGGAGCCGAACCTGCAATCTTCTAATCCGTAGTCAGACGCGTTATCCATTGCGCCGCCGGCCCAGGCTGTGAAAAATAGCTGCGACATCAGGAAGTACACAGGACGGGCAGCATTGAAAGGCATGCGGCAGAGAATCACCAAAGATAGGCACCTCTGCCGCTTCCCTTCGATTGACAGGTGGGGAGCGGAGCAGTGCAGTCGAAAACAAAGCAAAGCAAAGTCGTCCTTAGGTGGTTGGTTGCACTCCGTCTTGAAGCAGTGCGCATTCTTTTGAAGTAAGTATGTGCGTGGTAAGTGGCAATTCGCTAAAGGCAGAGCTCATAATATGACGAGCAGTTTTCAGCTGAACATGTTGCAGCTGAGGCACAGGACAGTGCCTTCGCCGTTTTGCTTGAACACTTGCATGTGTGTGTCAGCAGGGAGTGCCTTTGAGCAGCAATGCATGTAAAGAGCCAGCACTTTCTTTCAGGCAAAGCCTCAGGCAATAGAAGTCATCTGTCCATCAGTCAGAAAGGGCTCTCGCCTGCTCCCTCACGCTCGTGGCGGCTGCGACGTTGCGCTCAAGTCGCTTCCCTTGCGCAGGCTCGAGCTCTTCTCGGCGTCTTTCACCATATCCATGGCTTCCAGTCCTGCCCTTGCTCGCCTGCTATTTGCTCAGTAACGTCGATTGGAGCAAAGCATTGAAAGTGTTCAGTGAGCAGGCCAACCTGAAGCAGGAGATTTCTGCTGGTCGTGGAATAGCGAGGAGGCAAGTGATAAGGGGCTAGTCAGATGCAAACTGGGAGCTAATGCCAGACGTGAATGGGGAATTAGCTCAAATGGTAGAGCGCTCGCTTTGCATGTGAGAGGTAGCGGGATCAATGCCCGCATTCTCCACTTTTCTTTTGGCTCGGGTAATTGTTCAGACGCAAGAGTTGTGTCAGGTGTGGTGTGAGCCCATCTGCTTCTGAAGGTCACCGCAGGCTGAGGGACATCAAATCCTTTGGTGTGCTGTCGCAGCAAAACTTTCCGATTTTTGCATGAATGCAGCTGAAATGAAAGAAGGAAAAACTTCTATGCAAGTATCAACGCCTTCTCTAAGGATCAAACTCAGGACCTTCAGATTATGAGACTGACACGCTGCCTACTGCGCTAAGAAGACACTTGTCAGCTGAGTAACTGGAGAATGTGACCAACTATGTTCGCTTCCGTGGCATCCAAAGCCAGAATGCAAAGATTGCAAAAATGCTCGAGCCAGGTAGGAGCCGAACCTGCAATCTTCTAATCCGTAGTCAGACGCGTTATCCATTGCGCCGCCGGCCCAGGCTGTGAAAAATAGCTGCGACATCAGGAAGTACACAGGACGGGCAGCATTGAAAGGCATGCGGCAGAGAATCACCAAAGATAGGCACCTCTGCCGCTTCCCTTCGATTGACAGGTGGGGAGCGGAGCAGTGCAGTCGAAAACAAAGCAAAGCAAAGTCGTCCTTAGGTGGTTGGTTGCACTCCGTCTTGAAGCAGTGCGCATTCTTTTGAAGTAAGTATGTGCGTGGTAAGTGGCAATTCGCTAAAGGCAGAGCTCATAATATGACGAGCAGTTTGCAGCTGAACATGTTGCAGCTGAGGCACAGGACAGTGCCTTCGCCGTTTTGCTTGAACACTTGCATGTGTGTGTCAGCAGGGAGTGCCTTTGAGCAGCAATGCATGTAAAGAGCCAGCACTTTCTTTCAGGCAAAGCCTCAGGCAATAGAAGTCATCTGTCCATCAGTCAGAAAGGGCTCTCGCCTGCTCCCTCTCGCTCGTGGCGGCTGCGACGTTGCGCTCAAGTCGCTTCCCTTGCGCAGGCTCGAGCTCTTCTCGGCGTCTTTCACCATATCCATGGCTTCCAGTCCTGCCCTTGCTCGCCTGCTATTGCTCAGTAACGTCGATTGGAGCAAAGCATTGAAAGTGTTCAGTGAGCAGGCCAACCTGAAGCAGGAGATTTCTGCTGGTCGTGGAATAGCGAGGAGGCAAGTGATAAGGGGCTAGTCAGATGCAAACTGGGAGCTAATGCCAGACATGAATGGGGAATTAGCTCAAATGGTAGAGCGCTCGCTTTGCATGTGAGAGGTAGCGGGATCAATGCCCGCATTCTCCACTTTTCTTTTGGCTCGGGTAATTGTTCAGACGCAAGAGTTGTGTCAGGTGTGGTGTGAGCCCATCTGCTTCTGAAGGTCACCGCAGGCTGAGGGACATCAAATCCTTTGGTGTGCTGTCGCAGCAAAACTTTCCGATTTTTGCATGAATGCAGCTGAAATGAAAGAAGGAAAAACTTCTATGCAAGTATCAATGCCTTCTCTAAGGATCGAGCTCAGGACCTTCAGATTCTGAGACTGACACGCTGCCTACTGCGCTAAGAAGACACTTGCCAGCTTAGTAACTGGAGAATGTGACCAACTATGTTCGCTTCCGTGGCATCCAAAGCCAGAATGCAAAGATTGCAAAAATGCTCGAGCCAGGTAGGAGCCGAACCTGCAATCTTCTAATCCGTAGTCAGACGCGTTATCCATTGCACCGCCGGCCCAGGCTGTGAAAAATAGCTGCGACATCAGGAAGTACACAGGACGGGCAGCATTGAAAGGCACGCGGCAGAGAATCACCAAAGATAGGCACCTCTGCCGCTTCCCTTCGATTGACAGGTGGGGAGCGGAGCAGTGCAGTCGAAAACAAAGCAAAGCAAAGTCGTCCTTAGGTGGTTGGTTGCACTCCGTCTTGAAGCAGTGCGCATTCTTTTGAAGTAAGTATGTGCGTGGTAAGTGGCAATTCGCTAAAGGCAGAGCTCATAATATGACGAGCAGTTTTCAGCTGAACATGTTGCAGCTGAGGCACAGGACAGTGCCTTCGCCGTTTTGCTTGAACACTTGCATGTGTGTGTCAGCAGGGAGTGCCTTTGAGCAGCAATGCATGTAAAGAGCCAGCACTTTCTTTCAGGCAAAGCCTCAGGCAATAGAAGTCATCTGTCCATCAGTCAGAAAGGGCTTTCGCCTGCTCCCTCACGCTCGTGGCGGCTGCGACGTTGCGCTCAAGTCGCTTCCCTTGCGCAGGCTCGAGCTCTTCTCGGCGTCTTTCACCATATCCATGGCTTCCAGTCCTGCCCTTGCTCGCCTGCTATTTGCTCAGTAACGTCGATTGGAGCAAAGCATTGAAAGTGTTCAGTGAGCAGGCCAACCTGAAGCAGGAGATTTCTGCTGGTCGTGGAATAGCGAGGAGGCAAGTGATAAGGGGCTAGTCAGATGCAAACTGGGAGCTAATGCCAGACGTGAATGGGGAATTAGCTCAAATGGTAGAGCGCTCGCTTTGCATGTGAGAGGTAGCGGGTCAATGCCCGCATTCTCCACTTTTCTTTTGGCTCGGGTAATTGTTCAGACGCAAGAGTTGTGTCAGGTGTGGTGTGAGCCCATCTGCTTCTGAAGGTCACCGCAGGCTGAGGGACATCAAATCCTTTGGTGTGCTGTCGCAGCAAAACTTTCCGATTTTTGCATGAATGCAGCTGAAATAAAAGAAGGAAAAACTTCTATGCAAGTATCAACGCCTTCTCTAAGGATCAAACTCAGGACCTTCAGATTATGAGACTGACACGCTGCCTACTGCGCTAAGAAGACACTTGTCAGCTGAGTAACTGGAGAATGTGACCAACTATGTTCGCTTCCGTGGCATCCAAAGCCAGAATGCAAAGATTGCAAAAATGCTCGAGCCAGGTAGGAGCCGAACCTGCAATCTTCTAATCCGTAGTCAGACGCGTTATCCATTGCGCCGCCGGCCCAGGCTGTGAAAAATAGCTGCGACATCAGGAAGTACACAGGACGGGCAGCATTGAAAGGCATGCGGCAGAGAATCACCAAAGATAGGCACCTCTGCCGCTTCCCTTCGATTGACAGGTGGGGAGCGGAGCAGTGCAGTCGAAAACAAAGCAAAGCAAAGTCGTCCTTAGGTGGTTGGTTGCACTCCGTCTTGAAGCAGTGCGCATTCTTTTGAAGTAAGTATGTGCGTGGTAAGTGGCAATTCGCTAAAGGCAGAGCTCATAATATGACGAGCAGTTTGCAGCTGAACATGTTGCAGCTGAGGCACAGGACAGTGCCTTCGCCGTTTTGCTTGAACACTTGCATGTGTGTGTCAGCAGGGAGTGCCTTTGAGCAGCAATGCATGTAAAGAGCCAGCACTTTCTTTCAGGCAAAGCCTCAGGCAATAGAAGTCATCTGTCCATCAGTCAGAAAGGGCTCTCGCCTGCTCCCTCTCGCTCGTGGCGGCTGCGACGTTGCGCTCAAGTCGCTTCCCTTGCGCAGGCTCGAGCTCTTCTCGGCGTCTTTCACCATATCCATGGCTTCCAGTCCTGCCCTTGCTCGCCTGCTATTGCTCAGTAACGTCGATTGGAGCAAAGCATTGAAAGTGTTCAGTGAGCAGGCCAACCTGAAGCAGGAGATTTCTGCTGGTCGTGGAATAGCGAGGAGGCAAGTGATAAGGGGCTAGTCAGATGCAAACTGGGAGCTAATGCCAGACATGAATGGGGAATTAGCTCAAATGGTAGAGCGCTCGCTTTGCATGTGAGAGGTAGCGGGATCAATGCCCGCATTCTCCACTTTTCTTTTGGCTCGGGTAATTGTTCAGACGCAAGAGTTGTGTCAGGTGTGGTGTGAGCCCATCTGCTTCTGAAGGTCACCGCAGGCTGAGGGACATCAAATCCTTTGGTGTGCTGTCGCAGCAAAACTTTCCGATTTTTGCATGAATGCAGCTGAAATGAAAGAAGGAAAAACTTCTATGCAAGTATCAATGCCTTCTCTAAGGATCGAGCTCAGGACCTTCAGATTCTGAGACTGACACGCTGCCTACTGCGCTAAGAAGACACTTGCCAGCTTAGTAACTGGAGAATGTGACCAACTATGTTCGCTTCCGTGGCATCCAAAGCCAGAATGCAAAGATTGCAAAAATGCTCGAGCCAGGTAGGAGCCGAACCTGCAATCTTCTAATCCGTAGTCAGACGCGTTATCCATTGCACCGCCGGCCCAGGCTGTGAAAAATAGCTGCGACATCAGGAAGTACACAGGACGGGCAGCATTGAAAGGCACGCGGCAGAGAATCACCAAAGATAGGCACCTCTGCCGCTTCCCTTCGATTGACAGGTGGGGAGCGGAGCAGTGCAGTCGAAAACAAAGCAAAGCAAAGTCGTCCTTAGGTGGTTGGTTGCACTCCGTCTTGAAGCAGTGCGCATTCTTTTGAAGTAAGTATGTGCGTGGTAAGTGGCAATTCGCTAAAGGCAGAGTTCTTAATATGACGAGCAGTTTTCAGCTGAACATGTTGCAGCTGAGGCACAGGACAGTGCCTTCGCCGTTTTGCTTGAACACTTGCATGTGTGTGTCAGCAGGGAGTGCCTTTGAGCAGCAATGCATGTAAAGAGCCAGCACTTTCTTTCAGGCAAAGCCTCAGGCAATAGAAGTCATCTGTCCATCAGTCAGAAAGGGCTCTCGCCTGCTCCCTCACGCTCGTGGCGGCTGCGACGTTGCGCTCAAGTCGCTTCCCTTGCGCAGGCTCGAGCTCTTCTCGGCGTCTTTCACCATATCCATGGCTTCCAGTCCTGCCCTTGCTCGCCTGCTATTTGCTCAGTAACGTCGATTGGAGCAAAGCATTGAAAGTGTTCAGTGAGCAGGCCAACCTGAAGCAGGAGATTTCTGCTGGTCGTGGAATAGCGAGGAGGCAAGTGATAAGGGGCTAGTCAGATGCAAACTGGGAGCTAATGCCAGACGTGAATGGGGAATTAGCTCAAATGGTAGAGCGCTCGCTTTGCATGTGAGAGGTAGCGGGTCAATGCCCGCATTCTCCACTTTTCTTTTGGCTCGGGTAATTGTTCAGACGCAAGAGTTGTGTCAGGTGTGGTGTGAGCCCATCTGCTTCTGAAGGTCACCGCAGGCTGAGGGACATCAAATCCTTTGGTGTGCTGTCGCAGCAAAACTTTCCGATTTTTGCATGAATGCAGCTGAAATGAAAGAAGGAAAAACTTCTATGCAAGTATCAACGCCTTCTCTAAGGATCAAACTCAGGACCTTCAGATTATGAGACTGACACGCTGCCTACTGCGCTAAGAAGACACTTGTCAGCTGAGTAACTGGAGAATGTGACCAACTATGTTCGCTTCCGTGGCATCCAAAGCCAGAATGCAAAGATTGCAAAAATGCTCGAGCCAGGTAGGAGCCGAACCTGCAATCTTCTAATCCGTAGTCAGACGCGTTATCCATTGCGCCGCCGGCCCAGGCTGTGAAAAATAGCTGCGACATCAGGAAGTACACAGGACGGGCAGCATTGAAAGGCATGCGGCAGAGAATCACCAAAGATAGGCACCTCTGCCGCTTCCCTTCGATTGACAGGTGGGGAGCGGAGCAGTGCAGTCGAAAACAAAGCAAAGCAAAGTCGTCCTTAGGTGGTTGGTTGCACTCCGTCTTGAAGCAGTGCGCATTCTTTTGAAGTAAGTATGTGCGTGGTAAGTGGCAATTCGCTAAAGGCAGAGCTCATAATATGACGAGCAGTTTGCAGCTGAACATGTTGCAGCTGAGGCACAGGACAGTGCCTTCGCCGTTTTGCTTGAACACTTGCATGTGTGTGTCAGCAGGGAGTGCCTTTGAGCAGCAATGCATGTAAAGAGCCAGCACTTTCTTTCAGGCAAAGCCTCAGGCAATAGAAGTCATCTGTCCATCAGTCAGAAAGGGCTCTCGCCTGCTCCCTCTCGCTCGTGGCGGCTGCGACGTTGCGCTCAAGTCGCTTCCCTTGCGCAGGCTCGAGCTCTTCTCGGCGTCTTTCACCATATCCATGGCTTCCAGTCCTGCCCTTGCTCGCCTGCTATTGCTCAGTAACGTCGATTGGAGCAAAGCATTGAAAGTGTTCAGTGAGCAGGCCAACCTGAAGCAGGAGATTTCTGCTGGTCGTGGAATAGCGAGGAGGCAAGTGATAAGGGGCTAGTCAGATGCAAACTGGGAGCTAATGCCAGACATGAATGGGGAATTAGCTCAAATGGTAGAGCGCTCGCTTTGCATGTGAGAGGTAGCGGGATCAATGCCCGCATTCTCCACTTTTCTTTTGGCTCGGGTAATTGTTCAGACGCAAGAGTTGTGTCAGGTGTGGTGTGAGCCCATCTGCTTCTGAAGGTCACCGCAGGCTGAGGGACATCAAATCCTTTGGTGTGCTGTCGCAGCAAAACTTTCCGATTTTTGCATGAATGCAGCTGAAATGAAAGAAGGAAAAACTTCTATGCAAGTATCAATGCCTTCTCTAAGGATCGAGCTCAGGACCTTCAGATTCTGAGACTGACACGCTGCCTACTGCGCTAAGAAGACACTTGCCAGCTTAGTAACTGGAGAATGTGACCAACTATGTTCGCTTCCGTGGCATCCAAAGCCAGAATGCAAAGATTGCAAAAATGCTCGAGCCAGGTAGGAGCCGAACCTGCAATCTTCTAATCCGTAGTCAGACGCGTTATCCATTGCACCGCCGGCCCAGGCTGTGAAAAATAGCTGCGACATCAGGAAGTACACAGGACGGGCAGCATTGAAAGGCACGCGGCAGAGAATCACCAAAGATAGGCACCTCTGCCGCTTCCCTTCGATTGACAGGTGGGGAGCGGAGCAGTGCAGTCGAAAACAAAGCAAAGCAAAGTCGTCCTTAGGTGGTTGGTTGCACTCCGTCTTGAAGCAGTGCGCATTCTTTTGAAGTAAGTATGTGCGTGGTAAGTGGCAATTCGCTAAAGGCAGAGCTCATAATATGACGAGCAGTTTTCAGCTGAACATGTTGCAGCTGAGGCACAGGACAGTGCCTTCGCCGTTTTGCTTGAACACTTGCATGTGTGTGTCAGCAGGGAGTGCCTTTGAGCAGCAATGCATGTAAAGAGCCAGCACTTTCTTTCAGGCAAAGCCTCAGGCAATAGAAGTCATCTGTCCATCAGTCAGAAAGGGCTTTCGCCTGCTCCCTCACGCTCGTGGCGGCTGCGACGTTGCGCTCAAGTCGCTTCCCTTGCGCAGGCTCGAGCTCTTCTCGGCGTCTTTCACCATATCCATGGCTTCCAGTCCTGCCCTTGCTCGCCTGCTATTTGCTCAGTAACGTCGATTGGAGCAAAGCATTGAAAGTGTTCAGTGAGCAGGCCAACCTGAAGCAGGAGATTTCTGCTGGTCGTGGAATAGCGAGGAGGCAAGTGATAAGGGGCTAGTCAGATGCAAACTGGGAGCTAATGCCAGACGTGAATGGGGAATTAGCTCAAATGGTAGAGCGCTCGCTTTGCATGTGAGAGGTAGCGGGATCAATGCCCGCATTCTCCACTTTTCTTTTGGCTCGGGTAATTGTTCAGACGCAAGAGTTGTGTCAGGTGTGGTGTGAGCCCATCTGCTTCTGAAGGTCACCGCAGGCTGAGGGACATCAAATCCTTTGGTGTGCTGTCGCAGCAAAACTTTCCGATTTTTGCATGAATGCAGCTGAAATGAAAGAAGGAAAAACTTCTATGCAAGTATCAACACCTTCTCTAAGGATCAAACTCAGGACCTTCAGATTATGAGACTGACACGCTGCCTACTGCGCTAAGAAGACACTTGTCAGCTGAGTAACTGGAGAATGTGACCAACTATGTTCGCTTCCGTGGCATCCAAAGCCAGAATGCAAAGATTGCAAAAATGCTCGAGCCAGGTAGGAGCCGAACCTGCAATCTTCTAATCCGTAGTCAGACGCGTTATCCATTGCGCCGCCGGCCCAGGCTGTGAAAAATAGCTGCGACATCAGGAAGTACACAGGACGGGCAGCATTGAAAGGCATGCGGCAGAGAATCACCAAAGATAGGCACCTCTGCCGCTTCCCTTCGATTGACAGGTGGGGAGCGGAGCAGTGCAGTCGAAAACAAAGCAAAGCAAAGTCGTCCTTAGGTGGTTGGTTGCACTCCGTCTTGAAGCAGTGCGCATTCTTTTGAAGTAAGTATGTGCGTGGTAAGTGGCAATTCGCTAAAGGCAGAGCTCATAATATGACGAGCAGTTTGCAGCTGAACATGTTGCAGCTGAGGCACAGGACAGTGCCTTCGCCGTTTTGCTTGAACACTTGCATGTGTGTGTCAGCAGGGAGTGCCTTTGAGCAGCAATGCATGTAAAGAGCCAGCACTTTCTTTCAGGCAAAGCCTCAGGCAATAGAAGTCATCTGTCCATCAGTCAGAAAGGGCTCTCGCCTGCTCCCTCTCGCTCGTGGCGGCTGCGACGTTGCGCTCAAGTCGCTTCCCTTGCGCAGGCTCGAGCTCTTCTCGGCGTCTTTCACCATATCCATGGCTTCCAGTCCTGCCCTTGCTCGCCTGCTATTGCTCAGTAACGTCGATTGGAGCAAAGCATTGAAAGTGTTCAGTGAGCAGGCCAACCTGAAGCAGGAGATTTCTGCTGGTCGTGGAATAGCGAGGAGGCAAGTGATAAGGGGCTAGTCAGATGCAAACTGGGAGCTAATGCCAGACATGAATGGGGAATTAGCTCAAATGGTAGAGCGCTCGCTTTGCATGTGAGAGGTAGCGGGATCAATGCCCGCATTCTCCACTTTTCTTTTGGCTCGGGTAATTGTTCAGACGCAAGAGTTGTGTCAGGTGTGGTGTGAGCCCATCTGCTTCTGAAGGTCACCGCAGGCTGAGGGACATCAAATCCTTTGGTGTGCTGTCGCAGCAAAACTTTCCGATTTTTGCATGAATGCAGCTGAAATGAAAGAAGGAAAAACTTCTATGCAAGTATCAACGCCTTCTCTAAGGATCGAACTCAGGACCTTCAGATTATGAGACTGACACGCTGCCTACTGCACTAAGAAGACACTTGTCAGCTGAGTAACTGGAGAATGTGACCAACTATGTTCGCTTCCGTGGCATCCAAAGCCAGAATGCAAAGATTGCAAAAATGCTCGAGCCAGGTAGGAGCCGAACCTGCAATCTTCTAATCCGTAGTCAGACGCGTTATCCATTGCACCGCCGGCCCAGGCTGTGAAAAATAGCTGCGACATCAGGAAGTACACAGGACGGGCAGCATTGAAAGGCACGCGGCAGAGAATCACCAAAGATAGGCACCTCTGCCGCTTCCCTTCGATTGACAGGTGGGGAGCGGAGCAGTGCAGTCGAAAACAAAGCAAAGCAAAGTCGTCCTTAGGTGGTTGGTTGCACTCCGTCTTGAAGCAGTGCGCATTCTTTTGAAGTAAGTATGTGCGTGGTAAGTGGCAATTCGCTAAAGGCAGAGCTCATAATATGACGAGCAGTTTTCAGCTGAACATGTTGCAGCTGAGGCACAGGACAGTGCCTTCGCCGTTTTGCTTGAACACTTGCATGTGTGTGTCAGCAGGGAGTGCCTTTGAGCAGCAATGCATGTAAAGAGCCAGCACTTTCTTTCAGGCAAAGCCTCAGGCAATAGAAGTCATCTGTCCATCAGTCAGAAAGGGCTCTCGCCTGCTCCCTCACGCTCGTGGCGGCTGCGACGTTGCGCTCAAGTCGCTTCCCTTGCGCAGGCTCGAGCTCTTCTCGGCGTCTTTCACCATATCCATGGCTTCCAGTCCTGCCCTTGCTCGCCTGCTATTTGCTCAGTAACGTCGATTGGAGCAAAGCATTGAAAGTGTTCAGTGAGCAGGCCAACCTGAAGCAGGAGATTTCTGCTGGTCGTGGAATAGCGAGGAGGCAAGTGATAAGGGGCTAGTCAGATGCAAACTGGGAGCTAATGCCAGACGTGAATGGGGAATTAGCTCAAATGGTAGAGCGCTCGCTTTGCATGTGAGAGGTAGCGGGATCAATGCCCGCATTCTCCACTTTTCTTTTGGCTCGGGTAATTGTTCAGACGCAAGAGTTGTGTCAGGTGTGGTGTGAGCCCATCTGCTTCTGAAGGTCACCGCAGGCTGAGGGACATCAAATCCTTTGGTGTGCTGTCGCAGCAAAACTTTCCGATTTTTGCATGAATGCAGCTGAAATGAAAGAAGGAAAAACTTCTATGCAAGTATCAACGCCTTCTCTAAGGATCAAACTCAGGACCTTCAGATTATGAGACTGACACGCTGCCTACTGCGCTAAGAAGACACTTGTCAGCTGAGTAACTGGAGAATGTGACCAACTATGTTCGCTTCCGTGGCATCCAAAGCCAGAATGCAAAGATTGCAAAAATGCTCGAGCCAGGTAGGAGCCGAACCTGCAATCTTCTAATCCGTAGTCAGACGCGTTATCCATTGCGCCGCCGGCCCAGGCTGTGAAAAATAGCTGCGACATCAGGAAGTACACAGGACGGGCAGCATTGAAAGGCATGCGGCAGAGAATCACCAAAGATAGGCACCTCTGCCGCTTCCCTTCGATTGACAGGTGGGGAGCGGAGCAGTGCAGTCGAAAACAAAGCAAAGCAAAGTCGTCCTTAGGTGGTTGGTTGCACTCCGTCTTGAAGCAGTGCGCATTCTTTTGAAGTAAGTATGTGCGTGGTAAGTGGCAATTCGCTAAAGGCAGAGCTCATAATATGACGAGCAGTTTGCAGCTGAACATGTTGCAGCTGAGGCACAGGACAGTGCCTTCGCCGTTTTGCTTGAACACTTGCATGTGTGTGTCAGCAGGGAGTGCCTTTGAGCAGCAATGCATGTAAAGAGCCAGCACTTTCTTTCAGGCAAAGCCTCAGGCAATAGAAGTCATCTGTCCATCAGTCAGAAAGGGCTCTCGCCTGCTCCCTCTCGCTCGTGGCGGCTGCGACGTTGCGCTCAAGTCGCTTCCCTTGCGCAGGCTCGAGCTCTTCTCGGCGTCTTTCACCATATCCATGGCTTCCAGTCCTGCCCTTGCTCGCCTGCTATTGCTCAGTAACGTCGATTGGAGCAAAGCATTGAAAGTGTTCAGTGAGCAGGCCAACCTGAAGCAGGAGATTTCTGCTGGTCGTGGAATAGCGAGGAGGCAAGTGATAAGGGGCTAGTCAGATGCAAACTGGGAGCTAATGCCAGACATGAATGGGGAATTAGCTCAAATGGTAGAGCGCTCGCTTTGCATGTGAGAGGTAGCGGGATCAATGCCCGCATTCTCCACTTTTCTTTTGGCTCGGGTAATTGTTCAGACGCAAGAGTTGTGTCAGGTGTGGTGTGAGCCCATCTGCTTCTGAAGGTCACCGCAGGCTGAGGGACATCAAATCCTTTGGTGTGCTGTCGCAGCAAAACTTTCCGATTTTTGCATGAATGCAGCTGAAATGAAAGAAGGAAAAACTTCTATGCAAGTATCAATGCCTTCTCTAAGGATCGAACTCAGGACCTTCAGATTCTGAGACTGACACGCTGCCTACTGCGCTAAGAAGACACTTGCCAGCTTAGTAACTGGAGAATGTGACCAACTATGTTCGCTTCCGTGGCATCCAAAGCCAGAATGCAAAGATTGCAAAAATGCTCGAGCCAGGTAGGAGCCGAACCTGCAATCTTCTAATCCGTAGTCAGACGCGTTATCCATTGCACCGCCGGCCCAGGCTGTGAAAAATAGCTGCGACATCAGGAAGTACACAGGACGGGCAGCATTGAAAGGCACGCGGCAGAGAATCACCAAAGATAGGCACCTCTGCCGCTTCCCTTCGATTGACAGGTGGGGAGCGGAGCAGTGCAGTCGAAAACAAAGCAAAGCAAAGTCGTCCTTAGGTGGTTGGTTGCACTCCGTCTTGAAGCAGTGCGCATTCTTTTGAAGTAAGTATGTGCGTGGTAAGTGGCAATTCGCTAAAGGCAGAGCTCATAATATGACGAGCAGTTTTCAGCTGAACATGTTGCAGCTGAGGCACAGGACAGTGCCTTCGCCGTTTTGCTTGAACACTTGCATGTGTGTGTCAGCAGGGAGTGCCTTTGAGCAGCAATGCATGTAAAGAGCCAGCACTTTCTTTCAGGCAAAGCCTCAGGCAATAGAAGTCATCTGTCCATCAGTCAGAAAGGGCTCTCGCCTGCTCCCTCACGCTCGTGGCGGCTGCGACGTTGCGCTCAAGTCGCTTCCCTTGCGCAGGCTCGAGCTCTTCTCGGCGTCTTTCACCATATCCATGGCTTCCAGTCCTGCCCTTGCTCGCCTGCTATTTGCTCAGTAACGTCGATTGGAGCAAAGCATTGAAAGTGTTCAGTGAGCAGGCCAACCTGAAGCAGGAGATTTCTGCTGGTCGTGGAATAGCGAGGAGGCAAGTGATAAGGGGCTAGTCAGATGCAAACTGGGAGCTAATGCCAGACGTGAATGGGGAATTAGCTCAAATGGTAGAGCGCTCGCTTTGCATGTGAGAGGTAGCGGGATCAATGCCCGCATTCTCCACTTTTCTTTTGGCTCGGGTAATTGTTCAGACGCAAGAGTTGTGTCAGGTGTGGTGTGAGCCCATCTGCTTCTGAAGGTCACCGCAGGCTGAGGGACATCAAATCCTTTGGTGTGCTGTCGCAGCAAAACTTTCCGATTTTTGCATGAATGCAGCTGAAATGAAAGAAGGAAAAACTTCTATGCAAGTATCAACGCCTTCTCTAAGGATCAAACTCAGGACCTTCAGATTATGAGACTGACACGCTGCCTACTGCGCTAAGAAGACACTTGTCAGCTGAGTAACTGGAGAATGTGACCAACTATGTTCGCTTCCGTGGCATCCAAAGCCAGAATGCAAAGATTGCAAAAATGCTCGAGCCAGGTAGGAGCCGAACCTGCAATCTTCTAATCCGTAGTCAGACGCGTTATCCATTGCGCCGCCGGCCCAGGCTGTGAAAAATAGCTGCGACATCAGGAAGTACACAGGACGGGCAGCATTGAAAGGCATGCGGCAGAGAATCACCAAAGATAGGCACCTCTGCCGCTTCCCTTCGATTGACAGGTGGGGAGCGGAGCAGTGCAGTCGAAAACAAAGCAAAGCAAAGTCGTCCTTAGGTGGTTGGTTGCACTCCGTCTTGAAGCAGTGCGCATTCTTTTGAAGTAAGTATGTGCGTGGTAAGTGGCAATTCGCTAAAGGCAGAGCTCATAATATGACGAGCAGTTTGCAGCTGAACATGTTGCAGCTGAGGCACAGGACAGTGCCTTCGCCGTTTTGCTTGAACACTTGCATGTGTGTGTCAGCAGGGAGTGCCTTTGAGCAGCAATGCATGTAAAGAGCCAGCACTTTCTTTCAGGCAAAGCCTCAGGCAATAGAAGTCATCTGTCCATCAGTCAGAAAGGGCTCTCGCCTGCTCCCTCTCGCTCGTGGCGGCTGCGACGTTGCGCTCAAGTCGCTTCCCTTGCGCAGGCTCGAGCTCTTCTCGGCGTCTTTCACCATATCCATGGCTTCCAGTCCTGCCCTTGCTCGCCTGCTATTGCTCAGTAACGTCGATTGGAGCAAAGCATTGAAAGTGTTCAGTGAGCAGGCCAACCTGAAGCAGGAGATTTCTGCTGGTCGTGGAATAGCGAGGAGGCAAGTGATAAGGGGCTAGTCAGATGCAAACTGGGAGCTAATGCCAGACATGAATGGGGAATTAGCTCAAATGGTAGAGCGCTCGCTTTGCATGTGAGAGGTAGCGGGATCAATGCCCGCATTCTCCACTTTTCTTTTGGCTCGGGTAATTGTTCAGACGCAAGAGTTGTGTCAGGTGTGGTGTGAGCCCATCTGCTTCTGAAGGTCACCGCAGGCTGAGGGACATCAAATCCTTTGGTGTGCTGTCGCAGCAAAACTTTCCGATTTTTGCATGAATGCAGCTGAAATGAAAGAAGGAAAAACTTCTATGCAAGTATCAACGCCTTCTCTAAGGATCGAACTCAGGACCTTCAGATTATGAGACTGACACGCTGCCTACTGCACTAAGAAGACACTTGTCAGCTGAGTAACTGGAGAATGTGACCAACTATGTTCGCTTCCGTGGCATCCAAAGCCAGAATGCAAAGATTGCAAAAATGCTCGAGCCAGGTAGGAGCCGAACCTGCAATCTTCTAATCCGTAGTCAGACGCGGTATCCATTGCGCCGCCGGCCCAGGCTGTGAAAAATAGCTGCGACATCAGGAAGTACACAAGACGGGCAGCATTGAAAGGCATGCGGCAGAGAATCACCAAAGATAGGCACCTCTGCCGCTTCCCTTCGATTGACAGGTGGGGAGCGGAGCAGTGCAGTCGAAAACAAAGCAAAGCAAAGTCGTCCTTAGGTGGTTGGTTGCACTCCGTCTTGAAGCAGTGCGCATTCTTTTGAAGTAAGTATGTGCGTGGTAAGTGGCAATTCGCTAAAGGCAGAGCTCATAATATGACGAGCAGTTTGCAGCTGAACATGTTGCAGCTGAGGCACAGGACAGTGCCTTCGCCGTTTTGCTTGAACACTTGCATGTGTGTGTCAGCAGGGAGTGCCTTTGAGCAGCAATGCATGTAAAGAGCCAGCACTTTCTTTCAGGCAAAGCCTCAGGCAATAGAAGTCATCTGTCCATCAGTCAGAAAGGGCTTTCGCCTGCTCCCTCTCGCTCGTGGCGGCTGCGACGTTGCGCTCAAGTCGCTTCCCTTGCGCAGGCTCGAGCTCTTCTCGGCGTCTTTCACCATATCCATGGCTTCCAGTCCTGCCCTTGCTCGCCTGCTATTGCTCAGTAACGTCGATTGGAGCAAAGCATTGAAAGTGTTCAGTGAGCAGGCCAACCTGAAGCAGGAGATTTCTGCTGGTCGTGGAATAGCGAGGAGGCAAGTGATAAGGGGCTAGTCAGATGCAAACTGGGAGCTAATGCCAGACATGAATGGGGAATTAGCTCAAATGGTAGAGCGCTCGCTTTGCATGTGAGAGGTAGCGGGATCAATGCCCGCATTCTCCACTTTTCTTTTGGCTCGGGTAATTGTTCAGACGCAAGAGTTGTGTCAGGTGTGGTGTGAGCCCATCTGCTTCTGAAGGTCACCGCAGGCTGAGGGACATCAAATCCTTTGGTGTGCTGTCGCAGCAAAACTTTCCGATTTTTGCATGAATGCAGCTGAAATGAAAGAAGGAAAAACTTCTATGCAAGTATCAATGCCTTCTCTAAGGATCGAACTCAGGACCTTCAGATTCTGAGACTGACACGCTGCCTACTGCGCTAAGAAGACACTTGCCAGCTTAGTAACTGGAGAATGTGACCAACTATGTTCGCTTCCGTGGCATCCAAAGCCAGAATGCAAAGATTGCAAAAATGCTCGAGCCAGGTAGGAGCCGAACCTGCAATCTTCTAATCCGTAGTCAGACGCGTTATCCATTGCACCGCCGGCCCAGGCTGTGAAAAATAGCTGCGACATCAGGAAGTACACAGGACGGGCAGCATTGAAAGGCACGCGGCAGAGAATCACCAAAGATAGGCACCTCTGCCGCTTCCCTTCGATTGACAGGTGGGGAGCGGAGCAGTGCAGTCGAAAACAAAGCAAAGCAAAGTCGTCCTTAGGTGGTTGGTTGCACTCCGTCTTGAAGCAGTGCGCATTCTTTTGAAGTAAGTATGTGCGTGGTAAGTGGCAATTCGCTAAAGGCAGAGCTCATAATATGACGAGCAGTTTTCAGCTGAACATGTTGCAGCTGAGGCACAGGACAGTGCCTTCGCCGTTTTGCTTGAACACTTGCATGTGTGTGTCAGCAGGGAGTGCCTTTGAGCAGCAATGCATGTAAAGAGCCAGCACTTTCTTTCAGGCAAAGCCTCAGGCAATAGAAGTCATCTGTCCATCAGTCAGAAAGGGCTCTCGCCTGCTCCCTCACGCTCGTGGCGGCTGCGACGTTGCGCTCAAGTCGCTTCCCTTGCGCAGGCTCGAGCTCTTCTCGGCGTCTTTCACCATATCCATGGCTTCCAGTCCTGCCCTTGCTCGCCTGCTATTTGCTCAGTAACGTCGATTGGAGCAAAGCATTGAAAGTGTTCAGTGAGCAGGCCAACCTGAAGCAGGAGATTTCTGCTGGTCGTGGAATAGCGAGGAGGCAAGTGATAAGGGGCTAGTCAGATGCAAACTGGGAGCTAATGCCAGACGTGAATGGGGAATTAGCTCAAATGGTAGAGCGCTCGCTTTGCATGTGAGAGGTAGCGGGATCAATGCCCGCATTCTCCACTTTTCTTTTGGCTCGGGTAATTGTTCAGACGCAAGAGTTGTGTCAGGTGTGGTGTGAGCCCATCTGCTTCTGAAGGTCACCGCAGGCTGAGGGACATCAAATCCTTTGGTGTGCTGTCGCAGCAAAACTTTCCGATTTTTGCATGAATGCAGCTGAAATGAAAGAAGGAAAAACTTCTATGCAAGTATCAACGCCTTCTCTAAGGATCGAACTCAGGACCTTCAGATTATGAGACTGACACGCTGCCTACTGCGCTAAGAAGACACTTGTCAGCTGAGTAACTGGAGAATGTGACCAACTATGTTCGCTTCCGTGGCATCCAAAGCCAGAATGCAAAGATTGCAAAAATGCTCGAGCCAGGTAGGAGCCGAACCTGCAATCTTCTAATCCGTAGTCAGACGCGTTATCCATTGCGCCGCCGGCCCAGGCTGTGAAAAATAGCTGCGACATCAGGAAGTACACAGGACGGGCAGCATTGAAAGGCATGCGGCAGAGAATCACCAAAGATAGGCACCTCTGCCGCTTCCCTTCGATTGACAGGTGGGGAGCGGAGCAGTGCAGTCGAAAACAAAGCAAAGCAAAGTCGTCCTTAGGTGGTTGGTTGCACTCCGTCTTGAAGCAGTGCGCATTCTTTTGAAGTAAGTATGTGCGTGGTAAGTGGCAATTCGCTAAAGGCAGAGCTCATAATATGACGAGCAGTTTGCAGCTGAACATGTTGCAGCTGAGGCACAGGACAGTGCCTTCGCCGTTTTGCTTGAACACTTGCATGTGTGTGTCAGCAGGGAGTGCCTTTGAGCAGCAATGCATGTAAAGAGCCAGCACTTTCTTTCAGGCAAAGCCTCAGGCAATAGAAGTCATCTGTCCATCAGTCAGAAAGGGCTCTCGCCTGCTCCCTCTCGCTCGTGGCGGCTGCGACGTTGCGCTCAAGTCGCTTCCCTTGCGCAGGCTCGAGCTCTTCTCGGCGTCTTTCACCATATCCATGGCTTCCAGTCCTGCCCTTGCTCGCCTGCTATTGCTCAGTAACGTCGATTGGAGCAAAGCATTGAAAGTGTTCAGTGAGCAGGCCAACCTGAAGCAGGAGATTTCTGCTGGTCGTGGAATAGCGAGGAGGCAAGTGATAAGGGGCTAGTCAGATGCAAACTGGGAGCTAATGCCAGACATGAATGGGGAATTAGCTCAAATGGTAGAGCGCTCGCTTTGCATGTGAGAGGTAGCGGGATCAATGCCCGCATTCTCCACTTTTCTTTTGGCTCGGGTAATTGTTCAGACGCAAGAGTTGTGTCAGGTGTGGTGTGAGCCCATCTGCTTCTGAAGGTCACCGCAGGCTGAGGGACATCAAATCCTTTGGTGTGCTGTCGCAGCAAAACTTTCCGATTTTTGCATGAATGCAGCTGAAATGAAAGAAGGAAAAACTTCTATGCAAGTATCAATGCCTTCTCTAAGGATCGAACTCAGGACCTTCAGATTCTGAGACTGACACGCTGCCTACTGCGCTAAGAAGACACTTGCCAGCTTAGTAACTGGAGAATGTGACCAACTATGTTCGCTTCCGTGGCATCCAAAGCCAGAATGCAAAGATTGCAAAAATGCTCGAGCCAGGTAGGAGCCGAACCTGCAATCTTCTAATCCGTAGTCAGACGCGTTATCCATTGCACCGCCGGCCCAGGCTGTGAAAAATAGCTGCGACATCAGGAAGTACACAGGACGGGCAGCATTGAAAGGCACGCGGCAGAGAATCACCAAAGATAGGCACCTCTGCCGCTTCCCTTCGATTGACAGGTGGGGAGCGGAGCAGTGCAGTCGAAAACAAAGCAAAGCAAAGTCGTCCTTAGGTGGTTGGTTGCACTCCGTCTTGAAGCAGTGCGCATTCTTTTGAAGTAAGTATGTGCGTGGTAAGTGGCAATTCGCTAAAGGCAGAGCTCATAATATGACGAGCAGTTTTCAGCTGAACATGTTGCAGCTGAGGCACAGGACAGTGCCTTCGCCGTTTTGCTTGAACACTTGCATGTGTGTGTCAGCAGGGAGTGCCTTTGAGCAGCAATGCATGTAAAGAGCCAGCACTTTCTTTCAGGCAAAGCCTCAGGCAATAGAAGTCATCTGTCCATCAGTCAGAAAGGGCTCTCGCCTGCTCCCTCACGCTCGTGGCGGCTGCGACGTTGCGCTCAAGTCGCTTCCCTTGCGCAGGCTCGAGCTCTTCTCGGCGTCTTTCACCATATCCATGGCTTCCAGTCCTGCCCTTGCTCGCCTGCTATTTGCTCAGTAACGTCGATTGGAGCAAAGCATTGAAAGTGTTCAGTGAGCAGGCCAACCTGAAGCAGGAGATTTCTGCTGGTCGTGGAATAGCGAGGAGGCAAGTGATAAGGGGCTAGTCAGATGCAAACTGGGAGCTAATGCCAGACGTGAATGGGGAATTAGCTCAAATGGTAGAGCGCTCGCTTTGCATGTGAGAGGTAGCGGGATCAATGCCCGCATTCTCCACTTTTCTTTTGGCTCGGGTAATTGTTCAGACGCAAGAGTTGTGTCAGGTGTGGTGTGAGCCCATCTGCTTCTGAAGGTCACCGCAGGCTGAGGGACATCAAATCCTTTGGTGTGCTGTCGCAGCAAAACTTTCCGATTTTTGCATGAATGCAGCTGAAATGAAAGAAGGAAAAACTTCTATGCAAGTATCAACGCCTTCTCTAAGGATCGAACTCAGGACCTTCAGATTATGAGACTGACACGCTGCCTACTGCACTAAGAAGACACTTGTCAGCTGAGTAACTGGAGAATGTGACCAACTATGTTCGCTTCCGTGGCATCCAAAGCCAGAATGCAAAGATTGCAAAAATGCTCGAGCCAGGTAGGAGCCGAACCTGCAATCTTCTAATCCGTAGTCAGACGCGGTATCCATTGCGCCGCCGGCCCAGGCTGTGAAAAATAGCTGCGACATCAGGAAGTACACAAGACGGGCAGCATTGAAAGGCATGCGGCAGAGAATCACCAAAGATAGGCACCTCTGCCGCTTCCCTTCGATTGACAGGTGGGGAGCGGAGCAGTGCAGTCGAAAACAAAGCAAAGCAAAGTCGTCCTTAGGTGGTTGGTTGCACTCCGTCTTGAAGCAGTGCGCATTCTTTTGAAGTAAGTATGTGCGTGGTAAGTGGCAATTCGCTAAAGGCAGAGCTCATAATATGACGAGCAGTTTGCAGCTGAACATGTTGCAGCTGAGGCACAGGACAGTGCCTTCGCCGTTTTGCTTGAACACTTGCATGTGTGTGTCAGCAGGGAGTGCCTTTGAGCAGCAATGCATGTAAAGAGCCAGCACTTTCTTTCAGGCAAAGCCTCAGGCAATAGAAGTCATCTGTCCATCAGTCAGAAAGGGCTCTCGCCTGCTCCCTCTCGCTCGTGGCGGCTGCGACGTTGCGCTCAAGTCGCTTCCCTTGCGCAGGCTCGAGCTCTTCTCGGCGTCTTTCACCATATCCATGGCTTCCAGTCCTGCCCTTGCTCGCCTGCTATTGCTCAGTAACGTCGATTGGAGCAAAGCATTGAAAGTGTTCAGTGAGCAGGCCAACCTGAAGCAGGAGATTTCTGCTGGTCGTGGAATAGCGAGGAGGCAAGTGATAAGGGGCTAGTCAGATGCAAACTGGGAGCTAATGCCAGACATGAATGGGGAATTAGCTCAAATGGTAGAGCGCTCGCTTTGCATGTGAGAGGTAGCGGGATCAATGCCCGCATTCTCCACTTTTCTTTTGGCTCGGGTAATTGTTCAGACGCAAGAGTTGTGTCAGGTGTGGTGTGAGCCCATCTGCTTCTGAAGGTCACCGCAGGCTGAGGGACATCAAATCCTTTGGTGTGCTGTCGCAGCAAAACTTTCCGATTTTTGCATGAATGCAGCTGAAATGAAAGAAGGAAAAACTTCTATGCAAGTATCAATGCCTTCTCTAAGGATCGAGCTCAGGACCTTCAGATTCTGAGACTGACACGCTGCCTACTGCGCTAAGAAGACACTTGCCAGCTTAGTAACTGGAGAATGTGACCAACTATGTTCGCTTCCGTGGCATCCAAAGCCAGAATGCAAAGATTGCAAAAATGCTCGAGCCAGGTAGGAGCCGAACCTGCAATCTTCTAATCCGTAGTCAGACGCGTTATCCATTGCGCCGCCGGCCCAGGCTGTGAAAAATAGCTGCGACATCAGGAAGTACACAGGACGGGCAGCATTGAAAGGCATGCGGCAGAGAATCACCAAAGATAGGCACCTCTGCCGCTTCCCTTCGATTGACAGGTGGGGAGCGGAGCAGTGCAGTCGAAAACAAAGCAAAGCAAAGTCGTCCTTAGGTGGTTGGTTGCACTCCGTCTTGAAGCAGTGCGCATTCTTTTGAAGTAAGTATGTGCGTGGTAAGTGGCAATTCGCTAAAGGCAGAGCTCATAATATGATGAGCAGTTTGCAGCTGAACATGTTGCAGCTGAGGCACAGGACAGTGCCTTCGCCGTTTTGCTTGAACACTTGCATGTGTGTGTCAGCAGGGAGTGCCTTTGAGCAGCAATGCATGTAAAGAGCCAGCACTTTCTTTCAGGCAAAGCCTCAGGCAATAGAAGTCATCTGTCCATCAGTCAGAAAGGGCTCTCGCCTGCTCCCTCTCGCTCGTGGCGGCTGCGACGTTGCGCTCAAGTCGCTTCCCTTGCGCAGGCTCGAGCTCTTCTCGGCGTCTTTCACCATATCCATGGCTTCCAGTCCTGCCCTTGCTCGCCTGCTATTGCTCAGTAACGTCGATTGGAGCAAAGCATTGAAAGTGTTCAGTGAGCAGGCCAACCTGAAGCAGGAGATTTCTGCTGGTCGTGGAATAGCGAGGAGGCAAGTGATAAGGGGCTAGTCAGATGCAAACTGGGAGCTAATGCCAGACGTGAATGGGGAATTAGCTCAAATGGTAGAGCGCTCGCTTTGCATGTGAGAGGTAGCGGGATCAATGCCCGCATTCTCCACTTTTCTTTTGGCTCGGGTAATTGTTCAGACGCAAGAGTTGTGTCAGGTGTGGTGTGAGCCCATCTGCTTCTGAAGGTCACCGCAGGCTGAGGGACATCAAATCCTTTGGTGTGCTGTCGCAGCAAAACTTTCCGATTTTTGCATGAATGCAGCTGAAATGAAAGAAGGAAAAACTTCTATGCAAGTATCAATGCCTTCTCTAAGGATCGAACTCAGGACCTTCAGATTCTGAGACTGACACGCTGCCTACTGCGCTAAGAAGACACTTGCCAGCTTAGTAACTGGAGAATGTGACCAACTATGTTCGCTTCCGTGGCATCCAAAGCCAGAATGCAAAGATTGCAAAAATGCTCGAGCCAGGTAGGAGCCGAACCTGCAATCTTCTAATCCGTAGTCAGACGCGTTATCCATTGCACCGCCGGCCCAGGCTGTGAAAAATAGCTGCGACATCAGGAAGTACACAGGACGGGCAGCATTGAAAGGCACGCGGCAGAGAATCACCAAAGATAGGCACCTCTGCCGCTTCCCTTCGATTGACAGGTGGGGAGCGGAGCAGTGCAGTCGAAAACAAAGCAAAGCAAAGTCGTCCTTAGGTGGTTGGTTGCACTCCGTCTTGAAGCAGTGCGCATTCTTTTGAAGTAAGTATGTGCGTGGTAAGTGGCAATTCGCTAAAGGCAGAGCTCATAATATGACGAGCAGTTTTCAGCTGAACATGTTGCAGCTGAGGCACAGGACAGTGCCTTCGCCGTTTTGCTTGAACACTTGCATGTGTGTGTCAGCAGGGAGTGCCTTTGAGCAGCAATGCATGTAAAGAGCCAGCACTTTCTTTCAGGCAAAGCCTCAGGCAATAGAAGTCATCTGTCCATCAGTCAGAAAGGGCTCTCGCCTGCTCCCTCACGCTCGTGGCGGCTGCGACGTTGCGCTCAAGTCGCTTCCCTTGCGCAGGCTCGAGCTCTTCTCGGCGTCTTTCACCATATCCATGGCTTCCAGTCCTGCCCTTGCTCGCCTGCTATTTGCTCAGTAACGTCGATTGGAGCAAAGCATTGAAAGTGTTCAGTGAGCAGGCCAACCTGAAGCAGGAGATTTCTGCTGGTCGTGGAATAGCGAGGAGGCAAGTGATAAGGGGCTAGTCAGATGCAAACTGGGAGCTAATGCCAGACGTGAATGGGGAATTAGCTCAAATGGTAGAGCGCTCGCTTTGCATGTGAGAGGTAGCGGGATCAATGCCCGCATTCTCCACTTTTCTTTTGGCTCGGGTAATTGTTCAGACGCAAGAGTTGTGTCAGGTGTGGTGTGAGCCCATCTGCTTCTGAAGGTCACCGCAGGCTGAGGGACATCAAATCCTTTGGTGTGCTGTCGCAGCAAAACTTTCCGATTTTTGCATGAATGCAGCTGAAATGAAAGAAGGAAAAACTTCTATGCAAGTATCAACGCCTTCTCTAAGGATCAAACTCAGGACCTTCAGATTATGAGACTGACACGCTGCCTACTGCGCTAAGAAGACACTTGTCAGCTGAGTAACTGGAGAATGTGACCAACTATGTTCGCTTCCGTGGCATCCAAAGCCAGAATGCAAAGATTGCAAAAATGCTCGAGCCAGGTAGGAGCCGAACCTGCAATCTTCTAATCAGTAGTCAGACGCGTTATCCATTGCGCCGCCGGCCCAGGCTGTGAAAAATAGCTGCGACATCAGGAAGTACACAGGACGGGCAGCATTGAAAGGCATGCGGCAGAGAATCACCAAAGATAGGCACCTCTGCCGCTTCCCTTCGATTGACAGGTGGGGAGCGGAGCAGTGCAGTCGAAAACAAAGCAAAGCAAAGTCGTCCTTAGGTGGTTGGTTGCACTCCGTCTTGAAGCAGTGCGCATTCTTTTGAAGTAAGTATGTGCGTGGTAAGTGGCAATTCGCTAAAGGCAGAGCTCATAATATGACGAGCAGTTTGCAGCTGAACATGTTGCAGCTGAGGCACAGGACAGTGCCTTCGCCGTTTTGCTTGAACACTTGCATGTGTGTGTCAGCAGGGAGTGCCTTTGAGCAGCAATGCATGTAAAGAGCCAGCACTTTCTTTCAGGCAAAGCCTCAGGCAATAGAAGTCATCTGTCCATCAGTCAGAAAGGGCTCTCGCCTGCTCCCTCTCGCTCGTGGCGGCTGCGACGTTGCGCTCAAGTCGCTTCCCTTGCGCAGGCTCGAGCTCTTCTCGGCGTCTTTCACCATATCCATGGCTTCCAGTCCTGCCCTTGCTCGCCTGCTATTGCTCAGTAACGTCGATTGGAGCAAAGCATTGAAAGTGTTCAGTGAGCAGGCCAACCTGAAGCAGGAGATTTCTGCTGGTCGTGGAATAGCGAGGAGGCAAGTGATAAGGGGCTAGTCAGATGCAAACTGGGAGCTAATGCCAGACATGAATGGGGAATTAGCTCAAATGGTAGAGCGCTCGCTTTGCATGTGAGAGGTAGCGGGATCAATGCCCGCATTCTCCACTTTTCTTTTGGCTCGGGTAATTGTTCAGACGCAAGAGTTGTGTCAGGTGTGGTGTGAGCCCATCTGCTTCTGAAGGTCACCGCAGGCTGAGGGACATCAAATCCTTTGGTGTGCTGTCGCAGCAAAACTTTCCGATTTTTGCATGAATGCAGCTGAAATGAAAGAAGGAAAAACTTCTATGCAAGTATCAACGCCTTCTCTAAGGATCGAACTCAGGACCTTCAGATTATGAGACTGACACGCTGCCTACTGCACTAAGAAGACACTTGTCAGCTGAGTAACTGGAGAATGTGACCAACTATGTTCGCTTCCGTGGCATCCAAAGCCAGAATGCAAAGATTGCAAAAATGCTCGAGCCAGGTAGGAGCCGAACCTGCAATCTTCTAATCCGTAGTCAGACGCGGTATCCATTGCGCCGCCGGCCCAGGCTGTGAAAAATAGCTGCGACATCAGGAAGTACACAAGACGGGCAGCATTGAAAGGCATGCGGCAGAGAATCACCAAAGATAGGCACCTCTGCCGCTTCCCTTCGATTGACAGGTGGGGAGCGGAGCAGTGCAGTCGAAAACAAAGCAAAGCAAAGTCGTCCTTAGGTGGTTGGTTGCACTCCGTCTTGAAGCAGTGCGCATTCTTTTGAAGTAAGTATGTGCGTGGTAAGTGGCAATTCGCTAAAGGCAGAGCTCATAATATGACGAGCAGTTTTCAGCTGAACATGTTGCAGCTGAGGCACAGGACAGTGCCTTCGCCGTTTTGCTTGAACACTTGCATGTGTGTGTCAGCAGGGAGTGCCTTTGAGCAGCAATGCATGTAAAGAGCCAGCACTTTCTTTCAGGCAAAGCCTCAGGCAATAGAAGTCATCTGTCCATCAGTCAGAAAGGGCTCTCGCCTGCTCCCTCACGCTCGTGGCGGCTGCGACGTTGCGCTCAAGTCGCTTCCCTTGCGCAGGCTCGAGCTCTTCTCGGCGTCTTTCACCATATCCATGGCTTCCAGTCCTGCCCTTGCTCGCCTGCTATTTGCTCAGTAACGTCGATTGGAGCAAAGCATTGAAAGTGTTCAGTGAGCAGGCCAACCTGAAGCAGGAGATTTCTGCTGGTCGTGGAATAGCGAGGAGGCAAGTGATAAGGGGCTAGTCAGATGCAAACTGGGAGCTAATGCCAGACGTGAATGGGGAATTAGCTCAAATGGTAGAGCGCTCGCTTTGCATGTGAGAGGTAACGGGATCAATGCCCGCATTCTCCACTTTTCTTTTGGCTCGGGTAATTGTTCAGACGCAAGAGTTGTGTCAGGTGTGGTGTGAGCCCATCTGCTTCTGAAGGTCACCGCAGGCTGAGGGACATCAAATCCTTTGGTGTGCTGTCGCAGCAAAACTTTCCGATTTTTGCATGAATGCAGCTGAAATGAAAGAAGGAAAAACTTCTATGCAAGTATCAACGCCTTCTCTAAGGATCAAACTCAGGACCTTCAGATTATGAGACTGACACGCTGCCTACTGCGCTAAGAAGACACTTGTCAGCTGAGTAACTGGAGAATGTGACCAACTATGTTCGCTTCCGTGGCATCCAAAGCCAGAATGCAAAGATTGCAAAAATGCTCGAGCCAGGTAGGAGCCGAACCTGCAATCTTCTAATCCGTAGTCAGACGCGTTATCCATTGCGCCGCCGGCCCAGGCTGTGAAAAATAGCTGCGACATCAGGAAGTACACAGGACGGGCAGCATTGAAAGGCATGCGGCAGAGAATCACCAAAGATAGGCACCTCTGCCGCTTCCCTTCGATTGACAGGTGGGGAGCGGAGCAGTGCAGTCGAAAACAAAGCAAAGCAAAGTCGTCCTTAGGTGGTTGGTTGCACTCCGTCTTGAAGCAGTGCGCATTCTTTTGAAGTAAGTATGTGCGTGGTAAGTGGCAATTCGCTAAAGGCAGAGCTCATAATATGACGAGCAGTTTGCAGCTGAACATGTTGCAGCTGAGGCACAGGACAGTGCCTTCGCCGTTTTGCTTGAACACTTGCATGTGTGTGTCAGCAGGGAGTGCCTTTGAGCAGCAATGCATGTAAAGAGCCAGCACTTTCTTTCAGGCAAAGCCTCAGGCAATAGAAGTCATCTGTCCATCAGTCAGAAAGGGCTTTCGCCTGCTCCCTCTCGCTCGTGGCGGCTGCGACGTTGCGCTCAAGTCGCTTCCCTTGCGCAGGCTCGAGCTCTTCTCGGCGTCTTTCACCATATCCATGGCTTCCAGTCCTGCCCTTGCTCGCCTGCTATTGCTCAGTAACGTCGATTGGAGCAAAGCATTGAAAGTGTTCAGTGAGCAGGCCAACCTGAAGCAGGAGATTTCTGCTGGTCGTGGAATAGCGAGGAGGCAAGTGATAAGGGGCTAGTCAGATGCAAACTGGGAGCTAATGCCAGACGTGAATGGGGAATTAGCTCAAATGGTAGAGCGCTCGCTTTGCATGTGAGAGGTAGCGGGATCAATGCCCGCATTCTCCACTTTTCTTTTGGCTCGGGTAATTGTTCAGACGCAAGAGTTGTGTCAGGTGTGGTGTGAGCCCATCTGCTTCTGAAGGTCACCGCAGGTTGAGGGACATCAAATCCTTTGGTGTGCTGTCTCAGCAAAACTTTCCGATTTTTGCATGAATGCAGCTGAAATGAAAGAAGGAAAAACTTCTATGCAAGTATCAACGCCTTCTCTAAGGATCAAACTCAGGACCTTCAGATTATGAGACTGACACGCTGCCTACTGCGCTAAGAAGACACTTGTCAGCTGAGTAACTGGAGAATGTGACCAACTATGTTCGCTTCCGTGGCATCCAAAGCCAGAATGCAAAGATTGCAAAAATGCTCGAGCCAGGTAGGAGCCGAACCTGCAATCTTCTAATCCGTAGTCAGACGCGTTATCCATTGCGCCGCCGGCCCAGGCTGTGAAAAATAGCTGCGACATCAGGAAGTACACAGGACGGGCAGCATTGAAAGGCATGCGGCAGAGAATCACCAAAGATAGGCACCTCTGCCGCTTCCCTTCGATTGACAGGTGGGGAGCGGAGCAGTGCAGTCGAAAACAAAGCAAAGCAAAGTCGTCCTTAGGTGGTTGGTTGCACTCCGTCTTGAAGCAGTGCGCATTCTTTTGAAGTAAGTATGTGCGTGGTAAGTGGCAATTCGCTAAAGGCAGAGCTCATAATATGACGAGCAGTTTTCAGCTGAACATGTTGCAGCTGAGGCACAGGACAGTGCCTTCGCCGTTTTGCTTGAACACTTGCATGTGTGTGTCAGCAGGGAGTGCCTTTGAGCAGCAATGCATGTAAAGAGCCAGCACTTTCTTTCAGGCAAAGCCTCAGGCAATAGAAGTCATCTGTCCATCAGTCAGAAAGGGCTCTCGCCTGCTCCCTCTCGCTCGTGGCGGCTGCGACGTTGCGCTCAAGTCGCTTCCCTTGCGCAGGCTCGAGCTCTTCTCGGCGTCTTTCACCATATCCATGGCTTCCAGTCCTGCCCTTGCTCGCCTGCTATTTGCTCAGTAACGTCGATTGGAGCAAAGCATTGAAAGTGTTCAGTGAGCAGGCCAACCTGAAGCAGGAGATTTCTGCTGGTCGTGGAATAGCGAGGAGGCAAGTGATAAGGGGCTAGTCAGATGCAAACTGGGAGCTAATGCCAGACGTGAATGGGGAATTAGCTCAAATGGTAGAGCGCTCGCTTTGCATGTGAGAGGTAGCGGGATCAATGCCCGCATTCTCCACTTTTCTTTTGGCTCGGGTAATTGTTCAGACGCAAGAGTTGTGTCAGGTGTGGTGTGAGCCCATCTGCTTCTGAAGGTCACCGCAGGCTGAGGGACATCAAATCCTTTGGTGTGCTGTCGCAGCAAAACTTTCCGATTTTTGCATGAATGCAGCTGAAATGAAAGAAGGAAAAACTTCTATGCAAGTATCAACGCCTTCTCTAAGGATCAAACTCAGGACCTTCAGATTATGAGACTGACACGCTGCCTACTGCGCTAAGAAGACACTTGTCAGCTGAGTAACTGGAGAATGTGACCAACTATGTTCGCTTCCGTGGCATCCAAAGCCAGAATGCAAAGATTGCAAAAATGCTCGAGCCAGGTAGGAGCCGAACCTGCAATCTTCTAATCAGTAGTCAGACGCGTTATCCATTGCGCCGCCGGCCCAGGCTGTGAAAAATAGCTGCGACATCAGGAAGTACACAGGACGGGCAGCATTGAAAGGCATGCGGCAGAGAATCACCAAAGATAGGCACCTCTGCCGCTTCCCTTCGATTGACAGGTGGGGAGCGGAGCAGTGCAGTCGAAAACAAAGCAAAGCAAAGTCGTCCTTAGGTGGTTGGTTGCACTCCGTCTTGAAGCAGTGCGCATTCTTTTGAAGTAAGTATGTGCGTGGTAAGTGGCAATTCGCTAAAGGCAGAGCTCATAATATGACGAGCAGTTTGCAGCTGAACATGTTGCAGCTGAGGCACAGGACAGTGCCTTCGCCGTTTTGCTTGAACACTTGCATGTGTGTGTCAGCAGGGAGTGCCTTTGAGCAGCAATGCATGTAAAGAGCCAGCACTTTCTTTCAGGCAAAGCCTCAGGCAATAGAAGTCATCTGTCCATCAGTCAGAAAGGGCTCTCGCCTGCTCCCTCTCGCTCGTGGCGGCTGCGACGTTGCGCTCAAGTCGCTTCCCTTGCGCAGGCTCGAGCTCTTCTCGGCGTCTTTCACCATATCCATGGCTTCCAGTCCTGCCCTTGCTCGCCTGCTATTGCTCAGTAACGTCGATTGGAGCAAAGCATTGAAAGTGTTCAGTGAGCAGGCCAACCTGAAGCAGGAGATTTCTGCTGGTCGTGGAATAGCGAGGAGGCAAGTGATAAGGGGCTAGTCAGATGCAAACTGGGAGCTAATGCCAGACATGAATGGGGAATTAGCTCAAATGGTAGAGCGCTCGCTTTGCATGTGAGAGGTAGCGGGATCAATGCCCGCATTCTCCACTTTTCTTTTGGCTCGGGTAATTGTTCAGACGCAAGAGTTGTGTCAGGTGTGGTGTGAGCCCATCTGCTTCTGAAGGTCACCGCAGGCTGAGGGACATCAAATCCTTTGGTGTGCTGTCGCAGCAAAACTTTCCGATTTTTGCATGAATGCAGCTGAAATGAAAGAAGGAAAAACTTCTATGCAAGTATCAACGCCTTCTCTAAGGATCGAACTCAGGACCTTCAGATTATGAGACTGACACGCTGCCTACTGCACTAAGAAGACACTTGTCAGCTGAGTAACTGGAGAATGTGACCAACTATGTTCGCTTCCGTGGCATCCAAAGCCAGAATGCAAAGATTGCAAAAATGCTCGAGCCAGGTAGGAGCCGAACCTGCAATCTTCTAATCCGTAGTCAGACGCGGTATCCATTGCGCCGCCGGCCCAGGCTGTGAAAAATAGCTGCGACATCAGGAAGTACACAAGACGGGCAGCATTGAAAGGCATGCGGCAGAGAATCACCAAAGATAGGCACCTCTGCCGCTTCCCTTCGATTGACAGGTGGGGAGCGGAGCAGTGCAGTCGAAAACAAAGCAAAGCAAAGTCGTCCTTAGGTGGTTGGTTGCACTCCGTCTTGAAGCAGTGCGCATTCTTTTGAAGTAAGTATGTGCGTGGTAAGTGGCAATTCGCTAAAGGCAGAGCTCATAATATGACGAGCAGTTTTCAGCTGAACATGTTGCAGCTGAGGCACAGGACAGTGCCTTCGCCGTTTTGCTTGAACACTTGCATGTGTGTGTCAGCAGGGAGTGCCTTTGAGCAGCAATGCATGTAAAGAGCCAGCACTTTCTTTCAGGCAAAGCCTCAGGCAATAGAAGTCATCTGTCCATCAGTCAGAAAGGGCTCTCGCCTGCTCCCTCACGCTCGTGGCGGCTGCGACGTTGCGCTCAAGTCGCTTCCCTTGCGCAGGCTCGAGCTCTTCTCGGCGTCTTTCACCATATCCATGGCTTCCAGTCCTGCCCTTGCTCGCCTGCTATTTGCTCAGTAACGTCGATTGGAGCAAAGCATTGAAAGTGTTCAGTGAGCAGGCCAACCTGAAGCAGGAGATTTCTGCTGGTCGTGGAATAGCGAGGAGGCAAGTGATAAGGGGCTAGTCAGATGCAAACTGGGAGCTAATGCCAGACGTGAATGGGGAATTAGCTCAAATGGTAGAGCGCTCGCTTTGCATGTGAGAGGTAACGGGATCAATGCCCGCATTCTCCACTTTTCTTTTGGCTCGGGTAATTGTTCAGACGCAAGAGTTGTGTCAGGTGTGGTGTGAGCCCATCTGCTTCTGAAGGTCACCGCAGGCTGAGGGACATCAAATCCTTTGGTGTGCTGTCGCAGCAAAACTTTCCGATTTTTGCATGAATGCAGCTGAAATGAAAGAAGGAAAAACTTCTATGCAAGTATCAACGCCTTCTCTAAGGATCAAACTCAGGACCTTCAGATTATGAGACTGACACGCTGCCTACTGCGCTAAGAAGACACTTGTCAGCTGAGTAACTGGAGAATGTGACCAACTATGTTCGCTTCCGTGGCATCCAAAGCCAGAATGCAAAGATTGCAAAAATGCTCGAGCCAGGTAGGAGCCGAACCTGCAATCTTCTAATCCGTAGTCAGACGCGTTATCCATTGCGCCGCCGGCCCAGGCTGTGAAAAATAGCTGCGACATCAGGAAGTACACAGGACGGGCAGCATTGAAAGGCATGCGGCAGAGAATCACCAAAGATAGGCACCTCTGCCGCTTCCCTTCGATTGACAGGTGGGGAGCGGAGCAGTGCAGTCGAAAACAAAGCAAAGCAAAGTCGTCCTTAGGTGGTTGGTTGCACTCCGTCTTGAAGCAGTGCGCATTCTTTTGAAGTAAGTATGTGCGTGGTAAGTGGCAATTCGCTAAAGGCAGAGCTCATAATATGACGAGCAGTTTGCAGCTGAACATGTTGCAGCTGAGGCACAGGACAGTGCCTTCGCCGTTTTGCTTGAACACTTGCATGTGTGTGTCAGCAGGGAGTGCCTTTGAGCAGCAATGCATGTAAAGAGCCAGCACTTTCTTTCAGGCAAAGCCTCAGGCAATAGAAGTCATCTGTCCATCAGTCAGAAAGGGCTTTCGCCTGCTCCCTCTCGCTCGTGGCGGCTGCGACGTTGCGCTCAAGTCGCTTCCCTTGCGCAGGCTCGAGCTCTTCTCGGCGTCTTTCACCATATCCATGGCTTCCAGTCCTGCCCTTGCTCGCCTGCTATTGCTCAGTAACGTCGATTGGAGCAAAGCATTGAAAGTGTTCAGTGAGCAGGCCAACCTGAAGCAGGAGATTTCTGCTGGTCGTGGAATAGCGAGGAGGCAAGTGATAAGGGGCTAGTCAGATGCAAACTGGGAGCTAATGCCAGACATGAATGGGGAATTAGCTCAAATGGTAGAGCGCTCGCTTTGCATGTGAGAGGTAGCGGGATCAATGCCCGCATTCTCCACTTTTCTTTTGGCTCGGGTAATTGTTCAGACGCAAGAGTTGTGTCAGGTGTGGTGTGAGCCCATCTGCTTCTGAAGGTCACCGCAGGCTGAGGGACATCAAATCCTTTGGTGTGCTGTCGCAGCAAAACTTTCCGATTTTTGCATGAATGCAGCTGAAATGAAAGAAGGAAAAACTTCTATGCAAGTATCAATGCCTTCTCTAAGGATCGAACTCAGGACCTTCAGATTCTGAGACTGACACGCTGCCTACTGCGCTAAGAAGACACTTGCCAGCTTAGTAACTGGAGAATGTGACCAACTATGTTCGCTTCCGTGGCATCCAAAGCCAGAATGCAAAGATTGCAAAAATGCTCGAGCCAGGTAGGAGCCGAACCTGCAATCTTCTAATCCGTAGTCAGACGCGTTATCCATTGCACCGCCGGCCCAGGCTGTGAAAAATAGCTGCGACATCAGGAAGTACACAGGACGGGCAGCATTGAAAGGCACGCGGCAGAGAATCACCAAAGATAGGCACCTCTGCCGCTTCCCTTCGATTGACAGGTGGGGAGCGGAGCAGTGCAGTCGAAAACAAAGCAAAGCAAAGTCGTCCTTAGGTGGTTGGTTGCACTCCGTCTTGAAGCAGTGCGCATTCTTTTGAAGTAAGTATGTGTGTGGTAAGTGGCAATTCGCTAAAGGCAGAGCTCATAATATGACGAGCAGTTTTCAGCTGAACATGTTGCAGCTGAGGCACAGGACAGTGCCTTCGCCGTTTTGCTTGAACACTTGCATGTGTGTGTCAGCAGGGAGTGCCTTTGAGCAGCAATGCATGTAAAGAGCCAGCACTTTCTTTCAGGCAAAGCCTCAGGCAATAGAAGTCATCTGTCCATCAGTCAGAAAGGGCTCTCGCCTGCTCCCTCACGCTCGTGGCGGCTGCGACGTTGCGCTCAAGTCGCTTCCCTTGCGCAGGCTCGAGCTCTTCTCGGCGTCTTTCACCATATCCATGGCTTCCAGTCCTGCCCTTGCTCGCCTGCTATTTGCTCAGTAACGTCGATTGGAGCAAAGCATTGAAAGTGTTCAGTGAGCAGGCCAACCTGAAGCAGGAGATTTCTGCTGGTCGTGGAATAGCGAGGAGGCAAGTGATAAGGGGCTAGTCAGATGCAAACTGGGAGCTAATGCCAGACGTGAATGGGGAATTAGCTCAAATGGTAGAGCGCTCGCTTTGCATGTGAGAGGTAGCGGGATCAATGCCCGCATTCTCCACTTTTCTTTTGGCTCGGGTAATTGTTCAGACGCAAGAGTTGTGTCAGGTGTGGTGTGAGCCCATCTGCTTCTGAAGGTCACCGCAGGCTGAGGGACATCAAATCCTTTGGTGTGCTGTCGCAGCAAAACTTTCCGATTTTTGCATGAATGCAGCTGAAATGAAAGAAGGAAAAACTTCTATGCAAGTATCAACGCCTTCTCTAAGGATCAAACTCAGGACCTTCAGATTATGAGACTGACACGCTGCCTACTGCGCTAAGAAGACACTTGTCAGCTGAGTAACTGGAGAATGTGACCAACTATGTTCGCTTCCGTGGCATCCAAAGCCAGAATGCAAAGATTGCAAAAATGCTCGAGCCAGGTAGGAGCCGAACCTGCAATCTTCTAATCCGTAGTCAGACGCGTTATCCATTGCGCCGCCGGCCCAGGCTGTGAAAAATAGCTGCGACATCAGGAAGTACACAGGACGGGCAGCATTGAAAGGCATGCGGCAGAGAATCACCAAAGATAGGCACCTCTGCCGCTTCCCTTCGATTGACAGGTGGGGAGCGGAGCAGTGCAGTCGAAAACAAAGCAAAGCAAAGTCGTCCTTAGGTGGTTGGTTGCACTCCGTCTTGAAGCAGTGCGCATTCTTTTGAAGTAAGTATGTGCGTGGTAAGTGGCAATTCGCTAAAGGCAGAGCTCATAATATGACGAGCAGTTTTCAGCTGAACATGTTGCAGCTGAGGCACAGGACAGTGCCTTCGCCGTTTTGCTTGAACACTTGCATGTGTGTGTCAGCAGGGAGTGCCTTTGAGCAGCAATGCATGTAAAGAGCCAGCACTTTCTTTCAGGCAAAGCCTCAGGCAATAGAAGTCATCTGTCCATCAGTCAGAAAGGGCTTTCGCCTGCTCCCTCTCGCTCGTGGCGGCTGCGACGTTGCGCTCAAGTCGCTTCCCTTGCGCAGGCTCGAGCTCTTCTCGGCGTCTTTCACCATATCCATGGCTTCCAGTCCTGCCCTTGCTCGCCTGCTATTGCTCAGTAACGTCGATTGGAGCAAAGCATTGAAAGTGTTCAGTGAGCAGGCCAACCTGAAGCAGGAGATTTCTGCTGGTCGTGGAATAGCGAGGAGGCAAGTGATAAGGGGCTAGTCAGATGCAAACTGGGAGCTAATGCCAGACATGAATGGGGAATTAGCTCAAATGGTAGAGCGCTCGCTTTGCATGTGAGAGGTAGCGGGATCAATGCCCGCATTCTCCACTTTTCTTTTGGCTCGGGTAATTGTTCAGACGCAAGAGTTGTGTCAGGTGTGGTGTGAGCCCATCTGCTTCTGAAGGTCACCGCAGGCTGAGGGACATCAAATCCTTTGGTGTGCTGTCGCAGCAAAACTTTCCGATTTTTGCATGAATGCAGCTGAAATGAAAGAAGGAAAAACTTCTATGCAAGTATCAATGCCTTCTCTAAGGATCGAACTCAGGACCTTCAGATTCTGAGACTGACACGCTGCCTACTGCGCTAAGAAGACACTTGCCAGCTTAGTAACTGGAGAATGTGACCAACTATGTTCGCTTCCGTGGCATCCAAAGCCAGAATGCAAAGATTGCAAAAATGCTCGAGCCAGGTAGGAGCCGAACCTGCAATCTTCTAATCCGTAGTCAGACGCGTTATCCATTGCACCGCCGGCCCAGGCTGTGAAAAATAGCTGCGACATCAGGAAGTACACAGGACGGGCAGCATTGAAAGGCACGCGGCAGAGAATCACCAAAGATAGGCACCTCTGCCGCTTCCCTTCGATTGACAGGTGGGGAGCGGAGCAGTGCAGTCGAAAACAAAGCAAAGCAAAGTCGTCCTTAGGTGGTTGGTTGCACTCCGTCTTGAAGCAGTGCGCATTCTTTTGAAGTAAGTATGTGCGTGGTAAGTGGCAATTCGCTAAAGGCAGAGCTCATAATATGACGAGCAGTTTTCAGCTGAACATGTTGCAGCTGAGGCACAGGACAGTGCCTTCGCCGTTTTGCTTGAACACTTGCATGTGTGTGTCAGCAGGGAGTGCCTTTGAGCAGCAATGCATGTAAAGAGCCAGCACTTTCTTTCAGGCAAAGCCTCAGGCAATAGAAGTCATCTGTCCATCAGTCAGAAAGGGCTCTCGCCTGCTCCCTCACGCTCGTGGCGGCTGCGACGTTGCGCTCAAGTCGCTTCCCTTGCGCAGGCTCGAGCTCTTCTCGGCGTCTTTCACCATATCCATGGCTTCCAGTCCTGCCCTTGCTCGCCTGCTATTTGCTCAGTAACGTCGATTGGAGCAAAGCATTGAAAGTGTTCAGTGAGCAGGCCAACCTGAAGCAGGAGATTTCTGCTGGTCGTGGAATAGCGAGGAGGCAAGTGATAAGGGGCTAGTCAGATGCAAACTGGGAGCTAATGCCAGACGTGAATGGGGAATTAGCTCAAATGGTAGAGCGCTCGCTTTGCATGTGAGAGGTAGCGGGATCAATGCCCGCATTCTCCACTTTTCTTTTGGCTCGGGTAATTGTTCAGACGCAAGAGTTGTGTCAGGTGTGGTGTGAGCCCATCTGCTTCTGAAGGTCACCGCAGGCTGAGGGACATCAAATCCTTTGGTGTGCTGTCGCAGCAAAACTTTCCGATTTTTGCATGAATGCAGCTGAAATGAAAGAAGGAAAAACTTCTATGCAAGTATCAACGCCTTCTCTAAGGATCAAACTCAGGACCTTCAGATTATGAGACTGACACGCTGCCTACTGCGCTAAGAAGACACTTGTCAGCTGAGTAACTGGAGAATGTGACCAACTATGTTCGCTTCCGTGGCATCCAAAGCCAGAATGCAAAGATTGCAAAAATGCTCGAGCCAGGTAGGAGCCGAACCTGCAATCTTCTAATCCGTAGTCAGACGCGTTATCCATTGCGCCGCCGGCCCAGGCTGTGAAAAATAGCTGCGACATCAGGAAGTACACAGGACGGGCAGCATTGAAAGGCATGCGGCAGAGAATCACCAAAGATAGGCACCTCTGCCGCTTCCCTTCGATTGACAGGTGGGGAGCGGAGCAGTGCAGTCGAAAACAAAGCAAAGCAAAGTCGTCCTTAGGTGGTTGGTTGCACTCCGTCTTGAAGCAGTGCGCATTCTTTTGAAGTAAGTATGTGCGTGGTAAGTGGCAATTCGCTAAAGGCAGAGCTCATAATATGACGAGCAGTTTGCAGCTGAACATGTTGCAGCTGAGGCACAGGACAGTGCCTTCGCCGTTTTGCTTGAACACTTGCATGTGTGTGTCAGCAGGGAGTGCCTTTGAGCAGCAATGCATGTAAAGAGCCAGCACTTTCTTTCAGGCAAAGCCTCAGGCAATAGAAGTCATCTGTCCATCAGTCAGAAAGGGCTCTCGCCTGCTCCCTCTCGCTCGTGGCGGCTGCGACGTTGCGCTCAAGTCGCTTCCCTTGCGCAGGCTCGAGCTCTTCTCGGCGTCTTTCACCATATCCATGGCTTCCAGTCCTGCCCTTGCTCGCCTGCTATTGCTCAGTAACGTCGATTGGAGCAAAGCATTGAAAGTGTTCAGTGAGCAGGCCAACCTGAAGCAGGAGATTTCTGCTGGTCGTGGAATAGCGAGGAGGCAAGTGATAAGGGGCTAGTCAGATGCAAACTGGGAGCTAATGCCAGACATGAATGGGGAATTAGCTCAAATGGTAGAGCGCTCGCTTTGCATGTGAGAGGTAGCGGGATCAATGCCCGCATTCTCCACTTTTCTTTTGGCTCGGGTAATTGTTCAGACGCAAGAGTTGTGTCAGGTGTGGTGTGAGCCCATCTGCTTCTGAAGGTCACCGCAGGCTGAGGGACATCAAATCCTTTGGTGTGCTGTCGCAGCAAAACTTTCCGATTTTTGCATGAATGCAGCTGAAATGAAAGAAGGAAAAACTTCTATGCAAGTATCAATGCCTTCTCTAAGGATCGAGCTCAGGACCTTCAGATTCTGAGACTGACACGCTGCCTACTGCGCTAAGAAGACACTTGCCAGCTTAGTAACTGGAGAATGTGACCAACTATGTTCGCTTCCGTGGCATCCAAAGCCAGAATGCAAAGATTGCAAAAATGCTCGAGCCAGGTAGGAGCCGAACCTGCAATCTTCTAATCCGTAGTCAGACGCGTTATCCATTGCGCCGCCGGCCCAGGCTGTGAAAAATAGCTGCGACATCAGGAAGTACACAGGACGGGCAGCATTGAAAGGCACGCGGCAGAGAATCACCAAAGATAGGCACCTCTGCCGCTTCCCTTCGATTGACAGGTGGGGAGCGGAGCAGTGCAGTCGAAAACAAAGCAAAGCAAAGTCGTCCTTAGGTGGTTGGTTGCACTCCGTCTTGAAGCAGTGCGCATTCTTTTGAAGTAAGTATGTGCGTGGTAAGTGGCAATTCGCTAAAGGCAGAGCTCATAATATGACGAGCAGTTTTCAGCTGAACATGTTGCAGCTGAGGCACAGGACAGTGCCTTCGCCGTTTTGCTTGAACACTTGCATGTGTGTGTCAGCAGGGAGTGCCTTTGAGCAGCAATGCATGTAAAGAGCCAGCACTTTCTTTCAGGCAAAGCCTCAGGCAATAGAAGTCATCTGTCCATCAGTCAGAAAGGGCTCTCGCCTGCTCCCTCACGCTCGTGGCGGCTGCGACGTTGCGCTCAAGTCGCTTCCCTTGCGCAGGCTCGAGCTCTTCTCGGCGTCTTTCACCATATCCATGGCTTCCAGTCCTGCCCTTGCTCGCCTGCTATTTGCTCAGTAACGTCGATTGGAGCAAAGCATTGAAAGTGTTCAGTGAGCAGGCCAACCTGAAGCAGGAGATTTCTGCTGGTCGTGGAATAGCGAGGAGGCAAGTGATAAGGGGCTAGTCAGATGCAAACTGGGAGCTAATGCCAGACGTGAATGGGGAATTAGCTCAAATGGTAGAGCGCTCGCTTTGCATGTGAGAGGTAGCGGGATCAATGCCCGCATTCTCCACTTTTCTTTTGGCTCGGGTAATTGTTCAGACGCAAGAGTTGTGTCAGGTGTGGTGTGAGCCCATCTGCTTCTGAAGGTCACCGCAGGCTGAGGGACATCAAATCCTTTGGTGTGCTGTCGCAGCAAAACTTTCCGATTTTTGCATGAATGCAGCTGAAATGAAAGAAGGAAAAACTTCTATGCAAGTATCAACGCCTTCTCTAAGGATCAAACTCAGGACCTTCAGATTATGAGACTGACACGCTGCCTACTGCGCTAAGAAGACACTTGTCAGCTGAGTAACTGGAGAATGTGACCAACTATGTTCGCTTCCGTGGCATCCAAAGCCAGAATGCAAAGATTGCAAAAATGCTCGAGCCAGGTAGGAGCCGAACCTGCAATCTTCTAATCCGTAGTCAGACGCGTTATCCATTGCGCCGCCGGCCCAGGCTGTGAAAAATAGCTGCGACATCAGGAAGTACACAGGACGGGCAGCATTGAAAGGCATGCGGCAGAGAATCACCAAAGATAGGCACCTCTGCCGCTTCCCTTCGATTGACAGGTGGGGAGCGGAGCAGTGCAGTCGAAAACAAAGCAAAGCAAAGTCGTCCTTAGGTGGTTGGTTGCACTCCGTCTTGAAGCAGTGCGCATTCTTTTGAAGTAAGTATGTGCGTGGTAAGTGGCAATTCGCTAAAGGCAGAGCTCATAATATGACGAGCAGTTTGCAGCTGAACATGTTGCAGCTGAGGCACAGGACAGTGCCTTCGCCGTTTTGCTTGAACACTTGCATGTGTGTGTCAGCAGGGAGTGCCTTTGAGCAGCAATGCATGTAAAGAGCCAGCACTTTCTTTCAGGCAAAGCCTCAGGCAATAGAAGTCATCTGTCCATCAGTCAGAAAGGGCTCTCGCCTGCTCCCTCTCGCTCGTGGCGGCTGCGACGTTGCGCTCAAGTCGCTTCCCTTGCGCAGGCTCGAGCTCTTCTCGGCGTCTTTCACCATATCCATGGCTTCCAGTCCTGCCCTTGCTCGCCTGCTATTGCTCAGTAACGTCGATTGGAGCAAAGCATTGAAAGTGTTCAGTGAGCAGGCCAACCTGAAGCAGGAGATTTCTGCTGGTCGTGGAATAGCGAGGAGGCAAGTGATAAGGGGCTAGTCAGATGCAAACTGGGAGCTAATGCCAGACATGAATGGGGAATTAGCTCAAATGGTAGAGCGCTCGCTTTGCATGTGAGAGGTAGCGGGATCAATGCCCGCATTCTCCACTTTTCTTTTGGCTCGGGTAATTGTTCAGACGCAAGAGTTGTGTCAGGTGTGGTGTGAGCCCATCTGCTTCTGAAGGTCACCGCAGGCTGAGGGACATCAAATCCTTTGGTGTGCTGTCGCAGCAAAACTTTCCGATTTTTGCATGAATGCAGCTGAAATGAAAGAAGGAAAAACTTCTATGCAAGTATCAACGCCTTCTCTAAGGATCGAACTCAGGACCTTCAGATTATGAGACTGACACGCTGCCTACTGCACTAAGAAGACACTTGTCAGCTGAGTAACTGGAGAATGTGACCAACTATGTTCGCTTCCGTGGCATCCAAAGCCAGAATGCAAAGATTGCAAAAATGCTCGAGCCAGGTAGGAGCCGAACCTGCAATCTTCTAATCCGTAGTCAGACGCGGTATCCATTGCGCCGCCGGCCCAGGCTGTGAAAAATAGCTGCGACATCAGGAAGTACACAAGACGGGCAGCATTGAAAGGCATGCGGCAGAGAATCACCAAAGATAGGCACCTCTGCCGCTTCCCTTCGATTGACAGGTGGGGAGCGGAGCAGTGCAGTCGAAAACAAAGCAAAGCAAAGTCGTCCTTAGGTGGTTGGTTGCACTCCGTCTTGAAGCAGTGCGCATTCTTTTGAAGTAAGTATGTGCGTGGTAAGTGGCAATTCGCTAAAGGCAGAGCTCATAATATGACGAGCAGTTTGCAGCTGAACATGTTGCAGCTGAGGCACAGGACAGTGCCTTCGCCGTTTTGCTTGAACACTTGCATGTGTGTGTCAGCAGGGAGTGCCTTTGAGCAGCAATGCATGTAAAGAGCCAGCACTTTCTTTCAGGCAAAGCCTCAGGCAATAGAAGTCATCTGTCCATCAGTCAGAAAGGGCTTTCGCCTGCTCCCTCACGCTCGTGGCGGCTGCGACGTTGCGCTCAAGTCGCTTCCCTTGCGCAGGCTCGAGCTCTTCTCGGCGTCTTTCACCATATCCATGGCTTCCAGTCCTGCCCTTGCTCGCCTGCTATTGCTCAGTAACGTCGATTGGAGCAAAGCATTGAAAGTGTTCAGTGAGCAGGCCAACCTGAAGCAGGAGATTTCTGCTGGTCGTGGAATAGCGAGGAGGCAAGTGATAAGGGGCTAGTCAGATGCAAACTGGGAGCTAATGCCAGACATGAATGGGGAATTAGCTCAAATGGTAGAGCGCTCGCTTTGCATGTGAGAGGTAGCGGGATCAATGCCCGCATTCTCCACTTTTCTTTTGGCTCGGGTAATTGTTCAGACGCAAGAGTTGTGTCAGGTGTGGTGTGAGCCCATCTGCTTCTGAAGGTCACCGCAGGCTGAGGGACATCAAATCCTTTGGTGTGCTGTCGCAGCAAAACTTTCCGATTTTTGCATGAATGCAGCTGAAATGAAAGAAGGAAAAACTTCTATGCAAGTATCAATGCCTTCTCTAAGGATCGAACTCAGGACCTTCAGATTCTGAGACTGACACGCTGCCTACTGCGCTAAGAAGACACTTGCCAGCTTAGTAACTGGAGAATGTGACCAACTATGTTCGCTTCCGTGGCATCCAAAGCCAGAATGCAAAGATTGCAAAAATGCTCGAGCCAGGTAGGAGCCGAACCTGCAATCTTCTAATCCGTAGTCAGACGCGTTATCCATTGCACCGCCGGCCCAGGCTGTGAAAAATAGCTGCGACATCAGGAAGTACACAGGACGGGCAGCATTGAAAGGCACGCGGCAGAGAATCACCAAAGATAGGCACCTCTGCCGCTTCCCTTCGATTGACAGGTGGGGAGCGGAGCAGTGCAGTCGAAAACAAAGCAAAGCAAAGTCGTCCTTAGGTGGTTGGTTGCACTCCGTCTTGAAGCAGTGCGCATTCTTTTGAAGTAAGTATGTGCGTGGTAAGTGGCAATTCGCTAAAGGCAGAGCTCATAATATGACGAGCAGTTTTCAGCTGAACATGTTGCAGCTGAGGCACAGGACAGTGCCTTCGCCGTTTTGCTTGAACACTTGCATGTGTGTGTCAGCAGGGAGTGCCTTTGAGCAGCAATGCATGTAAAGAGCCAGCACTTTCTTTCAGGCAAAGCCTCAGGCAATAGAAGTCATCTGTCCATCAGTCAGAAAGGGCTCTCGCCTGCTCCCTCACGCTCGTGGCGGCTGCGACGTTGCGCTCAAGTCGCTTCCCTTGCGCAGGCTCGAGCTCTTCTCGGCGTCTTTCACCATATCCATGGCTTCCAGTCCTGCCCTTGCTCGCCTGCTATTTGCTCAGTAACGTCGATTGGAGCAAAGCATTGAAAGTGTTCAGTGAGCAGGCCAACCTGAAGCAGGAGATTTCTGCTGGTCGTGGAATAGCGAGGAGGCAAGTGATAAGGGGCTAGTCAGATGCAAACTGGGAGCTAATGCCAGACGTGAATGGGGAATTAGCTCAAATGGTAGAGCGCTCGCTTTGCATGTGAGAGGTAGCGGGATCAATGCCCGCATTCTCCACTTTTCTTTTGGCTCGGGTAATTGTTCAGACGCAAGAGTTGTGTCAGGTGTGGTGTGAGCCCATCTGCTTCTGAAGGTCACCGCAGGCTGAGGGACATCAAATCCTTTGGTGTGCTGTCGCAGCAAAACTTTCCGATTTTTGCATGAATGCAGCTGAAATGAAAGAAGGAAAAACTTCTATGCAAGTATCAACGCCTTCTCTAAGGATCAAACTCAGGACCTTCAGATTATGAGACTGACACGCTGCCTACTGCGCTAAGAAGACACTTGTCAGCTGAGTAACTGGAGAATGTGACCAACTATGTTCGCTTCCGTGGCATCCAAAGCCAGAATGCAAAGATTGCAAAAATGCTCGAGCCAGGTAGGAGCCGAACCTGCAATCTTCTAATCCGTAGTCAGACGCGTTATCCATTGCGCCGCCGGCCCAGGCTGTGAAAAATAGCTGCGACATCAGGAAGTACACAGGACGGGCAGCATTGAAAGGCATGCGGCAGAGAATCACCAAAGATAGGCACCTCTGCCGCTTCCCTTCGATTGACAGGTGGGGAGCGGAGCAGTGCAGTCGAAAACAAAGCAAAGCAAAGTCGTCCTTAGGTGGTTGGTTGCACTCCGTCTTGAAGCAGTGCGCATTCTTTTGAAGTAAGTATGTGCGTGGTAAGTGGCAATTCGCTAAAGGCAGAGCTCATAATATGACGAGCAGTTTTCAGCTGAACATGTTGCAGCTGAGGCACAGGACAGTGCCTTCGCCGTTTTGCTTGAACACTTGCATGTGTGTGTCAGCAGGGAGTGCCTTTGAGCAGCAATGCATGTAAAGAGCCAGCACTTTCTTTCAGGCAAAGCCTCAGGCAATAGAAGTCATCTGTCCATCAGTCAGAAAGGGCTCTCGCCTGCTCCCTCACGCTCGTGGCGGCTGCGACGTTGCGCTCAAGTCGCTTCCCTTGCGCAGGCTCGAGCTCTTCTCGGCGTCTTTCACCATATCCATGGCTTCCAGTCCTGCCCTTGCTCGCCTGCTATTTGCTCAGTAACGTCGATTGGAGCAAAGCATTGAAAGTGTTCAGTGAGCAGGCCAACCTGAAGCAGGAGATTTCTGCTGGTCGTGGAATAGCGAGGAGGCAAGTGATAAGGGGCTAGTCAGATGCAAACTGGGAGCTAATGCCAGACGTGAATGGGGAATTAGCTCAAATGGTAGAGCGCTCGCTTTGCATGTGAGAGGTAGCGGGATCAATGCCCGCATTCTCCACTTTTCTTTTGGCTCGGGTAATTGTTCAGACGCAAGAGTTGTGTCAGGTGTGGTGTGAGCCCATCTGCTTCTGAAGGTCACCGCAGGCTGAGGGACATCAAATCCTTTGGTGTGCTGTCGCAGCAAAACTTTCCGATTTTTGCATGAATGCAGCTGAAATGAAAGAAGGAAAAACTTCTATGCAAGTATCAACGCCTTCTCTAAGGATCAAACTCAGGACCTTCAGATTATGAGACTGACACGCTGCCTACTGCGCTAAGAAGACACTTGTCAGCTGAGTAACTGGAGAATGTGACCAACTATGTTCGCTTCCGTGGCATCCAAAGCCAGAATGCAAAGATTGCAAAAATGCTCGAGCCAGGTAGGAGCCGAACCTGCAATCTTCTAATCCGTAGTCAGACGCGTTATCCATTGCGCCGCCGGCCCAGGCTGTGAAAAATAGCTGCGACATCAGGAAGTACACAGGACGGGCAGCATTGAAAGGCATGCGGCAGAGAATCACCAAAGATAGGCACCTCTGCCGCTTCCCTTCGATTGACAGGTGGGGAGCGGAGCAGTGCAGTCGAAAACAAAGCAAAGCAAAGTCGTCCTTAGGTGGTTGGTTGCACTCCGTCTTGAAGCAGTGCGCATTCTTTTGAAGTAAGTATGTGCGTGGTAAGTGGCAATTCGCTAAAGGCAGAGCTCATAATATGACGAGCAGTTTGCAGCTGAACATGTTGCAGCTGAGGCACAGGACAGTGCCTTCGCCGTTTTGCTTGAACACTTGCATGTGTGTGTCAGCAGGGAGTGCCTTTGAGCAGCAATGCATGTAAAGAGCCAGCACTTTCTTTCAGGCAAAGCCTCAGGCAATAGAAGTCATCTGTCCATCAGTCAGAAAGGGCTTTCGCCTGCTCCCTCTCGCTCGTGGCGGCTGCGACGTTGCGCTCAAGTCGCTTCCCTTGCGCAGGCTCGAGCTCTTCTCGGCGTCTTTCACCATATCCATGGCTTCCAGTCCTGCCCTTGCTCGCCTGCTATTGCTCAGTAACGTCGATTGGAGCAAAGCATTGAAAGTGTTCAGTGAGCAGGCCAACCTGAAGCAGGAGATTTCTGCTGGTCGTGGAATAGCGAGGAGGCAAGTGATAAGGGGCTAGTCAGATGCAAACTGGGAGCTAATGCCAGACATGAATGGGGAATTAGCTCAAATGGTAGAGCGCTCGCTTTGCATGTGAGAGGTAGCGGGATCAATGCCCGCATTCTCCACTTTTCTTTTGGCTCGGGTAATTGTTCAGACGCAAGAGTTGTGTCAGGTGTGGTGTGAGCCCATCTGCTTCTGAAGGTCACCGCAGGCTGAGGGACATCAAATCCTTTGGTGTGCTGTCGCAGCAAAACTTTCCGATTTTTGCATGAATGCAGCTGAAATGAAAGAAGGAAAAACTTCTATGCAAGTATCAATGCCTTCTCTAAGGATCGAACTCAGGACCTTCAGATTCTGAGACTGACACGCTGCCTACTGCGCTAAGAAGACACTTGCCAGCTTAGTAACTGGAGAATGTGACCAACTATGTTCGCTTCCGTGGCATCCAAAGCCAGAATGCAAAGATTGCAAAAATGCTCGAGCCAGGTAGGAGCCGAACCTGCAATCTTCTAATCCGTAGTCAGACGCGTTATCCATTGCACCGCCGGCCCAGGCTGTGAAAAATAGCTGCGACATCAGGAAGTACACAGGACGGGCAGCATTGAAAGGCACGCGGCAGAGAATCACCAAAGATAGGCACCTCTGCCGCTTCCCTTCGATTGACAGGTGGGGAGCGGAGCAGTGCAGTCGAAAACAAAGCAAAGCAAAGTCGTCCTTAGGTGGTTGGTTGCACTCCGTCTTGAAGCAGTGCGCATTCTTTTGAAGTAAGTATGTGCGTGGTAAGTGGCAATTCGCTAAAGGCAGAGCTCATAATATGACGAGCAGTTTTCAGCTGAACATGTTGCAGCTGAGGCACAGGACAGTGCCTTCGCCGTTTTGCTTGAACACTTGCATGTGTGTGTCAGCAGGGAGTGCCTTTGAGCAGCAATGCATGTAAAGAGCCAGCACTTTCTTTCAGGCAAAGCCTCAGGCAATAGAAGTCATCTGTCCATCAGTCAGAAAGGGCTCTCGCCTGCTCCCTCACGCTCGTGGCGGCTGCGACGTTGCGCTCAAGTCGCTTCCCTTGCGCAGGCTCGAGCTCTTCTCGGCGTCTTTCACCATATCCATGGCTTCCAGTCCTGCCCTTGCTCGCCTGCTATTTGCTCAGTAACGTCGATTGGAGCAAAGCATTGAAAGTGTTCAGTGAGCAGGCCAACCTGAAGCAGGAGATTTCTGCTGGTCGTGGAATAGCGAGGAGGCAAGTGATAAGGGGCTAGTCAGATGCAAACTGGGAGCTAATGCCAGACGTGAATGGGGAATTAGCTCAAATGGTAGAGCGCTCGCTTTGCATGTGAGAGGTAGCGGGATCAATGCCCGCATTCTCCACTTTTCTTTTGGCTCGGGTAATTGTTCAGACGCAAGAGTTGTGTCAGGTGTGGTGTGAGCCCATCTGCTTCTGAAGGTCACCGCAGGCTGAGGGACATCAAATCCTTTGGTGTGCTGTCGCAGCAAAACTTTCCGATTTTTGCATGAATGCAGCTGAAATGAAAGAAGGAAAAACTTCTATGCAAGTATCAACGCCTTCTCTAAGGATCAAACTCAGGACCTTCAGATTATGAGACTGACACGCTGCCTACTGCGCTAAGAAGACACTTGTCAGCTGAGTAACTGGAGAATGTGACCAACTATGTTCGCTTCCGTGGCATCCAAAGCCAGAATGCAAAGATTGCAAAAATGCTCGAGCCAGGTAGGAGCCGAACCTGCAATCTTCTAATCCGTAGTCAGACGCGTTATCCATTGCGCCGCCGGCCCAGGCTGTGAAAAATAGCTGCGACATCAGGAAGTACACAGGACGGGCAGCATTGAAAGGCATGCGGCAGAGAATCACCAAAGATAGGCACCTCTGCCGCTTCCCTTCGATTGACAGGTGGGGAGCGGAGCAGTGCAGTCGAAAACAAAGCAAAGCAAAGTCGTCCTTAGGTGGTTGGTTGCACTCCGTCTTGAAGCAGTGCGCATTCTTTTGAAGTAAGTATGTGCGTGGTAAGTGGCAATTCGCTAAAGGCAGAGCTCATAATATGACGAGCAGTTTGCAGCTGAACATGTTGCAGCTGAGGCACAGGACAGTGCCTTCGCCGTTTTGCTTGAACACTTGCATGTGTGTGTCAGCAGGGAGTGCCTTTGAGCAGCAATGCATGTAAAGAGCCAGCACTTTCTTTCAGGCAAAGCCTCAGGCAATAGAAGTCATCTGTCCATCAGTCAGAAAGGGCTCTCGCCTGCTCCCTCTCGCTCGTGGCGGCTGCGACGTTGCGCTCAAGTCGCTTCCCTTGCGCAGGCTCGAGCTCTTCTCGGCGTCTTTCACCATATCCATGGCTTCCAGTCCTGCCCTTGCTCGCCTGCTATTGCTCAGTAACGTCGATTGGAGCAAAGCATTGAAAGTGTTCAGTGAGCAGGCCAACCTGAAGCAGGAGATTTCTGCTGGTCGTGGAATAGCGAGGAGGCAAGTGATAAGGGGCTAGTCAGATGCAAACTGGGAGCTAATGCCAGACATGAATGGGGAATTAGCTCAAATGGTAGAGCGCTCGCTTTGCATGTGAGAGGTAGCGGGATCAATGCCCGCATTCTCCACTTTTCTTTTGGCTCGGGTAATTGTTCAGACGCAAGAGTTGTGTCAGGTGTGGTGTGAGCCCATCTGCTTCTGAAGGTCACCGCAGGCTGAGGGACATCAAATCCTTTGGTGTGCTGTCGCAGCAAAACTTTCCGATTTTTGCATGAATGCAGCTGAAATGAAAGAAGGAAAAACTTCTATGCAAGTATCAACGCCTTCTCTAAGGATCGAACTCAGGACCTTCAGATTATGAGACTGACACGCTGCCTACTGCACTAAGAAGACACTTGTCAGCTGAGTAACTGGAGAATGTGACCAACTATGTTCGCTTCCGTGGCATCCAAAGCCAGAATGCAAAGATTGCAAAAATGCTCGAGCCAGGTAGGAGCCGAACCTGCAATCTTCTAATCCGTAGTCAGACGCGGTATCCATTGCGCCGCCGGCCCAGGCTGTGAAAAATAGCTGCGACATCAGGAAGTACACAAGACGGGCAGCATTGAAAGGCATGCGGCAGAGAATCACCAAAGATAGGCACCTCTGCCGCTTCCCTTCGATTGACAGGTGGGGAGCGGAGCAGTGCAGTCGAAAACAAAGCAAAGCAAAGTCGTCCTTAGGTGGTTGGTTGCACTCCGTCTTGAAGCAGTGCGCATTCTTTTGAAGTAAGTATGTGCGTGGTAAGTGGCAATTCGCTAAAGGCAGAGCTCATAATATGACGAGCAGTTTGCAGCTGAACATGTTGCAGCTGAGGCACAGGACAGTGCCTTCGCCGTTTTGCTTGAACACTTGCATATGTGTGTCAGCAGGGAGTGCCTTTGAGCAGCAATGCATGTAAAGAGCCAGCACTTTCTTTCAGGCAAAGCCTCAGGCAATAGAAGTCATCTGTCCATCAGTCAGAAAGGGCTCTCGCCTGCTCCCTCACGCTCGTGGCGGCTGCGACGTTGCGCTCAAGTCGCTTCCCTTGCGCAGGCTCGAGCTCTTCTCGGCGTCTTTCACCATATCCATGGCTTCCAGTCCTGCCCTTGCTCGCCTGCTATTTGCTCAGTAACGTCGATTGGAGCAAAGCATTGAAAGTGTTCAGTGAGCAGGCCAACCTGAAGCAGGAGATTTCTGCTGGTCGTGGAATAGCGAGGAGGCAAGTGATAAGGGGCTAGTCAGATGCAAACTGGGAGCTAATGCCAGACGTGAATGGGGAATTAGCTCAAATGGTAGAGCGCTCGCTTTGCATGTGAGAGGTAGCGGGATCAATGCCCGCATTCTCCACTTTTCTTTTGGCTCGGGTAATTGTTCAGACGCAAGAGTTGTGTCAGGTGTGGTGTGAGCCCATCTGCTTCTGAAGGTCACCGCAGGCTGAGGGACATCAAATCCTTTGGTGTGCTGTCGCAGCAAAACTTTCCGATTTTTGCATGAATGCAGCTGAAATGAAAGAAGGAAAAACTTCTATGCAAGTATCAACGCCTTCTCTAAGGATCGAACTCAGGACCTTCAGATTATGAGACTGACACGCTGCCTACTGCACTAAGAAGACACTTGTCAGCTGAGTAACTGGAGAATGTGACCAACTATGTTCGCTTCCGTGGCATCCAAAGCCAGAATGCAAAGATTGCAAAAATGCTCGAGCCAGGTAGGAGCCGAACCTGCAATCTTCTAATCCGTAGTCAGACGCGGTATCCATTGCGCCGCCGGCCCAGGCTGTGAAAAATAGCTGCGACATCAGGAAGTACACAAGACGGGCAGCATTGAAAGGCATGCGGCAGAGAATCACCAAAGATAGGCACCTCTGCCGCTTCCCTTCGATTGACAGGTGGGGAGCGGAGCAGTGCAGTCGAAAACAAAGCAAAGCAAAGTCGTCCTTAGGTGGTTGGTTGCACTCCGTCTTGAAGCAGTGCGCATTCTTTTGAAGTAAGTATGTGCGTGGTAAGTGGCAATTCGCTAAAGGCAGAGCTCATAATATGACGAGCAGTTTGCAGCTGAACATGTTGCAGCTGAGGCACAGGACAGTGCCTTCGCCGTTTTGCTTGAACACTTGCATGTGTGTGTCAGCAGGGAGTGCCTTTGAGCAGCAATGCATGTAAAGAGCCAGCACTTTCTTTCAGGCAAAGCCTCAGGCAATAGAAGTCATCTGTCCATCAGTCAGAAAGGGCTTTCGCCTGCTCCCTCTCGCTCGTGGCGGCTGCGACGTTGCGCTCAAGTCGCTTCCCTTGCGCAGGCTCGAGCTCTTCTCGGCGTCTTTCACCATATCCATGGCTTCCAGTCCTGCCCTTGCTCGCCTGCTATTGCTCAGTAACGTCGATTGGAGCAAAGCATTGAAAGTGTTCAGTGAGCAGGCCAACCTGAAGCAGGAGATTTCTGCTGGTCGTGGAATAGCGAGGAGGCAAGTGATAAGGGGCTAGTCAGATGCAAACTGGGAGCTAATGCCAGACATGAATGGGGAATTAGCTCAAATGGTAGAGCGCTCGCTTTGCATGTGAGAGGTAGCGGGATCAATGCCCGCATTCTCCACTTTTCTTTTGGCTCGGGTAATTGTTCAGACGCAAGAGTTGTGTCAGGTGTGGTGTGAGCCCATCTGCTTCTGAAGGTCACCGCAGGCTGAGGGACATCAAATCCTTTGGTGTGCTGTCGCAGCAAAACTTTCCGATTTTTGCATGAATGCAGCTGAAATGAAAGAAGGAAAAACTTCTATGCAAGTATCAATGCCTTCTCTAAGGATCGAGCTCAGGACCTTCAGATTCTGAGACTGACACGCTGCCTACTGCGCTAAGAAGACACTTGCCAGCTTAGTAACTGGAGAATGTGACCAACTATGTTCGCTTCCGTGGCATCCAAAGCCAGAATGCAAAGATTGCAAAAATGCTCGAGCCAGGTAGGAGCCGAACCTGCAATCTTCTAATCCGTAGTCAGACGCGTTATCCATTGCGCCGCCGGCCCAGGCTGTGAAAAATAGCTGCGACATCAGGAAGTACACAGGACGGGCAGCATTGAAAGGCATGCGGCAGAGAATCACCAAAGATAGGCACCTCTGCCGCTTCCCTTCGATTGACAGGTGGGGAGCGGAGCAGTGCAGTCGAAAACAAAGCAAAGCAAAGTCGTCCTTAGGTGGTTGGTTGCACTCCGTCTTGAAGCAGTGCGCATTCTTTTGAAGTAAGTATGTGCGTGGTAAGTGGCAATTCGCTAAAGGCAGAGCTCATAATATGATGAGCAGTTTGCAGCTGAACATGTTGCAGCTGAGGCACAGGACAGTGCCTTCGCCGTTTTGCTTGAACACTTGCATGTGTGTGTCAGCAGGGAGTGCCTTTGAGCAGCAATGCATGTAAAGAGCCAGCACTTTCTTTCAGGCAAAGCCTCAGGCAATAGAAGTCATCTGTCCATCAGTCAGAAAGGGCTCTCGCCTGCTCCCTCTCGCTCGTGGCGGCTGCGACGTTGCGCTCAAGTCGCTTCCCTTGCGCAGGCTCGAGCTCTTCTCGGCGTCTTTCACCATATCCATGGCTTCCAGTCCTGCCCTTGCTCGCCTGCTATTGCTCAGTAACGTCGATTGGAGCAAAGCATTGAAAGTGTTCAGTGAGCAGGCCAACCTGAAGCAGGAGATTTCTGCTGGTCGTGGAATAGCGAGGAGGCAAGTGATAAGGGGCTAGTCAGATGCAAACTGGGAGCTAATGCCAGACGTGAATGGGGAATTAGCTCAAATGGTAGAGCGCTCGCTTTGCATGTGAGAGGTAGCGGGATCAATGCCCGCATTCTCCACTTTTCTTTTGGCTCGGGTAATTGTTCAGACGCAAGAGTTGTGTCAGGTGTGGTGTGAGCCCATCTGCTTCTGAAGGTCACCGCAGGCTGAGGGACATCAAATCCTTTGGTGTGCTGTCGCAGCAAAACTTTCCGATTTTTGCATGAATGCAGCTGAAATGAAAGAAGGAAAAACTTCTATGCAAGTATCAACGCCTTCTCTAAGGATCGAACTCAGGACCTTCAGATTATGAGACTGACACGCTGCCTACTGCACTAAGAAGACACTTGTCAGCTGAGTAACTGGAGAATGTGACCAACTATGTTCGCTTCCGTGGCATCCAAAGCCAGAATGCAAAGATTGCAAAAATGCTCGAGCCAGGTAGGAGCCGAACCTGCAATCTTCTAATCCGTAGTCAGACGCGGTATCCATTGCGCCGCCGGCCCAGGCTGTGAAAAATAGCTGCGACATCAGGAAGTACACAGGACGGGCAGCATTGAAAGGCATGCGGCAGAGAATCACCAAAGATAGGCACCTCTGCCGCTTCCCTTCGATTGACAGGTGGGGAGCGGAGCAGTGCAGTCGAAAACAAAGCAAAGCAAAGTCGTCCTTAGGTGGTTGGTTGCACTCCGTCTTGAAGCAGTGCGCATTCTTTTGAAGTAAGTATGTGCGTGGTAAGTGGCAATTCGCTAAAGGCAGAGCTCATAATATGACGAGCAGTTTTCAGCTGAACATGTTGCAGCTGAGGCACAGGACAGTGCCTTCGCCGTTTTGCTTGAACACTTGCATGTGTGTGTCAGCAGGGAGTGCCTTTGAGCAGCAATGCATGTAAAGAGCCAGCACTTTCTTTCAGGCAAAGCCTCAGGCAATAGAAGTCATCTGTCCATCAGTCAGAAAGGGCTTTCGCCTGCTCCCTCTCGCTCGTGGCGGCTGCGACGTTGCGCTCAAGTCGCTTCCCTTGCGCAGGCTCGAGCTCTTCTCGGCGTCTTTCACCATATCCATGGCTTCCAGTCCTGCCCTTGCTCGCCTGCTATTGCTCAGTAACGTCGATTGGAGCAAAGCATTGAAAGTGTTCAGTGAGCAGGCCAACCTGAAGCAGGAGATTTCTGCTGGTCGTGGAATAGCGAGGAGGCAAGTGATAAGGGGCTAGTCAGATGCAAACTGGGAGCTAATGCCAGACATGAATGGGGAATTAGCTCAAATGGTAGAGCGCTCGCTTTGCATGTGAGAGGTAGCGGGATCAATGCCCGCATTCTCCACTTTTCTTTTGGCTCGGGTAATTGTTCAGACGCAAGAGTTGTGTCAGGTGTGGTGTGAGCCCATCTGCTTCTGAAGGTCACCGCAGGCTGAGGGACATCAAATCCTTTGGTGTGCTGTCGCAGCAAAACTTTCCGATTTTTGCATGAATGCAGCTGAAATGAAAGAAGGAAAAACTTCTATGCAAGTATCAACGCCTTCTCTAAGGATCGAACTCAGGACCTTCAGATTATGAGACTGACACGCTGCCTACTGCACTAAGAAGACACTTGTCAGCTGAGTAACTGGAGAATGTGACCAACTATGTTCGCTTCCGTGGCATCCAAAGCCAGAATGCAAAGATTGCAAAAATGCTCGAGCCAGGTAGGAGCCGAACCTGCAATCTTCTAATCCGTAGTCAGACGCGGTATCCATTGCGCCGCCGGCCCAGGCTGTGAAAAATAGCTGCGACATCAGGAAGTACACAGGACGGGCAGCATTGAAAGGCATGCGGCAGAGAATCACCAAAGATAGGCACCTCTGCCGCTTCCCTTCGATTGACAGGTGGGGAGCGGAGCAGTGCAGTCGAAAACAAAGCAAAGCAAAGTCGTCCTTAGGTGGTTGGTTGCACTCCGTCTTGAAGCAGTGCGCATTCTTTTGAAGTAAGTATGTGCGTGGTAAGTGGCAATTCGCTAAAGGCAGAGCTCATAATATGACGAGCAGTTTTCAGCTGAACATGTTGCAGCTGAGGCACAGGACAGTGCCTTCGCCGTTTTGCTTGAACACTTGCATGTGTGTGTCAGCAGGGAGTGCCTTTGAGCAGCAATGCATGTAAAGAGCCAGCACTTTCTTTCAGGCAAAGCCTCAGGCAATAGAAGTCATCTGTCCATCAGTCAGAAAGGGCTCTCGCCTGCTCCCTCACGCTCGTGGCGGCTGCGACGTTGCGCTCAAGTCGCTTCCCTTGCGCAGGCTCGAGCTCTTCTCGGCGTCTTTCACCATATCCATGGCTTCCAGTCCTGCCCTTGCTCGCCTGCTATTTGCTCAGTAACGTCGATTGGAGCAAAGCATTGAAAGTGTTCAGTGAGCAGGCCAACCTGAAGCAGGAGATTTCTGCTGGTCGTGGAATAGCGAGGAGGCAAGTGATAAGGGGCTAGTCAGATGCAAACTGGGAGCTAATGCCAGACGTGAATGGGGAATTAGCTCAAATGGTAGAGCGCTCGCTTTGCATGTGAGAGGTAGCGGGATCAATGCCCGCATTCTCCACTTTTCTTTTGGCTCGGGTAATTGTTCAGACGCAAGAGTTGTGTCAGGTGTGGTGTGAGCCCATCTGCTTCTGAAGGTCACCGCAGGCTGAGGGACATCAAATCCTTTGGTGTGCTGTCGCAGCAAAACTTTCCGATTTTTGCATGAATGCAGCTGAAATGAAAGAAGGAAAAACTTCTATGCAAGTATCAACGCCTTCTCTAAGGATCAAACTCAGGACCTTCAGATTATGAGACTGACACGCTGCCTACTGCGCTAAGAAGACACTTGTCAGCTGAGTAACTGGAGAATGTGACCAACTATGTTCGCTTCCGTGGCATCCAAAGCCAGAATGCAAAGATTGCAAAAATGCTCGAGCCAGGTAGGAGCCGAACCTGCAATCTTCTAATCCGTAGTCAGACGCGTTATCCATTGCGCCGCCGGCCCAGGCTGTGAAAAATAGCTGCGACATCAGGAAGTACACAGGACGGGCAGCATTGAAAGGCATGCGGCAGAGAATCACCAAAGATAGGCACCTCTGCCGCTTCCCTTCGATTGACAGGTGGGGAGCGGAGCAGTGCAGTCGAAAACAAAGCAAAGCAAAGTCGTCCTTAGGTGGTTGGTTGCACTCCGTCTTGAAGCAGTGCGCATTCTTTTGAAGTAAGTATGTGCGTGGTAAGTGGCAATTCGCTAAAGGCAGAGCTCATAATATGACGAGCAGTTTGCAGCTGAACATGTTGCAGCTGAGGCACAGGACAGTGCCTTCGCCGTTTTGCTTGAACACTTGCATGTGTGTGTCAGCAGGGAGTGCCTTTGAGCAGCAATGCATGTAAAGAGCCAGCACTTTCTTTCAGGCAAAGCCTCAGGCAATAGAAGTCATCTGTCCATCAGTCAGAAAGGGCTCTCGCCTGCTCCCTCTCGCTCGTGGCGGCTGCGACGTTGCGCTCAAGTCGCTTCCCTTGCGCAGGCTCGAGCTCTTCTCGGCGTCTTTCACCATATCCATGGCTTCCAGTCCTGCCCTTGCTCGCCTGCTATTGCTCAGTAACGTCGATTGGAGCAAAGCATTGAAAGTGTTCAGTGAGCAGGCCAACCTGAAGCAGGAGATTTCTGCTGGTCGTGGAATAGCGAGGAGGCAAGTGATAAGGGGCTAGTCAGATGCAAACTGGGAGCTAATGCCAGACATGAATGGGGAATTAGCTCAAATGGTAGAGCGCTCGCTTTGCATGTGAGAGGTAGCGGGATCAATGCCCGCATTCTCCACTTTTCTTTTGGCTCGGGTAATTGTTCAGACGCAAGAGTTGTGTCAGGTGTGGTGTGAGCCCATCTGCTTCTGAAGGTCACCGCAGGCTGAGGGACATCAAATCCTTTGGTGTGCTGTCGCAGCAAAACTTTCCGATTTTTGCATGAATGCAGCTGAAATGAAAGAAGGAAAAACTTCTATGCAAGTATCAATGCCTTCTCTAAGGATCGAGCTCAGGACCTTCAGATTCTGAGACTGACACGCTGCCTACTGCGCTAAGAAGACACTTGCCAGCTTAGTAACTGGAGAATGTGACCAACTATGTTCGCTTCCGTGGCATCCAAAGCCAGAATGCAAAGATTGCAAAAATGCTCGAGCCAGGTAGGAGCCGAACCTGCAATCTTCTAATCCGTAGTCAGACGCGTTATCCATTGCGCCGCCGGCCCAGGCTGTGAAAAATAGCTGCGACATCAGGAAGTACACAGGACGGGCAGCATTGAAAGGCACGCGGCAGAGAATCACCAAAGATAGGCACCTCTGCCGCTTCCCTTCGATTGACAGGTGGGGAGCGGAGCAGTGCAGTCGAAAACAAAGCAAAGCAAAGTCGTCCTTAGGTGGTTGGTTGCACTCCGTCTTGAAGCAGTGCGCATTCTTTTGAAGTAAGTATGTGCGTGGTAAGTGGCAATTCGCTAAAGGCAGAGCTCATAATATGACGAGCAGTTTTCAGCTGAACATGTTGCAGCTGAGGCACAGGACAGTGCCTTCGCCGTTTTGCTTGAACACTTGCATGTGTGTGTCAGCAGGGAGTGCCTTTGAGCAGCAATGCATGTAAAGAGCCAGCACTTTCTTTCAGGCAAAGCCTCAGGCAATAGAAGTCATCTGTCCATCAGTCAGAAAGGGCTCTCGCCTGCTCCCTCACGCTCGTGGCGGCTGCGACGTTGCGCTCAAGTCGCTTCCCTTGCGCAGGCTCGAGCTCTTCTCGGCGTCTTTCACCATATCCATGGCTTCCAGTCCTGCCCTTGCTCGCCTGCTATTTGCTCAGTAACGTCGATTGGAGCAAAGCATTGAAAGTGTTCAGTGAGCAGGCCAACCTGAAGCAGGAGATTTCTGCTGGTCGTGGAATAGCGAGGAGGCAAGTGATAAGGGGCTAGTCAGATGCAAACTGGGAGCTAATGCCAGACGTGAATGGGGAATTAGCTCAAATGGTAGAGCGCTCGCTTTGCATGTGAGAGGTAGCGGGATCAATGCCCGCATTCTCCACTTTTCTTTTGGCTCGGGTAATTGTTCAGACGCAAGAGTTGTGTCAGGTGTGGTGTGAGCCCATCTGCTTCTGAAGGTCACCGCAGGCTGAGGGACATCAAATCCTTTGGTGTGCTGTCGCAGCAAAACTTTCCGATTTTTGCATGAATGCAGCTGAAATGAAAGAAGGAAAAACTTCTATGCAAGTATCAACGCCTTCTCTAAGGATCAAACTCAGGACCTTCAGATTATGAGACTGACACGCTGCCTACTGCGCTAAGAAGACACTTGTCAGCTGAGTAACTGGAGAATGTGACCAACTATGTTCGCTTCCGTGGCATCCAAAGCCAGAATGCAAAGATTGCAAAAATGCTCGAGCCAGGTAGGAGCCGAACCTGCAATCTTCTAATCCGTAGTCAGACGCGTTATCCATTGCGCCGCCGGCCCAGGCTGTGAAAAATAGCTGCGACATCAGGAAGTACACAGGACGGGCAGCATTGAAAGGCATGCGGCAGAGAATCACCAAAGATAGGCACCTCTGCCGCTTCCCTTCGATTGACAGGTGGGGAGCGGAGCAGTGCAGTCGAAAACAAAGCAAAGCAAAGTCGTCCTTAGGTGGTTGGTTGCACTCCGTCTTGAAGCAGTGCGCATTCTTTTGAAGTAAGTATGTGCGTGGTAAGTGGCAATTCGCTAAAGGCAGAGCTCATAATATGACGAGCAGTTTGCAGCTGAACATGTTGCAGCTGAGGCACAGGACAGTGCCTTCGCCGTTTTGCTTGAACACTTGCATGTGTGTGTCAGCAGGGAGTGCCTTTGAGCAGCAATGCATGTAAAGAGCCAGCACTTTCTTTCAGGCAAAGCCTCAGGCAATAGAAGTCATCTGTCCATCAGTCAGAAAGGGCTCTCGCCTGCTCCCTCTCGCTCGTGGCGGCTGCGACGTTGCGCTCAAGTCGCTTCCCTTGCGCAGGCTCGAGCTCTTCTCGGCGTCTTTCACCATATCCATGGCTTCCAGTCCTGCCCTTGCTCGCCTGCTATTGCTCAGTAACGTCGATTGGAGCAAAGCATTGAAAGTGTTCAGTGAGCAGGCCAACCTGAAGCAGGAGATTTCTGCTGGTCGTGGAATAGCGAGGAGGCAAGTGATAAGGGGCTAGTCAGATGCAAACTGGGAGCTAATGCCAGACATGAATGGGGAATTAGCTCAAATGGTAGAGCGCTCGCTTTGCATGTGAGAGGTAGCGGGATCAATGCCCGCATTCTCCACTTTTCTTTTGGCTCGGGTAATTGTTCAGACGCAAGAGTTGTGTCAGGTGTGGTGTGAGCCCATCTGCTTCTGAAGGTCACCGCAGGCTGAGGGACATCAAATCCTTTGGTGTGCTGTCGCAGCAAAACTTTCCGATTTTTGCATGAATGCAGCTGAAATGAAAGAAGGAAAAACTTCTATGCAAGTATCAACGCCTTCTCTAAGGATCGAACTCAGGACCTTCAGATTATGAGACTGACACGCTGCCTACTGCACTAAGAAGACACTTGTCAGCTGAGTAACTGGAGAATGTGACCAACTATGTTCGCTTCCGTGGCATCCAAAGCCAGAATGCAAAGATTGCAAAAATGCTCGAGCCAGGTAGGAGCCGAACCTGCAATCTTCTAATCCGTAGTCAGACGCGGTATCCATTGCGCCGCCGGCCCAGGCTGTGAAAAATAGCTGCGACATCAGGAAGTACACAAGACGGGCAGCATTGAAAGGCATGCGGCAGAGAATCACCAAAGATAGGCACCTCTGCCGCTTCCCTTCGATTGACAGGTGGGGAGCGGAGCAGTGCAGTCGAAAACAAAGCAAAGCAAAGTCGTCCTTAGGTGGTTGGTTGCACTCCGTCTTGAAGCAGTGCGCATTCTTTTGAAGTAAGTATGTGCGTGGTAAGTGGCAATTCGCTAAAGGCAGAGCTCATAATATGACGAGCAGTTTGCAGCTGAACATGTTGCAGCTGAGGCACAGGACAGTGCCTTCGCCGTTTTGCTTGAACACTTGCATGTGTGTGTCAGCAGGGAGTGCCTTTGAGCAGCAATGCATGTAAAGAGCCAGCACTTTCTTTCAGGCAAAGCCTCAGGCAATAGAAGTCATCTGTCCATCAGTCAGAAAGGGCTTTCGCCTGCTCCCTCACGCTCGTGGCGGCTGCGACGTTGCGCTCAAGTCGCTTCCCTTGCGCAGGCTCGAGCTCTTCTCGGCGTCTTTCACCATATCCATGGCTTCCAGTCCTGCCCTTGCTCGCCTGCTATTGCTCAGTAACGTCGATTGGAGCAAAGCATTGAAAGTGTTCAGTGAGCAGGCCAACCTGAAGCAGGAGATTTCTGCTGGTCGTGGAATAGCGAGGAGGCAAGTGATAAGGGGCTAGTCAGATGCAAACTGGGAGCTAATGCCAGACATGAATGGGGAATTAGCTCAAATGGTAGAGCGCTCGCTTTGCATGTGAGAGGTAGCGGGATCAATGCCCGCATTCTCCACTTTTCTTTTGGCTCGGGTAATTGTTCAGACGCAAGAGTTGTGTCAGGTGTGGTGTGAGCCCATCTGCTTCTGAAGGTCACCGCAGGCTGAGGGACATCAAATCCTTTGGTGTGCTGTCGCAGCAAAACTTTCCGATTTTTGCATGAATGCAGCTGAAATGAAAGAAGGAAAAACTTCTATGCAAGTATCAATGCCTTCTCTAAGGATCGAACTCAGGACCTTCAGATTCTGAGACTGACACGCTGCCTACTGCGCTAAGAAGACACTTGCCAGCTTAGTAACTGGAGAATGTGACCAACTATGTTCGCTTCCGTGGCATCCAAAGCCAGAATGCAAAGATTGCAAAAATGCTCGAGCCAGGTAGGAGCCGAACCTGCAATCTTCTAATCCGTAGTCAGACGCGTTATCCATTGCACCGCCGGCCCAGGCTGTGAAAAATAGCTGCGACATCAGGAAGTACACAGGACGGGCAGCATTGAAAGGCACGCGGCAGAGAATCACCAAAGATAGGCACCTCTGCCGCTTCCCTTCGATTGACAGGTGGGGAGCGGAGCAGTGCAGTCGAAAACAAAGCAAAGCAAAGTCGTCCTTAGGTGGTTGGTTGCACTCCGTCTTGAAGCAGTGCGCATTCTTTTGAAGTAAGTATGTGCGTGGTAAGTGGCAATTCGCTAAAGGCAGAGCTCATAATATGACGAGCAGTTTTCAGCTGAACATGTTGCAGCTGAGGCACAGGACAGTGCCTTCGCCGTTTTGCTTGAACACTTGCATGTGTGTGTCAGCAGGGAGTGCCTTTGAGCAGCAATGCATGTAAAGAGCCAGCACTTTCTTTCAGGCAAAGCCTCAGGCAATAGAAGTCATCTGTCCATCAGTCAGAAAGGGCTCTCGCCTGCTCCCTCACGCTCGTGGCGGCTGCGACGTTGCGCTCAAGTCGCTTCCCTTGCGCAGGCTCGAGCTCTTCTCGGCGTCTTTCACCATATCCATGGCTTCCAGTCCTGCCCTTGCTCGCCTGCTATTTGCTCAGTAACGTCGATTGGAGCAAAGCATTGAAAGTGTTCAGTGAGCAGGCCAACCTGAAGCAGGAGATTTCTGCTGGTCGTGGAATAGCGAGGAGGCAAGTGATAAGGGGCTAGTCAGATGCAAACTGGGAGCTAATGCCAGACGTGAATGGGGAATTAGCTCAAATGGTAGAGCGCTCGCTTTGCATGTGAGAGGTAGCGGGATCAATGCCCGCATTCTCCACTTTTCTTTTGGCTCGGGTAATTGTTCAGACGCAAGAGTTGTGTCAGGTGTGGTGTGAGCCCATCTGCTTCTGAAGGTCACCGCAGGCTGAGGGACATCAAATCCTTTGGTGTGCTGTCGCAGCAAAACTTTCCGATTTTTGCATGAATGCAGCTGAAATGAAAGAAGGAAAAACTTCTATGCAAGTATCAACGCCTTCTCTAAGGATCAAACTCAGGACCTTCAGATTATGAGACTGACACGCTGCCTACTGCGCTAAGAAGACACTTGTCAGCTGAGTAACTGGAGAATGTGACCAACTATGTTCGCTTCCGTGGCATCCAAAGCCAGAATGCAAAGATTGCAAAAATGCTCGAGCCAGGTAGGAGCCGAACCTGCAATCTTCTAATCCGTAGTCAGACGCGTTATCCATTGCGCCGCCGGCCCAGGCTGTGAAAAATAGCTGCGACATCAGGAAGTACACAGGACGGGCAGCATTGAAAGGCATGCGGCAGAGAATCACCAAAGATAGGCACCTCTGCCGCTTCCCTTCGATTGACAGGTGGGGAGCGGAGCAGTGCAGTCGAAAACAAAGCAAAGCAAAGTCGTCCTTAGGTGGTTGGTTGCACTCCGTCTTGAAGCAGTGCGCATTCTTTTGAAGTAAGTATGTGCGTGGTAAGTGGCAATTCGCTAAAGGCAGAGCTCATAATATGACGAGCAGTTTGCAGCTGAACATGTTGCAGCTGAGGCACAGGACAGTGCCTTCGCCGTTTTGCTTGAACACTTGCATGTGTGTGTCAGCAGGGAGTGCCTTTGAGCAGCAATGCATGTAAAGAGCCAGCACTTTCTTTCAGGCAAAGCCTCAGGCAATAGAAGTCATCTGTCCATCAGTCAGAAAGGGCTTTCGCCTGCTCCCTCTCGCTCGTGGCGGCTGCGACGTTGCGCTCAAGTCGCTTCCCTTGCGCAGGCTCGAGCTCTTCTCGGCGTCTTTCACCATATCCATGGCTTCCAGTCCTGCCCTTGCTCGCCTGCTATTGCTCAGTAACGTCGATTGGAGCAAAGCATTGAAAGTGTTCAGTGAGCAGGCCAACCTGAAGCAGGAGATTTCTGCTGGTCGTGGAATAGCGAGGAGGCAAGTGATAAGGGGCTAGTCAGATGCAAACTGGGAGCTAATGCCAGACATGAATGGGGAATTAGCTCAAATGGTAGAGCGCTCGCTTTGCATGTGAGAGGTAGCGGGATCAATGCCCGCATTCTCCACTTTTCTTTTGGCTCGGGTAATTGTTCAGACGCAAGAGTTGTGTCAGGTGTGGTGTGAGCCCATCTGCTTCTGAAGGTCACCGCAGGCTGAGGGACATCAAATCCTTTGGTGTGCTGTCGCAGCAAAACTTTCCGATTTTTGCATGAATGCAGCTGAAATGAAAGAAGGAAAAACTTCTATGCAAGTATCAATGCCTTCTCTAAGGATCGAACTCAGGACCTTCAGATTCTGAGACTGACACGCTGCCTACTGCGCTAAGAAGACACTTGCCAGCTTAGTAACTGGAGAATGTGACCAACTATGTTCGCTTCCGTGGCATCCAAAGCCAGAATGCAAAGATTGCAAAAATGCTCGAGCCAGGTAGGAGCCGAACCTGCAATCTTCTAATCCGTAGTCAGACGCGTTATCCATTGCACCGCCGGCCCAGGCTGTGAAAAATAGCTGCGACATCAGGAAGTACACAGGACGGGCAGCATTGAAAGGCACGCGGCAGAGAATCACCAAAGATAGGCACCTCTGCCGCTTCCCTTCGATTGACAGGTGGGGAGCGGAGCAGTGCAGTCGAAAACAAAGCAAAGCAAAGTCGTCCTTAGGTGGTTGGTTGCACTCCGTCTTGAAGCAGTGCGCATTCTTTTGAAGTAAGTATGTGCGTGGTAAGTGGCAATTCGCTAAAGGCAGAGCTCATAATATGACGAGCAGTTTTCAGCTGAACATGTTGCAGCTGAGGCACAGGACAGTGCCTTCGCCGTTTTGCTTGAACACTTGCATGTGTGTGTCAGCAGGGAGTGCCTTTGAGCAGCAATGCATGTAAAGAGCCAGCACTTTCTTTCAGGCAAAGCCTCAGGCAATAGAAGTCATCTGTCCATCAGTCAGAAAGGGCTCTCGCCTGCTCCCTCACGCTCGTGGCGGCTGCGACGTTGCGCTCAAGTCGCTTCCCTTGCGCAGGCTCGAGCTCTTCTCGGCGTCTTTCACCATATCCATGGCTTCCAGTCCTGCCCTTGCTCGCCTGCTATTTGCTCAGTAACGTCGATTGGAGCAAAGCATTGAAAGTGTTCAGTGAGCAGGCCAACCTGAAGCAGGAGATTTCTGCTGGTCGTGGAATAGCGAGGAGGCAAGTGATAAGGGGCTAGTCAGATGCAAACTGGGAGCTAATGCCAGACGTGAATGGGGAATTAGCTCAAATGGTAGAGCGCTCGCTTTGCATGTGAGAGGTAGCGGGATCAATGCCCGCATTCTCCACTTTTCTTTTGGCTCGGGTAATTGTTCAGACGCAAGAGTTGTGTCAGGTGTGGTGTGAGCCCATCTGCTTCTGAAGGTCACCGCAGGCTGAGGGACATCAAATCCTTTGGTGTGCTGTCGCAGCAAAACTTTCCGATTTTTGCATGAATGCAGCTGAAATGAAAGAAGGAAAAACTTCTATGCAAGTATCAACGCCTTCTCTAAGGATCAAACTCAGGACCTTCAGATTATGAGACTGACACGCTGCCTACTGCGCTAAGAAGACACTTGTCAGCTGAGTAACTGGAGAATGTGACCAACTATGTTCGCTTCCGTGGCATCCAAAGCCAGAATGCAAAGATTGCAAAAATGCTCGAGCCAGGTAGGAGCCGAACCTGCAATCTTCTAATCCGTAGTCAGACGCGTTATCCATTGCGCCGCCGGCCCAGGCTGTGAAAAATAGCTGCGACATCAGGAAGTACACAGGACGGGCAGCATTGAAAGGCATGCGGCAGAGAATCACCAAAGATAGGCACCTCTGCCGCTTCCCTTCGATTGACAGGTGGGGAGCGGAGCAGTGCAGTCGAAAACAAAGCAAAGCAAAGTCGTCCTTAGGTGGTTGGTTGCACTCCGTCTTGAAGCAGTGCGCATTCTTTTGAAGTAAGTATGTGCGTGGTAAGTGGCAATTCGCTAAAGGCAGAGCTCATAATATGACGAGCAGTTTGCAGCTGAACATGTTGCAGCTGAGGCACAGGACAGTGCCTTCGCCGTTTTGCTTGAACACTTGCATGTGTGTGTCAGCAGGGAGTGCCTTTGAGCAGCAATGCATGTAAAGAGCCAGCACTTTCTTTCAGGCAAAGCCTCAGGCAATAGAAGTCATCTGTCCATCAGTCAGAAAGGGCTCTCGCCTGCTCCCTCTCGCTCGTGGCGGCTGCGACGTTGCGCTCAAGTCGCTTCCCTTGCGCAGGCTCGAGCTCTTCTCGGCGTCTTTCACCATATCCATGGCTTCCAGTCCTGCCCTTGCTCGCCTGCTATTGCTCAGTAACGTCGATTGGAGCAAAGCATTGAAAGTGTTCAGTGAGCAGGCCAACCTGAAGCAGGAGATTTCTGCTGGTCGTGGAATAGCGAGGAGGCAAGTGATAAGGGGCTAGTCAGATGCAAACTGGGAGCTAATGCCAGACATGAATGGGGAATTAGCTCAAATGGTAGAGCGCTCGCTTTGCATGTGAGAGGTAGCGGGATCAATGCCCGCATTCTCCACTTTTCTTTTGGCTCGGGTAATTGTTCAGACGCAAGAGTTGTGTCAGGTGTGGTGTGAGCCCATCTGCTTCTGAAGGTCACCGCAGGCTGAGGGACATCAAATCCTTTGGTGTGCTGTCGCAGCAAAACTTTCCGATTTTTGCATGAATGCAGCTGAAATGAAAGAAGGAAAAACTTCTATGCAAGTATCAACGCCTTCTCTAAGGATCGAACTCAGGACCTTCAGATTATGAGACTGACACGCTGCCTACTGCACTAAGAAGACACTTGTCAGCTGAGTAACTGGAGAATGTGACCAACTATGTTCGCTTCCGTGGCATCCAAAGCCAGAATGCAAAGATTGCAAAAATGCTCGAGCCAGGTAGGAGCCGAACCTGCAATCTTCTAATCCGTAGTCAGACGCGGTATCCATTGCGCCGCCGGCCCAGGCTGTGAAAAATAGCTGCGACATCAGGAAGTACACAAGACGGGCAGCATTGAAAGGCATGCGGCAGAGAATCACCAAAGATAGGCACCTCTGCCGCTTCCCTTCGATTGACAGGTGGGGAGCGGAGCAGTGCAGTCGAAAACAAAGCAAAGCAAAGTCGTCCTTAGGTGGTTGGTTGCACTCCGTCTTGAAGCAGTGCGCATTCTTTTGAAGTAAGTATGTGCGTGGTAAGTGGCAATTCGCTAAAGGCAGAGCTCATAATATGACGAGCAGTTTGCAGCTGAACATGTTGCAGCTGAGGCACAGGACAGTGCCTTCGCCGTTTTGCTTGAACACTTGCATATGTGTGTCAGCAGGGAGTGCCTTTGAGCAGCAATGCATGTAAAGAGCCAGCACTTTCTTTCAGGCAAAGCCTCAGGCAATAGAAGTCATCTGTCCATCAGTCAGAAAGGGCTCTCGCCTGCTCCCTCACGCTCGTGGCGGCTGCGACGTTGCGCTCAAGTCGCTTCCCTTGCGCAGGCTCGAGCTCTTCTCGGCGTCTTTCACCATATCCATGGCTTCCAGTCCTGCCCTTGCTCGCCTGCTATTTGCTCAGTAACGTCGATTGGAGCAAAGCATTGAAAGTGTTCAGTGAGCAGGCCAACCTGAAGCAGGAGATTTCTGCTGGTCGTGGAATAGCGAGGAGGCAAGTGATAAGGGGCTAGTCAGATGCAAACTGGGAGCTAATGCCAGACGTGAATGGGGAATTAGCTCAAATGGTAGAGCGCTCGCTTTGCATGTGAGAGGTAGCGGGATCAATGCCCGCATTCTCCACTTTTCTTTTGGCTCGGGTAATTGTTCAGACGCAAGAGTTGTGTCAGGTGTGGTGTGAGCCCATCTGCTTCTGAAGGTCACCGCAGGCTGAGGGACATCAAATCCTTTGGTGTGCTGTCGCAGCAAAACTTTCCGATTTTTGCATGAATGCAGCTGAAATGAAAGAAGGAAAAACTTCTATGCAAGTATCAACGCCTTCTCTAAGGATCGAACTCAGGACCTTCAGATTATGAGACTGACACGCTGCCTACTGCACTAAGAAGACACTTGTCAGCTGAGTAACTGGAGAATGTGACCAACTATGTTCGCTTCCGTGGCATCCAAAGCCAGAATGCAAAGATTGCAAAAATGCTCGAGCCAGGTAGGAGCCGAACCTGCAATCTTCTAATCCGTAGTCAGACGCGGTATCCATTGCGCCGCCGGCCCAGGCTGTGAAAAATAGCTGCGACATCAGGAAGTACACAAGACGGGCAGCATTGAAAGGCATGCGGCAGAGAATCACCAAAGATAGGCACCTCTGCCGCTTCCCTTCGATTGACAGGTGGGGAGCGGAGCAGTGCAGTCGAAAACAAAGCAAAGCAAAGTCGTCCTTAGGTGGTTGGTTGCACTCCGTCTTGAAGCAGTGCGCATTCTTTTGAAGTAAGTATGTGCGTGGTAAGTGGCAATTCGCTAAAGGCAGAGCTCATAATATGACGAGCAGTTTGCAGCTGAACATGTTGCAGCTGAGGCACAGGACAGTGCCTTCGCCGTTTTGCTTGAACACTTGCATGTGTGTGTCAGCAGGGAGTGCCTTTGAGCAGCAATGCATGTAAAGAGCCAGCACTTTCTTTCAGGCAAAGCCTCAGGCAATAGAAGTCATCTGTCCATCAGTCAGAAAGGGCTTTCGCCTGCTCCCTCTCGCTCGTGGCGGCTGCGACGTTGCGCTCAAGTCGCTTCCCTTGCGCAGGCTCGAGCTCTTCTCGGCGTCTTTCACCATATCCATGGCTTCCAGTCCTGCCCTTGCTCGCCTGCTATTGCTCAGTAACGTCGATTGGAGCAAAGCATTGAAAGTGTTCAGTGAGCAGGCCAACCTGAAGCAGGAGATTTCTGCTGGTCGTGGAATAGCGAGGAGGCAAGTGATAAGGGGCTAGTCAGATGCAAACTGGGAGCTAATGCCAGACATGAATGGGGAATTAGCTCAAATGGTAGAGCGCTCGCTTTGCATGTGAGAGGTAGCGGGATCAATGCCCGCATTCTCCACTTTTCTTTTGGCTCGGGTAATTGTTCAGACGCAAGAGTTGTGTCAGGTGTGGTGTGAGCCCATCTGCTTCTGAAGGTCACCGCAGGCTGAGGGACATCAAATCCTTTGGTGTGCTGTCGCAGCAAAACTTTCCGATTTTTGCATGAATGCAGCTGAAATGAAAGAAGGAAAAACTTCTATGCAAGTATCAATGCCTTCTCTAAGGATCGAGCTCAGGACCTTCAGATTCTGAGACTGACACGCTGCCTACTGCGCTAAGAAGACACTTGCCAGCTTAGTAACTGGAGAATGTGACCAACTATGTTCGCTTCCGTGGCATCCAAAGCCAGAATGCAAAGATTGCAAAAATGCTCGAGCCAGGTAGGAGCCGAACCTGCAATCTTCTAATCCGTAGTCAGACGCGTTATCCATTGCGCCGCCGGCCCAGGCTGTGAAAAATAGCTGCGACATCAGGAAGTACACAGGACGGGCAGCATTGAAAGGCATGCGGCAGAGAATCACCAAAGATAGGCACCTCTGCCGCTTCCCTTCGATTGACAGGTGGGGAGCGGAGCAGTGCAGTCGAAAACAAAGCAAAGCAAAGTCGTCCTTAGGTGGTTGGTTGCACTCCGTCTTGAAGCAGTGCGCATTCTTTTGAAGTAAGTATGTGCGTGGTAAGTGGCAATTCGCTAAAGGCAGAGCTCATAATATGATGAGCAGTTTGCAGCTGAACATGTTGCAGCTGAGGCACAGGACAGTGCCTTCGCCGTTTTGCTTGAACACTTGCATGTGTGTGTCAGCAGGGAGTGCCTTTGAGCAGCAATGCATGTAAAGAGCCAGCACTTTCTTTCAGGCAAAGCCTCAGGCAATAGAAGTCATCTGTCCATCAGTCAGAAAGGGCTCTCGCCTGCTCCCTCTCGCTCGTGGCGGCTGCGACGTTGCGCTCAAGTCGCTTCCCTTGCGCAGGCTCGAGCTCTTCTCGGCGTCTTTCACCATATCCATGGCTTCCAGTCCTGCCCTTGCTCGCCTGCTATTGCTCAGTAACGTCGATTGGAGCAAAGCATTGAAAGTGTTCAGTGAGCAGGCCAACCTGAAGCAGGAGATTTCTGCTGGTCGTGGAATAGCGAGGAGGCAAGTGATAAGGGGCTAGTCAGATGCAAACTGGGAGCTAATGCCAGACGTGAATGGGGAATTAGCTCAAATGGTAGAGCGCTCGCTTTGCATGTGAGAGGTAGCGGGATCAATGCCCGCATTCTCCACTTTTCTTTTGGCTCGGGTAATTGTTCAGACGCAAGAGTTGTGTCAGGTGTGGTGTGAGCCCATCTGCTTCTGAAGGTCACCGCAGGCTGAGGGACATCAAATCCTTTGGTGTGCTGTCGCAGCAAAACTTTCCGATTTTTGCATGAATGCAGCTGAAATGAAAGAAGGAAAAACTTCTATGCAAGTATCAACGCCTTCTCTAAGGATCGAACTCAGGACCTTCAGATTATGAGACTGACACGCTGCCTACTGCACTAAGAAGACACTTGTCAGCTGAGTAACTGGAGAATGTGACCAACTATGTTCGCTTCCGTGGCATCCAAAGCCAGAATGCAAAGATTGCAAAAATGCTCGAGCCAGGTAGGAGCCGAACCTGCAATCTTCTAATCCGTAGTCAGACGCGGTATCCATTGCGCCGCCGGCCCAGGCTGTGAAAAATAGCTGCGACATCAGGAAGTACACAAGACGGGCAGCATTGAAAGGCATGCGGCAGAGAATCACCAAAGATAGGCACCTCTGCCGCTTCCCTTCGATTGACAGGTGGGGAGCGGAGCAGTGCAGTCGAAAACAAAGCAAAGCAAAGTCGTCCTTAGGTGGTTGGTTGCACTCCGTCTTGAAGCAGTGCGCATTCTTTTGAAGTAAGTATGTGCGTGGTAAGTGGCAATTCGCTAAAGGCAGAGCTCATAATATGACGAGCAGTTTGCAGCTGAACATGTTGCAGCTGAGGCACAGGACAGTGCCTTCGCCGTTTTGCTTGAACACTTGCATGTGTGTGTCAGCAGGGAGTGCCTTTGAGCAGCAATGCATGTAAAGAGCCAGCACTTTCTTTCAGGCAAAGCCTCAGGCAATAGAAGTCATCTGTCCATCAGTCAGAAAGGGCTTTCGCCTGCTCCCTCTCGCTCGTGGCGGCTGCGACGTTGCGCTCAAGTCGCTTCCCTTGCGCAGGCTCGAGCTCTTCTCGGCGTCTTTCACCATATCCATGGCTTCCAGTCCTGCCCTTGCTCGCCTGCTATTGCTCAGTAACGTCGATTGGAGCAAAGCATTGAAAGTGTTCAGTGAGCAGGCCAACCTGAAGCAGGAGATTTCTGCTGGTCGTGGAATAGCGAGGAGGCAAGTGATAAGGGGCTAGTCAGATGCAAACTGGGAGCTAATGCCAGACATGAATGGGGAATTAGCTCAAATGGTAGAGCGCTCGCTTTGCATGTGAGAGGTAGCGGGATCAATGCCCGCATTCTCCACTTTTCTTTTGGCTCGGGTAATTGTTCAGACGCAAGAGTTGTGTCAGGTGTGGTGTGAGCCCATCTGCTTCTGAAGGTCACCGCAGGCTGAGGGACATCAAATCCTTTGGTGTGCTGTCGCAGCAAAACTTTCCGATTTTTGCATGAATGCAGCTGAAATGAAAGAAGGAAAAACTTCTATGCAAGTATCAATGCCTTCTCTAAGGATCGAACTCAGGACCTTCAGATTCTGAGACTGACACGCTGCCTACTGCGCTAAGAAGACACTTGCCAGCTTAGTAACTGGAGAATGTGACCAACTATGTTCGCTTCCGTGGCATCCAAAGCCAGAATGCAAAGATTGCAAAAATGCTCGAGCCAGGTAGGAGCCGAACCTGCAATCTTCTAATCCGTAGTCAGACGCGTTATCCATTGCACCGCCGGCCCAGGCTGTGAAAAATAGCTGCGACATCAGGAAGTACACAGGACGGGCAGCATTGAAAGGCACGCGGCAGAGAATCACCAAAGATAGGCACCTCTGCCGCTTCCCTTCGATTGACAGGTGGGGAGCGGAGCAGTGCAGTCGAAAACAAAGCAAAGCAAAGTCGTCCTTAGGTGGTTGGTTGCACTCCGTCTTGAAGCAGTGCGCATTCTTTTGAAGTAAGTATGTGCGTGGTAAGTGGCAATTCGCTAAAGGCAGAGCTCATAATATGACGAGCAGTTTTCAGCTGAACATGTTGCAGCTGAGGCACAGGACAGTGCCTTCGCCGTTTTGCTTGAACACTTGCATGTGTGTGTCAGCAGGGAGTGCCTTTGAGCAGCAATGCATGTAAAGAGCCAGCACTTTCTTTCAGGCAAAGCCTCAGGCAATAGAAGTCATCTGTCCATCAGTCAGAAAGGGCTCTCGCCTGCTCCCTCACGCTCGTGGCGGCTGCGACGTTGCGCTCAAGTCGCTTCCCTTGCGCAGGCTCGAGCTCTTCTCGGCGTCTTTCACCATATCCATGGCTTCCAGTCCTGCCCTTGCTCGCCTGCTATTTGCTCAGTAACGTCGATTGGAGCAAAGCATTGAAAGTGTTCAGTGAGCAGGCCAACCTGAAGCAGGAGATTTCTGCTGGTCGTGGAATAGCGAGGAGGCAAGTGATAAGGGGCTAGTCAGATGCAAACTGGGAGCTAATGCCAGACGTGAATGGGGAATTAGCTCAAATGGTAGAGCGCTCGCTTTGCATGTGAGAGGTAGCGGGATCAATGCCCGCATTCTCCACTTTTCTTTTGGCTCGGGTAATTGTTCAGACGCAAGAGTTGTGTCAGGTGTGGTGTGAGCCCATCTGCTTCTGAAGGTCACCGCAGGCTGAGGGACATCAAATCCTTTGGTGTGCTGTCGCAGCAAAACTTTCCGATTTTTGCATGAATGCAGCTGAAATGAAAGAAGGAAAAACTTCTATGCAAGTATCAACGCCTTCTCTAAGGATCAAACTCAGGACCTTCAGATTATGAGACTGACACGCTGCCTACTGCGCTAAGAAGACACTTGTCAGCTGAGTAACTGGAGAATGTGACCAACTATGTTCGCTTCCGTGGCATCCAAAGCCAGAATGCAAAGATTGCAAAAATGCTCGAGCCAGGTAGGAGCCGAACCTGCAATCTTCTAATCCGTAGTCAGACGCGTTATCCATTGCGCCGCCGGCCCAGGCTGTGAAAAATAGCTGCGACATCAGGAAGTACACAGGACGGGCAGCATTGAAAGGCATGCGGCAGAGAATCACCAAAGATAGGCACCTCTGCCGCTTCCCTTCGATTGACAGGTGGGGAGCGGAGCAGTGCAGTCGAAAACAAAGCAAAGCAAAGTCGTCCTTAGGTGGTTGGTTGCACTCCGTCTTGAAGCAGTGCGCATTCTTTTGAAGTAAGTATGTGCGTGGTAAGTGGCAATTCGCTAAAGGCAGAGCTCATAATATGACGAGCAGTTTGCAGCTGAACATGTTGCAGCTGAGGCACAGGACAGTGCCTTCGCCGTTTTGCTTGAACACTTGCATGTGTGTGTCAGCAGGGAGTGCCTTTGAGCAGCAATGCATGTAAAGAGCCAGCACTTTCTTTCAGGCAAAGCCTCAGGCAATAGAAGTCATCTGTCCATCAGTCAGAAAGGGCTCTCGCCTGCTCCCTCTCGCTCGTGGCGGCTGCGACGTTGCGCTCAAGTCGCTTCCCTTGCGCAGGCTCGAGCTCTTCTCGGCGTCTTTCACCATATCCATGGCTTCCAGTCCTGCCCTTGCTCGCCTGCTATTGCTCAGTAACGTCGATTGGAGCAAAGCATTGAAAGTGTTCAGTGAGCAGGCCAACCTGAAGCAGGAGATTTCTGCTGGTCGTGGAATAGCGAGGAGGCAAGTGATAAGGGGCTAGTCAGATGCAAACTGGGAGCTAATGCCAGACATGAATGGGGAATTAGCTCAAATGGTAGAGCGCTCGCTTTGCATGTGAGAGGTAGCGGGATCAATGCCCGCATTCTCCACTTTTCTTTTGGCTCGGGTAATTGTTCAGACGCAAGAGTTGTGTCAGGTGTGGTGTGAGCCCATCTGCTTCTGAAGGTCACCGCAGGCTGAGGGACATCAAATCCTTTGGTGTGCTGTCGCAGCAAAACTTTCCGATTTTTGCATGAATGCAGCTGAAATGAAAGAAGGAAAAACTTCTATGCAAGTATCAACGCCTTCTCTAAGGATCGAACTCAGGACCTTCAGATTATGAGACTGACACGCTGCCTACTGCACTAAGAAGACACTTGTCAGCTGAGTAACTGGAGAATGTGACCAACTATGTTCGCTTCCGTGGCATCCAAAGCCAGAATGCAAAGATTGCAAAAATGCTCGAGCCAGGTAGGAGCCGAACCTGCAATCTTCTAATCCGTAGTCAGACGCGGTATCCATTGCGCCGCCGGCCCAGGCTGTGAAAAATAGCTGCGACATCAGGAAGTACACAAGACGGGCAGCATTGAAAGGCATGCGGCAGAGAATCACCAAAGATAGGCACCTCTGCCGCTTCCCTTCGATTGACAGGTGGGGAGCGGAGCAGTGCAGTCGAAAACAAAGCAAAGCAAAGTCGTCCTTAGGTGGTTGGTTGCACTCCGTCTTGAAGCAGTGCGCATTCTTTTGAAGTAAGTATGTGCGTGGTAAGTGGCAATTCGCTAAAGGCAGAGCTCATAATATGACGAGCAGTTTGCAGCTGAACATGTTGCAGCTGAGGCACAGGACAGTGCCTTCGCCGTTTTGCTTGAACACTTGCATGTGTGTGTCAGCAGGGAGTGCCTTTGAGCAGCAATGCATGTAAAGAGCCAGCACTTTCTTTCAGGCAAAGCCTCAGGCAATAGAAGTCATCTGTCCATCAGTCAGAAAGGGCTCTCGCCTGCTCCCTCACGCTCGTGGCGGCTGCGACGTTGCGCTCAAGTCGCTTCCCTTGCGCAGGCTCGAGCTCTTCTCGGCGTCTTTCACCATATCCATGGCTTCCAGTCCTGCCCTTGCTCGCCTGCTATTTGCTCAGTAACGTCGATTGGAGCAAAGCATTGAAAGTGTTCAGTGAGCAGGCCAACCTGAAGCAGGAGATTTCTGCTGGTCGTGGAATAGCGAGGAGGCAAGTGATAAGGGGCTAGTCAGATGCAAACTGGGAGCTAATGCCAGACGTGAATGGGGAATTAGCTCAAATGGTAGAGCGCTCGCTTTGCATGTGAGAGGTAGCGGGATCAATGCCCGCATTCTCCACTTTTCTTTTGGCTCGGGTAATTGTTCAGACGCAAGAGTTGTGTCAGGTGTGGTGTGAGCCCATCTGCTTCTGAAGGTCACCGCAGGCTGAGGGACATCAAATCCTTTGGTGTGCTGTCGCAGCAAAACTTTCCGATTTTTGCATGAATGCAGCTGAAATGAAAGAAGGAAAAACTTCTATGCAAGTATCAACGCCTTCTCTAAGGATCGAACTCAGGACCTTCAGATTATGAGACTGACACGCTGCCTACTGCACTAAGAAGACACTTGTCAGCTGAGTAACTGGAGAATGTGACCAACTATGTTCGCTTCCGTGGCATCCAAAGCCAGAATGCAAAGATTGCAAAAATGCTCGAGCCAGGTAGGAGCCGAACCTGCAATCTTCTAATCCGTAGTCAGACGCGGTATCCATTGCGCCGCCGGCCCAGGCTGTGAAAAATAGCTGCGACATCAGGAAGTACACAAGACGGGCAGCATTGAAAGGCATGCGGCAGAGAATCACCAAAGATAGGCACCTCTGCCGCTTCCCTTCGATTGACAGGTGGGGAGCGGAGCAGTGCAGTCGAAAACAAAGCAAAGCAAAGTCGTCCTTAGGTGGTTGGTTGCACTCCGTCTTGAAGCAGTGCGCATTCTTTTGAAGTAAGTATGTGCGTGGTAAGTGGCAATTCGCTAAAGGCAGAGCTCATAATATGACGAGCAGTTTGCAGCTGAACATGTTGCAGCTGAGGCACAGGACAGTGCCTTCGCCGTTTTGCTTGAACACTTGCATGTGTGTGTCAGCAGGGAGTGCCTTTGAGCAGCAATGCATGTAAAGAGCCAGCACTTTCTTTCAGGCAAAGCCTCAGGCAATAGAAGTCATCTGTCCATCAGTCAGAAAGGGCTTTCGCCTGCTCCCTCTCGCTCGTGGCGGCTGCGACGTTGCGCTCAAGTCGCTTCCCTTGCGCAGGCTCGAGCTCTTCTCGGCGTCTTTCACCATATCCATGGCTTCCAGTCCTGCCCTTGCTCGCCTGCTATTGCTCAGTAACGTCGATTGGAGCAAAGCATTGAAAGTGTTCAGTGAGCAGGCCAACCTGAAGCAGGAGATTTCTGCTGGTCGTGGAATAGCGAGGAGGCAAGTGATAAGGGGCTAGTCAGATGCAAACTGGGAGCTAATGCCAGACATGAATGGGGAATTAGCTCAAATGGTAGAGCGCTCGCTTTGCATGTGAGAGGTAGCGGGATCAATGCCCGCATTCTCCACTTTTCTTTTGGCTCGGGTAATTGTTCAGACGCAAGAGTTGTGTCAGGTGTGGTGTGAGCCCATCTGCTTCTGAAGGTCACCGCAGGCTGAGGGACATCAAATCCTTTGGTGTGCTGTCGCAGCAAAACTTTCCGATTTTTGCATGAATGCAGCTGAAATGAAAGAAGGAAAAACTTCTATGCAAGTATCAATGCCTTCTCTAAGGATCGAGCTCAGGACCTTCAGATTCTGAGACTGACACGCTGCCTACTGCGCTAAGAAGACACTTGCCAGCTTAGTAACTGGAGAATGTGACCAACTATGTTCGCTTCCGTGGCATCCAAAGCCAGAATGCAAAGATTGCAAAAATGCTCGAGCCAGGTAGGAGCCGAACCTGCAATCTTCTAATCCGTAGTCAGACGCGTTATCCATTGCGCCGCCGGCCCAGGCTGTGAAAAATAGCTGCGACATCAGGAAGTACACAGGACGGGCAGCATTGAAAGGCATGCGGCAGAGAATCACCAAAGATAGGCACCTCTGCCGCTTCCCTTCGATTGACAGGTGGGGAGCGGAGCAGTGCAGTCGAAAACAAAGCAAAGCAAAGTCGTCCTTAGGTGGTTGGTTGCACTCCGTCTTGAAGCAGTGCGCATTCTTTTGAAGTAAGTATGTGCGTGGTAAGTGGCAATTCGCTAAAGGCAGAGCTCATAATATGATGAGCAGTTTGCAGCTGAACATGTTGCAGCTGAGGCACAGGACAGTGCCTTCGCCGTTTTGCTTGAACACTTGCATGTGTGTGTCAGCAGGGAGTGCCTTTGAGCAGCAATGCATGTAAAGAGCCAGCACTTTCTTTCAGGCAAAGCCTCAGGCAATAGAAGTCATCTGTCCATCAGTCAGAAAGGGCTCTCGCCTGCTCCCTCTCGCTCGTGGCGGCTGCGACGTTGCGCTCAAGTCGCTTCCCTTGCGCAGGCTCGAGCTCTTCTCGGCGTCTTTCACCATATCCATGGCTTCCAGTCCTGCCCTTGCTCGCCTGCTATTGCTCAGTAACGTCGATTGGAGCAAAGCATTGAAAGTGTTCAGTGAGCAGGCCAACCTGAAGCAGGAGATTTCTGCTGGTCGTGGAATAGCGAGGAGGCAAGTGATAAGGGGCTAGTCAGATGCAAACTGGGAGCTAATGCCAGACGTGAATGGGGAATTAGCTCAAATGGTAGAGCGCTCGCTTTGCATGTGAGAGGTAGCGGGATCAATGCCCGCATTCTCCACTTTTCTTTTGGCTCGGGTAATTGTTCAGACGCAAGAGTTGTGTCAGGTGTGGTGTGAGCCCATCTGCTTCTGAAGGTCACCGCAGGCTGAGGGACATCAAATCCTTTGGTGTGCTGTCGCAGCAAAACTTTCCGATTTTTGCATGAATGCAGCTGAAATGAAAGAAGGAAAAACTTCTATGCAAGTATCAACGCCTTCTCTAAGGATCGAACTCAGGACCTTCAGATTATGAGACTGACACGCTGCCTACTGCACTAAGAAGACACTTGTCAGCTGAGTAACTGGAGAATGTGACCAACTATGTTCGCTTCCGTGGCATCCAAAGCCAGAATGCAAAGATTGCAAAAATGCTCGAGCCAGGTAGGAGCCGAACCTGCAATCTTCTAATCCGTAGTCAGACGCGGTATCCATTGCGCCGCCGGCCCAGGCTGTGAAAAATAGCTGCGACATCAGGAAGTACACAAGACGGGCAGCATTGAAAGGCATGCGGCAGAGAATCACCAAAGATAGGCACCTCTGCCGCTTCCCTTCGATTGACAGGTGGGGAGCGGAGCAGTGCAGTCGAAAACAAAGCAAAGCAAAGTCGTCCTTAGGTGGTTGGTTGCACTCCGTCTTGAAGCAGTGCGCATTCTTTTGAAGTAAGTATGTGCGTGGTAAGTGGCAATTCGCTAAAGGCAGAGCTCATAATATGACGAGCAGTTTGCAGCTGAACATGTTGCAGCTGAGGCACAGGACAGTGCCTTCGCCGTTTTGCTTGAACACTTGCATGTGTGTGTCAGCAGGGAGTGCCTTTGAGCAGCAATGCATGTAAAGAGCCAGCACTTTCTTTCAGGCAAAGCCTCAGGCAATAGAAGTCATCTGTCCATCAGTCAGAAAGGGCTTTCGCCTGCTCCCTCACGCTCGTGGCGGCTGCGACGTTGCGCTCAAGTCGCTTCCCTTGCGCAGGCTCGAGCTCTTCTCGGCGTCTTTCACCATATCCATGGCTTCCAGTCCTGCCCTTGCTCGCCTGCTATTGCTCAGTAACGTCGATTGGAGCAAAGCATTGAAAGTGTTCAGTGAGCAGGCCAACCTGAAGCAGGAGATTTCTGCTGGTCGTGGAATAGCGAGGAGGCAAGTGATAAGGGGCTAGTCAGATGCAAACTGGGAGCTAATGCCAGACATGAATGGGGAATTAGCTCAAATGGTAGAGCGCTCGCTTTGCATGTGAGAGGTAGCGGGATCAATGCCCGCATTCTCCACTTTTCTTTTGGCTCGGGTAATTGTTCAGACGCAAGAGTTGTGTCAGGTGTGGTGTGAGCCCATCTGCTTCTGAAGGTCACCGCAGGCTGAGGGACATCAAATCCTTTGGTGTGCTGTCGCAGCAAAACTTTCCGATTTTTGCATGAATGCAGCTGAAATGAAAGAAGGAAAAACTTCTATGCAAGTATCAATGCCTTCTCTAAGGATCGAGCTCAGGACCTTCAGATTCTGAGACTGACACGCTGCCTACTGCGCTAAGAAGACACTTGCCAGCTTAGTAACTGGAGAATGTGACCAACTATGTTCGCTTCCGTGGCATCCAAAGCCAGAATGCAAAGATTGCAAAAATGCTCGAGCCAGGTAGGAGCCGAACCTGCAATCTTCTAATCCGTAGTCAGACGCGTTATCCATTGCGCCGCCGGCCCAGGCTGTGAAAAATAGCTGCGACATCAGGAAGTACACAGGACGGGCAGCATTGAAAGGCATGCGGCAGAGAATCACCAAAGATAGGCACCTCTGCCGCTTCCCTTCGATTGACAGGTGGGGAGCGGAGCAGTGCAGTCGAAAACAAAGCAAAGCAAAGTCGTCCTTAGGTGGTTGGTTGCACTCCGTCTTGAAGCAGTGCGCATTCTTTTGAAGTAAGTATGTGCGTGGTAAGTGGCAATTCGCTAAAGGCAGAGCTCATAATATGATGAGCAGTTTGCAGCTGAACATGTTGCAGCTGAGGCACAGGACAGTGCCTTCGCCGTTTTGCTTGAACACTTGCATGTGTGTGTCAGCAGGGAGTGCCTTTGAGCAGCAATGCATGTAAAGAGCCAGCACTTTCTTTCAGGCAAAGCCTCAGGCAATAGAAGTCATCTGTCCATCAGTCAGAAAGGGCTCTCGCCTGCTCCCTCTCGCTCGTGGCGGCTGCGACGTTGCGCTCAAGTCGCTTCCCTTGCGCAGGCTCGAGCTCTTCTCGGCGTCTTTCACCATATCCATGGCTTCCAGTCCTGCCCTTGCTCGCCTGCTATTGCTCAGTAACGTCGATTGGAGCAAAGCATTGAAAGTGTTCAGTGAGCAGGCCAACCTGAAGCAGGAGATTTCTGCTGGTCGTGGAATAGCGAGGAGGCAAGTGATAAGGGGCTAGTCAGATGCAAACTGGGAGCTAATGCCAGACATGAATGGGGAATTAGCTCAAATGGTAGAGCGCTCGCTTTGCATGTGAGAGGTAGCGGGATCAATGCCCGCATTCTCCACTTTTCTTTTGGCTCGGGTAATTGTTCAGACGCAAGAGTTGTGTCAGGTGTGGTGTGAGCCCATCTGCTTCTGAAGGTCACCGCAGGCTGAGGGACATCAAATCCTTTGGTGTGCTGTCGCAGCAAAAGTTTCCGATTTTTGCATGAATGCAGCTGAAATGAAAGAAGGAAAAACTTCTATGCAAGTATCAATGCCTTCTCTAAGGATCGAACTCAGGACCTTCAGATTATGAGACTGACACGCTGCCTACTGCGCTAAGAAGACACTTGCCAGCTTAGTAACTGGAGAATGTGACCAACTATGTTCGCTTCCGTGGCATCCAAAGCCAGAATGCAAAGATTGCAAAAATGCTCGAGCCAGGTAGGAGCCGAACCTGCAATCTTCTAATCCGTAGTCAGACGCGTTATCCATTGCACCGCCGGCCCAGGCTGTGAAAAATAGCTGCGACATCAGGAAGTACACAGGACGGGCAGCATTGAAAGGCACGCGGCAGAGAATCACCAAAGATAGGCACCTCTGCCGCTTCCCTTCGATTGACAGGTGGGGAGCGGAGCAGTGCAGTCGAAAACAAAGCAAAGCAAAGTCGTCCTTAGGTGGTTGGTTGCACTCCGTCTTGAAGCAGTGCGCATTCTTTTGAAGTAAGTATGTGCGTGGTAAGTGGCAATTCGCTAAAGGCAGAGCTCATAATATGACGAGCAGTTTTCAGCTGAACATGTTGCAGCTGAGGCACAGGACAGTGCCTTCGCCGTTTTGCTTGAACACTTGCATGTGTGTGTCAGCAGGGAGTGCCTTTGAGCAGCAATGCATGTAAAGAGCCAGCACTTTCTTTCAGGCAAAGCCTCAGGCAATAGAAGTCATCTGTCCATCAGTCAGAAAGGGCTCTCGCCTGCTCCCTCACGCTCGTGGCGGCTGCGACGTTGCACTCAAGTCGCTTCCCTTGCGCAGGCTCGAGCTCTTCTCGGCGTCTTTCACCATATCCATGGCTTCCAGTCCTGCCCTTGCTCGCCTGCTATTTGCTCAGTAACGTCGATTGGAGCAAAGCATTGAAAGTGTTCAGTGAGCAGGCCAACCTGAAGCAGGAGATTTCTGCTGGTCGTGGAATAGCGAGGAGGCAAGTGATAAGGGGCTAGTCAGATGCAAACTGGGAGCTAATGCCAGACGTGAATGGGGAATTAGCTCAAATGGTAGAGCGCTCGCTTTGCATGTGAGAGGTAGCGGGATCAATGCCCGCATTCTCCACTTTTCTTTTGGCTCGGGTAATTGTTCAGACGCAAGAGTTGTGTCAGGTGTGGTGTGAGCCCATCTGCTTCTGAAGGTCACCGCAGGCTGAGGGACATCAAATCCTTTGGTGTGCTGTCGCAGCAAAACTTTCCGATTTTTGCATGAATGCAGCTGAAATGAAAGAAGGAAAAACTTCTATGCAAGTATCAACGCCTTCTCTAAGGATCAAACTCAGGACCTTCAGATTATGAGACTGACACGCTGCCTACTGCGCTAAGAAGACACTTGTCAGCTGAGTAACTGGAGAATGTGACCAACTATGTTCGCTTCCGTGGCATCCAAAGCCAGAATGCAAAGATTGCAAAAATGCTCGAGCCAGGTAGGAGCCGAACCTGCAATCTTCTAATCCGTAGTCAGACGCGTTATCCATTGCGCCGCCGGCCCAGGCTGTGAAAAATAGCTGCGACATCAGGAAGTACACAGGACGGGCAGCATTGAAAGGCATGCGGCAGAGAATCACCAAAGATAGGCACCTCTGCCGCTTCCCTTCGATTGACAGGTGGGGAGCGGAGCAGTGCAGTCGAAAACAAAGCAAAGCAAAGTCGTCCTTAGGTGGTTGGTTGCACTCCGTCTTGAAGCAGTGCGCATTCTTTTGAAGTAAGTATGTGCGTGGTAAGTGGCAATTCGCTAAAGGCAGAGCTCATAATATGACGAGCAGTTTGCAGCTGAACATGTTGCAGCTGAGGCACAGGACAGTGCCTTCGCCGTTTTGCTTGAACACTTGCATGTGTGTGTCAGCAGGGAGTGCCTTTGAGCAGCAATGCATGTAAAGAGCCAGCACTTTCTTTCAGGCAAAGCCTCAGGCAATAGAAGTCATCTGTCCATCAGTCAGAAAGGGCTCTCGCCTGCTCCCTCTCGCTCGTGGCGGCTGCGACGTTGCGCTCAAGTCGCTTCCCTTGCGCAGGCTCGAGCTCTTCTCGGCGTCTTTCACCATATCCATGGCTTCCAGTCCTGCCCTTGCTCGCCTGCTATTGCTCAGTAACGTCGATTGGAGCAAAGCATTGAAAGTGTTCAGTGAGCAGGCCAACCTGAAGCAGGAGATTTCTGCTGGTCGTGGAATAGCGAGGAGGCAAGTGATAAGGGGCTAGTCAGATGCAAACTGGGAGCTAATGCCAGACATGAATGGGGAATTAGCTCAAATGGTAGAGCGCTCGCTTTGCATGTGAGAGGTAGCGGGATCAATGCCCGCATTCTCCACTTTTCTTTTGGCTCGGGTAATTGTTCAGACGCAAGAGTTGTGTCAGGTGTGGTGTGAGCCCATCTGCTTCTGAAGGTCACCGCAGGCTGAGGGACATCAAATCCTTTGGTGTGCTGTCGCAGCAAAACTTTCCGATTTTTGCATGAATGCAGCTGAAATGAAAGAAGGAAAAACTTCTATGCAAGTATCAATGCCTTCTCTAAGGATCGAGCTCAGGACCTTCAGATTCTGAGACTGACACGCTGCCTACTGCGCTAAGAAGACACTTGCCAGCTTAGTAACTGGAGAATGTGACCAACTATGTTCGCTTCCGTGGCATCCAAAGCCAGAATGCAAAGATTGCAAAAATGCTCGAGCCAGGTAGGAGCCGAACCTGCAATCTTCTAATCCGTAGTCAGACGCGTTATCCATTGCACCGCCGGCCCAGGCTGTGAAAAATAGCTGCGACATCAGGAAGTACACAGGACGGGCAGCATTGAAAGGCACGCGGCAGAGAATCACCAAAGATAGGCACCTCTGCCGCTTCCCTTCGATTGACAGGTGGGGAGCGGAGCAGTGCAGTCGAAAACAAAGCAAAGCAAAGTCGTCCTTAGGTGGTTGGTTGCACTCCGTCTTGAAGCAGTGCGCATTCTTTTGAAGTAAGTATGTGCGTGGTAAGTGGCAATTCGCTAAAGGCAGAGCTCATAATATGACGAGCAGTTTTCAGCTGAACATGTTGCAGCTGAGGCACAGGACAGTGCCTTCGCCGTTTTGCTTGAACACTTGCATGTGTGTGTCAGCAGGGAGTGCCTTTGAGCAGCAATGCATGTAAAGAGCCAGCACTTTCTTTCAGGCAAAGCCTCAGGCAATAGAAGTCATCTGTCCATCAGTCAGAAAGGGCTCTCGCCTGCTCCCTCACGCTCGTGGCGGCTGCGACGTTGCGCTCAAGTCGCTTCCCTTGCGCAGGCTCGAGCTCTTCTCGGCGTCTTTCACCATATCCATGGCTTCCAGTCCTGCCCTTGCTCGCCTGCTATTTGCTCAGTAACGTCGATTGGAGCAAAGCATTGAAAGTGTTCAGTGAGCAGGCCAACCTGAAGCAGGAGATTTCTGCTGGTCGTGGAATAGCGAGGAGGCAAGTGATAAGGGGCTAGTCAGATGCAAACTGGGAGCTAATGCCAGACGTGAATGGGGAATTAGCTCAAATGGTAGAGCGCTCGCTTTGCATGTGAGAGGTAGCGGGATCAATGCCCGCATTCTCCACTTTTCTTTTGGCTCGGGTAATTGTTCAGACGCAAGAGTTGTGTCAGGTGTGGTGTGAGCCCATCTGCTTCTGAAGGTCACCGCAGGCTGAGGGACATCAAATCCTTTGGTGTGCTGTCGCAGCAAAACTTTCCGATTTTTGCATGAATGCAGCTGAAATGAAAGAAGGAAAAACTTCTATGCAAGTATCAACGCCTTCTCTAAGGATCAAACTCAGGACCTTCAGATTATGAGACTGACACGCTGCCTACTGCGCTAAGAAGACACTTGTCAGCTGAGTAACTGGAGAATGTGACCAACTATGTTCGCTTCCGTGGCATCCAAAGCCAGAATGCAAAGATTGCAAAAATGCTCGAGCCAGGTAGGAGCCGAACCTGCAATCTTCTAATCCGTAGTCAGACGCGTTATCCATTGCGCCGCCGGCCCAGGCTGTGAAAAATAGCTGCGACATCAGGAAGTACACAGGACGGGCAGCATTGAAAGGCATGCGGCAGAGAATCACCAAAGATAGGCACCTCTGCCGCTTCCCTTCGATTGACAGGTGGGGAGCGGAGCAGTGCAGTCGAAAACAAAGCAAAGCAAAGTCGTCCTTAGGTGGTTGGTTGCACTCCGTCTTGAAGCAGTGCGCATTCTTTTGAAGTAAGTATGTGCGTGGTAAGTGGCAATTCGCTAAAGGCAGAGCTCATAATATGACGAGCAGTTTGCAGCTGAACATGTTGCAGCTGAGGCACAGGACAGTGCCTTCGCCGTTTTGCTTGAACACTTGCATGTGTGTGTCAGCAGGGAGTGCCTTTGAGCAGCAATGCATGTAAAGAGCCAGCACTTTCTTTCAGGCAAAGCCTCAGGCAATAGAAGTCATCTGTCCATCAGTCAGAAAGGGCTCTCGCCTGCTCCCTCTCGCTCGTGGCGGCTGCGACGTTGCGCTCAAGTCGCTTCCCTTGCGCAGGCTCGAGCTCTTCTCGGCGTCTTTCACCATATCCATGGCTTCCAGTCCTGCCCTTGCTCGCCTGCTATTGCTCAGTAACGTCGATTGGAGCAAAGCATTGAAAGTGTTCAGTGAGCAGGCCAACCTGAAGCAGGAGATTTCTGCTGGTCGTGGAATAGCGAGGAGGCAAGTGATAAGGGGCTAGTCAGATGCAAACTGGGAGCTAATGCCAGACATGAATGGGGAATTAGCTCAAATGGTAGAGCGCTCGCTTTGCATGTGAGAGGTAGCGGGATCAATGCCCGCATTCTCCACTTTTCTTTTGGCTCGGGTAATTGTTCAGACGCAAGAGTTGTGTCAGGTGTGGTGTGAGCCCATCTGCTTCTGAAGGTCACCGCAGGCTGAGGGACATCAAATCCTTTGGTGTGCTGTCGCAGCAAAACTTTCCGATTTTTGCATGAATGCAGCTGAAATGAAAGAAGGAAAAACTTCTATGCAAGTATCAACGCCTTCTCTAAGGATCGAACTCAGGACCTTCAGATTATGAGACTGACACGCTGCCTACTGCACTAAGAAGACACTTGTCAGCTGAGTAACTGGAGAATGTGACCAACTATGTTCGCTTCCGTGGCATCCAAAGCCAGAATGCAAAGATTGCAAAAATGCTCGAGCCAGGTAGGAGCCGAACCTGCAATCTTCTAATCCGTAGTCAGACGCGTTATCCATTGCACCGCCGGCCCAGGCTGTGAAAAATAGCTGCGACATCAGGAAGTACACAGGACGGGCAGCATTGAAAGGCACGCGGCAGAGAATCACCAAAGATAGGCACCTCTGCCGCTTCCCTTCGATTGACAGGTGGGGAGCGGAGCAGTGCAGTCGAAAACAAAGCAAAGCAAAGTCGTCCTTAGGTGGTTGGTTGCACTCCGTCTTGAAGCAGTGCGCATTCTTTTGAAGTAAGTATGTGCGTGGTAAGTGGCAATTCGCTAAAGGCAGAGCTCATAATATGACGAGCAGTTTTCAGCTGAACATGTTGCAGCTGAGGCACAGGACAGTGCCTTCGCCGTTTTGCTTGAACACTTGCATGTGTGTGTCAGCAGGGAGTGCCTTTGAGCAGCAATGCATGTAAAGAGCCAGCACTTTCTTTCAGGCAAAGCCTCAGGCAATAGAAGTCATCTGTCCATCAGTCAGAAAGGGCTCTCGCCTGCTCCCTCACGCTCGTGGCGGCTGCGACGTTGCGCTCAAGTCGCTTCCCTTGCGCAGGCTCGAGCTCTTCTCGGCGTCTTTCACCATATCCATGGCTTCCAGTCCTGCCCTTGCTCGCCTGCTATTTGCTCAGTAACGTCGATTGGAGCAAAGCATTGAAAGTGTTCAGTGAGCAGGCCAACCTGAAGCAGGAGATTTCTGCTGGTCGTGGAATAGCGAGGAGGCAAGTGATAAGGGGCTAGTCAGATGCAAACTGGGAGCTAATGCCAGACGTGAATGGGGAATTAGCTCAAATGGTAGAGCGCTCGCTTTGCATGTGAGAGGTAGCGGGATCAATGCCCGCATTCTCCACTTTTCTTTTGGCTCGGGTAATTGTTCAGACGCAAGAGTTGTGTCAGGTGTGGTGTGAGCCCATCTGCTTCTGAAGGTCACCGCAGGCTGAGGGACATCAAATCCTTTGGTGTGCTGTCGCAGCAAAACTTTCCGATTTTTGCATGAATGCAGCTGAAATGAAAGAAGGAAAAACTTCTATGCAAGTATCAATGCCTTCTCTAAGGATCGAGCTCAGGACCTTCAGATTCTGAGACTGACACGCTGCCTACTGCGCTAAGAAGACACTTGCCAGCTTAGTAACTGGAGAATGTGACCAACTATGTTCGCTTCCGTGGCATCCAAAGCCAGAATGCAAAGATTGCAAAAATGCTCGAGCCAGGTAGGAGCCGAACCTGCAATCTTCTAATCCGTAGTCAGACGCGTTATCCATTGCGCCGCCGGCCCAGGCTGTGAAAAATAGCTGCGACATCAGGAAGTACACAGGACGGGCAGCATTGAAAGGCATGCGGCAGAGAATCACCAAAGATAGGCACCTCTGCCGCTTCCCTTCGATTGACAGGTGGGGAGCGGAGCAGTGCAGTCGAAAACAAAGCAAAGCAAAGTCGTCCTTAGGTGGTTGGTTGCACTCCGTCTTGAAGCAGTGCGCATTCTTTTGAAGTAAGTATGTGCGTGGTAAGTGGCAATTCGCTAAAGGCAGAGCTCATAATATGACGAGCAGTTTGCAGCTGAACATGTTGCAGCTGAGGCACAGGACAGTGCCTTCGCCGTTTTGCTTGAACACTTGCATGTGTGTGTCAGCAGGGAGTGCCTTTGAGCAGCAATGCATGTAAAGAGCCAGCACTTTCTTTCAGGCAAAGCCTCAGGCAATAGAAGTCATCTGTCCATCAGTCAGAAAGGGCTCTCGCCTGCTCCCTCACGCTCGTGGCGGCTGCGACGTTGCGCTCAAGTCGCTTCCCTTGCGCAGGCTCGAGCTCTTCTCGGCGTCTTTCACCATATCCATGGCTTCCAGTCCTGCCCTTGCTCGCCTGCTATTTGCTCAGTAACGTCGATTGGAGCAAAGCATTGAAAGTGTTCAGTGAGCAGGCCAACCTGAAGCAGGAGATTTCTGCTGGTCGTGGAATAGCGAGGAGGCAAGTGATAAGGGGCTAGTCAGATGCAAACTGGGAGCTAATGCCAGACGTGAATGGGGAATTAGCTCAAATGGTAGAGCGCTCGCTTTGCATGTGAGAGGTAGCGGGATCAATGCCCGCATTCTCCACTTTTCTTTTGGCTCGGGTAATTGTTCAGACGCAAGAGTTGTGTCAGGTGTGGTGTGAGCCCATCTGCTTCTGAAGGTCACCGCAGGCTGAGGGACATCAAATCCTTTGGTGTGCTGTCGCAGCAAAACTTTCCGATTTTTGCATGAATGCAGCTGAAATGAAAGAAGGAAAAACTTCTATGCAAGTATCAATGCCTTCTCTAAGGATCGAGCTCAGGACCTTCAGATTCTGAGACTGACACGCTGCCTACTGCGCTAAGAAGACACTTGCCAGCTTAGTAACTGGAGAATGTGACCAACTATGTTCGCTTCCGTGGCATCCAAAGCCAGAATGCAAAGATTGCAAAAATGCTCGAGCCAGGTAGGAGCCGAACCTGCAATCTTCTAATCCGTAGTCAGACGCGTTATCCATTGCACCGCCGGCCCAGGCTGTGAAAAATAGCTGCGACATCAGGAAGTACACAGGACGGGCAGCATTGAAAGGCACGCGGCAGAGAATCACCAAAGATAGGCACCTCTGCCGCTTCCCTTCGATTGACAGGTGGGGAGCGGAGCAGTGCAGTCGAAAACAAAGCAAAGCAAAGTCGTCCTTAGGTGGTTGGTTGCACTCCGTCTTGAAGCAGTGCGCATTCTTTTGAAGTAAGTATGTGCGTGGTAAGTGGCAATTCGCTAAAGGCAGAGCTCATAATATGACGAGCAGTTTTCAGCTGAACATGTTGCAGCTGAGGCACAGGACAGTGCCTTCGCCGTTTTGCTTGAACACTTGCATGTGTGTGTCAGCAGGGAGTGCCTTTGAGCAGCAATGCATGTAAAGAGCCAGCACTTTCTTTCAGGCAAAGCCTCAGGCAATAGAAGTCATCTGTCCATCAGTCAGAAAGGGCTCTCGCCTGCTCCCTCACGCTCGTGGCGGCTGCGACGTTGCGCTCAAGTCGCTTCCCTTGCGCAGGCTCGAGCTCTTCTCGGCGTCTTTCACCATATCCATGGCTTCCAGTCCTGCCCTTGCTCGCCTGCTATTTGCTCAGTAACGTCGATTGGAGCAAAGCATTGAAAGTGTTCAGTGAGCAGGCCAACCTGAAGCAGGAGATTTCTGCTGGTCGTGGAATAGCGAGGAGGCAAGTGATAAGGGGCTAGTCAGATGCAAACTGGGAGCTAATGCCAGACGTGAATGGGGAATTAGCTCAAATGGTAGAGCGCTCGCTTTGCATGTGAGAGGTAGCGGGATCAATGCCCGCATTCTCCACTTTTCTTTTGGCTCGGGTAATTGTTCAGACGCAAGAGTTGTGTCAGGTGTGGTGTGAGCCCATCTGCTTCTGAAGGTCACCGCAGGCTGAGGGACATCAAATCCTTTGGTGTGCTGTCGCAGCAAAACTTTCCGATTTTTGCATGAATGCAGCTGAAATGAAAGAAGGAAAAACTTCTATGCAAGTATCAACGCCTTCTCTAAGGATCAAACTCAGGACCTTCAGATTATGAGACTGACACGCTGCCTACTGCGCTAAGAAGACACTTGTCAGCTGAGTAACTGGAGAATGTGACCAACTATGTTCGCTTCCGTGGCATCCAAAGCCAGAATGCAAAGATTGCAAAAATGCTCGAGCCAGGTAGGAGCCGAACCTGCAATCTTCTAATCCGTAGTCAGACGCGTTATCCATTGCGCCGCCGGCCCAGGCTGTGAAAAATAGCTGCGACATCAGGAAGTACACAGGACGGGCAGCATTGAAAGGCATGCGGCAGAGAATCACCAAAGATAGGCACCTCTGCCGCTTCCCTTCGATTGACAGGTGGGGAGCGGAGCAGTGCAGTCGAAAACAAAGCAAAGCAAAGTCGTCCTTAGGTGGTTGGTTGCACTCCGTCTTGAAGCAGTGCGCATTCTTTTGAAGTAAGTATGTGCGTGGTAAGTGGCAATTCGCTAAAGGCAGAGCTCATAATATGACGAGCAGTTTGCAGCTGAACATGTTGCAGCTGAGGCACAGGACAGTGCCTTCGCCGTTTTGCTTGAACACTTGCATGTGTGTGTCAGCAGGGAGTGCCTTTGAGCAGCAATGCATGTAAAGAGCCAGCACTTTCTTTCAGGCAAAGCCTCAGGCAATAGAAGTCATCTGTCCATCAGTCAGAAAGGGCTCTCGCCTGCTCCCTCTCGCTCGTGGCGGCTGCGACGTTGCGCTCAAGTCGCTTCCCTTGCGCAGGCTCGAGCTCTTCTCGGCATCTTTCACCATATCCATGGCTTCCAGTCCTGCCCTTGCTCGCCTGCTATTGCTCAGTAACGTCGATTGGAGCAAAGCATTGAAAGTGTTCAGTGAGCAGGCCAACCTGAAGCAGGAGATTTCTGCTGGTCGTGGAATAGCGAGGAGGCAAGTGATAAGGGGCTAGTCAGATGCAAACTGGGAGCTAATGCCAGACATGAATGGGGAATTAGCTCAAATGGTAGAGCGCTCGCTTTGCATGTGAGAGGTAGCGGGATCAATGCCCGCATTCTCCACTTTTCTTTTGGCTCGGGTAATTGTTCAGACGCAAGAGTTGTGTCAGGTGTGGTGTGAGCCCATCTGCTTCTGAAGGTCACCGCAGGCTGAGGGACATCAAATCCTTTGGTGTGCTGTCGCAGCAAAACTTTCCGATTTTTGCATGAATGCAGCTGAAATGAAAGAAGGAAAAACTTCTATGCAAGTATCAACGCCTTCTCTAAGGATCGAACTCAGGACCTTCAGATTATGAGACTGACACGCTGCCTACTGCACTAAGAAGACACTTGTCAGCTGAGTAACTGGAGAATGTGACCAACTATGTTCGCTTCCGTGGCATCCAAAGCCAGAATGCAAAGATTGCAAAAATGCTCGAGCCAGGTAGGAGCCGAACCTGCAATCTTCTAATCCGTAGTCAGACGCGGTATCCATTGCGCCGCCGGCCCAGGCTGTGAAAAATAGCTGCGACATCAGGAAGTACACAGGACGGGCAGCATTGAAAGGCATGCGGCAGAGAATCACCAAAGATAGGCACCTCTGCCGCTTCCCTTCGATTGACAGGTGGGGAGCGGAGCAGTGCAGTCGAAAACAAAGCAAAGCAAAGTCGTCCTTAGGTGGTTGGTTGCACTCCGTCTTGAAGCAGTGCGCATTCTTTTGAAGTAAGTATGTGCGTGGTAAGTGGCAATTCGCTAAAGGCAGAGCTCATAATATGACGAGCAGTTTGCAGCTGAACATGTTGCAGCTGAGGCACAGGACAGTGCCTTCGCCGTTTTGCTTGAACACTTGCATGTGTGTGTCAGCAGGGAGTGCCTTTGAGCAGCAATGCATGTAAAGAGCCAGCACTTTCTTTCAGGCAAAGCCTCAGGCAATAGAAGTCATCTGTCCATCAGTCAGAAAGGGCTCTCGCCTGCTCCCTCTCGCTCGTGGCGGCTGCGACGTTGCGCTCAAGTCGCTTCCCTTGCGCAGGCTCGAGCTCTTCTCGGCGTCTTTCACCATATCCATGGCTTCCAGTCCTGCCCTTGCTCGCCTGCTATTTGCTCAGTAACGTCGATTGGAGCAAAGCATTGAAAGTGTTCAGTGAGCAGGCCAACCTGAAGCAGGAGATTTCTGCTGGTCGTGGAATAGCGAGGAGGCAAGTGATAAGGGGCTAGTCAGATGCAAACTGGGAGCTAATGCCAGACGTGAATGGGGAATTAGCTCAAATGGTAGAGCGCTCGCTTTGCATGTGAGAGGTAGCGGGATCAATGCCCGCATTCTCCACTTTTCTTTTGGCTCGGGTAATTGTTCAGACGCAAGAGTTGTGTCAGGTGTGGTGTGAGCCCATCTGCTTCTGAAGGTCACCGCAGGCTGAGGGACATCAAATCCTTTGGTGTGCTGTCGCAGCAAAACTTTCCGATTTTTGCATGAATGCAGCTGAAATGAAAGAAGGAAAAACTTCTATGCAAGTATCAACGCCTTCTCTAAGGATCAAACTCAGGACCTTCAGATTATGAGACTGACACGCTGCCTACTGCGCTAAGAAGACACTTGTCAGCTGAGTAACTGGAGAATGTGACCAACTATGTTCGCTTCCGTGGCATCCAAAGCCAGAATGCAAAGATTGCAAAAATGCTCGAGCCAGGTAGGAGCCGAACCTGCAATCTTCTAATCCGTAGTCAGACGCGTTATCCATTGCGCCGCCGGCCCAGGCTGTGAAAAATAGCTGCGACATCAGGAAGTACACAGGACGGGCAGCATTGAAAGGCATGCGGCAGAGAATCACCAAAGATAGGCACCTCTGCCGCTTCCCTTCGATTGACAGGTGGGGAGCGGAGCAGTGCAGTCGAAAACAAAGCAAAGCAAAGTCGTCCTTAGGTGGTTGGTTGCACTCCGTCTTGAAGCAGTGCGCATTCTTTTGAAGTAAGTATGTGCGTGGTAAGTGGCAATTCGCTAAAGGCAGAGCTCATAATATGACGAGCAGTTTGCAGCTGAACATGTTGCAGCTGAGGCACAGGACAGTGCCTTCGCCGTTTTGCTTGAACACTTGCATGTGTGTGTCAGCAGGGAGTGCCTTTGAGCAGCAATGCATGTAAAGAGCCAGCACTTTCTTTCAGGCAAAGCCTCAGGCAATAGAAGTCATCTGTCCATCAGTCAGAAAGGGCTCTCGCCTGCTCCCTCTCGCTCGTGGCGGCTGCGACGTTGCGCTCAAGTCGCTTCCCTTGCGCAGGCTCGAGCTCTTCTCGGCGTCTTTCACCATATCCATGGCTTCCAGTCCTGCCCTTGCTCGCCTGCTATTGCTCAGTAACGTCGATTGGAGCAAAGCATTGAAAGTGTTCAGTGAGCAGGCCAACCTGAAGCAGGAGATTTCTGCTGGTCGTGGAATAGCGAGGAGGCAAGTGATAAGGGGCTAGTCAGATGCAAACTGGGAGCTAATGCCAGACATGAATGGGGAATTAGCTCAAATGGTAGAGCGCTCGCTTTGCATGTGAGAGGTAGCGGGATCAATGCCCGCATTCTCCACTTTTCTTTTGGCTCGGGTAATTGTTCAGACGCAAGAGTTGTGTCAGGTGTGGTGTGAGCCCATCTGCTTCTGAAGGTCACCGCAGGCTGAGGGACATCAAATCCTTTGGTGTGCTGTCGCAGCAAAACTTTCCGATTTTTGCATGAATGCAGCTGAAATGAAAGAAGGAAAAACTTCTATGCAAGTATCAACGCCTTCTCTAAGGATCAAACTCAGGACCTTCAGATTATGAGACTGACACGCTGCCTACTGCACTAAGAAGACACTTGTCAGCTGAGTAACTGGAGAATGTGACCAACTATGTTCGCTTCCGTGGCATCCAAAGCCAGAATGCAAAGATTGCAAAAATGCTCGAGCCAGGTAGGAGCCGAACCTGCAATCTTCTAATCCGTAGTCAGACGCGGTATCCATTGCGCCGCCGGCCCAGGCTGTGAAAAATAGCTGCGACATCAGGAAGTACACAGGACGGGCAGCATTGAAAGGCATGCGGCAGAGAATCACCAAAGATAGGCACCTCTGCCGCTTCCCTTCGATTGACAGGTGGGGAGCGGAGCAGTGCAGTCGAAAACAAAGCAAAGCAAAGTCGTCCTTAGGTGGTTGGTTGCACTCCGTCTTGAAGCAGTGCGCATTCTTTTGAAGTAAGTATGTGCGTGGTAAGTGGCAATTCGCTAAAGGCAGAGCTCATAATATGACGAGCAGTTTTCAGCTGAACATGTTGCAGCTGAGGCACAGGACAGTGCCTTCGCCGTTTTGCTTGAACACTTGCATGTGTGTGTCAGCAGGGAGTGCCTTTGAGCAGCAATGCATGTAAAGAGCCAGCACTTTCTTTCAGGCAAAGCCTCAGGCAATAGAAGTCATCTGTCCATCAGTCAGAAAGGGCTCTCGCCTGCTCCCTCACGCTCGTGGCGGCTGCGACGTTGCGCTCAAGTCGCTTCCCTTGCGCAGGCTCGAGCTCTTCTCGGCGTCTTTCACCATATCCATGGCTTCCAGTCCTGCCCTTGCTCGCCTGCTATTTGCTCAGTAACGTCGATTGGAGCAAAGCATTGAAAGTGTTCAGTGAGCAGGCCAACCTGAAGCAGGAGATTTCTGCTGGTCGTGGAATAGCGAGGAGGCAAGTGATAAGGGGCTAGTCAGATGCAAACTGGGAGCTAATGCCAGACGTGAATGGGGAATTAGCTCAAATGGTAGAGCGCTCGCTTTGCATGTGAGAGGTAGCGGGATCAATGCCCGCATTCTCCACTTTTCTTTTGGCTCGGGTAATTGTTCAGACGCAAGAGTTGTGTCAGGTGTGGTGTGAGCCCATCTGCTTCTGAAGGTCACCGCAGGCTGAGGGACATCAAATCCTTTGGTGTGCTGTCGCAGCAAAACTTTCCGATTTTTGCATGAATGCAGCTGAAATGAAAGAAGGAAAAACTTCTATGCAAGTATCAACGCCTTCTCTAAGGATCAAACTCAGGACCTTCAGATTATGAGACTGACACGCTGCCTACTGCGCTAAGAAGACACTTGTCAGCTGAGTAACTGGAGAATGTGACCAACTATGTTCGCTTCCGTGGCATCCAAAGCCAGAATGCAAAGATTGCAAAAATGCTCGAGCCAGGTAGGAGCCGAACCTGCAATCTTCTAATCCGTAGTCAGACGCGTTATCCATTGCGCCGCCGGCCCAGGCTGTGAAAAATAGCTGCGACATCAGGAAGTACACAGGACGGGCAGCATTGAAAGGCATGCGGCAGAGAATCACCAAAGATAGGCACCTCTGCCGCTTCCCTTCGATTGACAGGTGGGGAGCGGAGCAGTGCAGTCGAAAACAAAGCAAAGCAAAGTCGTCCTTAGGTGGTTGGTTGCACTCCGTCTTGAAGCAGTGCGCATTCTTTTGAAGTAAGTATGTGCGTGGTAAGTGGCAATTCGCTAAAGGCAGAGCTCATAATATGACGAGCAGTTTGCAGCTGAACATGTTGCAGCTGAGGCACAGGACAGTGCCTTCGCCGTTTTGCTTGAACACTTGCATGTGTGTGTCAGCAGGGAGTGCCTTTGAGCAGCAATGCATGTAAAGAGCCAGCACTTTCTTTCAGGCAAAGCCTCAGGCAATAGAAGTCATCTGTCCATCAGTCAGAAAGGGCTTTCGCCTGCTCCCTCTCGCTCGTGGCGGCTGCGACGTTGCGCTCAAGTCGCTTCCCTTGCGCAGGCTCGAGCTCTTCTCGGCGTCTTTCACCATATCCATGGCTTCCAGTCCTGCCCTTGCTCGCCTGCTATTGCTCAGTAACGTCGATTGGAGCAAATCATTGAAAGTGTTCAGTGAGCAGGCCAACCTGAAGCAGGAGATTTCTGCTGGTCGTGGAATAGCGAGGAGGCAAGTGATAAGGGGCTAGTCAGATGCAAACTGGGAGCTAATGCCAGACATGAATGGGGAATTAGCTCAAATGGTAGAGCGCTCGCTTTGCATGTGAGAGGTAGCGGGATCAATGCCCGCATTCTCCACTTTTCTTTTGGCTCGGGTAATTGTTCAGACGCAAGAGTTGTGTCAGGTGTGGTGTGAGCCCATCTGCTTCTGAAGGTCACCGCAGGCTGAGGGACATCAAATCCTTTGGTGTGCTGTCGCAGCAAAACTTTCCGATTTTTGCATGAATGCAGCTGAAATGAAAGAAGGAAAAACTTCTATGCAAGTATCAATGCCTTCTCTAAGGATCGAACTCAGGACCTTCAGATTATGAGACTGACACGCTGCCTACTGCGCTAAGAAGACACTTGCCAGCTTAGTAACTGGAGAATGTGACCAACTATGTTCGCTTCCGTGGCATCCAAAGCCAGAATGCAAAGATTGCAAAAATGCTCGAGCCAGGTAGGAGCCGAACCTGCAATCTTCTAATCCGTAGTCAGACGCGTTATCCATTGCACCGCCGGCCCAGGCTGTGAAAAATAGCTGCGACATCAGGAAGTACACAGGACGGGCAGCATTGAAAGGCACGCGGCAGAGAATCACCAAAGATAGGCACCTCTGCCGCTTCCCCTCGATTGACAGGTGGGGAGCGGAGCAGTGCAGTCGAAAACAAAGCAAAGCAAAGTCGTCCTTAGGTGGTTGGTTGCACTCCGTCTTGAAGCAGTGCGCATTCTTTTGAAGTAAGTATGTGCGTGGTAAGTGGCAATTCGCTAAAGGCAGAGCTCATAATATGACGAGCAGTTTTCAGCTGAACATGTTGCAGCTGAGGCACAGGACAGTGCCTTCGCCGTTTTGCTTGAACACTTGCATGTGTGTGTCAGCAGGGAGTGCCTTTGAGCAGCAATGCATGTAAAGAGCCAGCACTTTCTTTCAGGCAAAGCCTCAGGCAATAGAAGTCATCTGTCCATCAGTCAGAAAGGGCTCTCGCCTGCTCCCTCACGCTCGTGGCGGCTGCGACGTTGCGCTCAAGTCGCTTCCCTTGCGCAGGCTCGAGCTCTTCTCGGCGTCTTTCACCATATCCATGGCTTCCAGTCCTGCCCTTGCTCGCCTGCTATTTGCTCAGTAACGTCGATTGGAGCAAAGCATTGAAAGTGTTCAGTGAGCAGGCCAACCTGAAGCAGGAGATTTCTGCTGGTCGTGGAATAGCGAGGAGGCAAGTGATAAGGGGCTAGTCAGATGCAAACTGGGAGCTAATGCCAGACGTGAATGGGGAATTAGCTCAAATGGTAGAGCGCTCGCTTTGCATGTGAGAGGTAGCGGGATCAATGCCCGCATTCTCCACTTTTCTTTTGGCTCGGGTAATTGTTCAGACGCAAGAGTTGTGTCAGGTGTGGTGTGAGCCCATCTGCTTCTGAAGGTCACCGCAGGCTGAGGGACATCAAATCCTTTGGTGTGCTGTCGCAGCAAAACTTTCCGATTTTTGCATGAATGCAGCTGAAATGAAAGAAGGAAAAACTTCTATGCAAGTATCAACGCCTTCTCTAAGGATCAAACTCAGGACCTTCAGATTATGAGACTGACACGCTGCCTACTGCGCTAAGAAGACACTTGTCAGCTGAGTAACTGGAGAATGTGACCAACTATGTTCGCTTCCGTGGCATCCAAAGCCAGAATGCAAAGATTGCAAAAATGCTCGAGCCAGGTAGGAGCCGAACCTGCAATCTTCTAATCCGTAGTCAGACGCGTTATCCATTGCGCCGCCGGCCCAGGCTGTGAAAAATAGCTGCGACATCAGGAAGTACACAGGACGGGCAGCATTGAAAGGCATGCGGCAGAGAATCACCAAAGATAGGCACCTCTGCCGCTTCCCTTCGATTGACAGGTGGGGAGCGGAGCAGTGCAGTCGAAAACAAAGCAAAGCAAAGTCGTCCTTAGGTGGTTGGTTGCACTCCGTCTTGAAGCAGTGCGCATTCTTTTGAAGTAAGTATGTGCGTGGTAAGTGGCAATTCGCTAAAGGCAGAGCTCATAATATGACGAGCAGTTTGCAGCTGAACATGTTGCAGCTGAGGCACAGGACAGTGCCTTCGCCGTTTTGCTTGAACACTTGCATGTGTGTGTCAGCAGGGAGTGCCTTTGAGCAGCAATGCATGTAAAGAGCCAGCACTTTCTTTCAGGCAAAGCCTCAGGCAATAGAAGTCATCTGTCCATCAGTCAGAAAGGGCTCTCGCCTGCTCCCTCTCGCTCGTGGCGGCTGCGACGTTGCGCTCAAGTCGCTTCCCTTGCGCAGGCTCGAGCTCTTCTCGGCGTCTTTCACCATATCCATGGCTTCCAGTCCTGCCCTTGCTCGCCTGCTATTGCTCAGTAACGTCGATTGGAGCAAAGCATTGAAAGTGTTCAGTGAGCAGGCCAACCTGAAGCAGGAGATTTCTGCTGGTCGTGGAATAGCGAGGAGGCAAGTGATAAGGGGCTAGTCAGATGCAAACTGGGAGCTAATGCCAGACATGAATGGGGAATTAGCTCAAATGGTAGAGCGCTCGCTTTGCATGTGAGAGGTAGCGGGATCAATGCCCGCATTCTCCACTTTTCTTTTGGCTCGGGTAATTGTTCAGACGCAAGAGTTGTGTCAGGTGTGGTGTGAGCCCATCTGCTTCTGAAGGTCACCGCAGGCTGAGGGACATCAAATCCTTTGGTGTGCTGTCGCAGCAAAACTTTCCGATTTTTGCATGAATGCAGCTGAAATGAAAGAAGGAAAAACTTCTATGCAAGTATCAACGCCTTCTCTAAGGATCGAACTCAGGACCTTCAGATTATGAGACTGACACGCTGCCTACTGCACTAAGAAGACACTTGTCAGCTGAGTAACTGGAGAATGTGACCAACTATGTTCGCTTCCGTGGCATCCAAAGCCAGAATGCAAAGATTGCAAAAATGCTCGAGCCAGGTAGGAGCCGAACCTGCAATCTTCTAATCCGTAGTCAGACGCGGTATCCATTGCGCCGCCGGCCCAGGCTGTGAAAAATAGCTGCGACATCAGGAAGTACACAAGACGGGCAGCATTGAAAGGCATGCGGCAGAGAATCACCAAAGATAGGCACCTCTGCCGCTTCCCTTCGATTGACAGGTGGGGAGCGGAGCAGTGCAGTCGAAAACAAAGCAAAGCAAAGTCGTCCTTAGGTGGTTGGTTGCACTCCGTCTTGAAGCAGTGCGCATTCTTTTGAAGTAAGTATGTGCGTGGTAAGTGGCAATTCGCTAAAGGCAGAGCTCATAATATGACGAGCAGTTTGCAGCTGAACATGTTGCAGCTGAGGCACAGGACAGTGCCTTCGCCGTTTTGCTTGAACACTTGCATGTGTGTGTCAGCAGGGAGTGCCTTTGAGCAGCAATGCATGTAAAGAGCCAGCACTTTCTTTCAGGCAAAGCCTCAGGCAATAGAAGTCATCTGTCCATCAGTCAGAAAGGGCTTTCGCCTGCTCCCTCTCGCTCGTGGCGGCTGCGACGTTGCGCTCAAGTCGCTTCCCTTGCGCAGGCTCGAGCTCTTCTCGGCGTCTTTCACCATATCCATGGCTTCCAGTCCTGCCCTTGCTCGCCTGCTATTGCTCAGTAACGTCGATTGGAGCAAAGCATTGAAAGTGTTCAGTGAGCAGGCCAACCTGAAGCAGGAGATTTCTGCTGGTCGTGGAATAGCGAGGAGGCAAGTGATAAGGGGCTAGTCAGATGCAAACTGGGAGCTAATGCCAGACATGAATGGGGAATTAACTCAAATGGTAGAGCGCTCGCTTTGCATGTGAGAGGTAGCGGGATCAATGTCCGCATTCTCCACTTTTCTTTTGGCTCGGGTAATTGTTCAGACGCAAGAGTTGTGTCAGGTGTGGTGTGAGCCCATCTGCTTCTGAAGGTCACCGCAGGCTGAGGGACATCAAATCCTTTGGTGTGCTGTCGCAGCAAAACTTTCCGATTTTTGCATGAATGCAGCTGAAATGAAAGAAGGAAAAACTTCTATGCAAGTATCAATGCCTTCTCTAAGGATCGAGCTCAGGACCTTCAGATTCTGAGACTGACACGCTGCCTACTGCGCTAAGAAGACACTTGCCAGCTTAGTAACTGGAGAATGTGACCAACTATGTTCGCTTCCGTGGCATCCAAAGCCAGAATGCAAAGATTGCAAAAATGCTCGAGCCAGGTAGGAGCCGAACCTGCAATCTTCTAATCCGTAGTCAGACGCGTTATCCATTGCACCGCCGGCCCAGGCTGTGAAAAATAGCTGCGACATCAGGAAGTACACAGGACGGGCAGCATTGAAAGGCACGCGGCAGAGAATCACCAAAGATAGGCACCTCTGCCGCTTCCCTTCGATTGACAGGTGGGGAGCGGAGCAGTGCAGTCGAAAACAAAGCAAAGCAAAGTCGTCCTTAGGTGGTTGGTTGCACTCCGTCTTGAAGCAGTGCGCATTCTTTTGAAGTAAGTATGTGCGTGGTAAGTGGCAATTCGCTAAAGGCAGAGCTCATAATATGACGAGCAGTTTTCAGCTGAACATGTTGCAGCTGAGGCACAGGACAGTGCCTTCGCCGTTTTGCTTGAACACTTGCATGTGTGTGTCAGCAGGGAGTGCCTTTGAGCAGCAATGCATGTAAAGAGCCAGCACTTTCTTTCAGGCAAAGCCTCAGGCAATAGAAGTCATCTGTCCATCAGTCAGAAAGGGCTCTCGCCTGCTCCCTCTCGCTCGTGGCGGCTGCGACGTTGCGCTCAAGTCGCTTCCCTTGCGCAGGCTCGAGCTCTTCTCGGCGTCTTTCACCATATCCATGGCTTCCAGTCCTGCCCTTGCTCGCCTGCTATTTGCTCAGTAACGTCGATTGGAGCAAAGCATTGAAAGTGTTCAGTGAGCAGGCCAACCTGAAGCAGGAGATTTCTGCTGGTCGTGGAATAGCGAGGAGGCAAGTGATAAGGGGCTAGTCAGATGCAAACTGGGAGCTAATGCCAGACGTGAATGGGGAATTAGCTCAAATGGTAGAGCGCTCGCTTTGCATGTGAGAGGTAGCGGGATCAATGCCCGCATTCTCCACTTTTCTTTTGGCTCGGGTAATTGTTCAGACGCAAGAGTTGTGTCAGGTGTGGTGTGAGCCCATCTGCTTCTGAAGGTCACCGCAGGCTGAGGGACATCAAATCCTTTGGTGTGCTGTCGCAGCAAAACTTTCCGATTTTTGCATGAATGCAGCTGAAATGAAAGAAGGAAAAACTTCTATGCAAGTATCAACGCCTTCTCTAAGGATCAAACTCAGGACCTTCAGATTATGAGACTGACACGCTGCCTACTGCGCTAAGAAGACACTTGTCAGCTGAGTAACTGGAGAATGTGACCAACTATGTTCGCTTCCGTGGCATCCAAAGCCAGAATGCAAAGATTGCAAAAATGCTCGAGCCAGGTAGGAGCCGAACCTGCAATCTTCTAATCCGTAGTCAGACGCGTTATCCATTGCGCCGCCGGCCCAGGCTGTGAAAAATAGCTGCGACATCAGGAAGTACACAGGACGGGCAGCATTGAAAGGCATGCGGCAGAGAATCACCAAAGATAGGCACCTCTGCCGCTTCCCTTCGATTGACAGGTGGGGAGCGGAGCAGTGCAGTCGAAAACAAAGCAAAGCAAAGTCGTCCTTAGGTGGTTGGTTGCACTCCGTCTTGAAGCAGTGCGCATTCTTTTGAAGTAAGTATGTGCGTGGTAAGTGGCAATTCGCTAAAGGCAGAGCTCATAATATGACGAGCAGTTTGCAGCTGAACATGTTGCAGCTGAGGCACAGGACAGTGCCTTCGCCGTTTTGCTTGAACACTTGCATGTGTGTGTCAGCAGGGAGTGCCTTTGAGCAGCAATGCATGTAAAGAGCCAGCACTTTCTTTCAGGCAAAGCCTCAGGCAATAGAAGTCATCTGTCCATCAGTCAGAAAGGGCTCTCGCCTGCTCCCTCTCGCTCGTGGCGGCTGCGACGTTGCGCTCAAGTCGCTTCCCTTGCGCAGGCTCGAGCTCTTCTCGGCGTCTTTCACCATATCCATGGCTTCCAGTCCTGCCCTTGCTCGCCTGCTATTGCTCAGTAACGTCGATTGGAGCAAAGCATTGAAAGTGTTCAGTGAGCAGGCCAACCTGAAGCAGGAGATTTCTGCTGGTCGTGGAATAGCGAGGAGGCAAGTGATAAGGGGCTAGTCAGATGCAAACTGGGAGCTAATGCCAGACATGAATGGGGAATTAGCTCAAATGGTAGAGCGCTCGCTTTGCATGTGAGAGGTAGCGGGATCAATGCCCGCATTCTCCACTTTTCTTTTGGCTCGGGTAATTGTTCAGACGCAAGAGTTGTGTCAGGTGTGGTGTGAGCCCATCTGCTTCTGAAGGTCACCGCAGGCTGAGGGACATCAAATCCTTTGGTGTGCTGTCGCAGCAAAACTTTCCGATTTTTGCATGAATGCAGCTGAAATGAAAGAAGGAAAAACTTCTATGCAAGTATCAACGCCTTCTCTAAGGATCGAACTCAGGACCTTCAGATTATGAGACTGACACGCTGCCTACTGCACTAAGAAGACACTTGTCAGCTGAGTAACTGGAGAATGTGACCAACTATGTTCGCTTCCGTGGCATCCAAAGCCAGAATGCAAAGATTGCAAAAATGCTCGAGCCAGGTAGGAGCCGAACCTGCAATCTTCTAATCCGTAGTCAGACGCGTTATCCATTGCACCGCCGGCCCAGGCTGTGAAAAATAGCTGCGACATCAGGAAGTACACAGGACGGGCAGCATTGAAAGGCACGCGGCAGAGAATCACCAAAGATAGGCACCTCTGCCGCTTCCCTTCGATTGACAGGTGGGGAGCGGAGCAGTGCAGTCGAAAACAAAGCAAAGCAAAGTCGTCCTTAGGTGGTTGGTTGCACTCCGTCTTGAAGCAGTGCGCATTCTTTTGAAGTAAGTATGTGCGTGGTAAGTGGCAATTCGCTAAAGGCAGAGCTCATAATATGACGAGCAGTTTTCAGCTGAACATGTTGCAGCTGAGGCACAGGACAGTGCCTTCGCCGTTTTGCTTGAACACTTGCATGTGTGTGTCAGCAGGGAGTGCCTTTGAGCAGCAATGCATGTAAAGAGCCAGCACTTTCTTTCAGGCAAAGCCTCAGGCAATAGAAGTCATCTGTCCATCAGTCAGAAAGGGCTCTCGCCTGCTCCCTCACGCTCGTGGCGGCTGCGACGTTGCGCTCAAGTCGCTTCCCTTGCGCAGGCTCGAGCTCTTCTCGGCGTCTTTCACCATATCCATGGCTTCCAGTCCTGCCCTTGCTCGCCTGCTATTTGCTCAGTAACGTCGATTGGAGCAAAGCATTGAAAGTGTTCAGTGAGCAGGCCAACCTGAAGCAGGAGATTTCTGCTGGTCGTGGAATAGCGAGGAGGCAAGTGATAAGGGGCTAGTCAGATGCAAACTGGGAGCTAATGCCAGACATGAATGGGGAATTAGCTCAAATGGTAGAGCGCTCGCTTTGCATGTGAGAGGTAGCGGGATCAATGCCCGCATTCTCCACTTTTCTTTTGGCTCGGGTAATTGTTCAGACGCAAGAGTTGTGTCAGGTGTGGTGTGAGCCCATCTGCTTCTGAAGGTCACCGCAGGCTGAGGGACATCAAATCCTTTGGTGTGCTGTCGCAGCAAAACTTTCCGATTTTTGCATGAATGCAGCTGAAATGAAAGAAGGAAAAACTTCTATGCAAGTATCAACGCCTTCTCTAAGGATCGAACTCAGGACCTTCAGATTATGAGACTGACACGCTGCCTACTGCACTAAGAAGACACTTGTCAGCTGAGTAACTGGAGAATGTGACCAACTATGTTCGCTTCCGTGGCATCCAAAGCCAGAATGCAAAGATTGCAAAAATGCTCGAGCCAGGTAGGAGCCGAACCTGCAATCTTCTAATCCGTAGTCAGACGCGGTATCCATTGCGCCGCCGGCCCAGGCTGTGAAAAATAGCTGCGACATCAGGAAGTACACAAGACGGGCAGCATTGAAAGGCATGCGGCAGAGAATCACCAAAGATAGGCACCTCTGCCGCTTCCCTTCGATTGACAGGTGGGGAGCGGAGCAGTGCAGTCGAAAACAAAGCAAAGCAAAGTCGTCCTTAGGTGGTTGGTTGCACTCCGTCTTGAAGCAGTGCGCATTCTTTTGAAGTAAGTATGTGCGTGGTAAGTGGCAATTCGCTAAAGGCAGAGCTCATAATATGACGAGCAGTTTGCAGCTGAACATGTTGCAGCTGAGGCACAGGACAGTGCCTTCGCCGTTTTGCTTGAACACTTGCATGTGTGTGTCAGCAGGGAGTGCCTTTGAGCAGCAATGCATGTAAAGAGCCAGCACTTTCTTTCAGGCAAAGCCTCAGGCAATAGAAGTCATCTGTCCATCAGTCAGAAAGGGCTCTCGCCTGCTCCCTCTCGCTCGTGGCGGCTGCGACGTTGCGCTCAAGTCGCTTCCCTTGCGCAGGCTCGAGCTCTTCTCGGCGTCTTTCACCATATCCATGGCTTCCAGTCCTGCCCTTGCTCGCCTGCTATTTGCTCAGTAACGTCGATTGGAGCAAAGCATTGAAAGTGTTCAGTGAGCAGGCCAACCTGAAGCAGGAGATTTCTGCTGGTCGTGGAATAGCGAGGAGGCAAGTGATAAGGGGCTAGTCAGATGCAAACTGGGAGCTAATGCCAGACGTGAATGGGGAATTAGCTCAAATGGTAGAGCGCTCGCTTTGCATGTGAGAGGTAGCGGGATCAATGCCCGCATTCTCCACTTTTCTTTTGGCTCGGGTAATTGTTCAGACGCAAGAGTTGTGTCAGGTGTGGTGTGAGCCCATCTGCTTCTGAAGGTCACCGCAGGCTGAGGGACATCAAATCCTTTGGTGTGCTGTCGCAGCAAAACTTTCCGATTTTTGCATGAATGCAGCTGAAATGAAAGAAGGAAAAACTTCTATGCAAGTATCAACGCCTTCTCTAAGGATCAAACTCAGGACCTTCAGATTATGAGACTGACACGCTGCCTACTGCGCTAAGAAGACACTTGTCAGCTGAGTAACTGGAGAATGTGACCAACTATGTTCGCTTCCGTGGCATCCAAAGCCAGAATGCAAAGATTGCAAAAATGCTCGAGCCAGGTAGGAGCCGAACCTGCAATCTTCTAATCCGTAGTCAGACGCGTTATCCATTGCGCCGCCGGCCCAGGCTGTGAAAAATAGCTGCGACATCAGGAAGTACACAGGACGGGCAGCATTGAAAGGCATGCGGCAGAGAATCACCAAAGATAGGCACCTCTGCCGCTTCCCTTCGATTGACAGGTGGGGAGCGGAGCAGTGCAGTCGAAAACAAAGCAAAGCAAAGTCGTCCTTAGGTGGTTGGTTGCACTCCGTCTTGAAGCAGTGCGCATTCTTTTGAAGTAAGTATGTGCGTGGTAAGTGGCAATTCGCTAAAGGCAGAGCTCATAATATGACGAGCAGTTTGCAGCTGAACATGTTGCAGCTGAGGCACAGGACAGTGCCTTCGCCGTTTTGCTTGAACACTTGCATGTGTGTGTCAGCAGGGAGTGCCTTTGAGCAGCAATGCATGTAAAGAGCCAGCACTTTCTTTCAGGCAAAGCCTCAGGCAATAGAAGTCATCTGTCCATCAGTCAGAAAGGGCTCTCGCCTGCTCCCTCACGCTCGTGGCGGCTGCGACGTTGCGCTCAAGTCGCTTCCCTTGCGCAGGCTCGAGCTCTTCTCGGCGTCTTTCACCATATCCATGGCTTCCAGTCCTGCCCTTGCTCGCCTGCTATTTGCTCAGTAACGTCGATTGGAGCAAAGCATTGAAAGTGTTCAGTGAGCAGGCCAACCTGAAGCAGGAGATTTCTGCTGGTCGTGGAATAGCGAGGAGGCAAGTGATAAGGGGCTAGTCAGATGCAAACTGGGAGCTAATGCCAGACGTGAATGGGGAATTAGCTCAAATGGTAGAGCGCTCGCTTTGCATGTGAGAGGTAGCGGGATCAATGCCCGCATTCTCCACTTTTCTTTTGGCTCGGGTAATTGTTCAGACGCAAGAGTTGTGTCAGGTGTGGTGTGAGCCCATCTGCTTCTGAAGGTCACCGCAGGTTGAGGGACATCAAATCCTTTGGTGTGCTGTCTCAGCAAAACTTTCCGATTTTTGCATGAATGCAGCTGAAATGAAAGAAGGAAAAACTTCTATGCAAGTATCAACGCCTTCTCTAAGGATCGAACTCAGGACCTTCAGATTATGAGACTGACACGCTGCCTACTGCACTAAGAAGACACTTGTCAGCTGAGTAACTGGAGAATGTGACCAACTATGTTCGCTTCCGTGGCATCCAAAGCCAGAATGCAAAGATTGCAAAAATGCTCGAGCCAGGTAGGAGCCGAACCTGCAATCTTCTAATCCGTAGTCAGACGCGGTATCCATTGCGCCGCCGGCCCAGGCTGTGAAAAATAGCTGCGACATCAGGAAGTACACAAGACGGGCAGCATTGAAAGGCATGCGGCAGAGAATCACCAAAGATAGGCACCTCTGCCGCTTCCCTTCGATTGACAGGTGGGGAGCGGAGCAGTGCAGTCGAAAACAAAGCAAAGCAAAGTCGTCCTTAGGTGGTTGGTTGCACTCCGTCTTGAAGCAGTGCGCATTCTTTTGAAGTAAGTATGTGCGTGGTAAGTGGCAATTCGCTAAAGGCAGAGCTCATAATATGACGAGCAGTTTGCAGCTGAACATGTTGCAGCTGAGGCACAGGACAGTGCCTTCGCCGTTTTGCTTGAACACTTGCATGTGTGTGTCAGCAGGGAGTGCCTTTGAGCAGCAATGCATGTAAAGAGCCAGCACTTTCTTTCAGGCAAAGCCTCAGGCAATAGAAGTCATCTGTCCATCAGTCAGAAAGGGCTTTCGCCTGCTCCCTCTCGCTCGTGGCGGCTGCGACGTTGCGCTCAAGTCGCTTCCCTTGCGCAGGCTCGAGCTCTTCTCGGCGTCTTTCACCATATCCATGGCTTCCAGTCCTGCCCTTGCTCGCCTGCTATTGCTCAGTAACGTCGATTGGAGCAAAGCATTGAAAGTGTTCAGTGAGCAGGCCAACCTGAAGCAGGAGATTTCTGCTGGTCGTGGAATAGCAAGGAGGCAAGTGATAAGGGGCTAGTCAGATGCAAACTGGGAGCTAATGCCAGACGTGAATGGGGAATTAGCTCAAATGGTAGAGTGCTCGCTTTGCATGTGAGAGGTAGCGGGATAAATGCCCGCATTCTCCACTTTTCTTTTGGCTCGGGTAATTGTTCAGACGCAAGAGTTGTGTCAGGTGTGGTGTGAGCCCATCTGCTTCTGAAGGTCACCGCAGGCTGAGGGACATCAAATCCTTTGGTGTGCTGTCGCAGCAAAACTTTCCGATTTTTGCATGAATGCAGCTGAAATGAAAGAAGGAAAAACTTCTATGCAAGTATCAATGCCTTCTCTAAGGATCGAACTCAGGACCTTCAGATTCTGAGACTGACACGCTGCCTACTGCGCTAAGAAGACACTTGCCAGCTTAGTAACTGGAGAATGTGACCAACTATGTTCGCTTCCGTGGCATCCAAAGCCAGAATGCAAAGATTGCAAAAATGCTCGAGCCAGGTAGGAGCCGAACCTGCAATCTTCTAATCCGTAGTCAGACGCGTTATCCATTGCACCGCCGGCCCAGGCTGTGAAAAATAGCTGTGACATCAGGAAGTACACAGGACGGGCAGCATTGAAAGGCACGCGGCAGAGAATCACCAAAGATAGGCACCTCTGCCGCTTCCCTTCGATTGACAGGTGGGGAGCGGAGCAGTGCAGTCGAAAACAAAGCAAAGCAAAGTCGTCCTTAGGTGGTTGGTTGCACTCCGTCTTGAAGCAGTGCGCATTCTTTTGAAGTAAGTATGTGCGTGGTAAGTGGCAATTCGCTAAAGGCAGAGCTCATAATATGACGAGCAGTTTTCAGCTGAACATGTTGCAGCTGAGGCACAGGACAGTGCCTTCGCCGTTTTGCTTGAACACTTGCATGTGTGTGTCAGCAGGGAGTGCCTTTGAGCAGCAATGCATGTAAAGAGCCAGCACTTTCTTTCAGGCAAAGCCTCAGGCAATAGAAGTCATCTGTCCATCAGTCAGAAAGGGCTCTCGCCTGCTCCCTCACGCTCGTGGCGGCTGCGACGTTGCGCTCAAGTCGCTTCCCTTGCGCAGGCTCGAGCTCTTCTCGGCGTCTTTCACCATATCCATGGCTTCCAGTCCTGCCCTTGCTCGCCTGCTATTTGCTCAGTAACGTCGATTGGAGCAAAGCATTGAAAGTGTTCAGTGAGCAGGCCAACCTGAAGCAGGAGATTTCTGCTGGTCGTGGAATAGCGAGGAGGCAAGTGATAAGGGGCTAGTCAGATGCAAACTGGGAGCTAATGCCAGACGTGAATGGGGAATTAGCTCAAATGGTAGAGCGCTCGCTTTGCATGTGAGAGGTAGCGGGATCAATGCCCGCATTCTCCACTTTTCTTTTGGCTCGGGTAATTGTTCAGACGCAAGAGTTGTGTCAGGTGTGGTGTGAGCCCATCTGCTTCTGAAGGTCACCGCAGGCTGAGGGACATCAAATCCTTTGGTGTGCTGTCGCAGCAAAACTTTCCGATTTTTGCATGAATGCAGCTGAAATGAAAGAAGGAAAAACTTCTATGCAAGTATCAACGCCTTCTCTAAGGATCAAACTCAGGACCTTCAGATTATGAGACTGACACGCTGCCTACTGCGCTAAGAAGACACTTGTCAGCTGAGTAACTGGAGAATGTGACCAACTATGTTCGCTTCCGTGGCATCCAAAGCCAGAATGCAAAGATTGCAAAAATGCTCGAGCCAGGTAGGAGCCGAACCTGCAATCTTCTAATCCGTAGTCAGACGCGTTATCCATTGCGCCGCCGGCCCAGGCTGTGAAAAATAGCTGCGACATCAGGAAGTACACAGGACGGGCAGCATTGAAAGGCATGCGGCAGAGAATCACCAAAGATAGGCACCTCTGCCGCTTCCCTTCGATTGACAGGTGGGGAGCGGAGCAGTGCAGTCGAAAACAAAGCAAAGCAAAGTCGTCCTTAGGTGGTTGGTTGCACTCCGTCTTGAAGCAGTGCGCATTCTTTTGAAGTAAGTATGTGCGTGGTAAGTGGCAATTCGCTAAAGGCAGAGCTCATAATATGACGAGCAGTTTGCAGCTGAACATGTTGCAGCTGAGGCACAGGACAGTGCCTTCGCCGTTTTGCTTGAACACTTGCATGTGTGTGTCAGCAGGGAGTGCCTTTGAGCAGCAATGCATGTAAAGAGCCAGCACTTTCTTTCAGGCAAAGCCTCAGGCAATAGAAGTCATCTGTCCATCAGTCAGAAAGGGCTCTCGCCTGCTCCCTCTCGCTCGTGGCGGCTGCGACGTTGCGCTCAAGTCGCTTCCCTTGCGCAGGCTCGAGCTCTTCTCGGCGTCTTTCACCATATCCATGGCTTCCAGTCCTGCCCTTGCTCGCCTGCTATTGCTCAGTAACGTCGATTGGAGCAAAGCATTGAAAGTGTTCAGTGAGCAGGCCAACCTGAAGCAGGAGATTTCTGCTGGTCGTGGAATAGCGAGGAGGCAAGTGATAAGGGGCTAGTCAGATGCAAACTGGGAGCTAATGCCTGACGTGAATGGGGAATTAGCTCAAATGGTAGAGCGCTTGCTTTGCATGTGAGAGTGAGCGGGATCAATGCCCGCATTCTCCACTTTTCTTTTGGCTCGGGTAATTGTTCAGACGCAAGAGTTGTGTCAGGTGTGGTGTGCTAAACCTGCTGTTCGATGGCTGATGGTTATCAGACAGCTAGGAGACAAGTCATGCTGAGACAAGTAACCCCCATGGTGCTCTCCTATTGTCTACACTACAGGAGTTCCATGTCACCCCACCCTTATCTTCTAGCCATTATCTCTTTCCTTTACCTCATCCATTTGAAGCAAACAGGTAAACTGACCAGGAAATTGGATAATCCTGATACAATACAAGACAGGTGATAGCCCATTACCTATGACTCATGGAGTAATGGCCGTTTGGCTTTCTGATAACCCTGACAAAAGGAAATATCTTGACACTATTTCAGTACCAGGATATAGTAATTAACTCTTTATCTGTATTCACTGACTGTGAGACAGAGCAATACACAGGGAGAGGCCAGAACTTGGGTTTTACTGTATAAATATCTTGTGAAGCTGTACCATTGCGGAGGTTTCATTTTGCCCTTGACTGAGTGAAACCTACCCCTTGCGAGCAAGTAAATTAAAAGGGAAACTTCCATCGGAGCTGTAAGTGTCGGAGTCATTCTTTTCTGAGGTCAAGATTTCGACAGTTATTGGAGGTTCCACCGAGATGCATACTCTCTGTTCTGTGAGTAAAACAGATACAGGCATCGTGCCTCTCCAGTGAAAGGCTTCGGTGGCCAAACAAGGTGAGCCTTTGCTCACAAGAGGTTTCTTCACTGTTGAATCGCAGATGTAATCTGTTGTCCACAGCTGAGGTACTGCATCTACAAGACTCGGCATTTAAAAGTTAAAGGTATTTTTTTTATAACCATTTCTTTCTCAGCTCGCCAGCAGAAGAGAACAGGTTCTGGAAAAAATCTCGAGACAGCCCGGGGAAGGTTTCAGTAGGTAAAAGAAAGCGCTAGTCGATCGAAAAGGGTTCCAGGTTCTTATATGATAAGATTTTTATTGTTTTTAATTCGGAAGGGGTTCTTATGTGATAAGACTATTAAAAGAAAAGAAAAAAGAAAGCGCTAATAATCGATCGAAGGTTCTTATGTGATAAGATTTTTATTGTTTTTAATTCGGAAGGGGTTCTTATGTGATAAGACTATTAAAAAAAAAAGAGCGCAATCGATCAAAGAGTTTGGGTACGGAACCTTAAGTTTTATCAGCTGTTATTAGGATAAGTTAAGGACTCGGTCTGTAGTGGCGTACAACGCAGACTGAGAATTTGTTTAGAGGTTATGATTTGTGTACTCACGGGAATATTGTTTGTTGTCCTTGTATTACTGTTGGTTGCAATACCTTTGTGAGTCATTGCCATTAGAGAAACGGGAAGAGTCACTGGGGAAAATTGTGATTCGAAAAAAAAAAAACCACAAGGATTGATTAAGAAAAGAAACAGTAACTGATTGATCAACTACGGTTGGTTCGTGCCAACATATCTCACACACCCAGACTGAGCCCGAATTAAGAGCCTTTTCAGGCCAGGTAACGGCCAGGAGAAGTGGGCGTAGAGAACTCGGTTGGCCGAAAGGATTGTGAGATCAGAAACTGTGGGAAAATCTTAATCATCCAGAATGGGTGCCGGAGCAAGTTAAAACACCACAAAAGGCACACCAGCCTATGTCATGCTCCAGAATTGTGGTCAGTCTTCAATTGACCAAAGAAACAAAAACCAGTAAAGTGGACTAAGGGTGAAAACAGGCCATTTCCACCCGATGGTTCATTTAATTTAGAGAGAACAACTTGTCTCCAGGAGTGTCTTATAAACAGAGATCCAGGTAGAAAAAAAAAAGGAAAGTAATAGAAAAGTCCTGGGTTCCGATTCTTCAAGCCCATGTAAAATTAACAGAGGAAGTAAATCAAATGAAAAAAAAAGAGAACCTGATAGTGACTTATGAAAAAAAAAAATGAAGCTAGTAAAAGAAAAAGCTTTATTGAATGGAGAGAGACTTGTGAATGTCTTGTCTTTGAATGAGAGTGCGTGAATGTCTTGTCTTTGAATGAGAGTGCTTCTGTCTTTATTCCTTGTGTCTGGAAACCTGTTTGGAAAAGTTGTGGAGCTGCCTGTTTGTTTTAGCTCCACCCACTTTTTCAAACAAAGTGAAGTTTTTTAACCCTTCATAGTGTTGTCCTGTATGTGGGAAGTTTAAGACATTTTAAGTTAGAAGCGCAGGTGTGGATTTATTCGGATGAGAGGTTACGGAGCTAGGAAATGCACAAAGGATGGGTTTGTTGAGACATGGTCCCGGTGGTTAAAAGTTGTAATGCTTTTTTTTTTTTTAAAAAGCCTTTGTGGGTCTCTCGAGGTGCAGGCTGGGGGAGTACACTCTCATTGTCCTTGGTGTAAAATCTTGGTACAAAAGCTTCTAACTCAGTAGGAGGATTTTTTTGGATAAAGAGTGGCAGTACAATAATTGAATTGGGATTTTGAGATATTTCAGGTGATCTCCTTGATCAACATTTTGAGTGTATTGGAAAAATCTTGGGTTTGGAGGCCTTTTAATAAGATTAGAAAACAAGTACTTTACATTCTGTGATCTGTGAATCACTATAAGCATAAATGAGAAGTCCGTGTAACACACAGATTTGTCCAGTTCAGAAGCCCACACAAATGGAGGTTTGTCCATGACCTACGAGCTGTGAATGAATCTACTATATTCTCACAATGCTTAAAGGATGTGGAATGAAGTATCCCGGAATGCTTTCCAGAACCTTAAGCAGTCCCTCACTTCAGCACCAGCCTTGGGATTACCAGATTACACTAAGCTATTCAACTTATTTGTGCATCACAAGTCGGGTTTTGCACAATCTGTTTTGACTCAGTTACATGGGGACAGGCATTTCAGTACCCAACTAGACCCAGTGGCACGCGGACTATCGGGATGTCTTCCTTCGTTGGCAGCAGCTTATTATGCTATGCAACAGGCTCAGACAATCAAAAATGCAGAACAAGTGGAAAATCTCCTGCGAGCCATTTAATGCCCCTTAAAACTTGCCATTATCAAATGCCAAGCACATACAGGCCAGTCGAATGAGGTGGCACTTGGGAATGCCAGAGCTGATAATGCAGCTAAGTCAGCAGCTCTGTCGAAAGGGGGGATGCAGGTGTCATTGTTCCCACTGAGGAAAAATAATTGCTCAGACCCGCCACCCACTATTAATGACGTGCTGGCCTTTCAGACACAGGCCAGTACGGAGGAGGTGGTGACCTGGACGAAGGATCAATGTTATAAAAATCCAGAAGGAATATGGGTTCACCATGACGGCCGCGTGGTGGCCCCTAGATCCTTACTTCCATGGATTGCCCGATGTGTTCATACATTCACACATGCAGGCAAAGGGGGATTGGCAGATTATATTTTGGCAACTTGGTATGCACCAGGTATTTCGGCAATTGCAAAACAAATCTGTGAAAATTGTGTTACCTGTCAGACAATGAATCCGGGTAAGACGGAAAAAGTAGAATCTGCCTCCCACCCAAATCCAGTCGGGCCTTTTGTACATTTACAAATGGATTTTATTGAATTACCTATGTGTATGGGATTCAAGTATGCATTAGTTATTGTAGATGTGTTCTCTAGATGGATTGAAGCCTTTCCATGTAAAAAGGCCGATGCCACTACTGTTGCTAAATGTTTGTTAAAAGAAATTGTACCGCGCTTCGGAATCCCTGCTAAGCTTTCCAGTGATAACGGGTCACATTTCACGGGAACTGTCATAAGAGAAATGTGTAAAGCTTTACAGATTAATCAACGTTTTCATTGCAGTTATCATCCACAATCAGCTGGACTTGTTGAAAGATATAATGGAATGCTTAAAAATAAGCTGGCAAAACTATGCAATGACACTGGACTGAAATGGACAGAACTGCTGCCCTTAGCTTTGATGGTAATGCGATCTGCAACCAACAGAACAACAGGCCTGTCACCGCATGAGATAGTTATGGGACGTCCCCAACGACTACCTTTTACAGCACCATTTACTGCAAAACAGATGGACATCCACAAAATGGAGGAAAATATGTTGAATTATTGTATTGCACTAACCAAATGTATTTCCAGCTTTCATTCACAGGTAAAGGAAGCCCAAGTCAAGCCAGCGGAAGGGAAGTGTCATAACCTGGAGCCAGGGGAATTCGTTTACATCAAGATTTTTAAAAGGAAAAGCAGTCTACAGCCAAGATTCGAAGGACCATACCAGGTCTTGCTGGCGACCAATACTGCAATCAAGGTAAAGGAAAGACCAACATGGATCCACGCATCCCATTGCAAACGGGCACCCGACCAGGAGGAAGGGACGAAGGAATCAGAGGAACAGAAAAAGGAAGACTGAATAAAGAACTGTATGGACTATGGGGACTGATGGTGCTGGGCTTGACAGGGTTTTACTTCGCATTATTGATTACACCAGGGGTACAGACCCACCACCGAAGGGAATTGCACGTAAACGTATTTATGGCACTGAGTCATAGGTATGCTCAAGAAAGAAACTTGTCGAGTTGCTGGATATGTTCCCATGTACCTGTCCACTCCAGGGGGGGTATTCCCCTGAGATCTGTCCCCTTTAACGAATCAGAAATGGTAGAATGGTTGACAGTGCAAAACAGGACAAACCTAACTAAGGGGCCAGAAACGAAGGAGCAAACAGAATGGAGGTCGGCAGGGTATAAACTTACAGCCTTCCAGGGATGGTACCAGCCCAATTATGATAATAACCATCAGCCTCCCTTCCTAAGCATTACTCCCAGAATAAGAAATCCTGAGGGCATAATATGCCTAGTGAGTAATGAGACAAAAGGACCAGAAATGGGACGCAGCAAGTGTTCCCAAATGATTAAATGGCAAGCCACAACTAATCCGACTGAGAGAAAGATAGCAACCGTTGGCTGGACAACGGTCCATAACAAAGCCCCAGGTGAAGGGTGGGAAGGTGAGACCACTCGAGTAGGGACAGTGCGAAAGGACCAGGAGCTGACGTCCTATAATTGCACCTACTTTATTTGTGGCCATAAAGCCTACCCATGGTTACCAGCCAACTGGACAGGGTCCTGTTACTTAGAATATGTGGTACCCCTTATCAGATCAGTAAGGACTCTAAGGGAGGCCTATGGAAGCCACAGATTTAAACGGGATTTAACGTGGCTAAACGGAATATTCAAGGTAATGGTGCCATCCTATGGAATAGCATCGACCGAATGGCAGTTACGGGAACTGGCTAACTTAGTAGAATCAGTAGCCAACGCAACTTCCCAAGCCTTTGAAGGGATAAATGACGAAATGGTAGCTATTCGAACAGTGGCTCTCCAAAATCGTATGGCCTTAGATTATCTCCTAGCCAAGGAGGGAGGGACATGCGCATTAATAGGTGAAGAATGCTGTACATATATCCCAGATAAATCAGAAGATATCGGCAGTCTAGCTGAAAACATCAGGAAAAAGGTAATAGAGTATAAACAGACAGTTGGCCAGGACGGTATCACCTTGTGGGGTTGGGCATCAGGATGGTTGGGAGCCCTGGGGAAATCTGTGGTACAGGGTTTGATCATATTCCTGCTGATAGTCTTCGCCCTGTATCTATTATTTGTCGTCATTAAGTGTTGCTGTGCCAGGGTTGGAGAAACTATGTTACCTACCGAGACCACGGCTAGAGTTATGGTAGCAACAACTGCTGAAGGCTCTTGTGTAGAAATGGAAATGGAGAGACTGTACAAGATCAGAATGGATTGAGTTGTCCTTGTGAAGGACAAAATGGGGGAATGTGGAAATGTATTTTTATCTAAGCTGATACCAAACGGTATTTGTGTGCCTTTTGATTAAAATGGAGTCCTGGCCCTTCCAGAACTTTCTGCATTTTAGCAGCCAGCTTATTTTAAACAGCTAAACCTGCTGTTAGATGGCTGATGGTTATCAGACAGCTAGGAGACAAGTCATGCTGAGACAAGTAACCCCCATGGTGCTCTCCTATTGTCTACACTACAGGAGTTCCATGTCACCCCACCCTTATCTTCTAGCCATTATCTCTTTCCGAGACCTCATCCATTTGATGCAAACAGGTAAACTGACCAGGAAATTGGATAATCCTGATACAATACAAGACAGGTGATAGCCCATTACCTATGACTCATGGAGTAATGGCCGTTTGGCTTTCTGATAACCCTGACAAAAGGAAATATCTTGACACCATTTCAGTACCAGGATATAGTAATTAACTCTTTATCTGTATTCACTGACTGTGAGACAGAGCAATACACAGGGAGAGGCCAGAACTTGGGTTTTACTGTATAAATATCTTGTGAAGCTGTACCATTGCGGAGGTTTCATTTTGCCCTTGACTGAGTGAAACCTACCCCTTGCGAGCAAGTAAATTAAAAGGGAAACTTCCATCGGAGCTGTAAGTGTCGGAGTCATTCTTTTCTGAGGTCGAGATTTCGACACTAGTCAGATGCAAACTGGGAGCTAATGCCAGACGTGAATGGGGAATTAGCTCAAATGGTAGAGTGCTTGCTTTGCATGTGAGAGTGAGCGGGATCAATGCCCGCATTCTCCACTTTTCTTTTGGCTCGGGTAATTGTTCAGACGCAAGAGTTGTGTCAGGTGTGGTGTGAGCCCATCTGCTTCTGAAGGTCACCGCAGGCTGAGGGACATCAAATCCTTTGGTGTGCTGTCGCAGCAAAACTTTCCGATTTTTGCATGAATGCAGCTGAAATGAAAGAAGGAAAAACTTCTATGCAAGTATCAATGCCTTCTCGAAGGATCGAACTCAGGACCTTCAGATTATGAGACAGACACGCTGCCTACTGCACTAAGAAGACACTTGCCAGCTTAGTAACTGGAGAATGTGACCAACTATGTTCGCTTCCGTGGCATCCAAAGCCAGAATGCAAAGATTGCAAAAATGCTCGAGCCAGGTAGGAGCCGAACCTGCAATCTTCTAATCCGTAGTCAGACGCGTTATCCATTGCGCCGCCGGCCCAGGCTGTGAAAAATAGCTGCGACATCAGGAAGTACACAGGACGGGCAGCATTGAAAGGCATGCGGCAGAGAATCACCAAAGATAGGCACCTCTGCCGCTTCCCTTCGATTGACAGGTGGGGAGCGGAGCAGTGCAGTCGAAAACAAAGCAAAGCAAAGTCGTCCTTAGGTGGTTGGTTGCACTCCGTCTTGAAGCAATGCGCATTCTTTTGAAGTAAGCATGTGCGTGGTAAGTGCCAATTCGCTAAAGGCAGAGCTCATAATATGACGAGCAGTTTGCAGCTGAACATGTTGCAGCTGAGGCACAGGACAGTGCCTTCGCCGTTTTGCTTGAACACTTGCATGTGTGTGTCAGCAGGGAGTGCCTTTGAGCAGCAATGCATGTAAAGAGCCAGCACTTTCTTTCAGGCAAAGCCTCAGGCAATAGAAGTCATCTGTCCATCAGTCAGAAAGGGCTCTCGCCTGCTCCCTCTCGCTCGTGGCGGCTGCGACGTTGCGCTCAAGTCGCTTCCCTTGCGCAGGCTCGAGCTCTTCTCGGCGTCTTTCACCATATCCATGGCTTCCAGTCCTGCCCTTGCTCGCCTGCTATTGCTCAGTAACGTCGATTGGAGCAAAGCATTGAAAGTGTTCAGTGAGCGGGCCAACCTGAAGCAGGAGATTTCTGCTGGTCGTGGAAGCGAGGAGGCAAGTGATAAGGGGCTAGTCAGATGCAAACTGGGAAATAATACCAGATGTGAATGGGGAATTTGCTCAAATGGGAGAGCGCTTGCTTTGCATGTGAGAGGTAGTGGGATCAATGCCTGCATTCTCCACTGTTCATTTGGCTCGGGTAATTGTTCAGACACAAGAGTTGTGTCAGGTGTGGGTGAGCCCATCTGCTTCTGAAGGTCACCGCAGGCTGAGGGGCAGCAAATCCTTTGGTGTGCTGTCGCAGCAAAACTTCTCGATTTGTGCATGCATGCAGCTGAAATTGAAAGCTGAGGCGAAAGAAAGAAAAACATCTTTACAAGTATCAATGCTTTCTTTGAGTATTGAACTCAGGACCTTCAGATTATGAGACTGACGTGTTGCCTACTGCACTAAGCAGGCACTTACCAGTTTAAGAGCTGGACAGTTTGACCAAATATGTTCGCTTACGTGGCATCCAAAGCCAGAATGCAAAGATTGCAAAAATACTCGCGCCAGGTAGGAGTCTAACCTACAATCTTCTGATCCGTAGTCAGACGCGTTATCCATTGCGCCACTGGCCCAGTCTGTGAAAAACAGCTGCGACATCAGCAGGTGCACAGGACGGGCAGATTACAAGGTATGCGGCAGACAATCACCAAAGAGAGGCACCTCTGTCGCATCCCTTCGATTCACAGGTGGGAGAGCGGAGCAGTGCAGTAGAAAACAAAGCAAAGCAAAGTCGTGCTTAGGTAGTTGGTTGCACTCCGGCTGGAAGCAGTGCGCATTCCTTTGAAGTAAGTATGTGTGTGGTAAGTGGCAATTCGCTGAAGGCAGAGCTCTTAATATGACGAGCAGTTTACAGCTGAACATGTTGCAGCTGAGGCACAGGACAGTGCCTTCACCGTTTTGCTTGAACACTTGCATCTGTGTGTCAGCAGGGAGTGCCTTTGAGCAGCAATGCATGAAAAGATTTTTTTTTAATTTCAAAATATACTTTATTCATATAAATATTTGTACTGTACATTCAAAAGCAGTTCAGTACATTTAGCTGCGGTCAGCAATCCCATACACTACATTTGGATGCTGACGGCAGTTCCGTTCTATACATTTCCTTGCTTTTCAGTTCAAGTACAATACGGGATATCTTGTCGTACATTCAACAAAGTTACATTACATGTGTCACTATACAGTACACGGAATGGGTGACGGTACATTTACATTTTTTTCTTTTCAACGTGCATTACGAAACAGACCTGACATTGTACATGGCACTACATAGGTGTTTGCAGATCATGGTGCTCCATGTCCACAAAAAAGAAGTTACAAATACGGCTTGAGGGGAGTTTTGGACTGATTCCTGCCCCCAGGTTTACCGTGGCAGAAGGGCTTTAAACTGTGGCTCTTCCCCACCGTGCCTTTGCGACGACTGCACCAATTTTAAGTGCGTCCCTCAGCACGTAATCCTGGATCTTGGATTGCGCCAGTCTACAACACGCAGACGTGGACATCTCCTTGTTCTGGAAGTGCAGCAAGTTTCGGCAAGACCAAAGAGCGTCTTTGACCGAGTTGATGGCCCTCCAGCAGCAGGTGATGTCTGTCTCAGTGTGTGTCCCTGGGAACAGCCCGTAGAGCACAGAGTCCTGTGTTACGGAGCTGCTTGGGATGAACCTCGACAGCAACAACTGCATCTCTTTCCAAACCTGCCTTGCGAAGGCGCAATCCTGAAGGAGATGGGTGACAGTCTCATCCGCTCCGCAGCCAACTCGGGGGCACCGTGCCGTGTTGCTGAGACATCGGCTGTGCATGAACGCTCTGTCGGGTAAGGCCCTCCTCACTGCCAACCAAGCTACGTCTTGGTGCTTGTGTGACAGCTCTGGCGATGAGACGTTCTGCCAAACGAGTTCTACAGTCCGCTCAGGGAACCACCCGACAGGGTCCACCCTCTCCTTCTTTCGTTGGGCACCCAGGACCTTACGCGCTGACCACTGTTTTATGGCTTTGTGGTCAAAGGGGTTTTTTGTGAAAAACTTTTCCACGAAGGACAGGTGGGCAGGCATGGTCCAACTGGTGGGGCCGTCTCGCAGCAGCATGGCCAGACCCATCCTTCGCAACGCCGGGGACAGGTAGAACCTCAGCACGTAGTGACACTTGGTGTTTGTGTACTGGGGGGTCTGTGCACAGCTTGATGCAGCTGCACACAAAGGTGGCCATCAGGATGAGGGCCACGTTTGGAACATCCTTTCCTCCACTGTCCAGAGATTTGTACATTGTGTCTCTGCGAACACGTTCCGTTTTGTACCTCCAGACAAAGTGGAAGACGGCCCGGGTGACTGCCGCGGCACAGGAGCGAGAGATGGGCCAGACCTGTGCCACGTGTAGCAACCCCGAGAGCACCTCACTCCTGATGACCAAGTTCTTTCCCGCCATGGAGAGGAAGCGCAGCTTCCACCATCCCAGTTTTCTGTTCACTTTGGCACTACGCTCTTCCCAGTTTTTGGCGCACGCCCCGTCCGCTCCGAACCATATTCCCAACACCTTCAGGTAATCTGGCTTAACGGTGAAGGGAATAAAGGATCGGTCGGCCCAGTTGCCGAAGAACATGGCCTCGCTTTTGCTGCGATTGACCTTTGCTCCCGAGGCCAGTTCAAACTGGTCGCAGATTGTGAGCAATCTGCGGACCGACTGCGGATCCGAGCAAAAGACGGCGACGTTGTCCATGTACAGGGAGGTCTTGACCTGAGCACCTCCGCTGCCTGGGATCGTCACCCCTCTAATGCCCGCATCCTTCCTGATGGACTCGGCAAAGGGCTCGATACAACACACAAACAAGACAGCCGAGAGAAGGCAGCCTTGCCTGACTCCAGATCTGATTGGAAAGCTTTCAGTTTCCCACCCGTTGATATGAACTGCGCTACTAATGTCTCTGTAGAGCAGTTGGATCCAATTGCGGATACCCTCCCCAAACCTCATTTTGGAGAGCACGTCCATCAGGTACGTGTGCGATATCCTGTTAAATGCTTTCTCCTGGTCTAAGCTGATCAAGCAGGTGTCCATCCTCCTGTCCCACACATAGGCGAACGTATCCCTGAGTAGCGCCAGGCTATCAGAGATCTTCCTGCTGGGGACAGCGCAGGTCTGGTCCGGGTGGATCACCAGCTCAAGAGCAGACTTGACCTTGTCGGCGATGACCTTTGACAGGATCTTGTAGTCCACGTTGAGCAGTGAAATGGGCCGCCATTTTTTGATTTCCTCCCTCTCCCCCTTCTGCTTGTAGATGAGGGTGATGATGCCTTTCCTCATTGAGTCTGACATACTGCCAGCCAGAAGCATACCCCCGTACACTTCCAGCAGGTCTGGGCCCATCCAGTCCCACAGAGCCCAATACAACTCGACCGGTAAGCCGTCGCTTCCGGGAGTTTTACTCGTCGCAAGGGACCGGACGGCCTTTGTCATCTCGTCCAGAGTTAACGGGTGGTCCAGACTCTCCCACTCGCTGTCATTTAGGACCTCCGTGATAGACGACAGGAACGACTGGGAGGCTGCGCGGTCTATGGGCTTAACATCATACAGCTTGGCATAGAAGGATTTGCTGATCCTCAGCATGTCAGGCTGTGAAAATGTCACAGAACCGTCTTCTTCCTTTCGGCTGGTAATCACAGAGCTCCCCCTGTGTACCTTTTGGAAGTAGAAACGCGAACACGTCTCATCCTGCTCAACGGAGCAGACTCTGGAGTGGAAAATGATTTTGGAGGACTCTGAGGCAAAGAGCGAGGCTTGCTGGCCCTTCACCTCTTGGAGTTCCTCCGTGACATCGACCCCCATCGACTGCAACAGGAGCAGGTTTTGCATGCTCTTCTGGAGTTGGGACAATTCCCTCTGTCTCCCTTTCGCCTCCTGAACACCTTTGAGGATGAAGAACCTCTTGATGTTTGTCTTGATTGTTTCCAACAAGTGCTTCGGGGAATCGCAGAAGGGTTTTACGGTTCTCCAACCTTTGTAATCCCTCTTGAGTTCCTCCACGTTATCCGGAGACAACAGTTTCACGTTTAGCTTCCATATCCCTTTGCCAACTTTCTGGTTTTCCTGTGGGCGACAGTCGGCCAGTAGGAGACAGTGGTCAGAGAAGAACACCGGCGTGACGTCGGTGGATCTGACCTTGAGCGTGTGGGACACAAACAGGAAGTCTATTCTGGAACGGATGGACCCGTCTGGTATCGACCAGGTGTATCTGAGCGGTGCTCCGTCTGCAGGGTTGCTGAAGATGTCGCACAGATTGGCGTTTTTTACCGCGTCCATCAGGAGTCTGGACGTGGCGTCCAGTTTGCTGTCGGCTCTGCTGGATCGTTCAGCCGCATCGATGATGCAGTTGAAGTCACCGCCCAGAATGACCGGCCCGGATGTCGCCAGCAGCAGTGGGAGCTGCTGGAAGAGGGCCAGCCGCTCGCTTCTGAGAGGCGAGGCATACACGTTAATTAGCCTTAGAGGGGAATTTTTGTACATTACATCTGCTACGAGGAGGCGGCCGCCCACTACCTCCTTAACTTCGGTGATGGTGAAGTGGCCTCCCCGCAGCAGAATGCCGAGGCCGGAAGACCGGCAGTCGTTGCCCCCTGACCATATGGATGGTCCATGGGCCCACCATCGTGACCACTGCTGGTAACTGCTGAAGTGCGGCAGACCGCACTCCTGCAAGAACAGCAGGTCCGCTTTGACCTTGGCGAGGTACCCCATGGTGGAAACACATCGCGTAGTGGATTTTACGCTACGCACGTTAATAGTAGCAATTTTTAAATCCATTTTAACGTTACTGTTTACAGTTACAAACATTACACTTCAAATAAATCGTCCTTTAAGTCCGAGGTCTGCCCAGTGGCCGGTTCCGGAATACATAGGTGATTACAATAAAAGTCTACTGCACCTGGGCTGGCATGCTCGTCATCCTCTGCCGTGGGAGTATTTCGACCAGGGGACTGCTGCAGTGCTGCGATAAAATCCGATATGTCCTCTGCACTGTCCTCGCCTGGTGTTGGTGGTTCCCTCTTTTCATCAGTCACAGCGTTCTCGAGCTGGTGTACTTCGATCGCTGCGTCGCTCCCGGTATTCTGGAGGTGGGGTGTGTTGGCACTTCGCTGCTCCCGTTATCCCGGAGCTGGTCTGCATTGGTCGCTTCTTCGCTCCCGGTGTTCCGGAGCTCGTGTGCGCTGGGCGCTTCGCTGCTCCCGGGTTCCTGGATCAGGGCTGTGCTGGTCGCTTCCCTGCTCCCGGTCGTCTGTGGCTGTGGATTGGCGTGTTGCCTCTTGTTTTGGTGGCGGTATTAAGGAGCTTTGTCTCGCCTTTCCTCATCAGACGAGCTGCCATCGAGGTTGTTAGCTGCCTCTTCCCTGTCGTTTCCGCAGGGGCTCTTGCTCGCCTGTTCTCCTTACGCTTGCGGGCCTTTTTCTTGACGGTCTCCCATCCGTCTGCTGTCTCCTCATTGCTGGACTCGGTGCGCTGGGGGAGAGCTTCACTGCTGGCTGCTGGTGTCTCGCAGCTCGTCGTGGCAGGCTTCTCTTCCTCACCGACTCGTTCCGAGTGCACGAGGGCGGTTGCTTCTTTGCCCCGGGCATTGGTCGGGGGAGGGGTGGGGGGGTAGGTGTGGGTCTCATCTGGAGCGTTGTGTTCCTCAGCTTCCTCCTCCTCTGGTGCAATGTGCTTTGCTGCCTGCGCATAGCTGAAGTTGCGTTTGGGCAGTTTTTGTAAAGGTGCCCATCAGACCACAGAGGTTGCAGCACTTGGTCTCCTTACAGTCCTTTGTCTGGTGGCCTTCGTTCTTGCAGTGCATGAAAAGATTTTTTTTAATATTTCAAAATATACTTTATTCATATAAAAAATTTGCACAATACATTCGAAAGTAGTTCAGTACATTTGGATGCGGTCAGCAATTCCATGCATTACATTTGGATGCTGACCACAGTTCCGTTCAATACATTTCTTCACTTTACATTTTAAGGTACAATTCATACAATCCAGGATACATTGTGGTACGTTCATCAAGTTACATTACATGTGTCACCATACGGTATCAGTGAGGATACAGTTACATTTGTTTCCAAACATGCATTACGCAACAGAACTTGCATTATACATGGCACTACATAGGTGTTTGCAGATCATGGTGCTCTATGTATACAAAGGGTTTACCATTGCAGCCCGAGGGGAGTTTTGGACTGATTCCTGCCCCCAGGTTTACCGTGGCAGAAGGGCTTTAAACTGTGGCTCTTCCCCACCGTGCCTGTGCGGCGGCTGCACCAATTTTAAATGCGTCCCTCAGCACGTAATCCTGGATCTTGGATTGCACCAGTCTGCAACACGCAGACATGGACATCTCCTTGTTCTGGAAGACCAGCAAGTTTCGGCAAGACCAAAGTGCGTCTTTCACCGAGTTGATGGCCCGCCAGCAGCAGGTGATGTCTGTCTCGGTGTGTGTCCCTGGGAACAGCCCGTAGAGCACAGAGTCCTGTGTTACGGAGCTGCTCGGGATGAACCTTGACAGCAACCACTGCATCTCCTTCCAGACCTGCCTTGCGAAGGCGCAATCCCGAAGGAGATGGGTGACAGTCTCGTCCGCACCACAGCCAACTCAGGGGCACCGTGCCGTGTTGCTGAGACGTCAGCTGTGCATGAACGCTCTGACGGGTAGGGTCCTCCTCACCGCCAACCAAGCTACGTATTGGTGCTTGTGTGAAAGCTCTGGCGATGAGACATTCTGCCAAACGAGTTCGACAGTCTGCTCGGGAAACCACCCGACAGGGTCCATCCTCTCCTTCTTTCGTAGGGCGTCCAGGACCTTACGTGCTGACCACTATTTTATGGCTTTGTGGTCAAAGGGGTTTTTTGTGAAAAACTTTTCCACGAAGGACAGGTGGACAGGCATGGTCCAACTGGTGGGGGCGTTTCGCAGCAGCGTGGCCAGACCCATCCTTCGCAACACCGGGGACAGGTAGAACCTCAGCACGTAGTGACACTTGGTGTTTGCGTACCGGGGGTCTGTGCACAGCTTGATGCAGCCGCACACAAAGGTGGCCATCAGGATGAGGGCCACGTTCGGAACATCCTTTCCTCCACTGTCCAGAGATTTGTACATTGTGTCTCTGCACATGTTCCATTTTGGACCTCCAGACAAAGTGGAAGACGGCCCGGGTGACTGCCGCGGCACAGGAGCGAGAGATGGGCCAGACCTGTGCCACGTGCAGCAACCCCGAGAGCACCTCACTCCTGATGACCAGGTTCTTTCCTGCCATGGAGAGGAAGTGCAGCTTCCACCATCCCAGTTTTTGCTTCAGTTTGGCGATACGCTCTTCCCAGTTTTTGGCGCACGCCCCGTCCGCTCCGAACCATGTTCCCAACACCTTCAGGTAATCTGGCTTCACGGTGACGGGAATAAAGGATCGGTCGGCCCAGTTGCCAAAGAACATGGCCTCGCTTTTGCTGCGATTGACTTTCGCTCCCGAGGCCAGTTCAAACACTTCAAAGCACTCAGCATTCCCTTTCAGGCAAAACAAATTGTTTTGACTATCAGTCAGACAGCGTTCTCGCCTGCTCCCTCACACACAGGGCGGCCGCTACTTGCCGGTCACCTCGCTTCCCTTCCGCGGTCTCGTGCTCTTCTCCGCTTCATTCTTCGTTACTGTGGCTTCGCGTCCTGCTGTTGCTCACTCGATGCTGCTTCGCAATGCCGAACGGAGAGAATTAAAAAATGGATTGAAGTCGTGGGCCAATCCTCAAGAAGATTTTCTCTGATGGTCGTGGAGCAGCTTGGAGACGAGTGCGAAAAGGCGACTGAGAAGCAAACTAGGGTAAGCTGCAAAAAACTATTGGGGAATTAGTGCAAATGGTAGAGTGGTTGTTTAGCATGTGAGAAAAAGCAGGATCGATGCCCGCATTCTCCACTCTACTTTTGGCTCAGGGCAATTCTCCAGAAAAAAACGTGGTCTCACGTGTCACTGAGTTTACACCAGATGGGCCAAAGCACAGCAAACCTTTTTCTGCCATGTCTTAAGCAAGACTTCTTAACTTTGGCAAAGATGGATATATGAGGTGAGAGAAGCCAAAAGAACGACTTGCCAGCACTGATTCCTTTTCTGAGCATTTGACTCAGGACCTTCGATTGAGCAGACTGATACGCTGCCTGCTGCGCGAAGAAGGCACTTGCCATGCAAGCCGCCAGGCAGCACGACCAAGTCGGGCAGCTTGCAAGGTCTTTAAATTCAGAATGCGCAGCTTGCAAAAAATCTGCGAGCCTGATAAGAAGTCAAAGCTACACTCTTGTGATTGTTAGTCACACGCGTTTTCCAGGCTGTAAAGAGTAGCTGGCGGTTCACAGTCTCACAGCGCTGCAGCATGGGCTGGTACTGAAGACGCACAGGCCACTCCATGAGGCCAGATGCGTCAACATGCGCTGGGAAAACAATCATCACACAGAAGCATCTTTGCAGCTTCCCTTCGATAGCTCAGTTGGTAGTGCAGAGGACTGTAGTAGCAATATGCAGCAAGATCATCCTTAGGTTGCTGGTTCAATTCTGGCTCGAAGGAGCTGGTGTTCCTTTGGATTAAGCAGCAATTCACTCAAACCAGCTCTCTTCACTTTATGGTGCATCATGTTGCCCTGAAGACGCAGGACACCACTTTTCTCGTCTCAAACCTTAATGCACTCTGCATCCACCTTCACACAGCTGTTATGCTTGAGCATTTGTGTCTGCTCACCAGCAGAGAGTGCCATTGAGCAGCAACACTTCAAAGCACTCAGCACTCCCTTTCAGGCAAAACAAAATGTCTTGTCTCTCAGACAGCGCTCTCGCCTTCTCCCTCACAAACAGGGTAGCCGCTACTTTCCGGTCACCTCGCTTCCCTTCCACGGTCTCGTGCTCTTCTCGGCTTCTTTCTTCGTTACTGTGGCTTCCCGTCCTGCTGTTGCTCGCTCGCTGCTGCTCTGCAATGCCGATTGGAGAGAATTACATAATTCATTGAAGGAGTGGGCCAAACCTCAAGAAGGAGTTCTCTGCTGGTCATGGAGCTGCTTGAAGGTGAGTGCGAGAAGGCGACTGAGAGGCAAACTAGGGTAAGTTGCGAAAAGCTACTGGGGAATTAGCTCAAATGGCACTGAGCTCGCTTGACATGTGAAAAGTAACGGGATCGATGCCCGCATTCTTCAGTCTGCTTTTGGCTCAGGGCAATTTTCCAGAAAGAAACGTGGTCTCAAGTGTCACTGAGTTCACGCCAGAGGAAACAGCATCGACCTGAAAGACTTCCACGGGATTTGGACCAGCAAGCGGCAGATCCAAGTCACCATGAAAGTGAACGCCAGCAGAACCATCCTGCACCTCGCCTCCAGCTTCGCCATTGGAGGAAGTCGGGGCGACATGGTGTACGCCGGACAACCCAATGTGTGCCGGACCTACGGGAAGGTCGGCCATGTGGCGGCAAGCTGCACAGCAGTCATCTGCCGCAACTGCAAGTACGAAGGCCACCAAACAAAGGACTGTAAAGAGACCGAGTGCTGCAATCTCTGTGGTCAGGCTGGGCATCTTTACAAGAACTGCCCCAAACGCAACTTCAGCTATGCGCAGGCGGCAAAAAACATTGCACAAGAGGAGGAGGAAGCTGAGGAATACAACGCACCAGAGGCGACCGACACCCTCCCCCTGACCTACACACTGTGCAAAGAAGCAACCGCCCTCGTGGATTCTGAACAAGTCAGGGAGGAAGAGAAGCCTGCTACAGTGAGCTGCGAGACACCAGCACCCAGCCGTGAAGCTCTCCCCAAGTGCACCGAGTCCATGAACAAGGAGGCAGCAGATGATGGAGCGGGATGGGAGACCACCAAGAGAAAGGCCCGCAAGTGCAAGGAAAAGAGGCAAGCAAGGGCCCCTGTTGAAAGGAAAGGGACGAGGCGGTTAATGCCCATGACAGACAGCAGCGAGAGCAGCTCATCTGATGACGAAAGGTGAGACAAAGCCCCTCACTACCGCCACCAGAACAAGAGGCAAAACACCAATCCACAGCCCCAGGCGACTGGGAGCAGTGAAGCGACCAGTGCAGCCCCGCTCCGGGAACCCGGGAGCAGTGAAGTGACCAGCACACCCCACCTCCAGAATACCGGGAGCGACACAGCAACAGAAGCATCCCAGCTCGAGAACGTTGTGAGTGATGAAAAGAGGGAACTACCAACACCAGGCGAGGACAGTGCAGAGGACATATCGGTCTATCTGACAACACTGCAGCAGTCCCCTGGTCGAAGCACCCCCCACGGCAGAGGATGACCTGTATCCCAGCCCAGGTGAAGTAGACTTTTACAGTGTTAATCTATGTATGCAGGAACTGGCCACTGGGCAGGTCCCTGACTTAAAGGACGGTTTATTTCTAATGTAAGAGAAACATAGAAAATAGGTGCAGGAGTAGGCCATTCGGCCCTTCTAGCCTGCACCGCCATTCAATGAGTTCATGGCTGAACATGCAACTTTGGTACCCCATTCCTGCTTTCTCGCCATACCCCTTGATCCCCCTAGTAGCAAGGACGACATCTAACTCCTTTTTGAATATATTTAGTAAATTGGCCTCAACAACCTCCTGTGGTAGAGAATTCCACAGGTTCACCACTCTCTGGGTGAAGAAGTTTCTCCTCATCTCGGTCCTAAATGACTTACCCCTTATCCTTAGACTGTGACCCCTGGTTCTGGACTTCCCCAACATTGGGAACATTCTTTCTGCATCTAACTTGTCGAAACCCATCAGAATTTTAAACGTTTCTATGAGGTCCCCTCTCATTCTTCTGAACTCCAGTGAATACAAGCCCACTTGATCCAGTCTTTCTTGATATGTCAGTCCCGCCATCCCGGGATTCAGTCTGGTGAACCTTCGCTGCACTCCCTCAATAGCAAGAATGTCCTTCCTCAAGTTAGGAGACCAAAACTGCACACAATACTCCAGGTGTGGCCTCACCAAGGCCCTGTACAACTGTAGCAACACCTCCCTGCCCCTGTACTCAAATCCCCTCGCTATGAAGGCCAACATGCCATTTGTTTTCTTGACCGCCTGCTGTACCTGCATGCCAACCTTCAATGACTGATGTACCATGACACCCAGGTCTCGTTGCACCTCCCCTTTTCCGAATCTGTCACCATTCAGATAATAGTCTGTCTCTTTGTTTTTACCACCAAAGTGGATAACCTCACATTTATCCATATTATACTTCAACTACCATGCATTTGCCCACTCACCTAACCTATCCAAGTCATTCTGCAGCATCATAGCATCCTCCTCGCAGCTCATACTGCCACCCAACTTAGTGTCATCCGCAAATTTGGAGATTCTACATTTAATCCCCTTGTCTAAATCATTAATGTACAATGTAAACAGCTGGGGCCCCAGCACAGAACTTTGTGGTACCCCACTAGTCACTGCCTGCCATTCTGAAAAGAACCCATTTACTCCTACTCTTTGCTTCCTGTCTGCCAACCAGTTTTCAATCCACGTCAGCACACTACCCCAAATCTCATGTGCTTTAACTTTGCACACTAATCTCTTGTGTGGGACATTGTCGAAAGCCTTCTGAAAGTCAAAATACACCACATCAACTGGTTTTCCCTAGTCCACTCTGCTGGAAACATCCTCAAAAAATTCCAGAAGATTTGTCAAGCATGATTTCCCTTTCACAAATCCATGCTGACTTGGACCTATCATGTCCCCTCTTTCCAAATGCACTGCGATGACATGCTTAATAATTGATTCCATCAATTTCCCCACTACTGATGTCAGGCTGACCCATCTATAATTCCCTGTTTTCTCTCTCCCTCCTTTTTTAAAAAGTGGGGTTACATTGGCTACCCTCCACTCCATAGGAACTGATCCAGAGTCTATGGAATGTTGGAAAATGACTGTCAATGCACCCGCTATTTCCAAGGCCACCTCCTTAAGTACTCTGGGATGCAGCCCATCAGGCCCTGGGGATTTATCGGCCTTCAATCCCATCAATTTCCCCAACACAATTTCCCGACTAATAAAGATTTCCCTCAGTTCCTCCTTCTTACTAGACCCTCGGACCCCTTTTATATCCGGAAAGTTGTTTGTGTCCTCCTTAGTGAATACCGAACCAAAGTACTTGTTCAATTGGTCTGCCATTTCTTTGTTCCCAGTTATGACTTCCCCTGATTCTGACTGCAGGGCCCTATGTTTGTCTTTACTAATCTTTTTCTCTTTACATATCTATAGAAGCTTTTGCAGTCCATTTTAATGTTCCCTGCAAGTTTCCTCTCGTACTCTATTTTCCATGCCCTAATCAAACTCTTTGTCCTCCTTTGCTGAGTTCTAAATTTCTCCCAGTCCTCAGGTTCGCTGCTATTTCTGGCCAATTTGTATGTCACTTCCTTAGCTTTAATACTATCCCTCATTTCCCTTGACAGCCACAGTTGAGCCACCTTCCCTTTTTTATTTTTACGCCAGACAATTCTTGTAGTTCATCCATGCGGTCTCTAAATGTCTGCCATTGCCCATCCACTGTCAACCCCTTAAGTATCATTTGCCAATCTATCCTAGCCAATTCACACCTCATACCTTCAAAGTTACCCTTCTTTAAGTTCTTGACCATGGTTTCTGAATTAACTGTTTCATTCTCCATCCTAATGTAGAATATTATGGTCACTCTTCCCCAAGGGGCCTCGCACAATGAGATTGCTAATTAATCCTCTCTCATTACACAACACCCAGTCTAAGATGGCCTCCCCACTAGTTGGTTCCTCGACATATTGGTTGAGAAAACCATCCCTTATGCACTCCAGGAAATCCTCCTCCACCGTATTGTTCCCAGTTTGGTTTGCCCAATCTATATGCATATTAAAGTCACCCATGATAACTGCTGCACCTTTATTGCATGCACCCCTAATTTCCTGTTTGATGCCCTCCCCAACATCACTACTACAGTTTGGAGGTCTGTACACAACTCCCTTAGTATTCCGTAGCTCCACCCATACCGATTCCACATCATCCAAGCTAATGTCTTTCCTTACAATTGCATTAATTTCCTCTTTAACCAGCAACGCCACCCCACCTCCTTTTCCTTTCTGGCTATCGTTCCTAAATGTTGAATACCCTTGGATGTTGAGTTCCCAGCCTTGGTCACCCTGGAGCCATGTCTCCATGATGCCAACCACATCGTATCCATTAACTGCTGTCTGCACAGTTAATTCTTCCACCTTATTCCGAATACTCCTCGCATTTAGGCACAGAGCCTTCAGGCTTGCCTTTTTAACCCATTTAAACCCTTTAGAATTTTGCTGCAAAGTGGCCCTTTTTGTTTTTTGCCTTGGGTTTCTCTGCCCTCCACTTTTACTCATCTCCTTTCTGTCCTTTGCTTCCGTCTCCATTTTGTTTCACTTTGTCTCCCTGCATTGGTTCCCATCCCCCTGCCATATTAGTTTAACTCCTCCCCAACAGTACTAGCAAACACTCCCCCTAGGACATTGGTTCCAGTGCTGCCTAGGTGCAGACCGTCCGATTTGTACTGGTCCCACCTCCCCCAGAACCGGTTCCAATGCCCCAGGAATTTGAATCTCTCCCTGCTACACCACTGCTCAAGCCACGTATTCATCTGAGCTATCCTGCGATTCCAACTCTGACTACCACGTGGCACTGGTAGCAATCCCGATATTACTACTTTTGAGGTCCTACTTTTTAATTTAGCTCCTAGCTCCTTAAATTCATCTCGTGGGACCTCATCCTGTTTTTTACCTATATGGTTAGTACCAATGTGCACTACGACAAAATGGCTGTTCGCCCTCCCTTTTCAGAGTGTCCTGCACCCGCTCCGAGATATCCTTGACCCTTGCACCAAGGAGGCAACATACCATCCTGGAGTCTCGGTTGCGGCCGCAGAAATACCTATCTATTCCCCTTACAATTGAATCCCCTATCACTATCGTCACGTGGCGGAAAGCTTCAAGCAACCATTTGCCGCAACTGCAAGAAGGAAGGACACCAGACAAAGGACTGTAACGAGAGCAAGTACTGCAACCTTTGTGGTCTGGCTGGACATCTGTACAAGGCCTGCCCCAAGTGGAATTTCAGCTGCGCGCAGGCAGCAAGGAACATGGTGACATGTGAGGAGAAAGCTGTGGAGTGCAACACCCACCTCCCTCCCCTCCAAGACACTGTGCGAACAAACCACTGCCCTACTCGACACTGACCGAGAGTGTGATATCTTCACAGAGCACAGCACACACAGCTTCCTAACATGCAGGCTGCTCTCTCAGAACTCTCTGGAAAGCTGCCTGTTGTTTCATGATTAACTATGCAGCTGCAGTACACAATACGTCCACATCCACAGTGTGGAGCTACAAGCATTACAAGCTTACAGACATTGCACTTCTCCCTACTTAATGAAAAAGCCATCATAACAAACATCAGAAATAACTTTCATTTTTATACATATTTACAAATTTAACATTACCACTTGTATTTTGTTTCGAAGAGGATACCGTCGCTCTCGAACAGAACCGAGTTGAGAAGGAATTTCTTCTCCCAGAGGGTTGTGAATCTGTGGAATTCTCTGCCCAAGGAAGCAGTTGAGGCTAGCTCATTGAATGTATTCAAATCACAGATAGATAGATTTTTAACCAATAAGGGAATTAAGGGTTATGGGGAGCGGGCGGGTAAGTGGAGCTGAGTCCACGGCCAGATCAGCCATGGTCTTTTTGAATGGCGGAGCAGGCTCGAGGGGCTCAATGGCCTACTCCTGTTCCTAACTCTTATGTTCTTATGTTCTTTTGTAACCTTCCAAACATGTTGTTGATTTCACACTTCTCTCTTTAACTCTACCAATCTCTTCAGCTGTGACTGGCAGTTCATCAATGTATGAAAAATAAAACACTTCGTCCCTATCGGGTGTAACCTGTGATGGGGAAGGCAATCTAGACATTGCATCAACATTACTGTGATCAGCTGATCGTCTGTATTCAGTATCATATGTATATGCTGACAAAATCAAAGCCCATCTCTGCATTCGGGCTGCAGCTAATGTTGGAACTGGGGACTTTGGATGGAGGATTGCTGTTAGGGGCTTATCGTCCGTAACGATGGTAAATTTACGACCATACAAGTATTTGTGAAACTTCTTGACCCCAAAAATTAATGCCAAAGCTTCCCTTTCAATTTGCGCATAATTTTTCTCACTGGTACTGAGAGTGCGTGAAGCAAAAGTAATTGGTCTCTCCTCCCCACTACTTAACACATGAGAGATTACTGCCCCAACTCCATACGGAGAGACATCACATGCTAGCTTAATCTCCTCAGATATGTCATAGTGAACTAACATGGTGCTCTCCACCAATTTGTTTTTACACTCCTTGAATGCTGTTTCGCATTCTTTTGACCACTTCCACTGAACCTGTTTTTTCAAAAGTTCATTCAGTGGATGTAATACTGTCGCCAAATTTGGCAGGAACTTCCCATAATAGTTCAAAAGACCCAAGAATGAACGAAGTTCAGTGACATTCCTGGGAGTGGGTGCATTTCTAATTGCATCCAATTTTTCCATGGTCGGATGTAACCCATCTTTGTCTACTCTGTACTCTAAGTACTCCACTGAGTTTTTAAATAACTTACACTTACGAGCAAACACTCGTACTCTGCTTCTCTAGCCGCTTGAGGACCTCATTCAATATTTTATTATGAATTTGCCTATTTGGTGCTGAAATTAGTATGCCATCATAATAACATACTACACCTTCAATACCTTGCAAAATCTGGTTCATCACCCCTTGGAAAATGGCAGGGGTGGAAGACACTCCAAACTGATATAGGCCTAGATTAGTATTTATAGTCAAACATGACTTGGACTCGTCATCTACTTCAAGCTGTAAGTAGGCATTCGTAAGATCCAGTTTTGAGAAGATCTGACCACCTGTCAGTGTTGTGAACAAATCTTCTATATTCGGCAATGTATTGGGGACATTACCCTCTGGAACCTGGTTTACAGTTACCTTATAATCATCACACAATCTTACTTTACCATCAGACTTAGGTACAACAACAATGGGCGGAGCCCAATTACATCGATCGATCTTACAAATAATGTTCCCAGTCTCTAGTCTTTTGAGTTCTTGCTCAACTTTCTCCTTGAGTGCATATGGTACAGAACGTGGCTTGTAGTAAACCGATCTAGCATCCTTCAGTACCCTGACACTCGCCTTGAAGCCTTGAATCGGACTGCCCGTTTCCAGAACACCTTCGGATACTGCTTGATAACCTCTTCCGTTGACGAAAATCTCGCTTCCACACAGAAAATCTTACTCCAATCAAAATTCAGTGAGCTCAACCAATTTCTTCCTAGTAAGGCAGACTTGTCTCCTTTCACTACTATTAGAGGCAAGTTCTGAAATTGATCTTTATATTTCACCGGTACGGTGATACGACCGACTACAGGAATTTTCTCTCCCGAGTAGCCTCGCGGCTCTATCTTGGATTTCTCCAGTTGGAAATCACAGAATTTTTCGCGGTACAGTGACTCCGGTACTACACTCATGGAGGCACCCGTGTCAGTTTCCATTGGTATCTTGAATCCCGCAACATCTATGTGGATTTTGATGCGTTCCGAATCGCTGTCCGTTAACCTCGTGCTCCTGATGACGTGTAACTCTAACATCTCCTCGTCCTGTTGTTGTTCTTCCAAGCTATGTAGGCTCATTGGATTACTACTCATCGCTTTGAACACTGGACTCATAGCTTTAAAAGCTGGTTTACCCTTCAGTCGGCATGCCTTTGCAAGATGCCCAGTCTTTCTGCAGAAGAAACAGTCTGCCTTCACGTATGGACAACTTTGAGCAATGTGTTGTCCCAGGCACCTATAGCACGACTTTGACGCTCTGTTAGAATTTCTAGTTTCTGAGACTTTCGGCCATGCCCGTCTTTTACTTTGAACCTGCAGGTGATTTACCTCGGTTGACTGACGACCTTAATCATTATTTAATTCTCGGGAATATTGTTCGGCCATACCCATCAACCTCGCTGTCTGACAAGCAATCTCAAAAGTTAACTCATCTGTCATCAATAACTTCCTTCTGATCGCATCATTTTTCACCCACAAACAAAACGATCCTGTAATGCTCGGTTTTGAAAGTTTCCAAAATTACAGTGCATCGATAGCTTTTTTAATGCTATGATGTAATCAGCGATACTTTCATCCGCCTTTTGATATCAAATCCCGAAACGATAGCTTTCAGCAATTTCTGATGGTATGGGGTTATAGTGCTGCTCCAGCTTTGTTACAATCTCTTTAAGCATTGTGTCCTTTGGCTCGTCAGGCACAAGCAGATTTACAAGGGTTTTGTATAATGCTGGACCTGCCACTGATAAGAAGATCGCTTTATTACGTTCCAACAGTGCCTGGTTCTGGACTGCATTGTCTGGAACTTCGGTTATGTCATTTGCCATGAAATATATTTCTAACTGATCCACATACGCTTTCAAACGTATCCGGTTGTGTCTATTTTTACCCAAATATCCGATTACATCTGCCATTTTCAACTCGAGCTGTTCACACCGTGTGCTGTTTTTTTACCTCGGATTTTGTCGCTTTTTTTTCAAAGACAGAAACTTCCAAAGTCTTCTGTCGGCTGGCTGAATCCTTCACCAACAAAATGTAAGCTTTAAACATCCAAAAAAACTCCCATCTCACCGCCAACTGTGATATCTTCATGTAACACAGCACACACAGCTTCCTAACATGCAGGCTGCTCTCTCAGAACTCTCCGGAAAGCTGCCTGTTGTTTAATGATTAACTCTGCAGCTGCATTACACAATATGTCCACATCCACAGTGTGGAGCTACAAGCATTACAAGCTTACAGACATGACAGAGAGGAGGAAGGAAAGTCTGCCACGGCAAGCCGCCAGACACTAGCACCCAGCAGTAAAACTCCCCCCCGACACACCGAGTCCATGGAAGAGGAGGGAGCAGAAGCAGAAGGGAAACATGAATGGCAGCTCGTCAAGAAGAAGAAGGACCGCAAGTCAAAGGAAAAAAGGCCTCCTGCAGAAACGAGAGGCAAAAGACGGCTACCGTCCACATCGGACAACAGTGGCTGCAGTTCATCCGAGGATGAAGGGCGAGGCAAAAGCCCCCACTACCACCAGCAGAAGAAGAGGCAAAATGCCAATGCACCCAGCGCAGTCCAGCTCCAGGACCCCAGAAGCAGTGATGTCACCGAAGCACCTCCGCTCCGGATTTCTGGGAGCAACGAAGCAATGGATGAAACCCAGCTCCAGATTTCTGGGAGCAACGAAGCAATGGATGAAACCCAGCTCCGGATTTCCGGGAGCAACGAAGCAATGGATGAAACCCAGCTCCGGATGTCCGGGAGCGACGAAGCCACCAATGCACCTTCGCTCCGGATCTCTGGGAGCGATGAAGTGACAGATGCACCCGAGCTCCAGAACGCTGTGAGCGACGACACCACAGGGGATGCACACAAGGAACAACCAACACCAGGCGAGGGCAGCCCAGTTGACATGGAGGACCCTCCGTCCACACTGCTGGCGTCCCCTGGTCGAACCATACCCAAGGCAGAGGACAACCCATACCTCACCAAGGTGCAATAGAAAAGTTTAAATGTATACGGGAACAGGCCACAGGGCCAAAGGACTGCGTGTTCGAACTGTAATTTTGGATTGTAATCACCAATTTAAAAATGGGTTTAAAGATTGCATCCATTAACGTGCGTAGCATTAAGTCAACTACGCGATGTGTTTCCACCTTGGGGTACCTCGCCAAGGTCAAGGCAGACCTACTATTCTTCAGGAGAGTGGTCTGCCGCACTTCAGCAGTTACCGGCAGTGGTCGCAATGGTGGTCCCATGGACCATCCGTCTGGTCAGGAGGCAACGATTGCCATTCCTCCGACCTGGGCATTCTGCTGCGGGGAGGCCACTTCACCATCACCGAAGTTAAGGAGGTGGTGGCCGGCCGCCTCCTCGTAGCAGATGTATTGTATAAAAATGTTCCTCGAAGGCTAATTAACGTGTATGCCTCGCCTCTCAGAAGCGAGCGGCTGGCCCTCCTCCAGCAGCTCCCACTGCTGCTGGCGACATCCAGACCGGTCATTCTGGGCGGTGATTTCAACTGCATCATCGATGTGGTTGGACGATCCAGCAGAGCCGACAGCAAACTGGACACCACGTCCAGACTCCTGATGGACGCGGTAAAAGATGCCAAGCTGTGCGACGTATTCAGCAACCCTGGAGACGGAGCACCGCGCAGATACTCCTGGTCGAGACCAGACGGGTCCATCCATTCCAGAATAGACTTTCTGTTTGTGTCCCACATGCTCAAGGTCAGAACCACTGATGTCATGCCGGTGTTCTTCTCTGACCACTGCCTCCTAACTGGCCGACTGCCTCCCACAGGAAGACCAGAAAGTTGGCAGGGGGATATGGAAGCTCAACGTGAAACTGTTGACCCCGGAAAATGTTGAGGAACTCAAGAGGGATTACAAAGGTTGGAGAACCGTAAAACCCCTCTGTGATTCCCCAATGCACTGGTGGGAAACAATCAAGACAAACATCAAGAGGTTCTTCATCCTCAAATGTGTCCTGGAGGCGAGAGGGAGACAGAGGGATTTGTCCCAGCTCCAGAAGAGTATGCAAAACCTGCTCCTGCTGCAGTCGATGGGGGTCGATGTCACGGAGGAACTCCAAGAGATGAAGGGCCAGTAAGCCTCGCTCTTTGCCTCAGAGTCCTCCAAAATCATTTTCCGCTCCAGAGTCCGCTCCGTCGAGCAGGATGAGACGTGTTCGCGTTTCTTCTTCCAAAAGGTACACTAGGGGGAGCTCTGTGATCAGCAGCCGAAAGGAAGAAGATGGTTCTGTGACGTCTTCATAGCCCGACATGCTGAGGATCAGCAAATCCTTCTCTGCTGGGCTGTACGACCTCAATCCTGTCTTGCTGTCGCGCGGCCTCCCTGTCTTGCTGTCGTCTATCTCTGAGGTCTTAGACGACAGCGAGTGGGAGAGTCTGGACCACCCGCTAACTCTGGACAAGCTGACAAAGGCCATCCGATACCTCGCGATGAGTAAAGCTCCCTGAAGCAAAGGCTTACCGGTCGAGTTGTATTCGGCTCTGTGGGACTGGATGGGCCCAGACCTGCTGGAAGTGTACGGGGGTATGCTTCTGGCCGGCAGCATGTCAGAATCAATTAGGAAAGGCATCATCACCCTCATCTACAAGCAGAAGGGGGATAGGGAGGAAATCAAAAACTGGAGGCCCATTTAGCTGCTCAATGTGGACTACAAGATCCTGTCGAAGGTCATTGCAAACAGGGTCAAGTCTGCTCTGGAGCTGGTGATCCACCCGGACCAGACCTGCGCTGTCCCCGGCAGAAAGATCTCTGATAGCCTCGCGCTATTCAGGGATACGATTGCCGACATGCGGGACAGGAGGGTGGACACCTGTTTAATCAGCTTGGACCAGGGGAAGGCCTTTGACAGGATATCGCACACGTACCTGATGGACATGCTCTCCATGATGGGGTTTGGGGAGGGTATCCGCAATTGGATCCAACTACTCTGCACAGACATCAGAAGCACAGTTCTAATCAACGGGTGGGAAACTGAAAACTTTACGATCAGGTCTGGAGTCAGGCAAGGCTATCCCCTCTCCTCTATCTTGTTTGTGTGTTGTATTGAGCCCTTTGCCGAGTCCACCCGAAGGATGCGAGAATTAGAGGGGTGACGATCCCAGGCAGCGGAGACGCTCAGGTCAAAACTCCCTGTACATGGACGACATCACTGTCTTTTCCTCGGATCCACAGTCGGTCCGCGGATTGCTCACAATCTGTGACCAGTTTGAACTGGCCTCGGGAACGAAGGTAAATCGCAAAAGCGAGGCCATGTTCTTTGGAAGCTGGTCCGACCGATCCTTTATTCCCTTCACCGTGAAGTCAGATTGCCTGAAGGTGTTGGTATATGGTTCGGAACGGACGGGGCGTGCGACAAAAACTGGAAGGAGCGTATCGCTAAAGCGAAACATAAACTGGGATAGTGGAAGCTGCACTCACTCTCCATGGCAGGAAAGAACCTGGTCATCAGGAGTGAGTTGCTCTCGCTGTTGCTGTACGTGGCACAGGTCTGGCCCATCTCACGCTCCTGTGCTGCGGTAGTCACCCGAGCCGTCCTCCACTTTGTCTGGAGGTCCAAAATGGACCGTGTCCGCAGAGACATGATGTACAAATCTCTGGACAGTGGAGGAAAGGATATTCTGAACGTGGCCCTCATCCTGATGGCCACCTTTGTGTGCGGCTGCATCAAGCTGTGCACAGACTCCCGGTACGCAAACACCAAGTGTCACTACGTGCTGAGGTTCTACCTGTCTCCGTTGTTGCGAAGGATGGGTCTGGCCATGCTGCCGTGAAACGGCCCCACCAGTTGGACCATGTCTGTCCACCTGTCCTTCGTGGAAACGTTTTTCAGAAAAAACCCCTTTAACCACAAGGCCAAAAAGCAGTGGTCGGCACGTCAGATACTGGATGCCCTGCGAAAGAAGGAGAGGGTGGACCCTGTCGGGTGGTTCCCCGAGCAGACTGTCGAACTTGTTTGGCAGAACGTCTCATCGCCAGAGCTTTCACACAAACACCAAGACGTAGCTTGGCCGGCCGTGAGAAGGGCCCTACCCCTCAGATCCTTCATGCACAGCCGAGGTTTCAGAGACACAGCAATCTGCCCTCGAGTTGGCTGTGATGGGGACGAGACTGTCATCCATCTCCTTCGGGATTGCCCCTTTGCAAGACAGGTCTGGAAGGAGAAGAAGTGATTGCTGTCGAGGTTCATCCCAAGCAGCTCTGTAACCCAGGACTCTATGCTCTACGGATTGTTCCCAGGGACACACACCGAGACAGACATCATCTGCTGCTGAAGGGCCATCAACTCAGTGAAAGATGCACTTTGGTCTTGCCGAAATTTGCTGGTCTTCCAGAGAAAGGAGATGTCCACGTCGGCGTGTTGCAGACTGGCGCAATCCAATATCCAGGACTACGTGCTGAGGGACGCACTAAAAATTGGTGCAGTCGCCGCAAAGGCACGGTGGGGAAGAGCCACAGTTTAAAGCCCTTCCGCCATGGTAAACCCGGGGGCAGGAATCAGTATAAAACTCCCCTCGGGCTGTGCTTATTAACTTTTTGTATACATAGAGCACCATGATCTGAAAACACCTATGTAGTGCCATGTATAATGCAAATTCTGTTTAGTAACGTATGTTGCAAAGAAATGTAACAGTACCCTCACCCATTCCGTGTACTGTATAGTGACACATGTAATGTAATTTGATGACTGTATTACAATGTATCCTGGATTGTACTGAATCGTACCTCGAAATGTAAATGTATTGAACTGAACTGCCGTCAGCATCCAAATGTATTGTTTTGAACTGCTGACCGCATCCAAATGTACTGAACTGCTTTCCAATGCATTGTGCAAATTTTTATACGCATAAAGTATATTTTGAAATCAAAAAAAGGAAGCGCACTATCACAGTGCAGATGTACAACCCCCACATCCCGGTCATTGATGTGCTGATATTCCTCGCCAGGTATGTCAATGGGGCAGGAAACAGCATCGACCTGAAAGACTTCCACGGGATTTGGACCAGCAAGCGCCAGATCCAGGTCACCATGAAAGTGGAGGCCAGCGGAACCATCCTGCACCCCACCCCCTCCAGCTTCACCATCGGAGGAAGTCAGGGCTGCAGGTGTACGCTGGCCAACCCAACATGTGCCGGACCTGCCGGAAGGTAGGCCACGTGGCGGCAAGCTGCACAACAGTCATCTGCCGCAACTGCAAGAAGGAAGGCCACCAGACAAAGGACTGTAAAGAGACCAAGTGCTGCAACCTTTGTGATCAGGCTGGGCATCTTTACAAGAACTGCCCCAAACGCAACTTCAGCTATGTGCAGGTGGCAAAAAAAATTGCACGAAGGGAGGAGGAAGCTGAGGAACACAACGCTCCAGAGGAGACCTACACTCTCCCCCCCGACCAATATGCTGTGCAAAGAAGCAACCACCCTCATGGACTCCAAATCAATCAGGGAGGAAGAGAAGCCTGCTACGGTGAGCTGCGCGACACCAGCACCCAGCAGTGAAGCTCTCACCCAGTGCACCGAGTCCATGAACGAGGAGGCAGCAGATGATGGAGCGGGATGGGAGACCATCAAGAAAAAGACCTGCAAGCGTAAGAAAAAGAGGCAAAATAGGCAATTCAATTGTAAGGGAAATAGATAGGCGTTTCTGCAGCCGCAACCGAGACTCCAGGATGGTATGTTGCCTCCCTGGTGCAAGGGTCAAGGATGTCTCGGAGCGGGTGCAGGACATTCTGAAATGGGAGGGTGAACAGTCAGTTGTCGTGGTGCATATAGGTACCGACGATATAGGTAAAAAAATGGGATGAGGTCCTCCGAGACGAATTTAGGGAGCTAGGAGTTAAATTAAAAAGTGGGACCTCAAAAGTAGTAATCTCAGGAGTGCTACCAGTGCCATGTGCTAGTCAGAGTAGGAATCGCAGGATAGCTCAGATGAATATGTGGCTTGAGCAGTGCTGCAGAAGGGAGGGATTCAAATTCCTGGGGCATTGGAACCGGTTCTGGGGGAGGTGGGACCAATACAAACTGGATGGTTTGCGCCTGGGCAGGACTGGAACCAATATCCTAGGGGGAGTGTTTGTGAGTGCTGTTGGGGAGGAGTTCATCGAATATGGCAGGGGGATGGGAACATATGCAGGGAGACAGAGGGAAATAAAATGGAGTCAGAAGCAAAAGATAGAAAGGAGAATAGTAAAAGCGGAGGGCAGAGAAACCCAAGGCAAAAAACAAAAAGGGCCACATTACAGCAAAATTCTAAAGGGGCAAAGTGTGTTAAAAAGACAAGCCTGAAGGCTTTGTGCCCCAATGCGAGGAGTATTCGGAATAAGGTGGACAAATTAACTGCGCAGATAGCAGTTAATGGGTATGATGTAATTGGTATCATGGAGTCATGGCTCCAGGGTGACCAAGGCTGGGAACTCAACATCCAAGAGTATTCAGCATTTAAGAAGGATAGACAGAAAGGAAAAAGAGGCGGTGTGGCGTTGTTGGTTAAAGAGGATATTAATGCAATAGTAAGGAGGGACATTAGCCTGGATGATGTGGAATCGGTATGGGTGGAGCTGTGGAATTCCAAAGGGCAGTAAACATGAGTGGGAGTTGTGTACAGACCACCAAACCGTAGTAGTGAGGTTGGGGACAGCATCAAACAAGAAATAAGGGATGTGTGCAATAAAGGTACAGCAGTTATCATGGGCGACTTTAATTTACATATTGGTTGGGCTAACCAAACTGGTAGCAATGCGGTGCAGGAGGATTTCCTGGAGTGTATTAGGGATGGTTTTCTAGACCAATATGCCGAGGAACCAACTAGAGAGCTGGCCATCCTAGATTGGGTGATGTGTAATGAGAAGGGACTAATTAGCAATCTTGTTGTGCGAGGCCCCTTGGGGAAGATTGACCATAATATGATAGAATTCTTTATTAAGATGGAGAGTGGTACAGTTAATTCGGAAACTAGGGTCCTGAACTTAAGGAAAGGTATGAGTCGTGAATTGGCTAGAATAGACTGGCAAAGGATACTTAAAGGGTTGACGGTGGATAAGTAATGGCAAACATTGAAAGATCACATGGATGAACTTCGGCAATTGTACATCCCTGTCTGGAGTAAAAATAAAACGGGGAAGGTGGCTCAACCCTGGCTAACAAGGGAAATTAAGGATAGTGTTAAAGCCAAGGAAGAGGCATATAATTTGGCTAGAAAAAGCAACAAAGCTGAGGACTGGAAGAAATTTAGAATTCAACAGAGGAAGACGAAGGGTTTAATGAAGAGAGGGAAAAGAGAGTACAAGAGGAAGCTTGCAGAGAACATAAAAACTGACTGCAAAAGCTCCTAAAATAGCTGAAGAGAAAAAGATTAGTGAAGACAAACGTAGGTCCCTTGCAGTCAGATTCAGGTGAATTTATAATGGGGAACAAAGAAATGGCAGACCAATTGAACAAATAATTTGGTTCTGTCTTCACGAAGGAAGACACAAATAACATTCCGATTGTACTAGGGGAAGGTAGGTCTAGTGAGAAGGAGGAACTGAAGGATATCCTTATTAGGTGGGAAATTGTGTTTGGGAAATTGATGGGATTGAAGGCCGATAAATCCCCGGAGCCTGATAGTCTGCATCCCAGACTACTTAAGGAAGTGGCCCTAGAAATAGTGGATGCATTGATGATCATTTTCCAACAGTCTATCGACTCTGGATCAGTTCCTATGGACTGGAGGGTAGCTAATGTAATAACACTTTTTAAAAATGGAGGGAGAGAGAAAACAGGTAATTATCGACCGGTTAGCCTGACATCAGTAGTGGGGAAAATGTTGGAATCAATCATTAAGGATGAAATAGCAACGCATTTGGAAAGCAGTGACAGGATCGGACCAAGTCAGCATGGATTTATGAAAGGGAAATCATGCTTGACGAATCTTCTGGAATTTTTTGAGGTTGTAGCTAGCAGAGTGGGCAAGGGAGAACTAGTGGATGTGGTGTATTTGGACTTTCAAAAGGCTCTTAACAAGGTCCCACACAAGAGATTGGTGTGCAAAATCAAAGCGCATGATATTGGGGGCAATGTACTGATGTAGATAGAGAACTGGTTGGCAGACAGGAAGCAGAGGGTTGGGATAAATGGTTCCTTCTCAGAATGGCAGGCAGTGACTCGTAGAGTGCCGCAGAGCTCAGTGCTGGGACCCCAGTTCTTTACAATATACATTAACGATTTAGATGAAGAAATTGAGTGTAATATCTCCAAGTTTGCGGGTGACACTAAACTGGATGGCGGTGTGAACTGTGAGGAGGACGCTAAGAGGCTGCAGGGTGATTGGACAGGTTAGGTGAGTGGGCAAATACATGGCAGATGCAGTATAATGTGGATAAGTGTGAGGTTATCCATTTTGGGGGCAAAAACACGAAGGCAGAATATTATCTGGATGGCGGAAGATTAGGAAAAGGGGTGGTGCAATGACACCTGGGTGTCATGGTTCATCAGTCATTGAAAGTGGGCATGCAGGTACAGCAGGCGGTGAAGAAGGCAAATGGTATGTTGCCCTTCATAGCTATGGGATTTGAGTATAGGAGCAGGGAGGTATTACTGCAGTTGTTCAGGGCCTTCGTGAGGCCTCACCTGGAATATTGTGTTCAGTTTTGGTCTCCTAATCTGAGGAAGTACATTCTTGCTGTTGAGGGAGTGCAGCGAAGGTTCACCAGACTGATTGCAGGGATGGCTGGACTGTAATATGAGGAGAGACTGTATCAACTGGGCCTTTATTCACTGGAATTTAGAAGGATGAGAGGGGGTCTCATGGAAACGTATCTGACGGGACTGGACAGGTTAGATGCGGGAAGAATGTTCCCGATGTTGGGGAAGTCCAGAACCAGGGGGTATAGTCTTAGGATAAGGGGTAGGCCATTTAGAACTGAGATGAGGAGAAACTTCTTCACTCAGAGAGTTGTTAACCTCTGGAATTCCCTGCCACAGAGAGTTGTTGATGCCAGTTCATTGGATACATTCAAGAGGGAGTTAGATATGGTCCTTACGGCTAAGGGAATCAAGAGGTATGGAGAGAACGCAGGAAAGGGATACTGAGAGAATGATCAGCCGTGATCTTATTGAATGGTGGTGCAGGCTCGAAGGGCCGAATGGCCTACTCCTGCACCTATTTTCTAAGTTTCTATGTTTCTATGTAAGCAAGGGCCCCTGCTGAAAGGAAAGGGAAGAGGCGGCTAACATCCACGCCAGAAAGCAGCGGCAGCAGCTCGTCTGATGACGAAAGGCGAGATAAAGCCCCTCACTACCACCACCAGAACAAGAGGCAAAACACCAATACACAGCTCCAGGCGACTGGGAGCAGTGAAGCGACCAGTGCAGCCCTGCTCCGGGAACCCGGGAGCAGTGAAGTGCCCAGCGCACATGAGCTCCGGAATACCGGGAGCGAAGAAGCGACCAGAGCAGCCCAGCTCCAGGACAATGGGAGCAGTGAAGTGACCAGCACACCCCACCTCCGGAATACCGGGAGCGTCGCAGCGACCGAAGCACACCAGCTCGAGAACGTTGTGAGTGATGAAAAGAGGGAACCACCAACACCAGGCGAGGACAGTGCAGAGGACATATCGGTCTATCTGACAACACTGCAGCAGTCCCCTGGTCGAAGCACCCCCCACGGCAGAGGATGACCTGTATCCCAGCCCAGGTGAAGTAGACTTTTACAGTGTTAATCTATGTATGCAGGAACTGGCCACTGGGCAGGTCCCTGACTTAAAGGACAGTTTATTTCTAATGTAATGTTTTGAACTGTAACCAGTAACTTTAAAATGTATTTAAAAATTGCAGCTATTAAAGTGCGTAGCATAAAATCCACTACGCGATGTGTTTCCACCTTGGGGTACCTCGCCAAAGTCAAAGCAGACCTGCTGTTCTTGCAGGAGTGCGGTCTGCCGCACTTCAGCAGTTACCGGCAGTGGTCACGATGGTGGACACATGGACCACCCATATGGTCAGGGGGCAACGACAGCCGGGCTTCCGGCCTGGGCATTCTGCTGCGGGGAGGCCACTTCACCATCATCGAAGTTAAGGAGGTGGTGGGCGGCCGCCTTCTCGTAGCAGATATAATGTACACAAATTCCCCTCTGAGGTTATTTACTGCTTATGCCCCAGCTCTCAAGAACGAATGACTGGCCCTCTCCAGCAGCTCCCACTGCGACTGGCAACGTCCAGGCCGGTCATTCTGGGCGGTGACTTCAACTGAATCATCGATGCGGCTGAACAATCCAGCAGAGCCGACAGCAAACTGCACATCCAGACTCCTGATGGACACGGTAAAAGATGCCAAGCTGTGCGACGTCTTCAGCAACCCTGCAAATGGAGCACCGCGCAGATACACCTGGTCGAGACCAGACGGGTCCGTCCGTTCCAGAACAGACTTCCTGTTTGTGTCCCACACGCTCAAGGTCAGATCCACTGACGTCACGCCGGTGTTCTTCTCTGACCACTGCCTCCTACTGGCCGACTGTCGCCCACAGGAAAACCAGAAAGTTGGCAGAGGGATATGGAAGCTAAACGTGAAACTGTTGACTCCGGAAAATGTGGAGGAACTCAAGAGGGATTACAAAGGTTGGAGAACCATAAAACCCCTCTGTGATTTCCCGATGCACTGGTGGGAAACAATCAAGACGAACATCAAGAGGTTTTTCATCATCATAGATGTTCAGGAGGCGAGAACAGGAGGTGAGACAGAGGGAATTGTCCCAACTCCAGAAGAGTATGCAAAACCTGCTCCTGCTGCAGTCGATGGGGGTCGATGTCGCGGAGGAACTCGAAGAGGTGAAGGGCCAGCAAGCCTCGCTCTTTGCTTCAGATTCCTCCAAAATCATCTTCCTCTCCAGAGTCCGCTCTGCCGAGCAGGATGAGTCGTGTTCGCAATTTTTCTTCAAAAGGTACACAGAGGGAGCTCTGTGATCACTAGCCTAAAGGATGAAGATGGTTCTGTGACGTCTTCACAGCCTGACATGCTGAGGATCAGCAAATCCTTCTATGCCAGGCTGTATGACGTCAAGCCCACAGACCGCGCGGCCTCCCAGTCTTTCCTGTCGTCTATTTCGGAGGTCTTAGACGACAGCGAGCGGGAGAGTCTGGACCACCCGCTAACTCTGGACGAGCTGATAAAGGCTGTCCGGTCCTTCGAGACGAATAAAACTCCCGAAAGTGATGGCTTACCGGTCGAGTTGTATTCGGCTCTGTGGGACTGGATGGGCCCAGACCTGCTGGAAGTGTACGGGGGTATGCTTCTGGCCGGCAGCATGTCAGAATCGATGAGGAAAGGCATCATCACCCTCATCTACAAGCAGAAGGGGGAGATGGGAGGAAATCAAAAACTGGCGGCCCATTTAGCTGCTCAACGTGGACTACAAGACCCTGTCGAAGGTCATTGCAAACAGGGTCAAGTCTGCTCTCGCTGTTGCTGTACGTGGTGCAGGTCTGGCCTATCTCACGCTCCGGTGCTGCGGTAGTCACCCGGGCCGTCTTCCACTTTGTCTGGAGGTCCAAAATGGACCGAGTCCGCAGACATGATGTACAAATCTCTGGACAGTGGAGGAAAGGATGTTCTGAACGTAGCCCTCATCCTGATGGCCACCTTTGTGTGCGGCTGCATCAAGCTGTGCACAGACCCCCGGTACGCAAACACCAGGTGTCACTACGTGCTGAGGTTCTACCTGTCCCCGGTGTTGTGAAGGATAGGTCTGGCCACGCTGCCGCAAAACGGCCCCACCAGTTGCACCATGCCTGTCCACCTGTCCTTCGTGGAAAAGATTTTCAGAAAAAACCCTTTTGACCACAAGGCCATAAAGCAGTGGTCGGCACGTAAGGTTCTGGATGCCCTCCGAAAGAAGGAGAGGGCGGACCCTATCGGGTGGTTCCCCGAGCAGAACGTCTCATCGCACAAGCACCAAGACGTAGCTTGGTTGGCGGTGAGGATGGCCCTACTCATCAGATCCTTAATGCACAGCCGGGGTTTCAGAGACACGGCAATCTGCCCCCGAGTTGGCTGTGGTGTGGACGAGACTGTCATCCATCTCCTTCGGGATTGCCCCTTTGCTAGGCAGGTCTGGAAGGAGATGCAGTGGTTGCTATCGAGGTTCATCCCAAGCAGCTCCGTAGCACAGGATTCTGTGATCTACGGGCTGTTCCCAGGGACACACCGAGACAGACATCATCTGCTGCTGGCGGGCCATCAACTCGGTGAAAGACGCACTTTGGTCTTGCCGAAACTTGCTGGTCTTCCAGAGAAAGGAGATGTCCACGTCTGCGTGTTGCAGACTGGCACAATTCAAGATCCAGGACTACGTGCTGAGGGACGCACCAAAAATTGGTGCAGTTGCCGCAAAGACACGGTGGGGAAGAGCCACAGTTTAAAGCCCTTCCGCCACGGTAAACCCAGGGGCTGGAATCAGTATAAAACTCCCCTCGGGCCGTACGTAAACTTTTTGTATACATAGAGCATCATGATCTGAAAACACCTATGTCGTGTCATGTATAATGCAAGTTCTGTTTAGTAATGTGTTTTGCAAAGAAATGTAACTGTACCCTCACCCATTTTGTGTACTGTATAGTGCCACATGTAACATAATTTGATGACTGTATTACAATGTATCCTGGATTGTTCTGAATTGTACCTCGAACTGAAAAGCAAGAAAATGTATTGAACGGAACTGCGGTCAGCACCCAAATGTAGTGTATGGAATTGCTGACCGCATCCAAATGTACTGAACTGTCTTCTAATGTAATGTGCAAATTTTTATATGAATGAAGTATATTTTGAAATAAAAAAAACTCTGGATTTATTTGGGGGATGTGACAAAGTGCAAAGGACATTGGTTTGATGCAAAAGAACTTTGATTTTATTACAGTGAAGAAATTATAAACTTATAATTATTCTAATAAGAAAGTGCAACGTCAAAACTTATTAAAGAACAATACCTTGCGCACTCAGAGGGGGTTACAAAATTGCTCATAATGATTCTAATAGAGAACAGCATATTACATTCAAAGACGGTTACAGTAGAATTACACCTCCCAATTCCTAATTCGAGCTAAGTTGGACTCCAAGCAGGCAGGGACTATGCTTACCAATCCTTTTTGACAGTTCGCGGTAGATCGCAGTTTCGGGATTCACTGGATGCAGTCGGGTCTGCTTGCCGCACCCCGAATGTCGGAGAAGATTTCTAGCTGCGCAATCTTCAGTTGGGTTGAGTCTGCTGATGCAGTAAGGCGCGTTTTGGATCTGTGGGGTAAGTACCCACTTGCTTTGGCTAGAAATAGTTTTCTACAGTCTGTGAGGTAAAACATTACCCGTTGGTAGGTAAGGATTAGATTGGAGAGTGGAAACTTTTTGATTCTTCGGTTCCTTCCCGTTGGAGTTTTGTTTCGAGTTTAGTCGATCGCAGTGGTTTTCCGTTGGTACCACGTTGGCTGTGGTCGGTTGCTGCCACGATGGTGGTGTTCTTCCTTCCTCCGGGACTTCAGGACTTCGAGGCTGGAGAAGTTAGTTTACAACTGTCGTGTTGGTTTCTCTCCTTGTCTTGATGACATCAGGTTGGTCTCTGTTGTATGGTAAAGTGTTCCATACCCTCTGTTGAAACAGGGGGCCAGTTGTCCGGTTTGAGTAGTTCTAATCTTGGCGCCAAATCTTTGTTTAAATTTGGCGGGCTTGACTCGTCTTTGTAATATTTTGGCGGCTCGTTAAAAGTTAATATGTTTTGGGTGGGTTGATGTTCAAAAACTGTTTCCTGATGGAAATATTAGCTTGGTAATCGCAATGTCCTTTTGAGCTTAGTTTTTCGCATACAGGCTGGATTGGACCTCTTTGTGATGTATATGCTGAAATGGTTTTCCAGATTCAGGTTAATGGTTTGCTATCTCTGGGTTATTTGTTGTATTGTTAATGCCTCTTGTGGAGAAGGAATCTCGAATACCCATTTCTCCAGACAAGTTACTTTAGTCCAAACACCTGTACAGCCTCAATAATCAAGTTGTCTCTTGTTAGTTCTTTCGGCCCGCACTCAGCCTTGAATTTGTCTTTTAAAAGTCCACAATTCGATTTAAGTTTGTAGTTTCTTCCATAAGTACCGTATATACTCGCGTATCCTGCGATCTCACGTATCATGCGACCCCTAAATTTTCGTCCCCAAAACATGATTTTATCATATATCTCATGTATCATGCGAGTCACTTTTTTGAGATACCAGATGACACTAGGCTAGGCTTTCAAACAAGTTTAACAAGTACCCAACACGTAACAAGTACCCTAACACATAACAACGATCGAATACAGACCTTAACAACCGAATCATGAAACGAAAAAGGATGGATGAACGATAATGGCTGCAAGATTTGGCTGAAGAGAGTTTGGGAATCAAGAGCAGGTGGTTTACGACGCCAAAAACGTTTACTTGTGTGGGATATGTTTAGGTCACATCGAGTGGATTCTGTTGTGAACGCTGTTCGCGAATCGAACACCGATATAGCAATCATTCCAGCTGGCTTGACCAGCGTCGTTCAGCCACTTGACGTATCCATTAATAAGCCATTTAAAGACAATATAAGAAAGAAATGGAATGACTGGATGATGGAAGGAGAGAAATCATTTACAAAGGGAGGGAATATGAAGGCTCCGGATTTGCCTCTACTGTGTTTGTGGGTAAAAGAAGCATGGGCTGAGATAGATGGAGATTTGATTGTTAAAGCATTTAAAAAAATAAATATACCGGTAATAGTTTCATTAAGAATCGTTTCTGTTTTCCTTTGGTAGTTAGCCTCTCAGCTGATTTTGAAAGCGTAAACATTACGTGTGTATCAGCAAGTAAAACAGCAGTTTTATCAAAAGCATCTTTATTTGATATACATATGTACTATTTGACTTACCGTAAATGGATACGGTCTGCTTAACAGCCTAACAGCCTAATCTTGGCCAGCACTTCACACCCGCAAATTTTGTATCTCGCGTATCATGCTACCCCCCAAATTTAGGTTACAATTTAGGTCTTCAAAAGTCGCATGATACGCGAGTATATACGATACTTTAGGCTTAGAAACTTTCTGGTAGTTAGTCCCAAATTAAATTTCCTTTCGAATGAGCCCAAACACAGGGAAGGTTCTTGTGAATTTTGCACCCTTCAGTCCCTGCTGTTGACACTCCACACTCTAGAGTGTCAATCAAGGTGGGCAAAATTCCTGCTCCCGAGAGACAACCTTCCCTGCATTTATACTAGCTAAACATTAACCTGCATCCCCTGTTGAAATGCAATGCAATTTTCAGGTGAATACAATCACTATAATTCGGTTACAGCATTCCATTCCTTTACTCGGTTTTCACGGTAATGTAATGGAATGCAGTCAAACACAATTTAATAAAGTAAAATAAAAGCACATAGTCAAAACATATTTTCAAATAACATAAAAGTCCATTGTCGAACACATTTTAAGTAACACTCTTACAACACTCGATATTTTGCGGTTTCGAGCAGGTAAAATCAGACACAAATTAAACATGGTAGGATGGTGTCACCACTGCCCCCACCCCCCTGCACGAATCCCAAGTTTGGCAAGGAGCACATAACACCCTTTGGTGCCTGACCTGACGGCCTCTGTGTTTCACTCAGCATGTGAGACACCATAAGTAAAGAATAATCGTGAGTTGAGAGATAACTAAAGTGTGGGAAGCGATTCGGATCCAGACTGGGACTTCTATATTTCTGAAAAGGTCCCACCAAGGCAGAATGGTGATCTCGAGAATCTTTTTCCCGATCTCAATTGTTTTCTGTTCTCGTATAGAAGTGTTTTTGTGAGATAATTACAGCTTTTAGCAGAGCGGTAAGATGCTCGGGTAGAGGGGGAATTGCATAGCAAAAATGTACAACATAATCCTGCAGGTTTGTGATGTTTTCCTTCACAGTGAGCTGGACAGTGGAGGGTTGAGGAATGGGGACAATCCATTCCTGGGCCATTTGAACTGATGCCTCAGGTTTGAAGCAAAAACTGCTGTCACTTACCAGACACCAGAAGTGTCCATGTTGGTAGTGGGGCGCACTGGTGGTGACACAATATGTCCCACCCCCTATGTATGCTACCTGTGGAGGGACATGGTCTTGTGCCACTACCTCCATGGTGCAGTTAATAGGCTGTGCGCCAGCAGCTTTAAACCCACACTGTGACTTTGAATGGGCACTCAAGCACTGGGGACACAGTATTACGTGTGCACCCCGGCTCCGGTACCTGGAGAGGTCAGTACCCATTACAGCGTGTTCCCACTTTATGACATAGGGTGGGACCGCTGCGAAACGAATGTGTGCACCTCCCTGAATAACTCCAATGTTCACCACCCGGTATACCGGTGCAGGTTGGGCTGTCCCACCCATGACCGGCATCCTTAGTACGATTCCCATAATGGTGTGGTTAGATTTCCCAAAGCCTACTGGGACAGGGTAGGCTTCAGAGGCTAGGCGGAGCTGGCACGGGCTTAGTGAATTGCTGTAAGGGTGGAGGGCTGCGAGGTACTTGTTCCTGATCCAAGAGGGGAGTAAACCTTGTTTTAAATCCTCCAGGTTTTTCCGGCCCTCGCCCAACAACCATGCCCCATACAATACGCACACCTCGTTTTGTGCAGCCTGGTCCGAAGCATTTCTATCCTCCCGCATGAGTGAATTCACTTCCTGTGCATGTTTTTCCAACTCAGCCACTATTTCTTTGAAATGGACAGTCATAGCCTGGTCCTCGTGTAGTTCTGAACCTACTACTGTGTTCTCCTGTTTCAGGATTTTCCTCAATTGGTTCTTTAAACCGTTTATCTGTGTTTGTAGTTCTATATCATCTCGGCTATTTATTACAGAGGATGCTGTATTGTCGGTAGTGAAAATGTTGTTTATGATTCCCTTTCTAGGTCTCCCCGAGGCCATGGTGTCCCTAGCGTTTAGGGTGTATAGGTCTGCTTTGTCTACATTTCCAAAGTCTAACTCATAAAATTTCTTGAACATGTTTCTAAGTAGGGCCTGGTATAGCAGCTCTGTTTCCATCGGGCACCATGCAGGTAGGTGTACCTCGGTAAGGTTTAAAATTACTGAAGCTACTGCATAATGTACCCCCTGGTATAACACCTTTTCGGTCAGTACCAATACTAATCCGTTCCCAGGTCCCTTGGTGGTGGTAGGACACCTTTCTATTACTGTGCGTATTGGCGGGGTTGTGGGCAGAGGTTTCTTAATGTGTGCTCTTAGTTCGGTGACGTTAATTGGGAGTGGGGAGTGTGGGACTGCGCACCCGTGTAGGTTAGAATCCCACCCCATCCCTTCCCCTTCATCTTGCCATTGCCTGGCGAAGGCGATCGATATGCCTGCGGGACAAATACTCTCTGATCCCCACATTCAAATGTAAATTCCTCGTTCGGATTCCCACCATTTGTCCCAACACACTTTTACTCCTCTCTGTGTCCCCGGGATGGCGCGGTACGTATCATTACTGAGTCTTTCCCAGTCCGATTCCTGGTCCCATGCGTCTTTGTTGAGTTTTCTGAGCTACCACCATCTTCCCAGGGAAATCTTTCCTTTGCATGTCAAACATACACGTTTTCCCTCTGTAACACTGACTGGGGAATGATGATCCGTATCCGGAGGCATGGAACTGAAGCCTCCCTGTAGGAGTAGCGGTTAGAGTTAGATCCCAGCCACCCTGGCCATCTTCCCTCGTGGGCGTAAACGGCGAGTTCTTCCACACCTGGGGTGCCACCCCCGGCGGTTACTATCAGTGCTCTTCCTCCTGAACACCAGTAAATTAGGGATTCTTCCACATCTCCTCGGTCGCTGCTGCTCATCCCTATCAGGGCGAGCAGGAACGGGATCCTTTCCATACTGTTCTCTTTCCTGTAGGGGCACATAAAACAGATTGTCGAGCCCTGAGAAAGTTCTCTGGCTTGACAAAGGTGACCGAGTTCTAAATTGGGCTCTCTTGCTTTTCAGACATTCAGTTCCTTGTGGACTGATGTCTGCTTCTAACTTTTATTTCACAGCATTTTGCTTGTTATCTCACCGGTGCTTCCCTTAATAGTTATACTGGTAGATTCTTCTTACCCCGCCTGTACCTCTTTTAACAGCTGCACAGGTAGATTCTTTCCTTACCCCAGTTAACTAATATACATACATACTTATCGTTACACAGATAATGTTACACTATTCTAAATTATTCACCAAACATACTTAAATTCATATTGCTATAAATGTACATCTGCCACCCGTCTCAGGGTGGCCAGGTTAATTCCTGCCTTCTTTCTTTCTTCTTCCGCTGGGTGTCCAGCGAGGTCAGTAATAGGTCGGTTTGCACCGCCGGACCCGGAGTGTCCTGACCTGAGGTGGGTTCGAGTCCCACACTGTCGGGGGAATATCACCTCCGGTGCTGCAGCACACCGCTCCTTTGCGTGTGGCTGCCTGGTTCGTTTCTTCCCCGGGGGTTCCTCCTGTTCGAGGGCTATGGGCTGGGTGCCCCTGCTCGCAGGCTGGTCTCTGACCTTAGGTACCCTTTTGTGGCTGGTCCCTTTCCCGGGGCTGAACCATTCAAATTGGACCACGGTGTCTTTGGCCGTGGTTTGTGGGGAGTCTTTCTTAAAGCTCTGGCTGCTGGAGATGTATCCGAGTCCCAAATGACTGGGGGGGACAGCTCCTCCAGTAACACAGTCCACCGCTCCTCTAGGTACAGTCTGTGGGTCTGCCACATCCCCTGTGGGATTTCCACAGTCGGGGGTTGTTGGCTGGGGGTACCTGTCTTTAGTATGGTTTACCGTTTTTGGCTGTCCCTTACGTTTAGCTGCTGCCCCTGGGTTGAAAAGTTTGCACTGATTTATGTGGAACCACTTTGTTCGGCAGGACAGTTTTATGGCATAGACCATGGGGCTTGCCTTGTCGACAATGTGGTACAGTCCCATATACAGTGCCTCAAAGACCCCTACTCTAGCGTAGTTCCTCACCATAACCTGGTCCCCTATCTCCCACTCGTGATGCTTGCGGGGTTCTAGCAGCAGTCGGTTGCTCTGATGCTGTTTTCCCATGTTGTTAGCAGCCTGCCAGTGAATCTGTTTGTGTTCAGTCCTGTGATATATTCACAGAGCACAGCACACACAGCTTCCTACATGGCAGGCAGCTCTCTCGGAAGCCTCCGGAATCTGCCTGGTTCTGTTTATTATTAAAACTGCAGTTGCAGTAAACAATACGCCCATATCCACAGTGTGGAGCTACAAACATTACAAGCTTACAGACATTACGCTTCTCCCTCCTTAATGAAGAAGTTATTATAACAAATATCATACATAATTTTCATGTTTATACAAAACACAGGATACAAACTTTTTTTTTCCATATTTACAAATTTAACTTTACCACTTGTTTTCTGTTTCGAAGAAGATACCTTCGCTCTCAAACAGAACCTTCCAAACCTGGTGTCAATTTCACACTCATTCGAGGCTCATCCTGGGGAACGTTTTCCTCCACGGAATTTCCTTGATTTTCATTTGAACTCACTCTAACTTCAGGCTCATTGTTTTCCTGATTCAGACTCAGACTTTCATTCTGATGCTCTCCTGGATTTGTTTACAGTACATTGGATTATGGATTTGCTACTGGTATATCAAAACTATCTGATGAGTCAGAAATAATTGTATCATTCCCACCTTCAACTCCTTCCATGTCTGCAGGTAAAATATGATCAATATGAACAAACCTAACCTGTCCATTATGAAACATCTTTACCAAATATGTGCGAAGACCACATATCTTCACCACTCTTCCTAGTTACCACTTTAACCATTTATGGTGATGGTTCTTCACTCTCACCTTCTGGTTTAATTTCACACTTCTCTCTTTTACTCTACCTCTATCATGATTCTCTTTCGGTCTTAATTGTGTCACTTCTACGGACTGCCAAATTTGGCTTTAACAACGAAATCTGGTTCGTGGCTGTTGTTTGTGAAACAACTCTGCTGGTGTTCTACCAGTAGTTGTATGAGGAGTATTTCGATATGTAATCAAAAAATTAGCCAATTTGTGATCCAATGACAACTGTCGTTTCCTTGGATTTGGATCTAACATTTGTTTTATGAGGGCACATTTTACAATTCGAAGCAGGATGGTATGGTGGAACCTTAGTATGTTTCACACCATTTTTGCTCGTGAATTGTGAAAATTCTTCTGAACGAAATGATGGTCCATTATCCGAAACAATCTCTTCAGGGAGGCCAAATGCAGAAAATAATTTTCATAAAATGTCCAATGTTTTACTTGTTGTTATTTTCCACATTGGAAACACCTCAAACCACTTTGAATGGCTATCAATCACAATGAACAATTGTTGTCCTTCTAACTCAGCAAAATCAATATGTAGTCTTTGCCACACCCTGGGAGGCCATTTCCATGACTGTAATGGTACTGGTTGTGGTTGCTATTGTCTTCCTAACACAGATGAGGCTGCACACCGGGAGGTTACAGTAACAGTGATCTCAGTCTTTAATAAGACACTGCTATAAGACAGTGAGGAACAGGCCTTAGGGGCCGGCTTATATACAGTGCTCCCAAGGGATGCTGGGATCCCTTGGGACTTCAGGGGATGAGTTCCCTGGTGGCAGAAAATGGGAGTGCATGCTTTACAGATATACAACATCACTCCCCTGCCAAATTCAAAGTGAAAACTATTTACAAGGTGAGGCGGTCGGGAGCCTTTCTTTCCCTGGTGGACTGCCTCGGTACAAATGTCTGTTCTGGTGTGTTGGTTGTGCCCTCGCTGGGCTGGCGTGTTGTCGGCCCTGCAGGGCTGCTAGGTGAGCCTGGCCTTGCTGGGCTGTTGGGCGCGATGGGTTCGATTTCCTGGTCCGGGGTGGTGTCGTTGATCCTTTGGGTGTGTGTTGTGGGCTGGAAAAAGGTGGTGTCTGCTGTGTGTTGTTCAGGGCAGTCTGTGAACTGCAGCCTCATTTGGTCCAGGTGCTTTCTGCAAATTTGTCCATTGTCTAGTTTGACTACAAACACCCTCCCTATTCCCTTCTTTAGCTATCACCGTGCCCGCGATCCACTTGGGATCATGTCCATAGTTTAGCACATACACAGGGTCATTCAGATCAATTTCCCGTGACACATTGGCGCGACCATTGTTTACATTTTGTTGCTGCCACCTGCTCTCTACCTGACCATGCAGGTTGGGGTGAACCAGCGAGAGTCTGGTTTTAAGTGTCCTTTTCATACGTAGCTCAGCCGGGGGCACCCTTGTGAGCGAGTGGGGTCTCGTGCGGTAGCTGAGCAGTACGCGGGACAGGCGGGTTTGTAGTGAGCCTTCTGTGACTCGTTTAAGGCTCTGTTTGATGGTTTGTACTGCCCGCTCTGCCTGCCCATTGGAGGCTGGTTTAATCGGGGCCGAGGTGACATATTTGATCCCATTGCGGGTCATGAATTCTTTAAATTCGGCACTGGTGAAACATGGCCCGTTGTCACTGACCAGTATGTCAGGCAGGCTGTGGGTGGCAAACTGGGCCCTCAGGCTTTGAATGATGGCGGTGGCAGTGCTTCCTGACATTATTTCACATTCAATCCATTTTGAAAAAGCATCCACCACCAAGAACATTTTACCGAGAAACGGGCCTGCATAGTCGACATGGATGCTCGACCATGGTCTGGAGGGACGAGACCCCAAACTTAGTGGTGCATCTCTGGGCGCATTGTTCGACTGAGCACACACAATGCATTGCCGTACACAGGACTCTAAGTCAGAGTTGATACCGGGCCACCACACGTGGGATCTGGCTATCATTTTCATCATTACAAGACCCGGGTGTGTGCTGTGGAGATCCGAGATGAACGTCTCCCTGCCCTTTTTTGGTAGCACTACGCGGTTACCCCACAACAGGCAGTCTGCCTGAATGGACAGCTCGTCCTTTTGCCGCTGGAACGGCTTGATTGGCTCTTGCATTTCAACGGGGATGCTGGCCCAGCTCCCATGCAGTACACAGTTTTTTACAAGGGACAGCAGAGGATCTTGGCTGGTTCAAGTCCTAATCTGGCGGGCCATGACAGGTGATTTATCATTTTCAAACACTTCCATGACCATCAACAAGTTTGCGGGCTGCGCCACCATCAACAAGTTTGCCGGCTGCGCCATTTCCACCCCCGTGGTGGGCAATGGTAGCCGACTGAGAGCATCTGCACAGTTCTTGGTGCCTGGCCTGTGGCGGATGGTATAGTTATACGCTGATAGCGCGAGTGCCCACCTTTGTATGCGGGCTGAGGCATTAGTATTTATCCCCTTGTTTTCAGCGAACAGGGATGTGAGGGGCTTGTGATCGGTTTCCAGCTCAAATTTGAGGCCAAACAGGTACTGATGCATTTTCTTTACCCCGAACGCACACGCTAATGCCTCTTTCTCAATCATGCTGTCGGCCCTCTCGGCCTTAGACAAGCTCCTGGGAGCATAGGCGACAGGTTGCAACATCCCCGCAACGTTAGCTTGTTGTAATACACACCCGACTCCGTACGACAACGCATCACATGCTAATACAAGTCTTTTACACGGGTTATACAATACAAGCAGTTTGTTGGATTATAAAATGTTTCTGGCTTTCTCAAAAGCAATTACTTGGTATTTTTCCCCATACCCAGTTCTCACTTTTGCGCAATAACACATGTAGGAGCTCCAAAAGGGTGCTTAACCCCCGTAGGAATTTACCAAAATAGTTGAGGAGTCCCAGGAACGACCGCATCTCCATGACGTTCTGTGGCCTGGGCACGTTCCTGATAGCCTCTGGCTTGGCGTCTGTGGGCCGAATGCTGTCCACCGCGATCTTTCTCCCCAAAAAACTCCACTTCTGTTGCCATGAAGATGCATTTCGACCTCTTCAGCCGCAGCCCTACGCGATCCAGTCGCTGGAGGACCTCCTCCAGGTTTTTTAGGTGTTCGGCGGTGTCCCAACCCGTGACTAATATGTCATCCTGAAAGACCACCGTGTGTGGTATCGTCTTGAGTAGGCTCTCCATGTTTCTCTGGAAGATCGCTGCAGCCGAACGAATTCCAAACGTGCATCTGTTGTAGATGAATAGTCCCTTGTGCGTGTTGATGCAGGTGAGGCCCTTTGAAGATCCACCAGCTCCTGCATCATGTAGGCCGAAATCAGGTCAAGCTTGGTGAAAGTCGTGCCTCCTGCCAGCGTCGCAAATAGGTCATCTGCCTTAGCTAGCGGGTATTGGTCCTGTAGCGAGAAACGATTAATAGTTACTTTATAATCGCCGCAAATCCTGACCGTGGCATCACTTTTGAGTACTAGAACAATCGGTCTGGCCCACTCGCTGAATTCCACTGGGGAAATGATGCCCTCGCGTTGCAGCCTGTCCAGCTCGATTTCCACTCTCTCCCTCATCATGTGAGGTACCGCTCGCGCCTCGAGGTGACTGGGTCGTGCCTCTGGGACCAAGTGGATCCACACCTTCGCCCCGGAAAAGTTTCCAATGCCTGGCTTAAAAAAGGAAGGAAATTTGTTAAGAACCTGGGTACATGAGGCCTCATCAACATGTGATAGCGCTCGGATGTCATCCCAGTTCCAGTGGAATTTGCCCAGCCAGCTCCTTCCAAGCAATGTGGGGTCATCGCCTGGGACAATCCAGAGTGGCAGTTCATGCACCGAGCCCTCGTAGGTGACCTTGACCATAGCGCTGTCCAGGACAGTGATAAGCTCTTTGGTGTATATTCTCAGTTTTGTGTGGATGGGGCTCAGGGCTGGTCTGAATGCCTTGTTGCACCACAGTCTCGCAAACATCTTTTTACTCATGATGGATTGGCTAGCGCCAGTGTCCAGTTCCATGGCTACGGGTAAGCCATTCAATTTTACGTTTAGCATTACAAGTGGACATTTCGTCGAAAATGTGTGCACCGCGTGTACTTCAGTATCTGTCTCCTCTCTCTGAGGCTTGAAATTGCTTTGATCCACCATGGACCGATCTTCCTCTGCCACGTGGTAGTTAGCAGGTTTTGCAGAGCTTGAAGTTCGTTTGCAAGCTCGTTGGAGGTGCCCCATTGTTCCACAGCTCTTGCAAACATACCCTTTGAAGCGGCATGAATAGGCTGAATGCCTCTACAATGCCAACAAGGTGTGAATTGCCTTGCATTCATCCTTTGTTGGCGATTCTGAGTCACCTGGGTCACCTGAGGCCAGCTGGCATTTGCAGACTCATGGGTTCTGCCTTGTACATTTCTGCTCGCAAACAGAGTTCCAGTTAATTAATGAATATTGTTAGCACTTGTGTGCTGAGAGATTTGTTTGGTGTTATCACTGCTGGACATAAACACCTGTGCTATCGCAATGGCCTTACTGAGGGTCGGTGTCTCTACAGTCAAAAGTTTTCGTAGGATGGTCTTGTGGCCAATGCCCACTGCAAAAAAGTCTCTGAGCATTTCCTCCAGGTAGCCATCAAACTCACATTGTCCTGCAAGTTGCCTTAGCTCGGCGACATCGCTCGCCACTTCCTGACCTTCAGATCGCTGGCACATGTAGAACCAATACCTCGCCATCAGCACGATCTCCCTCGGGTTAAGATGCTCCCGAACCAGTGTACACAGCTCCTCATATGACTTATCTGTGGGTTTCACCGGAGCCAGAAGATTCTTCATGAGGCTGTAGGTCGGTGACCCACAGAATGTGAGGAGGACCGCTCTCCTTTTTGCAGCGCTTCCTTCTCCGTCCAGCTCGTTGGCTACAAAGTACTGGTCTAGCCGTTCGACATAGGCTTTCCAGTCCTCACCATCTGAAAACTTCTCCAGGATGCCCTCAGCTTGCTGCATCTTTGCGTTGGATTCGTATTCTCGTCGCCAGTTATTGTGTTCCTAACACAGATGAGGCTGCACACAGGGAGGTTAAAGTAACAGTGACCTCAGTCTTTAATAAGACACTCCAGAGTGAGGAACAGGCTTTAGGGGCCGGCTTGTATACAGTGCTCCCAAGGGATGCTGGGATCCCTTGGGACTTCAGGGGATGAGCTTTCTGGTGGCGGAACATGGGAGTGCATGCTTTACAGATGCACAACAGTTGCTTGCTTACAGATTAGACATGTCGTACACTGACTCACGGTGTACTCTATATCTTTATCAAGACCTGGCCACCATAAAAAACTGCGTGCAAAACTCTTGGTCAAGCACATTCTCAGGTGCTGGTCATGGAGGTCTCCCAATAATTTGGACCTGAATTTATTTGGTTTCACCACTCTTGCACCCCACATGATACAATCTTTATCGACTGATAATTCATTCCTACGAATGAAGAATGGATGTGTATCCTTGTCTGTTACCTGGTTTGGCCATCCATTTGCAATATATTCATACACCTTTGACATCACTGGGTCACATTTGGTTGCTCTATCAATCTCTTCAGCTGTGACTGGCAGTTCATCAATTCCTGGGAGTGGGTGCATTTCCAATTGCATCCAATTTTTCCATGGTTGGATGTAAACCATCTTTGTCTTCTCTGTACACTCAGTACTCCACTGAGTTTTTAAATAACTCACTTATGAGCAGACACCCCTACTCGTGCTTCTCTCGGCGTTTGAGGACTTCATTCAATATGTTATTATATATGTTGTAGAGAGTAAAAATATATATATAGACTTAGGCATTAGGCACCTGCTGGATATTTAAAACTCACATAAGCTTAAATGGACACACACATAAAATGGCTGCCCAGGCATGATGGGAAATCAGGTAGTCAAGCTGTGAACTGTTGAACGTTCACTGACCGAGCAATAACCCTGTGAGGCCCACTGTAGGAATGCCTGGGAAGACAGAGATAAGAAGGAAACCATCTCCTGTGAACAAGGTCATAAACCAATTAATTCCCCAGGAAGAAAGATAAGAGGGAAACCATTTGCTGTAAACAAGGCTATAAACCAATTATTTCTCCCAGATGAAAGAACTAGGGAGAGAACCTATAAAGTCATCGATCAGCCCAAGCTGACAATAACCGAACATATGGTTCCCTGGATACTAGGAGAATTCTATTGGGTTAAAAGAACCTATATGTAATCTATAATCGTTGTGATTGGCTTGTGTCCAGCCGTGATGGGCTGTGTAACTGTGGTAAACTGTTTTGTAACTGTTGTGAAACATATAAAGGTACATGTAACCCTTTGTTCTGTGGAGAGAAACCTGGATACGGTCCTGTGTGTTTCCTCCCCGCTGAGCGTTATTAAAGGCCGCCAGGCATTGGAACCGACTCTGAGTGTTGAGTGATTCTTCAGTAAAAAACACTAACGCTAACAATGGCGTAGTCGACGGGATTTCCCGGAGTCGCTGGACGCCCTTGGAAAAAACCCGGGTGAGTATAAAAAACAATTTTTAAGTATAAAGGGTGCGGAAGGTGGAAGCTGGTTGATCGACATGAGGAGACGATCTAATATCTCAAACGCCTAGCCTGAGCCTGAATTAAGAGGACTTTTGTCCCACGTGACGGCCAGGAACCAAGTAGGCGTAGGGAACACACTTAGACCGTGGGATCGTGATACCGAGAGACATCTTCCGGACCCAGTAGTGTAATTTGAAATACCCCGGGGTAGAACCAAGCGGTGTACAGCGGCTAACGGAATCCAAACCTGTGAACAGGGTCGGACCAACGGGCTGAGCGGTGGTAGGTAGTCGTTAAGGATACGTAGAGCACTGCGGGAATTGCTTAAACGCGTTTTTAAGAATTGTATAAGTTTGTGCAACAGCAGAACTTGTGACCTGACAGTAGCCAAGAGACAGTTTACTACAAGTCGCGCTAGAAAGAAAGCGGACCTCTGAGAGTAGATTCCTAACGGTACTAGTCCTACCCAGGAATGGCCATGAAAACAAGTAAACTCGAGTGGGGACCAGAAGGGTCGCTTACCCGCCACCTGGTGGAAAAACAAAAGAAGCTAATTGAAAAAATGATTAAAGCAGGGTGGAATCCTCAGGAACTAGTTATGTGAGGAATTATTTAGATAAAACTACGAATTCCCTGAAAGGTCATGGATCCAAAAATAGAGCCGGCCAAAAACAAGAAGAGAGACTGTTGTAAATGTATGATCGTTGAGTGAGAAGTGTCTGTGTGATTTTTGACTGCAGAATGAATTTTTTTATGTTTTCATGTTCCGAAAGCCTGGTTGGAAGAGGAATGCAAGTGTCTGTTTATTTTAGAAACAGAGTGAAAGTCTTTTTTTAACCCTTTGTAATGTTGTCCTGTATGTGGGAAGTTTTAAGACATTTAAGTTAGAAACGCAGGTGTGGATTTATTCGGATGATAAGTTACGGAGCTAGGAAAATAAACAAATTTAAGTTAGAAACGCAGGTGTGGATTTATTCGGATGATAAGTTACGGAGCTAGGAAAATAAACAAATAAAGAATAGATTTGTTGAGCAAAATATTTATTTGACATGCTCACTTACTTGCCGAAAGAAAACATGCAATGATTGATTGGGTTGAAAGACATAAATTTAGTTTCGGAATGAGATAAAGAATGCTTTAAAAAAAAAAGAGCTTCTAAAAAAAAAGTTTTAAATAAAGATTGAAATTACAAAGTTTGAATTGGGATTTTGAGATATTCAGAGAAGGCACAGGAAATACTGAGGTGGATTTAAAAAAAAAAAGAAAAAGATTAAATTAAATCTGATCAGGTCAAACTCCTGGGCAAGTGGCGAGCTATCTGCGAAGGTGTAAAAGGAACTTTTGGAAAATGTTAAAAAACAGCAACCTTTAGTAACGACTTTGAAACTGGAGCATTTTGAGATAACGAAAGGCAGCCCTCAAACTCTCAAAGCTGGACTCCATTCCAGTTATGGAGAAAAAGAAAAAGATAAAGACGCCACTTTGAAAGTAAACAAATGATTTTAAATACAAAACCTAATTTGAAAAAAGGAAAAAAAGATGTAACGGACTAAATGGAAAAAGACATAACTTACTAAATACTAGTTGATGTTTGCTGTGAAAAAGATATTGGTTTAATTAGAAGAGAAAAAAAAATTGGAATAAGTAAAAAAACACTCTACATGGATTCGAATTTTCAATTATGAAAAAGTTTCAATGCAGTTTGAAAAGATTTCCAAAATGGACAGTGTTTATCAAAAAAGTCCCGAACAGTCTAAACAAGCAGGAGGGTTTTGAAGATAACGAGGAGAAAGAGAGAAATTTAAAAAAAACAGAATTGAATTTCAGTAAACAAAATTGCTATTGTATGTGTGGTCTTGTTTTAAAACAATATAAAAAAAAATTCTTTGGCAAGTACTTGAATTAGAAGTTAAGAAAACATTGGAGTTTACTCTAATGATTTATGCTGTTTTTAACGGATTCCTAATTTCGAAGCCAGTTTTGAAGGCACAAAGACTTTTTTTTTCAGATGATTACGTGAAGTCACGTAATGACATCAGGTCTTCTTACAAACCTGGAAAGGAGTTAACCCTTTCCATTGACAGCCGTTTTATACTGAACATTATTAATTTGGATTTCTTAATAGGAAAAAAAAAAGACTCACCTAACAGAGGAAACAAAAATAAAAACAGAACTAGCTTATGTAATAATACTTGCCTGATACAATAAAGAAATAGATACTCAATAAAACAAATTGAAGAGTTAAAAGCTAAGATAAACAGGCTGGAAGAGATAACGGGACTAGACGGATAGTGCAGTGCACAGCCATAACACCATCACCTCTGGCAATAGAGCCAATGTACCCCACGGTGGGTAGGTGTAGTCCACAAACCCAACCTAACGGTAAAGCAGACAGCGATGTTTGGAGGAATATCTTTGGCCTTGGTCATAGGAGTTTGGGTAATATTTAAGTGGGTAAAGACACGGGCGCACGCCCTACAGATTCAGCTCGAAATGGTTCGATTATAACCTTGTGCTTCTGATTTTGCAGGGTGACAGGGACACTCGTAGAGCAAAAAACTTAACCCCTGGTGACGACCAGGCCGTCTGTTTAAAATTACAGATAATACTTACCGGAATGGGAATACGAAAGGCGCTACTCGTAATATGGATAGCCCTGCGACATGCACGTACCCTGGGCAACACCGACGGACAGCAGAGCACGCTGGAAATAAACAACTATATGAACTATGGAGTCTTGTTTAATTTAACGGATGGAATGTGCATCCCAGCAGCCAAGGACTGGAGCAAGGACAGGACTTATTTTAATGCATGGTTACAAGTGAATCCTAATAAGAATCCTAATAAGAATAAGAGTATGTGTACAGTGCTCCACGGGTATAAGGAGCAGATGCATTAAACGGAGGGATGTCAAAGGGCCTGATGAATGTACTTTCGGCATAATTTGCGCGCCTCCGGGACAATCCCAGCAATTGGTCATCCGCAAGAAGGGAATGGGGCTGTGTGGGTATTACGAAGAGGCGGGGGCGGCTGCAATATCATTGTATGTATGTTTCTCATCCCCTCCGACACCGCGCCCCATAAGAATCACTACATTGCCCGAAGAACTGCCTTGTCCCATAACTACTAAGGGACCAGAAAATGGGATTGCAATGTACAACGAAGGGGAATTATTGTATGATAATGTTAAACATGAAATTGTGCCTGTTCTGATCAATATTTCAGGCATCCAGATGCCGGAATATTGTACCGAACAGTCAAGGAAGATGTACAATGTATTAAGTAAAGTCGTAATGCAGCAGGCTGCCGATGCCATGGGTGCCAGTAAGTTCCGGGGACAGGGGTTAGCACCCAGGGTGAAGAGGGAAATAGTAAATGATGTTGCTACCGTTTTCAATACAGGAACCTCCGTAGTGAACTCGATAGACATACAAGGGTTAAATGAGAGGGTAGAACAGCTTAAAGGGGTGATGAAGGGGTTATTGGAGAGGGTGGAGCAAAACCAGGAAGACCAGGCCAACCTAGGAAAGGAGGGTGCCGAAATCCAGTTGGATGGCATCTCAGTCCTGGAAGCTCACGCCAAAACCATCAATCACCTCATTGATAGAGAACAAGAAGATACAATAAAGCAAAGACAGGGGCAACTCTGTCATGCTTATGGTCTGTGGATGGTGGGACAGATCCGCCACAACCTCGACCAGATCCAACGCGGGGAAGTACCCGATTGGATAGACAGTTCACATTTAGCTCAGTTGGCGAACCAAAGGGGGACACTGGATAATTGTACTCTGAAGGGACTGACCCGAGTATACCCCGCAATTCCAGATTGCCAGATGGGTAGGACGACCAGGATAGGGATAGTCCTGTTGATCCCTATAGCAACGCCGGACTCAGGGCCGTTCCCCTTATACCAACTAGAGAATATCGGAGTAATACGGGAAAATGTCTCCATACGCTACTACCTAACCACCACCTCTGCCGTTCGTCGAAACAACATACTTACTGGGATTTCCCTAGCAGATTGCAAGCAAAGGGGGGAAATCACAGTATGCCCTCACCCGGTGGGCCGAGGGGAACTAGACGAGTGCGGGTTTAACCGAACCAACGGGTGTGTACTAGAAATAGTGCCCGCACACATGCACTTCGCGAGGGCAGGCTACGGAGGGAGGGGAAGATACTGCGTCTCTACCACAGAGCGTTCATACCAGTATAATGACCTGCAGTGCCCTATACCGCAGCCAAACATTTGCTTTACACCACTACGACCTGTCGCGATCGGGCAAGCGCATATCACCCAGGTTAGGCGCCGGAAGTCCGAAGTTATTGAAGTAACTGATCAGCTCCATGATCATTTGCAGGATTATGACGAGCCAGAGCAGGTCCCTATCCCACATCTAACCGAGGTATTACGGGAGTTAAGGCTCAGAGTGGGGCAATCCGTAAAACTCTATCACCAGCTACAAACTAAAATCAAAGAACTGGAAGAAGATACCGAGGTAGACTTACAAAGTCAGAGTTGGTGGAGAAAGGTCTGGGACTGGGGAATAAATGTGAACATCCACCCATGGATCCGAATTATTTCACACACACTGGTCGGTATACAATTAATCTTAGCAATAACATGGGGCGTGATGGCCTGCCAGGTATGCAGGCGCCACAAACGGCGGAAACGGACTAATCACCGTTCCCTGGATATTAAACAGGCCTGTTTGATAAGGGGATGGGAGGAGCTAGCCTTTGTTAATTTGATTTAAGCAACCGGAACTCCTGAAACCGTGTGACTGGCCAGCACGTTGAGGCAAGGAATACCGGGCCGTGCACAAATATCAGATAAAGGCTGTATTTCGGTTAAAAGGGGACTAGGACTAGTCCCTTTACCGAAAGGGGGAATTGTTGTAGAGAGTAGAAATATATATATAGACTTAGGCATTAGGCACCTGCTGGATATTTAAAACTCACATAAGCTTAAATGGACACACACATAAAATGGCTGCCCAGGCATGATGGGAAATCTGGTAGTCAAGCTGTGAACTGTTGAACGTTCACTGACCGAGCAATAACCCTGTGAGGCCCACTGTAGGAATGCCTGGGAAGACAGAGATAAGAAGGAAACCATCTCCTGTGAACAAGGTCATAAACCAATTAATTCCCCAGGAAGAAAGATAAGAGGGAAACCATTTGCTGTAAACAAGGCTATAAACCAATTATTTCTCCCAGATGAAAGAACTAGGGAGAGAACCTATAAAGTCATCGATCAGCCCAAGCTGACAATAACCGAACATATGGTTCCCTGGATACTAGGAGAATTCTATTGGGTTAAAAGAACCTATATGTAATCTATAATCGTTGTGATTGGCTTGTGTCCAGCCGTGATGGGCTGTGTAACTGTAGTAAACTGTTTTGTAACTGTTGTGAAACATATAAAGGTACATGTAACCCTTTGTTCTGTGGAGAGAAACCTGGATACGGTCCTGTGTGTTTCCTCCCCGCTGAGCGTTATTAAAGGCCGCCAGGCATTGGAACCGACTCTGAGTGTTGAGTGATTCTTCAGAGAAAACACTAACGCTAACAATATATTTGCCTATTTGATGCTGAAATTAGTATGTCATCCAAATAACATACTACCCCTTCAACACCTTGCAAAATCTGGTTCATCACCCCTTGGAATATGGCAGGGGCAGAAGACACTCCAAACGGTAGCCTATTAAATTGATATTGGCCTAGATGAGTATTTATAGTCAAACATGACTTGGACTCCTCATCTAGTTCAAGCTGTAAGTAGGCATTCGTAAGATCCAGTTTTAAGAAGATCTGACCACCTGTCAGTGTTGTGAACAAATCTTCTATATTCAGCAATGTATTGGGGACATTACCTTCTCGAACCTGGTTTACAGTTACTTTATAATCATCACACAATCTTACTTTACCATCAGACTTAGGTACAACAACAATGGGTGTAGCCCAATTACATCGATCAATCTTACAAATAATGTTCTCAGCCTCTAGTCTTTTGAGTTCTTGCTCAACTTTCTCCTTGAGTGCATATGGTATGGAACGTGGCTTGTAGTAAACCGATCGAGCATCCTTCTGTACCCTGACACTCGCCTTGAAGCCTTGGATCGGACTGCCCGTTTCGCAGAACACCTTCGGATACTTCTTGATAACCTCATCCGTTGATGAAAATCTCGCTTCCACATAGAAAATCTTACTCCAATCCAGCTTCAGTGAGCTCAACCGATTTCTTCCTTGCAAGGCAGACTTGTCTCCTTTCACTACTATTAGAGGCAAGTTCTGAAATTGATCTTTATATTTCACTGGTACGGTGATACGACCTACCACAGGAATTTTCTCTCCCGAGTAGCCTCGCAGCTCTATCTTGGATTTCTCCAGTTGGAAATCACGCAATTTGTCGACGTACAGCAACTCCAGCACTAAACTCAGGGATGTACCTGTGTCAATTTCCATTGGTATCTTGAATCCCGCAACATCTAAGTGGATTTTGATGCTTTCCAAATCACTGTCCGTTAATCTTGTTCTCCTGATGACGTGTAACTCTACATTTCCTCTTCCTGTTGTTGCTCTTCCATGCTATGTAGTCTCTTGGGGATTTCTACTCATAGCTTTAAAATCTGGTTTACCCTTTAGTTGGCATGCCTTCGCAAGATGGCCAGTCTTCCAGCAGAAGAAACACTCTGCTATCACGTATGGACAACTTTGAGCAATGTGTTGTCCCAGGCGCCTATAGCATGACTTTGACGCTCTGTTAGAATTTCCAGTTTCTGAGACTTTGGGCCCCCACTGTCTCTTACTTTGAAGCTGCAGGTGATTTACCTCGGTTGACTGACGACCGTAATTATTATTTAATTCTCGGGAATATTGTTCGGCCATGCCCATCGACCTCGCTGTCTGACAAGCAATCTCAAAAGTCAAGTCATCCGTCGTCAATAACTTCCTTCTGATCACATCATTTTTCACCCCAAGTACAAAACCATCCCGTAATGCTCGGTTTTGAAAGTTTCCAAAATTACAGTGCATCGATTGCTTTTTTAATGCTACGATGTAATCACTGATATTTCATCAGTCTTTTGATTCCAAATCCCGAAACGATAGCTTTCAGCAATTTCTAACTGATTAGGGTTATAGTGCTGCTCCAGTTTCATTAAAATCTCTTTAAGCATTGTGTTCTTTGGCTCGTCAGACACAAGCAGATTTACAAGGGTTTCGTACAATGCCGGACCCGTCTCCGATAAGAAGATCGCTTTCTTACGTTCCAACACAGCTGCAATGTCTGGAACTTCGATTATGTTATTTGCCATGAAATACATTTCTAGCTGATCCACATACGCTTTAAAACGTTCCCGGTCGTGTCTATATTCCCCCAAATGTCCGATTACACCTGTCATGTTCACACCGTGTGCTATATTTTACCTCGGATTTTATAGCTTTTTTCCAAAGACAGAAACTTCCAAAGTCTCTCTGTCGGCTGGCTGAATCCTTCCCCAACAAAATTTAAGCTTTAAATCATCTGAAAGATCCAATCTCATCACAAAATGTGATATATTCACAGAGCACAGCACATACAGCTTCCTACATGGCAGGCAGCTCTCTCGGAAGCCTGCGGAATCTGCCTGGTTCTGTTTATTATTAACTCTGCAGTTGCAGTACACAATACGTCCACATCCACAGTGTAGAGCTACAAACATTACAAGCTTGCAGTCATTGCAAGTCCCAGTATGCTTCCCTAAGCTGACCTTGCATGAGAACCGGGGCTAACACATGGGTGGGGGTTCGCATAGCTCTGCCGGACATGAGCTTATACGGGGAGTACCCCGTACTCTTTGACTGGCAGGCTCGGAGCCCCATGAGGACGAGTGGTAGGACCTCTACCCGCCTCTTGGGTGAGTCCCCTGTCTCTTTGCGCAGCCTTTCTTTGAGGGTATGGATTAAACGCTCCACAGGCCCGGATGACTGCGGGTTGTGGGCGACATGCCATTTTCCTTTGATGCCGAGTACCTTAAGGGTCTCCTGCATGACCTGCCCAGTGAAGTGACTCCCTTGGTCGGACTCCACGTATTTTGATAGTCCCCATCGAGCAATCACTTCTCTGACTAGGATGCTGGCTGTTCCCAGGGCAATGGCTGTTCGGCATGGGAAGGCTTCCACCCATTTGGTGAATACATCCACCAATGCTAGGCAGTACTTGTAACCTCCCTGGGCAGTGGGTAGGGGTCCGATGTAATTGATTTGGATTGACTGCCAGGGTCCCTCTACCCTCCTGATATGTCCCATAGACATCTTTCTTTTCTGGGGGTCGGGGTTGTTGGCCGCGCACACCAGACAGCTGGCACAGAACTCGCGGACATCTTCCCTGAGTCCTGGCCACCACCATGCCTGTTCCACCCGTTGCCAAGTAGTCGCAGGTCCGGGGTGTCCTGCTCCTGGACCCTCGTGGGCCAGCTGGAGAAATTTTCTCCGGTGTTGTTGCGGTATTACCCATTTCTCCCCGCTGAACAGCATAACTTCTTTAATGGCAATTGCTGCAGTGCCGTATGGGCCGTCTATCCTTTCCCCTTTAGCTAGCGTGTTCTGGACAGTTTTTAGGACGGGTCTTGGGTCTGGACCATTTTTAGTTCCGGGGGCAGAGCTATCCCTACCTTCCCTGCCGTCCCTATCCTACCCCTGACTGCTGCAATAGATCCTGGGTTGTACGGATCGCAGAGCTTGCCCGTGCGGGCACCTTGCTTGGCCAACATATCAGCCTGCTGGTTTCCCTCGCTACGGGGTTCAGTGGTGGAATGTGCCTTCACCTTATGTATGTAGACATTCCCTTCCTCCCCTATGGCTTTCATGATCTTTTCCAGTAGGGGCTTAATTGCCAGGGGTCTCCCGTCTGCGGATGTGTATCGGTGGCGGAACCAGATAGCCAGGTACTCCGTACATGAATTGCATGTGAACATACTGTCCAAGCAAATCATGTATGGGAGAGGGAATTCTTCGGAGTGTGTGACTACATACACCACCGCAGACAGTTCAGAGTGCTGGGCGCTCATAGTGCTGGGGATTTTAATCGCCTGCTTCTGGGTCATAAACTCTGCAGCCTGTGAGTCGTTCACCCGCAGATACCCTGTTTGAACAGTCCACATAGATCTCTCGGCCTGTGGGGTGTAACCCAGCACGAAAACCAATTTAAATTTCCCATACCCCTTCTATGGAACACCGGTGGATTGTCCCTGGAAAAATCATGTTGGCTGCGAGTCTTGGTTCGCAGAGACCCTTTACCCTTAGGTCCATTTGAGAGAGGAACAGGGTCCAGCGAGCAATGCGGGCACTGCTCACTGTCCCGTCTTTGATTCTCCCGTCCAGGAGCATTTGGCTGGGCATATGAGCGGTAAGGAGTGTGATAGGGGATCGCCCTGTGAAGATCAGTGATCTTTTCACAGCCAACTGAGTGGCTAGGAGGTGATGTTCACAATTGGAGTATCCCTTCTCCACATCCGTGAGTATCCTGGAGGAGTAGACCACTGGTCTCAGCCGGCCGTGCCGCTCTTGGAGCAGTACTGCACTCAGCCTGTCTCCACTGACTGCTACCTCCAGGAAAAACTCTTTACCCCCATCGATGCCCCTAGAGCTGGCACTGTCTGCAGGTCTTTCTTGAGTTGGATAAATGCTGCCTCGCAACCTTTGTCCCATTCCCACTCCACTCCCTTGTGTCGGATTCGGAGCAGAGGGGCTGCTGTGGCTGCATAATCCTCAATGAAATCTCTGCAGTACCCGGTTAGCCCTAGAAAAGATCTGACTCCTGTCACTGTGCTGGGGGCGGGTAACTTCTGCACTGCTTCCCTTCTAGCTTTGTCAATGGCTCTTTCCCCAGTGCGCACAGCCAGTCCCAGGAATTTTACTTCCTTCAGGCCGATCTGTGCCTTCTTGGGGTTTACTTTCAATCCTTCTTCTTTCAGCAGCCCCAGCAGTTCAGCCAGCAGTGGGCCATGCTCCTCCCCCTCATCGGTGAACAGGAGCAGGTCATCCACATACTGTACTAATTGCTGGGGTCTGCTGAACCTCTTTATACAGTTGGCCATACACTGATGGAAAATACTGGGGCTGTTGTGGAAGCCCTGAGGGAGACAGTTGCAAGTGTATTGCTGTCCTTTAAAGATAAAAGCAAACTTGTATTGATCTTCCCTTCTTAAAGGTATGGACCAGAACCCGTTGGAAATATCCAGCACCATGAAGGTGGTCACGGAGGCTGGGATACTTCCAATGAGGTCGGCGACAGCAGCAACCGTGGGTGCACAGGCGGTGATGTTACGGTTGAGTACTCAATAGTCCACCGTGGCTCTCCAGGAGTTGTCCGGTTTCTTAACCGGCCACAATGGAGAGTTCACATGGGTAGCTATTGGTCTCAATACCCCCTGTTTAACTAAAGAACCCAAGGCTGTTTCCATGTCTGCCTCCGCCTCCCTGGGGAAGTTGTACTGTTTCTGTGGTCGGGTCATGGGGTCCCCATCTATGCTAAACTCGACAACATTTATTCTCCCGCAATCGTCATATTCTTGATATTCTACAGGGGTGTTACTGACCAGTGATTCAAGGTCGTAACCTTCCTTTGGGTTCATGGTGCACACCGTCCCTTTTCCCTGTTTTCCCGCGATAACAATCACCTCACTCTCCTGTCCCATACAGACTGATCCCCAAAGACAGTGGTTTCTTAAATCCACCAGGATCCTGTGGCCTAGGATGAAGTCAGCCCCCAGGATCCCTCTCCCTTCCTGCTTCCACTTCATCAGGGCACAAGTCCACTTCGTGTGGAGTGTACCTAAATGAATGGAGAGCGGAACGGAGAATGAGCCAGTCTGTTCAGTGCCTGTGAAACCCACCAAGCTGTAGGGGACCATGTTAGACAGAGGCGGCGTGGTTAGCTGCATAGACAAGGGTGCTTGATGCACCGGTGTCCAGCAGGCAAGTCCCTTTCACCTTTTCCACTTCCATCTGTATGGTCGGTCTCCCCCACACATCATACTCGAGGGAACACAGGTGGACAGGTTGTGCCTGTCCTAGTCATGGTTTTGGTTGGGAGGGGGCAGATGGGATTTCGGTACCGGTGGTGGTGGCTACCTTCCCAGGGCCATCTAACATGGCTCGGAATGCGGTTAGAAAAGTATTGAATGAGTGGGGAGGGACTGGCTTATCTGTCTCGGTCTTTTGGGCAAGGGCTGGAGAATTCTTTCCTGCGCTACTCTTCCAAGGATTTCTGCAATCCTTTCTCCAGTGCCCACTGTTTCTGCACCCGAATCAGGTACGTTTTGTATTGGAGGGGTTGCCCCCTAGTGGCGCCATTCCCTCTTATCTTGGCGAGGTCGGATTTTGTGAATCCTTCCCTTTTGTGGGTGCTCTTCTGTCCTTCTGCCGTTTCTGTGAGCTAGGGTCAGTTGCCTAAGCACTCCCTGTTCGGTGGCTTGGGGATCTCTGAGGTCGAACCAGGCCTCAGCCTTGGTTCTTTTTCGAGGTAAACTGTTAGCTACTAGGCTTTGGAGCCAGTGTGCTAACTTGTCCGGGCTTAAGTTATCCCTATCTATGTCCCCACTACAGGCGCTTTGGTATACAGGCCACAGTCGGTCTGCAAAAGCCTGTGGGGTTTCCCCTGTGAGCTGCACCATTTTCTCTACTCTGGAGAAGGGACTTGCGTCATTGCAGCCCATAGCTTCGAAAATGTCTTTCTGGATGGCAGCAAGTGTTTTCCGTCCTCTTTTGCTCTGAGTAGAGAGGGTCTGGTACAGTTTGCTAGTGACAGGAGAAGCATCTTTGCCATTTCTGCATCATCGCACCCATTAATATCCCCTGCCTGTTCCACATCCACAAAGTGAACCGAGTGGTCTCCCTTTGGAGTTAGGTTTCCCAGGTGGCTTATCATAGCCCTAAGCTGTTGGGGAGTGTGGGGAACCACAAATTGACTTTCCAGGGGCCCTGGGCCCCCGGCAAGGGTGGACGGGCCAAACTTCTGGCTCTGGTTCCGGCTCTCCCTGTTCTGGTTCGCCTCCCTCTCCTCCTTGCGGCCAGGCCGAGCTGAATCTTGTGCCACAGGTGGTGGTGGTTCACTATCCCTGTCCGCCCCGCAACTGATTTACCCCTCCTGCTGCTGAACCGGTGTAGTCACAGGTAGTGGCCGGGTAGTTTCCTCCTTCTCTTCCAGGTTTACCTGGGGCATACACGGGTTATTAGGCATACCATGCCTTTTGCCTTGGACAGAGCAAGGTTTAAACTTTTAATTTGTTGTGGCAGGGACCGTGGTCTGCCGATTCAAACCCATTAGTGCTAGCTACTTTATACGCTGCCTGCACATCTTTAAATCTTTCCTGGAGCTCTTTTACTTGTAGGGTGAGGCGAGTGCTTTCCTCCCTCAGTGACTTTTCATTACTTTTGGCCTCGGTAACCTGACATTGAAAATAGTCCTGACTGTTTTTAAACGTTTCCATAATCTGGGTCCTTTCCTGTTTTAGCTTACAGAGTTCTCCCCATAATCTTTCTTCGGACGTAACCCTTTCCTGATAGTTCTCTGCGCATTCCCATAACTCTGCCTGTCGTGTCTCATTTGTTTTGTCTGGGAGTTGCACCTGTCGCTGTGGACAGACCAACCAAATTGCCTTCTCTACTGCTTCTTTGTGATCTTTGCTTGCTGTCCTCTGGGCTGCAGCGTCAGCTAGAGGCTCAGCGCGCAATAGACTAAGCACCCATTCCTTAGTGACATTCACTTTCTTATACACATAGGAGGAAATCCTCTCTTCCATCTTGGTTCTTTGCCCCAAACCAGCACTTTCTACATCACACCCCTTGCACCAGAGTCCTGCTGCAGTCGCCATTTTGCAAGGCGGTGCTCTCTATGAGGGGGTCAGGTTCCCTTCTGACCAACTTGAGCGGTTTGAATCATTCCCAGTCCCTTGGATTCTAGACTCTGGATTGATTTGGGGGATGTGACAAAGTGCAAAGGACACTGGTTTGATGCAAAAGAACTTTGATTTTATTGCAGTCAAGAAATTACAAACTTATAATTACTCTAATAAGAAAGTGCAATGTCAAAACTTATTAAAGAACAATACCTGACACACTCAGAGGGTGTTACAATAGCTTTTAAGACTCTAATAGAGAACAGCACATTACATTCAATGGGGGTTACAGTAGAATTATACCTCGCACCTCCCAATACCTAATGCCAGCTAGGTTGGACTCCAGGGCAGGCAGGGTCTATGCTTACCAATCCTTTTTGACAGTTAGTGGTAGATCACAGTTTTGGGCTTCGCTGGATGCAGTAGGGTCGGCTTGCTGTACTCCGAACGTCGGAGAAGACTTCTAGCTGCGCAATCTTCAGTTGGGTTGAGTCCGCTGATGCGGTAAAGCGCGTTTTGGATTTGTGGGGTAAGTACCCGTTTTCTTTGGCTAGAAATAGGTTTCTGCAGTCTGTTAGGTAATGTTTTACCCATTGGTAGGATTAAATTGTAGAGTGGAAACTTTTTGATTCTTCGTTTTTTTCCCGTTGGAGTTTTCTTGCGAGTTTGATCGATCGCGTTGGTTTTCCGTTGGTACCACGTTGGTTGTGGTCGGTTGCTGCAGCAATGGTGATGTTCTTTCTTCCTTCAGGACTTCAGGACTTCGAGGCTGGAGAAGTTAGTTTACAACTGTTGCGTTGGTTTCTCTCCTTGTCTTGATGACATCAGCTTGGTCTCGGTTGTATGGCAAAGTGTTTCATACCCTCTGTTGAAACAGGGGGCCAGTTATATGGTTGGCGTTGTTCTAATCTTGGCACTAAATCAGTTCAGAATTCTTTGTTTAAATTTGGCGGGTTTGACTCTTCTTTGTTAAATTTTGGCGGGATTGTTAGAAGTTAATATGTTTTTGGTGGGTTGATGTTCGAAAACTGTTTCCTGATGGAAATATTAGCTTGGTAATCGCAATGTCCTTTTGTGCTTAGTTTTTCGCATACAGACTGGATTGGGCCTCTTTGTGATGTATATGCTGAAACGGTTTTTCAGATTCAGATTGATGGTTGGCTATCTCTGGACGAATACACGACCTCATCTCTCTCATCTGGAGGGAGGAGAGCATGCCGGGAGATCTTAGCGATGCAGTGATCATGACCATCTTTCAAAAAGGGGACAAGTCTGACTGCGGCAACTACAGATGAATCTCCCTGCTATCAACCACTGGGAAAGTCGTCACAAGAGTCCTCCTCAATCGTCTTCTCCCCGTGGTGGAGGAGCTCCTCCCAGAGTCGCAGTGCGGATTTCGTCCCCTCCGGGGCACAACGGATATGATATTTGCAGCTCAACAGTTGCAGGAAAAATGCAGGGAACAGCGCCAGCCCTTCTACATGGCCTTCTTCAACCTTACAAAGGGCGTTGACACTGTCAACCGCGAGGGTCTATGGAGCGTCCTCCTCCGTTTCGGATGCCCCCAAAATTACGTCACCATCCTCCGCCAGCTCCATGACGACATGCAGGCCGTGATCCTTACCGATTAATCCATCACAAATCCAATTCATGTTCGGACCGGGGTCAAGCAGGGCTGCGTCATTGCCCCAACCCTCTTCTCAATCTTTCTCGCTGCCATGCTCTACCTCACAGTTGATAAGCTCCCCGCTGGATTGGAGCTAAACTACAGAACCAGTGGGAAGCTGTTCAACCTTCGCCGTCTCCAGGCCAGGTCCAAGACCACTCCAACCTCTGTCGTCGAGCTACAGTATGCGGACGATGCCTGCGGCTGTGCACACACAGAGGCTGAACTCCAGGACATAGTCGACGTATTTACCGAGGCGTATGAAAGCATGGGCCTTACGCTAAACATTAGTGAGACATAGGTCCTCCACCAGCCTGTCCTCGCCGCACAGCACTGCCCCCCAAACATGAAGATCCACGGCATGGCGCTGGATAACGTTGACCACTTCCCCTATCTCGGGAGCCTCCTATCAACAAGAGCAGACATTGATGATGAGACCCAACACTGCCTCCAGTGCGCCAGTGCAGCCTTCGACCGGCTAAGGAAAAGTGTTTGAAGATCAGTCCCTCAAAACTGTCACCAAGCTCATGGTCTACAGGGCCGTAGTATTACCCACCCTCCTGTATGGCTCAGAGACGTGGATCACGTACAGTAGACACCTCAAGTCGCTGGAGAAATACCACCAACAATGTCTCCACAAGATCGTGCAAATCCCTTGGGAGGACAGACGCACAAACATTAACGTCCTCGTCCAGGCCAACATCCCCAGCATTGAAGCACTGACAACACTTGATCAGCTCCGCTGGGCAGGCCACACAGTTCGTATGCCAGACACAAGACTCCCAAAGCAAGCGCTCTACTCGGAACTCATCCACGGCAAATGAGCCAAAGGCGGGCAGAGGAAACGATACAAGGACACCCTCAAATCCTCCCTGATAAAGTGCGACATCCCCACTGACACCTGGGAGTCCTTGGCCATAGACCGCCCTAAGTGGAGGAAGTGCATTCGGAGGGCGCTGAGCTCCTCGAGTATCATTGCCGAGAGCATGCAGAAATCAAGCGCAGGCAGCGGAAGAAGCATGCGGAAAACCAGGCTACCTGCCGACCCTTTCCCTCAACAACTTTCTATGACAGAAACTGTGGCTCTCGTATTGGACTGTACAGCCACCTACTCTACAGCCACCTAAGAACTCATGCTAAGAGTGGAAGCAGGTCTTCCTCGATCCCAAGGGACTGCCTATGATGATGATTTGTTGTAATGTAAATGTCTCTTGTGAAGAAGGATTCTTGAATACCCATTTCTCCAGACAAATTACGTTAGTCCCAACACCTAGACAACCTCAATAATCAAGTTGTCTCCTGTTAGATTTTTAGGCCCGCCCACAGCCTTGAATTTGTCTTTTAAAAGTCCAAAATTCGATTAAAGTTCGTAGTTTCTTCCATCAGCACTTTAGGGTTCCAAACTTTCCGGTAGATAGTCCCAAATTAATTTTCGTTTCGAATGAGCCCAATTCACGAGGGGTTTCTCGTGAATTATGCATTCTTCACATTATCCCGTCTTCAGCAGGACGGGAAGTCACAGTAACGAAGAAAGAAGCCGAGAAGAGCACGAGACCACGGAAGGGAAGCGAGGTGACCGGAAAGTGTGTGCGGGAGCAGGCGAGAGCGCTGTCTGACTGATAGCCAACTTGTTTTGCCTGAAAGGGAGTGCTGAGTGTTTCTGCTCAATGGCTCTGTGCTGGTGAGCAGACACAAATGCTCAAGCATAACAGCTGTGTGAAGGTGGATGCAGAGTGCATTCAGGTTTGAGACGAGAAAAGTGGTGTCCTGCGCCTTCGTGACAACATGATGCACCATAAAGTGAAGGAAGCTGGTCAGCTGCTCAACTCCTGCTTACTCCAAATGAACACTAGCTCCTTAGAGCCAGATTTGAACCAGCAACCCAAGGATGATTTGGCTTCATATTCCACTACAGTCCTCCGTTCTACTAACTGAGCTATCGCACGCAAGCAGTAGAGGTGTTTCTGTGTGATGATTGTTTTCCGAGCACATGTTGACGCTTCTGGACTCGTGGAGTGGCCTGTGCGTCTTCAGTACCAGCCCATGCTGCAGTGCTGTGAGACTGTGAACCGCCAGCTACTCTTTACAGCCTGGAAAACGCGTGTGACTAACAATCACAAGAGTGTAGCTTTGACTTCTTATCAGGCTCGCAGATTTTTTACGCATTCTGAATTTAAAGACCTTGCAAGCTGCCCGACTTGGTCGTGCTGCCTGGCCGCTTGCATGGCAAGTGCCTTCTTCGCGCAGCAGGCAGCATGTCAGTCTGCTCAATCGAAGATCCTGAGTCAAATGCTCAGAAAAGGAATCAATGCTCGCAAGTCGTTCTTTTGGCTTCTCTCACCTCAAATATCCATCTTTGCAAATATCAAGACGTCTTGCTTACGACATGCTAGAAAAAGATTTACTGTGCTTCGGCCCATCTGGCATGAACTCAGTGACACGTGAGACCACGTTTCTTTTTGGAGAATTGCCCTGAGCAAAAATCAGAGTGGAGAATGCGGGCATCGATCCCAATACCTCTCACGTGCTAAACAAGTGCATTACCATTTGAGCTAAATCCACAATAGCTGTTTACAACTTACCCTCATTTGCTTCTCAGTTGCCTTTTCGCACGCGCCTCGCAAGTCAAAGGAAAAGAGGCATCCTGCAGAAACGAGAGGCAAAAGACGGCTAACGTCCATGACGGACAGCAGTGGCTGCAGCTCATCCGAAGATGAAGGGCGAGGCAAAAGTCCCCACTACCACCAGCAGAAGAAGAGGCAAAACGCCAATGCGTCCAGCGCAGTCCAGCTCCAGGACCCCGGGAGCAATGATGTCACCGATACACCCCTGCTCCGGATGTCCGGGAGCGACGAAGCCACCAATGCACCCCCGCTCCGGATCTCTGGGAGCGACGAAGTGACAGATGCACCAAGCTCCAGAACGCTGTGAGCGACGACACCACAGGGGATGCACACAAGGAACAACCAACACCAGGCGAGGGCAGCCCAGTTGACATGGAGGACCCCCCGTCCACACTGCTGGCGTCTCCTGGTCGAAGCATACCCAAGGCAGAGGACAACCCATATCTCACCAAGGTGCAATAGAAAAGTTTAAAGCTAACCTATGTATACGGGAACAGGCCACAGGGCCAAAGGACTGCATGTTCGAAATGTAATCTTTGGATTATAATCACCAATTTAAAAATGGGTTTAAAGATTGCATCCATTAACGTGCGTAGCATTAAGTCAACTACGCGATGTGTTTCCACCTTGGGGTACCTCGCCAAGCTCAAGGCAGACCTGTTGTTCTTGCAGGAATGCGGCTTCAGCAGTTACCGGCAGTGGTCGCAATGGTGGTCGCACGGACCATCCGTCTGGTCAGGAGGCAACGATTGGCATTCTTCCGGCCTGGGCATACTGCTGCGGGGAGGCCACTTCACCATCACTGAAGTTAAGGGATGATTGGCGGCTGCCTCCTCGTAGCAGGTGTATTGTATAAAAATGTTCCTTTAGGCTAATTAACGTGTATGCCTCGCTTCTCAGAAGCGAGTGTGTGGCCCTCCTCCAGCAGCTCCCACTGCTGCTGGCGACATCCAGACCGGTCGTTCTGGGCGGTGATTTCAACTGATTCATCGATGCGGCTGGATGATCCAGCAGAGCCGACAGCAAACTGGACGCCACGTCCAGACTCCTGATGGACGCGGTAAAAGATGCCAAGCTGTGCGACGTCTTCAGCAACCCTGCAGACAGAGCACCGCTCAGATACACCTGGTCGAGACCGGACGGCTCATCCGTTCCAGAATAGACTTCCTGTTTGTGTCCCACACGCTCAAGGTCAGATCCACGTACGTCACGCCGGTGTTCTCCGCTGACCACTGCCTCCTACTGGCCGACTGTCTCCCACATGAAGACCAGAAAGTTGGCAGGGGGATATGGAAGCTCAAGGTGAAACTGTTGACCCCGGAAAACGTTGAGGAACTCAAGAGGGATTATAAAGGTTGGAGAACCGTAAACTCCCTCTGTGATTCCCCGATGCACTGGTGGGAAACAATCAAGACAAACATCAAGAGGTTCTTCATTCTCAAAGGTGTTCAGGAGGCAAGAGGGAGACAGAGGGAATTGTCCCAGCTCCACAAGAGTAAGCAAAACCTGCTCCTGCTGCAGTCGATGGGGGTCGATGTCGCGGAGGAACTCCAAGTGTAAGGGGTTTTCTCAGGGAGTGTTGTTGTGCCTTGGGTGTCTCTCTCTGGGCTTCTGCCCTCACAGCTTATGCCTGGCCTGTGAGGTACCCTGAGTGCTGCAAGAGCACCCCTGGAGAGACTGTGTCCACAGCTTATGAAGGGGGTTTTGAGACTCATGCGTCCCCACAGCTTATGCCTAGCCTATGAGGCACCTGTGAGTGTCAAACACTCCTAACCCCTTCTTCCCTAGCCTGTGACACACAGTTGAGCGTTTTCGAGGCGCTCCTAGCTTCCCTTACACGGTTCTGACATAAGACTCATGATCAGGAGATGTAATACAATAGAACTGAGACAAGGTGATTCCAAGAGGAACTTTAGGCTTCCAATTTATTTGACAAGGTGTAACTCAACAAACAGCAATACACCAACAAAACAATCCCCCTAAATCCCACTAAAACGGACCCAACGAAAATCTTTACACCAGTTTAGCAGTACAATGCCCAACCTCCCACCTTTCCTGGCCTAACTGAGTTGGGAGTTCTGGGGACCAGAGGTTATACTCACTACTGTGCCTTCCGCAGTCTGGTGGTTTGTTTCTTCTATCTTCGGTGTCTTCGGACACTGGTTTTCCTTCAGTGTCGAGAGGCTTGCTGGTTGTGGTTGTTGGATGACGAGGGCAGGGAAAAATCATCACTTCCTTTTCACTACGTCAGAAACCCCTTTTTTATAGCCAGATTATCCAGTCCGTCTCTCCTGCTGAAGTCGATTCTTCTCATTGGTGGACCTTTTGATTTTGAAAAATGCAGCAGTTTTAGATTGTTTTTTTTTTTCCACTGATGTTAACCTACTCAAGGTTTGAGTGGGTGTTGATTGCATTGGCCTCCTGTAGCCATTGTGCTAGTCTGGCCTGAGCCAGATATTTCTATGCCTGATGGAAAAAGGTGGTGGAATATGTATGTGGCATTGTTTAAATGCTAATGTTTTCAAGGGGCAAGTTTCGAGGGTATACAGTTCCCAGACAATTTGATTAGTTCCAATGTCCAAACTGGCCCTTTAGATATTGAACCCACCCCTTTTCTTGCAGACCCGACATACACCTTTTAAAAATCCCAAATTCGATTAAAGTTCGTAGTTTCTTCCATGTGCACTTTAGGATTTCAAACTTTCTGGTAGATAGTTCCAAATTAAATTCCCTTTCCTATGAGTCCAAACACTGAGGGGGGGTCTCCATGAGTGCACCCCCTTTTATCCCCTGCAGGCCTCGTCTGCCCCTATAAAATTCATATGTGTCCCAAAGTTTTCCTTCCATCGGTTTCAATTCACAGCACAGACTGATCCCACAGCCCTTTTCCTTCTGGGTAAAATGAGGGGGTTTTCGTCCTCCCCTACATAATCAATGGCAAGATGAAGGGGAAGGGATGGGGTGGGATTCTAGCCTACACGGATGCGCGGTCCCACACTCCCCACTCCAAATTAACGCCCCCGAACTAAGAACACACATTAAGAAACCCCTACCCACAACCCCGCCAATACGCACAGTAATAGAAAGGTGTCCTACCACCACCAAGGGACCTGGGAATGGATTAGTATTGGTACCGACCGAAAAGCTGTTATATCAGGGGGTACATTATGCAGTAGCTTCAGTAATATTAAACCTTACCGAGGTACACCTACCTGCATGGTGTCCGAAGAAAACAGAGCTGCTATACCAGGCCCTACTTAGAGATATGTTCAAGAAATATTATGAGTTAGACTTTGGAAATGTAGACAAAGCTGACCTATACACCCTAAACTCTAGGGACACCATGGGGCCGGGAAGACCTAGAAGGGGAATCATAAATGACGTTTTCACTACCTACAATATAGCATCCTCTGTAATAAATAGCCTAGATGACATAGAAGTGCAAACACAGATAAACAGTTTAAAGACCCAATTGAGAAATATCCTGAAACAGGAAAATACTGTAGTCGGATCAGAACTACACGAGGACCAGGCTATGACTGTCCATTTAAAAGAAATAGTGGCTGAGCTGGAAAAACATGCACAGACAGTGAATGCACTCATGCGGGAGGATAGAAATGCTTCTGACCAGGCTCTACAGAACGAGGTGTGCGTATTATATGGGGCATGGTTGTTGGGCGAGGGCCACAACAACCTGGAGGATTTAAAACAAGGTGTAGTCCCTTCTTGGATCAGGAACAAGCACCTCGCAGCCCTCCACCCGTACAGCAATTCACTAAGCCCATGCCAGCTCCGCCTAGCCTCTGAAGCCTACCCTGTCCCAGTAGACTGTGGGAAATCTAACCACACCATTATGGGAATCGTACTAAGGATGCCAGTCATGGGTGGGGCACTGGTATACCAGGTGGAGAATATTGGAGTTATTCAGGGAGATGCACACATTCGTTTCGCAGCGGTCCCACCCTATGTCATAAAGTGGGAGCACGCTGTAACGGGTACTGACCTCTCCGGGTGCCGGAGCCGGGGTGCACACGTAATACTGTGCCCCCAGTACTTGAGTGCCCATTCAAAGTCACAGTGTGGGTTTAAAGCTGCTGGTGCACAACCTATTAACTGCACCATGGAGGTAGTGGCACAAGACCATGTCCCTCCACAGGTATCATACATAGGGGTGGGACATATTGTGTCACCACCAGTGTGCCCCACTACCAACATGAACACTTCTGGTGTCCGGTAAGTGACAGCAGTTTTTGCTTCAAACCTGAGGCATCAGTTCAAGTGGCCCAGGAATGGATTGCCCCCATTCCTGAACCCTCCACTGTCCACCTCACTGTGAAGGAAAACATTACAAACCTGCAGGATTATGTTGTACGTTTTGGCTATGCAATTCCCCCTCTACCCGAACTTCTTACCACTCTGCTAAAAGCAGTAATTATCTCACAAAAACACTCCTGTACTCTCGAACAGAAAACAATTGAGATAGGAAAAAGATTCTCGAGATCACTATTCAGCCTTGGTGGGACCTTTTCAGAAATAAAGAAGTCCCAGTCTGGATCAGAATCGCTTCCCATACTTTAGTTATTTGTCAACTCGCGATTATACTTTACTTATGGTGTCTCACTTGCCGAGTGAAACGCAGAGGTCGTCAGGTCAGGCACCAAAGGGTGGTGTACGCTCCTTGGCCGAACTTGGGAATCGCATAGGGAGGGGTGACACCATACTGCCATGTTTAATTTGTGTTTGATTTTACCTGCTGTAAACTGCAAAATCTCGAGTATTGTGAGAAGTGTTACTTGAAATGTTTTGACTATGTACTGAACTTGAAATGTGTTTGACTATGCACCTTTAATGTTACTTGAGAATGTGTTTGACTATATGCTTTTATTTGTTTTACTTAGAACTGTGTTTGGCCATGTACCATTATTCCACGATGAAAATTAAGTAAAAGAGCGACATGATACCCCCTCTATACTGCAACTGAATTGTAACGACTGTATTCGCCTGTAAATTGCATTTACATTTCAATGGGGGATGCAGGGTAACTTTTAGCGAGTGTAAAAGCAGCGAACATTGACTCTCGGGAGCAGGAATTTTGCTTACCTTGATTGACACTCAAGAGTGTGGAGTTTCAACAGGGGGGACTGAAGGCGTGCAAAATTCACAAGAAATCCCCCCAGTGTTGGGCTCATTCAAAAGGAAATTTAATTTGGGACTATCTGCCGAAAAGTTTGGAACTCTAAAGTGCTTATGAAAGAAACTACGAACGTTAATAGAATTTTGGAGTTTAAAAGACAGACTCAAGGCTGTGGGCGGGCTTAAGGAACTAGCAGGAGACAGTCTGATTCAGTGAAGCTACCTGGGTGTGAGGACTAAGTTAACCTGTCTGGAAGAATGAGTATTCGAAAATCCTTCCCCCACAAGAAACATTTACATCACAAAATCACCCAGAGGTAGCTACCCATCAACATAGGTCTGGACAACCATTTCAGCATGTACCTCACAAAGAGGCTCAATCCAGCCTCTATGCGAAAGACGAAGCACAAAAGGACATTGCAATTACCAAACTAATAGTTCCATCAGGAAACAGTTTTCGAACATCAACTCACCCAAAACATATCAACTTTTAACAAGCCCATCAAAATATTACAAAGAAGAACCAAGCCCGCCAAAATTATACAAAAGATTTTGAACAGATTTGGATTTTCAACAGTGTTCCAAGATAACAAACACTGAAATCGTATAACTGGCCCCCTGTCCCAACAGAGGAAATGCCATACTACACCGGGTTGCTAGTTAGTTACAAGGCTGCTACTACCTCAGATGACACTTTGACTGACAGACTAGTACCACACTACGCTGTGTCATCACATCAAGGAGAGAAACCAACGCGACAGATGTAAACTAACTTCTCCAGCCTCGAAGTCCTGAAGTCCTGAAGGAAGGAAGAACATCACCATTTTGGCAGCAACCGACCACAATCAACATGGTATCAATGGAAATACCACCGCGATCGACCAAACTCAAACAAAACTCGAACTCGAATCGAAAAGTTTCCACTCTACAATCTAATCCTGACTTACCAACGGGTAAAACATTACCGAAAAGACTGTATAAACTTATTTCTAATGAAGAAAACCAGGTACTTACCCCATAGATCCAAAACGCACCTTACCGCATCAGCGGACTCAACCCAACTGAAGACTGTGCAGCAAGAAGTCTTCTCCGACGTTCAGGATACGGCAAGCAGACCCTACCGTACCCAGTGAACCCCAAAACCGTGATCTACCGTTAACTGTCAAAAGGATTGGTAAGCATAGTCCCTGCCTGCCCTGGAGTCCAACCTAGCTAGAATTAGGTATTAGGAGGTGGGAGGTATAATTTTACTGCAACACCCTTTAAATATGTAGTATATGGTACTTTATTAGAGTGATTATAAGTTTGACCTTGTTCCTTTCCTTGTATTGTCCTTTATTAGAACAATTGTAAGTTTGGCCTTGCATTCTCTTACTAGAGTAATAAGCTTGTATTTCCTTGACTGTAATAAAAACAAAGTTCTTTTGCATCAAACCAATGTCCTTTGCACATTTGTCACCCCCCCCAAATAAATCCAGAGTCTAGAACCCAAGGGAGTGGGAGCGATTCGAACCGCTCAAGTTGGTCAGAAGGGAACCTGATCCCCTCATAGAGACCACCCCCTTACAGTGGTAAGTAGCAATTCGCTCAAGGGAGAGTTCAGAAGAAGGAGAGGTCTTCACAGTAGAAGACACTAAAAACATCCCAATAGTGAACAATCAAGGGGTTATAGGAAGGGAGGAACTTAAGACAATCACTATCACTAATGACGTAGTACTAGGTAAAATGATGGGAGTAACGGCGGACAAGTCCCCTGGACCTGATGCCTTACATCCTGGGGACTTGAGAGAAGTGGATGCAGAGATAGTGGATGCTTTGGTTGTAATCTACCAAAATTCCCTGGATTCTGGGGCGGTCCCAGCAGATTGGAAAAGCACAAATGTAACGCCGCTATTTAAAAAAGGAGGTAGACAAAAAGCAGGAAACTATAGACCAGTTAACCTAACATCTGTTGTTGGGAAAATACTGGAGTCCATTATTAAGGAAGCAGTGGGAGCACATTTAGAAAAGCATGATTCAATCAAGCAGAGTCAGCATGGTTTTATGAAAGGGAAATCATGTTTGACAAATTTGCTGGAGTTCTTTGAGGATAGAAACATAGAAACATAGAAAATAGGTGCAGGAGTAGGCCATTCGGCCCTTCGAGCCTGCACCACTATTCAATATGATCATGGCTGATCATGCAACTTCAGTACCTCATTCCTGCTTTCCCTCCATACCCCTTGATCCCTTTAGCTGTAGGGTCACATCCCTTTTGAATATATCTAATCAACTGGCCTCAACAACTTTCTGTGGGGGAGAATTCCACAGGTTCACAATTCTCTGAGTGAAGAAGTTACTCCTCATCTCGGTCCTAAATGGCTTACCCCTTATCCTTAGACTGTGACCCCTGGTTCTGGACTTCCCCAACATTGGGAACATTCTTCCTACATCTAACCGGTCCAATCCCATCAGAAGTTTATATGTTTCTTTGAGATCCCCTCTCAATCTTCTAAATTCCAGTGAATATAAGCTGAGTCGATCCAGTCTTTCTTCATATATCAGTCCTGCCATTCCGGGAATCAGTCTGGTGAACCTTCGCCGCTGCACTCCCTCAATAGTAAGAATGTCCTTCCTCAGATTAGGAGACCAAAACTGTACACAATACTCACCAAGGCCCTGTACAACTGCAGTAAGACCTCTCTGCTCCTATACTCAAATACCCTGTAATGTACAGGGTGGATAAATGGCAACAAGTGTATGTGGTGTATTTGGATTTCCAGAAGGCATTCGAAAAGATGGCAAATAAGAGGTTACTGCACAAGATAAAAGCTCACGGGGTTGGGGCTAATATATTAGCATGGATAGAGGATTGACTAACTAACAGAAAACAATGTGTCAGGATAAATTAGTCATTTTCCATTTGGCAAACAGTGACTAGTGGGATGCCGCAGGGATCGCAACTATTTACAATCTATATTAATGACTTGGATGAAGGGACCAAGGTAGCCAAGTTTGCTCATGATACAAAGATGGGTGGGAAACATAGAAACATAGAAAATAGGTGCAGGAGTAGGCCATTCGGCCCTTCGGGCCTGCACCGCCATTCAATAAGATCATGGCTGATCATTCCTCCAGTACCCCTTTCCTGCGTTCTCTCCATACCCCTTGATCCCCTTAACCGTAAGGGCCACATCTAACTCCCTCTTGAAAGCAAATTGTGAGGACACAAAACATCTGCAAAGGGATATAGACAGGCTAATTGGACATTTGGAAAAGCAAAATTCGGTCAGGCAGAGCCAGCATGGATTTATGAAGGGGAAGTCATGTTTCACAAATTTGCTGGAATTCTTTGAGGATTTAATGAACAGGGTGGATAAAGGGGAACCAGTGGATGTGGTGTATTTGGTCTTCCAGAAGGCATTTGACAAGATGCCACACAAAAGGTTACTACACAAGATAACATTTCATGGGGTTGGGGGTAATATATTAGCATGGATAGAGGATTGACCAACGAACAGAAAAAAAGAGAGTAGGGAAAAATGGTTCCTTCTTGGATTGGCAATCAGTAACCAGTGGGGTGCCGCAGGGATCAGTGCTGGGACCCCAACTATTTACAATCTATATTAACGACTTGGAGGAAGGGACTGAGTGTAACGTAGCCAAGATTGCCGACAATACAAAGATGGGAGGAAAAGCAATGTGTGAGGAGGACACACAAAATCTGCAAAAGGACATAGACAGGCTAAGTGAGTGGGCAAAAATTTGGCAGATGGAGTATAATGTTGGAAAGTGTGAGGTCATGCACTTGCACTTTGGCAGAAAAAATCAAATAGCAAGTTATTATTTAAATGGAGAAAGATTGCAAAGTGCCGCAGTACAGCGGGACCTGGGGCTACTTGTGCATGAAACACAAAACGTTAGTATGCAGGTACAGCAAGTGATCAGGAAGGCCAATGGAATCTTGGCCTTTATTGCAAATGAGATGGAGTATAAAAGCAGGGAAGTCTTGCTACAGTTGTACAGGGTATTGGTGAGGCCACACCTGGAATACTGCATGCAGTTTTGGTTTCCATCTTTACAAAAGGATCATCATCATCATAGGCAGTCCCTCGGAATCGAGGAAGACTTGCTTCCACTCCTAAAGTGAGTTCTTTGGTGGCTGAACAGTCCAGCATGAGAGCTACAGACCCTATCACAGGTGGGACAGATATTCGTCAAGGGAAGGGGGGGTTGGTGCGGATTTACCACATGCTCCTTCCGCTGTCTGCGCCTGACCTCTTCACGCTCGCAGCATTGAGATTCAAAGAGCTCAACGGCCTCCCGGATGCACTTTCTCCACCAAGGGCAGTTTTCGGCCAGGGTCTCCCAGGTGTCAGCGGTGATTTCGCACTTTACCAGAGAGGTTTTGACGGTGTCCTTGTAACATTTCCGCTGCCCACCTTTGGCTCGGTTACCATGAAGGAGCTCCGCGTAGAGCAATTGTTTAGGGAGTCTCGTGTCTGGCATGCAAACTAAGTGGCCTGCCCAGCGAAGCTGATCGAGTGTGGTTAGTGCTTCAATGCTGGGGATGTTAGCCTGGGCGGGACACTGATGTTGGTGTGTCTGTCCTCCCAGGGGATTTGCAGGATCTTGCGGCGACATCGTTGGTGATATATCTCCAGCGACTTGATGTGCCTTCTGTACATCGTCCATGCCTCTGATCCATACAGGAGGGCGGGTATTACTACAGCCCTGTAGACCATGAGCTTGGAGCTTGGTGGTAGATTTGAGGGCCTGGTCTTCGAACACTCTTTTCCTCAGGCGGCCTAAGGCTGCACTGGCGCACTGGAGGCGATGTTGAATCTCTGCATCAATGTCTACCTTTGTTGACAAGAGGCTCCTGACATTGTCGAGGGCCGCGTCCTGAATCTTGATGACTGGGGGGCAGTGCTATGTGGCGAGGACAGGCTGGTGGAGGACCTTTGTCTTACGGATGTTAAGCGTAAGGTCCATGCTTTCATATGCCTCGGTGAATACATCGACTATATCCTGGAGTTCAGCCGCAGAATGTGCGCAGACACAGGTGTCGTCCATGTACTGCAGCTCAACAACAGAGGTTTGGGTGATTTTGGACCTGGCCTGGAGGCGGCGTAGGTTAAATAGCTTCCCACTGGTTCTGTAGTTTAGTTCCACTCCAGCGGGGAGCTTGTTGACAGTGAGGTGGAGCATGGCAGCGAGGAAGATTGAGAAGAGGGTTGGAGCGATGACGCAGCCCTGTTTGACCCCGGTCCGATGTGGAATGGGTCTGTAATGGATCCGCTGGTAAGGCTCACGGCCTGCATGTCGTCATGGAGCAGGCGACGGATGTTGACAAATTTGGGGGCATCCAAAATGAAGGCTCCATAAGCCCTTACGGTCGACAGTTGTTGTGCTGCAAAGATCATGTCTGTTGTGCCCCGTAGGGGACGAAATCCACGCTGTGACTCTGGGAGGAGCTCCTCAGCTACAGGGGGAAGACGGTTGAGGAGAACTCGAGCGACAACCTTCCCAGTCGGATTTGTTCCCCTTTTAAAAAATGGTCACAATCACTGCATCTCTGAGATCCCCCGGCATGCTCTCCTCCCTCCAAATGAGAGAGATGAGGTCATGTATCTGTGCCAACAGCGCCTTTCCGCCATATTTTAGTGCCTCAGCAGCAATTCCATCTGCGCCCGTAGCCTTGTTATTCTTGAGATGTTTTATGGCTTTGCCTACCTCGTGCAACTTTGGGGTCTCACTGAGGTGGTTGCATGCTGCGGGATGGAGTTGAGAACACTCGAGTCAAAGGCAGAGTCTTGATTGAGGAGATCTTCAAAGTGCTCCTTCCAGCGGGCCCTGACAGCCTCGGTGTCCTTGATGAGTGTTTTCCTGTTCTTGGCCAGGAGTGGGGTGGGGCCTTGACTGCAATGAAGAATCCTCGCACGTCATGGTTGTCGGCCAGTTGTTGTATCTCCTGTGCTTTCTCCATCCACCACCTGTTCTTTAGGTCCTGGGTTTTTTAATGGACCTCAGCCTTGAGCCATCTGTAATGTTGCTTTGTAGCTCCCGAGTTGGGTTGTTGCTTGAGGCTCAGAAATGCTCTGCGCTTACGATCTATTAGTTCTTGGATCTTCTGATCGTTTTCATCAAACCAGTCCTGGTGTTTTCTGGTTGAGTGACCAAGTATCTCTTCACAGGCACTGGCTGTGGAGACCTGGAGGGCAGACCAAGCACTGTGGGCATTGAGCATTGCAGGGTCATCAAGGCACGCCAGATTGGCTATGAGGCGCTGGCTGTATAGGGCTCTCTTAGCTGGGTCTTTAAGTGTCCCGGTATTAACTTTTTTGTGGCACTGCTTGTGTTGTCCCCTCTGCTTTGGGGCTATGTTAATATTGATGATGGATCAGATTAGGCGGTGGTCCGTCCAGCAGTCATTAGCTCCTGTCATGGCGCGGGTGATGCATACATCCCTGCGATCCCTGGCTCGGACGATGTCATAGTCCAGCAGGTGCCAGTGTTTGGAGTGAGAGTGTTGCCACAATGCCTTGTATTTGTCTCTCTGGCGGAACAGCATGTTGGTCATGAGGAGTTCGTGTTCTAGACATTTTGTCAGGAGTAGGGTGCCGTTGGATTTGGATTTCCCTACCCCCTCTCTGCCAATCATGCCTCCCTAGAGGGCTGTGCCTTTGCCGACCCTGGCATTAAAGTCACCTAGGAAGATCAATTTGGCGCCCGTGGGGATGCGGGACAGGGATGTCTCGAGGTTGGAATAAAAACCCTCTTTAGCCTCATCCATGCATCGAGTGCAGGGGTGCACGCACTGATGACTGTGGCGCATTGGTTCCAGGATAAGCTAAGGCGAAGGGTCATGAGGCGTTTGTTAACCCTGCAGAGGGAGTCTTTGAGGCGGCCGACCAGTTAATTTTTGACGGCGAAGCCGATTCCATGAAGGCGACGTTCTTCCTATTGTTTTTCTTTCCAGAAAAAGGTATAATCCACCATGTTCCTTGAGCTGGCCTTCCCCTGCCCACCGGGTCTCGCTTAGGGCGGCAATGTCGATGTCAAAGCGTCTAAGTTCCCGGGCAACTATAGTGGTGTGGCATTCCGGCCTGTCGCTGTTGGGGTTGTCCATTAGGGTCCTGACATTCCAGGTCCCGAACTTCATATTAGATGAATGGAAGATGCCTGTGCGTGAGTTCTTTTAATGTGGGGTTGTCATTGCACACCGACTACCACACGGGCTTAGCTGAGCAAGGTCTTGGTCCAATGGCAAGGAGGTCCAAGACAACTGGAGATCAGTCACTGCTGTATGAGCCTAGTGTATCCTTGTATACAAAAAGATATCCGAGTATATCCTAGTACACGAAAGGATATACTTGCTTTGGAGGCAGTTCAGAGAAAGTTCATTAGGTTGATTCCAGAGATGAGGAGGTTGACTTATGAGGAAAGGTTGAGTAGGTTGGACCTCTACTCATTGGAGTTCAGAAGAATGAGAGGTGATCTTATCGAAACGTATAAGATTATGAGGGGCTTGACAAGGTGGATGCAGAGAGGATGTTTCCACTGATGGGGGAGACGAGAACTAGAGGGCATAATCTTAGAATAAGGGGCCGCCCATTTAAAACAGAGATGAGGAGAAATTTCTTCTCTCAGAGGTTGTGGATCTGTGGAATTTGCTGCCTCAGAGATCTGTGGAAGCTGGGACATTGAATAAATTTAAGACAGAAATATAGTTTCTTACACAATAAGGGAATAAGGGGTTATGGAGAGCGGGCAGGGAAGTGGACCTGAGTCCATGATCGGATCAGCCATGATCGAATTAAATGATGGAGCAGGCTCAAGGGGCCGTATGGCCTATTCCTGCTCCCATTTCTTAAGTTCTTATGTTCTTAATTGAGTGGGCAAAATTTGGCAGATGGGGTATAATGTGGGAAAATGTGAGGTTATCCACTTTGGCAGAAATAATAGAAAAGCAAATTATAATTTAAATGGAGAAAAATTGCAAAGTGCTGCAGTACAGAGGGACCTGGGGGTCCTTGTATATGAAACACAAAAAGTTAGTATGCAGGTACAGCAAGTAATCAGGAAGGCAAATGGAATGTTGGCCTTTATTGCAAGGGCGATAGAGTATAAAAGCAGGGAAGTCCCGCTACAACTGTACAGGGTATTGGTGAGGCCACACTTGGAGTACTGCATACAGTTTTGGTCTCCGTATTTAAGGAAGGTTATACATGCATTGGAGGCTATTCAGAGAAGGTTCAGTAAGTTGATTCCGGAGATAAGGGGGTTGACTTATGAAGATAGGTTAAGTAGGTTGGGCCTCTACTCATTGGAGTTCAGAAGAATGAGAGGTGATCTTATCAAAACATATAAGATAATGAGGAGGCTTGACAAGGTTGATGCAGAGAGGATATTTCACATAGGGGAAACTAAAACAAAGTGACATGGGGCTAGTTTTTCCATTATTTTTGCATGCATACCACCCGCCCACTTAACGTCCATTTTAACATATATCGCCCATTTAGCCACAAAATGGAAAGTAACGCCCATTTCTTGGTCACTTATCGCTGAGTGTTACTTTCAGCATGTACGTAACGCCGATAAAAAACAATACTGCCTGCCCACTTTTTTGGGGCGGAAAGCTCAGAATGGGCGACACCAACACCCATAATATCGCCCAGCATTACTTTCGGCACGTAATTAACGGCAAGATTTAATAATCTCGCCCAGCCATTGTTTTTTGTCGTAAAGATCACATTTGCCAAAACAAATGCCCAGAAAATCGCCCATCCTTACTTTCGGCACCTTGCACACATCTCGCCGACAATATCGCTAGCCGAAACAACTGCTGTGAAAAAGCTGAACTGACCAGAACTACTCACAGCGGTGTGGATGCCAATTTCTAAATCACATGTTGCATCATTTAAAAGGTTGCTCTGCTTCAACTTCGGGGGAGTTTGGATGTACTCTGGAGGTCTTTTGAGGTGATGTGAACATATGAACAAACATCTTATCATACTGTGGATGATTAGAATTTACTTTAGGTGTCTTAGTGGGGACATTTATTGTTTGTGAACAATCAGTGTAATACTGATAGCTATTGGAATGGGGCCTGTCATTTCTCAGCCTCTCTTGATGACCACGCACATGCTACAGAATCGAGATGGCAGAAGGTACATTCGACAGCATTATGTGCCCACTGTAAGATGTGCCAGACTGATGAGGAGGACCAGACGTTACACCCCTCGCACTTACAGGGAGAAGCAGTCTTACCTCAACTTGTCCGACAGCACCTGCCTTAGGAGACTGCATTTCCACAAGGAGGTTATCAGTGAGATATGCCAGCTCATCAGGGGAGATCTACAGCCTGCCAGCACCATCAGGACTGCACTGTCCGTCAAGGTCAAGGTCACGGCGGCACTTTCGTTCTACGTGTCGGGTTCCTTTCAGGCCCCAGCTGGCGACATTTGCACTATATCTTAGCAGCCACACATTGCTGCATTAGAGAGGTCACTGAAGACTTTTACGTACGCAGGATGGACTTTATCAACTTCCCCATGACCAGGGAGGCTCAGACCGAGAGGGCTTTAGGATGCTACCAAATTGCTAACTTCTCCAAGGTGCAGGGAGCAATAGGCTGTACGCACATCGCGATGCGGGCACCTTTTCAGGATGCAGAGGTTTTCAGGAAACACAAGGGATTCCACTCCCTGAATGTGAAAATTATTATGGCAGTGAATGCTAAATTTCCAGGCAGCATCCATGATGCTCACATCCTGCGTGAGAGCGCTGTATCTGACATGTTTACCAGTCAGCCACAAGGTCAATGCTGGATGCTTGGTGACAAAGGATATGGGCTCGCCACCTGGCTGATGACCCCTCTGTGTGACACCCACACTGAAGCCGAGAGGCGATACAATGAGAGCCACAGATCCATTTGCAATATCCTCGAGAAAACCATTGGAGTGCTTAAGCAACGCTTTGGATGCCTGGACCACTCAGGAGGCGAGCTCCAATACCACCCTGAGCAGGTATCTCAATTCATGGTGGTGTGCTCCATTCTGCACAACTTGGCTATCAGGAGGGAACAAGAATTGCCAGAAGGGTCTGACGGTCCATTCAGGAGAGAGAGAGAGGAGGACGAGGAGGTGGACGCTGACCTCGAGCCAGACAATCAGGCTGGTGATGAAACCATGCTCCTGCCCCCCTCTAGACCACAGGAAAGGGCCCGTGGTGGCTACATAGCTGCAAGACTCTTATGTCAGCAGCTCAGAAATGAGCGTTTTGCTTGAAAGAACCTTGGTGGTATTTACAAAGCTGCAACACTGCTGGTTGTGCAGGTCATACATCAATGGTGTGCATCACCTTGGTGACAGTTAAAGTTTAGGTTGATTCAAGTTAAGTGTAATTATACCCTTTCATGTTAAGGAATCACCAATGTGTAACGGTGCAGCCATCTGAAACAATGCACAACAAGATTCTGTTAAATAAAAAAACATTTAAGGCGACCATTTGTCGGAAATCATAAGTATATCTGTAAAAAAACACCCCACCCCTACCCACGCTCCACCCCATAACAAATTTATCACATTTACATCATTACAATGGCCCCCATTTCCCACAAAACAGAACACAAATGCAAACCAACAAGGTAGCCCCCTCGACCCTACCTACCACCAAAATAGCAGCAGCAACCTAAAAATATGCCCCAGACAACACCTGTGGCCATGCACCTAACTTTCCTTCCACCCCCCCCACTTCTCCTCCTCACCTTCCCCTTCCCCTGCTGATTCCAAGCCGCCTGGCCGAGGCACTCCTCAGGCGATGCTTCATTGTGGGAGATGATGGCAGAATCGCTGCTTGGACGGATACGGGAGAGGACGTTCCCGAGGTGGGAATGTGCTCCTAGCTGTAAATGGTTTCCGTTCGGTGTTTTTGACGCACTGTTACAATAGTTCTAGACCTGGGAGTGATGACTGTACTGAACAGAAGAATGAGTCACGGATAAATACCTCGGTCTCAACCGTCAATACTTTATTAAAGCTACCTCAACACAGCAAAGCTGCGAGTAAGTACAGGGACGATGTAGTACAATCTAATACCCTGGTGTGTCTAAACCACACCTATCTCGAAGTACCCAACGTCTAAACCCTTTGCTTGGATCCAAAGTGTACCCCCGAATCTGTACCGACCGGCTGGGTGTACCCCTATGGTCCTTGCAGCAAAACCTCCCCACTAAAACCCTTCTAAGGCTTGGTTGGGAGAACACACGACACCTCCTCACACAGTGGCTGCGATCTTAAAGATGCGTGGGCAGGGATGATGCTCACTGATTCATTGGCTTACTCGCTGCTTCTCCTGGTGAAAACGTGTCTCTTCTGGTTCCTTACTGTCTATAGTTTCTTCTCTCTGTCCCAGATAGACTGCTCAGTCCTTGTAGAGGTGAAGCAAGTGAGAGCAAAGAGAGAGAGAGAGAGCTATGGCCATGTAGCCACCTTTTATATCCAAAGTCTGTTTGCCTTTTCTGGCCAAATAAAGTTTTTCCTTGTTTCAAGGATCCTGTTTGTTTGCTTCTTCTGGGCCAATAAAGGTTTCCTTGTTTCGAGGCTTCTGTCTGAGTGACCCATGTGTATTCTAGTGATGGCCGGTGATGGGGTTTCGCTTTCAACCGGTCTGGGGCTTAATGGCTTTCTATTGTTCTCGTTTCCTGCCTCTCGGAATTATCTCATTCCAGGTAATGGCTTGATCACTGACCAGTTCACATTGTTTAACATGGACCCTCCATCTTTGCCCATCACCTGTGATGAGTTGCCTTCTCCTGGACATTGTAACTTCCCAGACCACCCCCGCCCATCAAATGTGGATTTCGAGTACAACATGGAGAAGTACCTGGGCTCTTCCCACAACAGGCTACCAGTTTTTTTTCTGCAGTGAGAAATATTAAAACGCAATGTCCAGATATCAAACAATCCTTGGGGAGCCGATGCTTACAGAGCCAGAAGTAAGATCTTCCTCCTAGCTCTCATGTGTCATTGGCAATGGAGGTGCAGCACCTTGGGAGCGCTCTGCCACCAGTGTTCCTGGCTAACAGCTCCAGGGCCTCCTCCATCCCTTCCATGTTATATATATTTTGGACAAAAACTCGATGCCAACTACGTTCTTGGTGCTTAGTAGGCTTTTTGCTGCTGATGAATCTCCCTCCTGCCTCCCACAACAGCCAAACAAGCACACACCACACCCACACACGCTTTCAGTCCCTCTCTGCTCCCTCCCTCTCTGTCTCCTCTTCTGCGCATGTAACGATGACCCTTGACCTCTTGAATCATGGGAAACGAGCATTGCCATGCTGTTGCTAACGACGGCGACACTTTATGGCAGAAGGTCAGAGAGATTTAATCTTAACGTCCATTTAGGATCGCTCGCGGTAACACCCATTTTTAAAAATGGAAACTAGTGGTTTTGAAAATGGCCGATAATCTGGCGATCTGAAAACCCATATTTACCACCCACACTGGAAATAACACCCATTTTTGGATCATCTGCACAAAAATGGAAAATCTAGCCCATAGTCTTAGAATAAGGGGGCGCCCATTTAAAACTGAGATGAGGTGAAATTTCTTCTCTCAGTGGGTTGTAAATCTATGGAATTCTCTGCCCCAGAGAGCTGTGGAGACTGGGTCACTGAATATATTTAAGTCGGAGACAGACAGATTTTTGAGTGACAAGGGAGTAAAGGGTTATGGCGAGCGGGCAGGGAAGTGGAGCTGAGACCATGATTAGATCAGCCATAATCTTATTGAATGGCGGAGCAGGCTTGAGGGGCCAAATGGCCTATTACTGCTCCTATTTTTTATGTTCTTACATTTCATGAGGCCAGAAGCTCAACATGCACATGGAAAATAATCATCACACAGAAGCACCCTTGTTGCTTCCCTTTGGCCAAACCCCATCTCAGCTCAGCAAAATTGACTTTACTCCAATTGAGAACTTTTATTCGTGGTCTCCCTTTGTCCTTTTACATAACTATCCTAAATCTTACTGAATTACTAGCACCAAAGTGCTCTCCTGCTGATACCTGCCCCTCTTCATTACCCCAAACCAAGTCCAGAACCGCCCCCTACCTTGTTGGGCTTGTTACATACTGGCTAAAGTAGTTCTCCTGAATGTGTTTTAGGAATTCTGCACCCTCTGTACCATTCACACTACCCTTTTTAGAGTTAATATCAGGATAGTTGAAATTCCCCACTCTTAGAGCTCTATAGTTTTTGCACTTCGCAGCAATTTGCCCATATATTTGTTCTTCTATCTCCCTCTGACTGCTTGGGGGTCTATAGTACACTCCTAGTACTGTGATCGCCCCTTTTTTGTTCTTTAATTCAACCCAAATGGCCTCGTTTGATGACCCCTCTAACATATCATCCCTTTTTACAGCTGTAATTGTTTCTTTAATCAATACTGCAGCCCGCCCTCCTTTTTTACCCCCCCTCTCTATCCTGTCTGAAAACCCTGTAACCAGGAATTTTGAGCTGCTATACCTGCCCTTCTTTCAGCCATATCTCAGTAATAGCAAAATATCGTACTCCCAAGTGTCAATCTGTGCTCTCACCTCATCTGCCTTATTTCCTATGAGACCTAAAGAAACAAAAGATGGGTCTAGAGGAGGTGTAAATGGGAATGGCAGAATCATTACCAATAGTCTTCCACCCTACTTCCTGCAAGGACTCTATTTCATTCTCCCAGTTTCTCGGTTTCTGTTGCATCTGCTCTGATGCAGCTTCCATATCGATGCTTCCAATATGTCTTCCTTTTCCCTCAACCGAGGATACCCCTCCACCGTGGTTGGCAGGGCCTTGACCGTGTCCGTCCCATTTCCCACTCTTCTGCTCTCACCCTTTCCCTTCCCTCCCAGATCCATAAATGGGTTCCCTCTGTCCTCACTTTCCACCATACCAGCCTCCACATTCAACGGATTATCCTCCGCCATTTCCACCACCTCCAGCGTGGTCTCAGTACCAAACATATCTTCCCATTCCCCCACCCTTTCAGCATTCTGAAGGGACTGTTTCCTCCACGACACCCTGGTCCACTCCTCAATCACCCCCACCCCTTCCCACGGCAGCTTTTCGTGCAAGCGTATGAAATGCAACACCTGCCTTTTTACCTCCTCCCTTCCCATTGTCCATGGTCCCAAACACTCCTTCCAGATGAAACAGCAATTTACTTGTACTTCTTTCAATTTAGTATACTATATTCACTGCTCACGATGTGGTCTCCTCTACATTGGGGAGACCAAACGCAGATTGGGTGACTGCCTTGCGGAACATCTCCGTTCAGTCTACAAGCGTGACTCTGAGCTTCTGGTCGCCTGTCATTTTAATTTTATGCCCCACTCCCACTCTGACCTCGGCTTCCTACACTGTTCCAACGAAGCTCAATATAAGCTCGAGGAACAGTACCTCATCTTTCGATTAGGTACTTTGCAGCCTTCTGGACTCATCGAGTTCAACAAGTTCAGTTCATAACCACTGCCCCCATTCTTTCAGACAGCAAATGTTAGTAATAATTCCGCTATTCCCTTTGACACTTCCTCTAGACCAATCTTTTGTTTCTTTACCTGTTCCATTACCATCCCTTTTGTCATTTCATCTCTCCTGCCTTCCACCCTATGACAGACCTTCCCTTTTATTATTTCCTCCCCACCTCACTTTCCCTGCCTCTGTACTTGCTTAAAACCTGTTACATCTCCAACATTTTCCAGTTCTAATGAAAGGTCATTGACCCGAAACGTTAACTCTCTTTCTCTCTCCACAGATGCTATCTGACCTGCTGAGTATTTCCAGCATTTCGGTTTTTATTTCAGATTTTCAGCATCTGCAGTGTTTTACTTTTGTAGTATTATTCAGTTTAAGCTTGTTGTTTTTAAGACATGCATTGATCCTTTAAAGGTGTTTCCCTCATCCTTCATTGAATTGTTTCTGAACAACCTTCTTCAATCCCTTTGACTTTGTTATTTTGATGATGGCTGGGATATGGGGTTTGAAACTTAATCAGAAGACCAAGGTTGTGCACCTGTGCTCAAATGGCATTTCCTGCCTTGGGACACCAGACTATTTGCAACAATCCTACCAGCTCACTTCAACACATCAATTTGGCCCAGAATTTCCCCAGAGCTGCTCCTGTTCCACTGCTGCAACTTTGCCAGAATTTCGGTGGAAATCTCATTGACCCGCATAAATTGAGTTTCTGCTGCACTCGCAACGAAGCTTCAGTGGCATAAAGCGTGAGGAAATTCAGGCCTCCAATATTTCTGTCTTTAAAATACAGACGGAAGTAAATCTTCATGCCCTGGTCCAATTATTAGACACACTCTATCTCCGCTTCACCAGGTGTCTACTTGTCCTGGGAAGTCCTCAAAGCTGCTCCCGCTCTGCCACTGGAACTTCATTGGAAGTGTGGCAGGAGCTTCATCTACGCACATAAATGGGGCTTCTGCCAAACTTCCGACGATGTTACTGTGGCAGGGCGGAAGCAGATCCAAAGAAATTTCCAGCTTTGGTCTTGAATTCCCATCGGCAATTCAACAGTCGATCAACAAGCAAGATTATGAAAGAGGAACAGAGGAAGGAACAGGATTTGGCTTTCAGCCCCTCGAGCCTGTTGCGCCATTCAATTAGATCATGGCTGATCTCTATCTTAACTGCGTCTACCCTGCCTTGGTCCCGTAACCGGTTACATTATTACAGAAATTTACATTATGGTTTGTACGGATAGGATTAACAGGCAACATTATGGCTCATTGCATTATTCAGTCAGTTCAAAATACTTTATTTACACATTTCTAATACATTCAATATTTCAAGAGGCTGGCCATCATACAGCTGTGCATAAATTCTTATGTCATTATTCTGAAATAAAAGCACCAGAAATTAAAAACGTGAACATTCGGTACATTCTGCAGCTTTATTAAACCCGATTCTTTGTCTGTGAAAATCTGGATGCTTGTCCATTTGGAGGTAAAGTACAAATCAGATGGGGGCGTGGAGGGAGGGAAAAGAAACTTCCATTGGCGTACAGTAATTAAATCAATTTAAAATAAAGCTTTGAAAAAATTGAAGCTCTGTAACAGCACTGGTAAATCCACCAGCTTTTAATCTACAATTCTGCTTTTAACAATGGAATCAATAAATAGATTTACAGTAAAGCGTAAAGAGAAACAAATGTAAATAATTGTCAATGCTAATGTGCTGATCAGTAACATAGTATTTTGAGTTTGCTCTATTCTTGAATTAAACCTTACAATAATTAAACAAATCCTGTTGTTAATATTCAGTGGGTTCAAATGATTTATTAATTACATGGGATTACATAGGATATACTGTACGATACAGAAACCAGTCCAAGTTGGTGATAATACTCCACTCAAGCTTCCTCCTGTCTTTAGTCATCTAAATCTATCTGCATAACCCTCTATTCCCTTCTCCCTCATATACTTGTCTGGTGCATCTGTACTATTCACTGCAACCACTCCCTGTAGTACCAAGTTTCACATTCTCACCACTCTTTGGGTAAAGAATTTTCTTTTGAATTCCCTATTGGATTTCTTGGTGACTATCTTATATTGATAGCCTCTAGTTATGCTCTTCCCCACAAGTGGAAACATTCTTTCTGTATCCCCTTTATCAAAACCTTTCATAATCTTAAAGACATCTATTAGGTCACCCATCAGCTTTTTTATCCCCCAAGAGAAAAGAGACCCAGCCTGATATGTGTGTCCTCGCATTTCTGTTATCATCAGCAGGTGTATGATTGTATAGTACTTATGGTACTGGAGTAGTAACCCAGAAATTGTGAATTTAGAATCTCACCATGATAAGTTGTGAAATTAACTTCAATAAGCATTGGACTGACACCATAAAAAAGTAGCCCACACCACCTGATGAATGCCCACTTTTGAGCTGCTGGATCTGTTCCTTTTCTGCCCCAATTAGTGCACACAACATGATGGAGAGTGAGAAAACGGGACTTGGTCTCCACAAGGACTGCGTCTGGTTACTGCGACCAATGCTGCCATGGACAGATGCATCTGTGACAGGGAAATTGGTGGAGATGAGTCAAGGAGGTTATTCCCTTGTGTTGGTTCTCTCATCACCTGCCCCAACCACAGTCTGACAGCTATGTCCTTCAGCACTCAGTCAGCTCAGTCAATGGTGGTACTAACTGATCGACTCTTGGTGATGGACATTGAAGTTCCCCACCCATAGTACATTCAATGCCCGTGATACCCTCAATGCTTCCTCCAAGTTATGTTCAACATGGTGGAGAAAGGTGATGATGAGCAGGCGGTTTCCTTGGCCATGACTGATCTGAAGCCAACAGATTTGATAATAGTCAATGTTTAGGACTACTAGGGCCACTCACTCCCAACTGTGCCGCACCTCTGATGGGTCTGTCCTGCAGGTGGAAGGAATCTAGGATGTTGGCTGATGGGTCTGATTCTGTGAGTATGACTATGTTAGGTTGTTGCTCAACTAGTCTGTGGGACAGTTCTCCCAGCTTTGGCACCAATCTCCATATGTTAGCGAGGAGGACTTTGCAGGGTGACTGGCCTGGGTGTGCCTTCATCATGTCCTGATTCGATGCCTAGGTTGCAACCGACTGGTCCATCCAGTATTATTCTTGTTTTCCTTTGTACCAGTTTGGTACAATTGAGTGGCTTGCTAGGTCACTTCAGAGGGCAGTTAAGAGTCAATCATGTTGGTGTGGAACTGGCGACATATCTGGGCCAGACCGGGTAAGGAAAACAAATCTCCTTCCCTAAAGTACATTCGTGAACCAGTTAGGTTTTATTACGACAATCTGATAACTTCATGGTCACATGTTTACTGACACCAGCTTTTTATTGCCAGATTTTAAAAAATGAATTCAAATTCTCAAACGGCCATGGATTTGAATTTAGAGTTTAAAGGGTTAAATTATGAGGGCAGATTGCATAAACTTGGCTTGTATTCCCTTGAGTTTAGGAGGTTGAGAGGTGATCAAATCACGATGTTTAAAATGATAAAGGAGTTTGATAGGATAGATACAGAGAAACTAATTCCTCGATTGGGGGAATCCAGAATAAGGGGGCAGAATTTTAAAATTAGAGCCAGGCCATTTAGGAGCAAAATCAGATAATATTTTTTCACACAAAGGGTTATGGAAATCTGGAATTCACTCCCCCAAAAGGCTATGAAAGCTGAGTCAATTCACATTTAAAAGACTGAGACTGATAAATTTTTGTTGGGTAAGTGTATCAAGGGATCTGGAGCGAAGGCAGGTAAATGGAGTTGAGGTACAGGTCAGCATTGATCTAGCTGAATGGTGGAGTGGGCTCAAGGGGCTGAATGGACTATAGCTGTTCCTATGTTTACTAGATGATGTTGTCTCTAGACCAGACCTCTGGATTACTGATAAGGCATATGAATACATGCTATCCTTGAAGCTGCTATGATTCCCTTATTTGAAATGACGTGTCCAGATGCTCATTACAGATGCTCATAATGATTCTGGTTTGGTTTGCTGGAACATCTGGTCAGCGACAATATACCAAGGCTCAAGATGCCACATGAATTCTAATAGATCTGATATGTTGAAGGTCTGCTTTTGGTGCCTAGGTGGATCGGGTTTGGGGGTGGGGGGGAAGCCCTCCAATATTTGCTTGGGTATCTCATATCATTGTCATGTTCTGCAAAGGCATTCTGGCTCTGGCTACTTTTTGCCCAAGGTACAGGCATTTGAGAGGGCTGATGGGAGGACATAAACATGGCACTGTCCTGAGAGACAACATCATCATGTGCCTGTTCACTAGTGCTGGGCTGTGGTTCTGCATGAGCGCTGATCATCAGGAAAGCAGACTGAATGGTACCAATCAGATTGTTGAAGATGGGCCTGTATTCCAGCCCCAATCATTTGAAGGGTAAAAGAGTCAGCCCTCTCCAATCTAACACCCACGATGTTTATGGCAGCTGTTGCAGCCTTCATGCCAGAATCTCTAAATATCCTTAGTTCTTTCTTTGGGTGGATGTGGGGGGGGAAGGGGGGTTGGAGAAGGTGGGTTGGTGTGGGGACGCTCTGCTGCAGATTGCTCTGAAGCTGCCATACTCGCCAGGGTTGACTACATGGCTGAACGTACACAGATCATGGTGCTGCAAACAGCCATAGATAGTGGACTGAGCCACCATGTGCAGCACATCATTGGACACCAATGGTGCCTGTAGTCGGTTGCCTCGAGACTAGCCAGGGATGACTCTCCCCACCCATTTTTAACTGCCTCTCGCCAGCATCTCCTCACTGGAGACACAGAAGCCTCCTCAGTTAAAGAAGCTCAATGCGGGAATGGAGTAGGGCCGGAGCTAAAGATCATTTGAATCTAGAGTTGGAGTGAGGGCAAGAGAGAATAGTACCTTACACTGAAGTATCTTCAACATTTACCTTCTCCTTTAAACATATCACCATGATTACTGAAATGGTTTATCTTCTGGTCTTTCCCCAGACTTAGGAACTGAAGAACAGTTCGAAGGTTTGCTTAAGACAAAAAGAAATCCCAACTTGTTTCCCAATGGTTCAATATAATTTGCATCCAGCTTATTAAAATGGTCAAGATTTTTCCAACTTCTTCATTGGTCTTTCCTTAAAGCGGTTGATGTAAAATGAAACTTCAAATCCTTTCAGGAAAAAATAAAACAGTTATAAGCTTATTATTTACAACCTCTACAGTGTACTGTGCCACAGTAAAACTTTCATACTGTCAGTCCATATTAGGAATAGGGACTCCAAAATACTAAATCACACTGATTCATACCCCATCTGAAATCTGATGTGGTAAAACATATTCAACTTGACTGAACTCAGTTTGACCTCCATCCTCAACCATAGGTAGTATGAAGCCGACATACAGCAGCAACCATTTTGAGAGAAGTTACAAAATGTAATGGTCCAGAAATTCCAGCCTCCCCGGGTCCGTACGAAGTGTCTACGGACCCGGGAAAGCATCGCAAAAGCCGGTTTTCAGCGCACAATGTGCATGCACTGAAAACTGGCTTTTCCGAGCTTGACAGATCATCCGCATATCGGGAGAGAGGACATTTGCAAGGGCAAGATTGCGGTATTTACCCATATCTTGCCCAGCAAATGTCCTCAAAATTCGTGCGCCTGATAAAAGCAGGCACAAAGCCAACTTTTACAGGCGGAAGAGTCTTAAAACACACTTAAAATATAAAAAATCAAATTAAAAATACACATTTTATTTTTAAAAATCCTGCCCACTATATTAAATATATTTTAAACCATAATTAAAAAAACTTTTTAAAAACTCGGAAAAAAATGTTCTCCAAGATATTTATTAACTTCAATTTCAATTAATTTTAATTATGTGAGATGTTTTTTTAATTTTTAATTTGGTGTTATTATGTTTGTTTTTTTTTTCTCAATTAATAGCAATGAGAAATCGTAGATACGGAGTTCCCATTGCTATTAATTGAGAATACTGTACCTGATTGGTTGAGCAGTCACACATGACTGCAGCTTCTGCATGGGAACCTGGAGGACAGGAGCATGCTTCACAACGCGGGAAGAGAAGGCCTCCCCAATGGAATCTGGAACGCCTCCGGGACCACCAGGTACTTTCTTAAAAATTCTTCGTTCGGAGGCAATTGCCCGCGGGAAGCCTCCGACCGGAATTTCACGGCCAATAGCTATTCCTAAAAAAGGAAATATGAGGTGCAAGGAGTGAATATGAGAATAGATTGGCAGCTAACAAAAAGAGAATCCAAAAGTCTTCCATAGACATATAAATAGTAAATGGGTACTAAGAGGTGGGGTGGGGCCGATTAGAGACCAAAAATGAGACCTACACATGGAGGCAGAGGGCATGGCTGAGGTACTAAATTAATACTTTGCATCTGTCTTCACCAAGGAAGAAGATACTGCCCAAGTCATAGGCAAAGAGATACTGGATGGGCTAATAATTGATAAGAGGAGGTACTAGAAAGACTGGCTGTCCTTAAAGTAGATAAGTCACCATGACCGGATGGGATGCATCCTGAGGGAAGTAAAGATGGAAATTGCGGAGGTACTGGCCATAACATTCCAATCCTCCTTAGATACGGGGGTGGTGCCAGAAGATTGGAGAATTGGAAATGTTACGCCCTTGTTCAAAAAAGTGTGTAATGATAAACCCAGCAACTACAGATCAGTCAGATTAACCTCGCTTGTGGGGAAGCTTTTAGAAACGATAATCAGGGACAAAATTGTCACTTGGACAAGTGTAGATTAATTAAGGAAAGCCAGCATAGATTTGTTAAAGGCAAATCGTGTTTAACTAACTTGATTGAGTTTTTTGATGAGGTAACAGAGATGGTTGATGAGGTGTACATGGATTTCCAAAAGGCATTCGACAAAGTGCCATATAATAGGCTTGCCAGCAAAAAAGAATAAAAGGGACAGTGGCAGCATGGATACAAAATTGGCTAAGTGACAGGAAACAGAGTAGTGGTGAATGGTTGTTTATCGGACTGGAGGAAGATATACAGTGGTGTTCTCCAGAGGTCAGTTCTAGGACCACTGCTTTTCGTGATATATATTAATGACTTGAACTTGGGTGTACAGGGCACAATTTCAAAATTTGCAGATGACACAAAACTTGGAAGTATAGTGATCAGTGAGGAGAGTAGTGATAGACTTCAAGAAGACAGGCAGGCTAGTGGAATGGGCAGACATGTGGTAGATAAAATTTAATGCAAAAAAGTGCAAAGTGATACATTCTGGTAGGAAGAACGAGGGGAGGCAATATAAACTAAAGGATACCATTCTAAAAGGGGTGCATGAGCAGAATCCTGGGGATATATGTGCACAAATCGTTGAAGGTGGCAGGGCAGGTTGAGAAAGCGATTAAATAAGCATACGGGATCATGTGCTTCATAAATAGAGGCATAGCGTACAAAAGCAAGGCAATTACTATTAACCTTTATAAAATTCTGGCTTTGCGGCTTTGCTGATTTCGGGGTGGTAATGACGGCGGGACCATTAAGTTTGCGCCTCAGACATCAAAATTGGGCAGCAGGACCCCGAGTGTGGAGCGGAGCACGAAGAGAGGCATTGTATACCTCTCTTAGGGTGCTAGGCCGGCTGAGAATGCAAAAATCCTGAGCTAAAGAGCCAGCCTGGGAGCGCTCCGAGAGAGGCCTGGGGAGAAAAAAAAACCCTGAAAAAAACCCACAAAAAATATTCCCAATACATAGCGCTTGCAAAAAAATTGCAAAAAAAATTAAAAGAAAAAGCAATCACACTTACCTGAGGTTTGACCGTCCGTTTTCGCAGGTGGTCCCAGGTCGGCGCACTGCAGACGGGACTCAAAAAGCGAGCCGGTGTCGCAAGCAGGGGTGTTGCACACCGGCTGAACTCTTCCGAGCGGTACTGCTCCACGCCCTGCAAAACAGGCCCAGAAAACCCCCGTGGGGCGCTGGAAGCTGACAGTCCACCCAGAAGAGCTCAGCGCCACCATTGCCGCCCTTCTGGAGCGTAAACAGAAACGCAAATCACTGGAAAATCTACCCCAATGTATCCAATTGTGGGCACCGCAATTTAAGAAGCATGTAAAGGCCTTAGAGAGGTTGCAGAAAAGATTTAAAAGAATGGTTTCAGGGATGAGGGAGATTGTCTGGCAAAGATGCGGTTGTTCTCATTAGAGAAGGTTGAGAGGAGATTTGATAGAGGTGTTTGATAGAGGTTTGGACAGAGTAGATAGAGAGAAACTGCTCCCATTGGCATAAGAACATAAGAACATAAGAATTAGGAACAGGAGTAGGCTATCTAGTCCCTCGAGCCTGCTCCGCCATTCGAAAAGATCATGGCTGATCTGGCCGTGGACTCAGCTCCACTTACCTGCCCACTCCCCATAACCCTTAATTCCCTTATTGGTTAAAAATCTATCTATCTGTGATTTGAATACATTCAATGAGCTAGCCTCAACTGCTTCCTTGGGCAGAGAATTCCACAAATTCACAACCCTTTGGGAGAAGAAATTCCTTCTCAACTTGGTTTTAAATTGGCTCCCCGGTATTTTGAGGCTGTGCCCCTTAGTTCTAGTCTCCCCGACTAGTGGAAACAACCTCTCTGCCTCTATCTTGTCTATCCCTTTCATTATTTTAAAATGTTTCTATAAGATCACCCCTCATCCTTCTGAACTCCAACGAGTAAAGACCCAGCCTACTCAATCTATCATCATAAGGTAACCCCCTCATCTCCGGAATCAGCCTGGTGAATTGTCTCTGTACCCCCTCCAAAGCCAGTATATCCTTCCTTAAGTAAGATGACCAAAACTGCACGCAGTACTCCAGGTGTGGCCTTACCAATACCCTATACAGTTGCAGCAGGACCTCCCTGCTTTTGTACTCCATCCCTCTCGCAATGAAGGCCAACATTACCTGCTGCACCTGCAAACTAACTTTTTGGGATTCATGCACAAGGACCCCCAGGTCCCTCTGCACCTCAGCATGTTATAATTTCTCCCCATTCAAATAATATTCCCTTTTACTGTTTTTTTTCCCCAAGGTGGATGACCTCACACTTTCCAACATTGTATTCCATCTGCCAAACTTTAGCCCATTTGCTTAACCTATCCAAATCTCTTTGCAGCCTCTCTGTGTCCTCTACACAACCCGCTTTCCCACTAATCTTTGTGTCATCTGCAAATTGTGTTACACTACACTCTGTTCTCTCTTCCAGGTTATCTATGTATATTGTAAACAGTTGTGGTCCCAGCACCGATCCCTGTGGCACACCACTAACCATCGATTTCCAGCCCGAAAAGGACCCATTGATCCCGACTCTCTGCTTTCTGTTGGCCAGCCAATTCTCGTTCCATGCTAATACATTTCCTCTGACTCCACGTACCTTTATCTTCTGCAGTAACCTTTTGTGTGGCACCTTATCGAAAGCCTTTTGGAAATCTAAATACACCACATCCTTCGATACACCTCTATCCACCATGCTCGTTATACTCAAAGAATTCCAGTAAATTAGTTAAACATGATTTCCCCTTCATGAATCCATGTTGCGTCTGCTTGATTGCACTATTCCTATCTAGATGTCCCACTATTTCTTCCTTAATGATAGCTTCAATCATTTTCCCCATTACAGATGTTAAACTAATCGGCCTATAGTTACCTGCCTTTTGTCTGCCCCCTTTTTTAAACGGAGATGTTACATTAGCTGCTTTCCAATCCGCTGGTACCTCCCCAGAGACCAGAGAATTTTGGTAGATTATAACGAATGCATCTGCTGTAACTTCCGCCATATCTTTTAATACCCTGGGATGCATTTCATCAGGACCAGGGGACTTGTCTACCTTGAGTCCCATTGGCCTGTCCAGCACTACCTCCCTAGTGATAGTGATTATCTCAATTTTTGGCATGGTTTTTGTGTCTTCCACTGTGAAGACCGAAGCAAAATAATTGTTTAAGGTCTCAGCCATTTCCACATTTCCCATTATTAAATCCCCCTTCTCATCTTCTAAGGGACCAAGGCAGAGTGGTTGAGAACCAGAAGACACTGATTTAAGGTGATTGGCAGAAGAACCAAAGACGATATGAGGAAAAACCTTTTTACGCAGTGAGTGGTTATGATTTTGAATGCACTGCTTGAAAAGGTGGTGGAGGGAGATTCAATCATGGCTTTCAAAAGGGAATTGATAAGTACCCGAAGGAAAAATAATTGCGGGGCCTATGGAGAAAGGGCGGGGGTATATGGGACTAGCTGAAGTGCTGGCAGGGGTTCAATGGTCTGATTGGCCTCCTTCTGTACTGTAACCATTCCATGACTTGCATATAGGCAATGGGCCCAACAGGAGTTCCAGGCGGGTGTCCAGGGTGACCTACAGGGACTGCTAAACAATATGATATGCGGCCCATAACCAGTGTGGAATGAGCACATCATACAAGATCCACCAGTGCCCATTTTGCGCCTGAAAAACGGGCACCTCGCAATTCAATTTCTAGGCCAGAATCTTTCAAAGAGTGGGAGTGGATTTCCCAGGGAGATCCTCCCAATCTTCTGCCGTAACACCCTTTGCCATTTTCCTGAGGTTTCGGTGGCTCTTCCGCCCGAGTTACGGTGGAGGAGCAGGAGAAAGCCGGAGAAAACAAAGATACGGTTATTAACTGGCGGTGGGCGTGATCCGAAATCCACTTGTGCAAAACCTTACTTTTTAAACACATGGGGCTGAATTCGCGGCCCCTACTGGTGCGTTCGAGGTGCGCACAAACCCGTATGGGCCCCGCAAGATCGGGGTTTAGGCATGCACTGCGCATGCGCCGTAACCCGGAACTTGCGATCTGTCAAGAATCCTCTTCACAGATCGTACGTATCCAACAGAAAGGAGCATTCGCTGCTGGAGAATTGGGCTATTTGCCCAACTTCTGCCCAGCAAATACCCGTGAAATTCTTACGCCTGGTAAAAGCAGTCGTAAGGCCTGCTTTTATCAGCGTAAGACTTTGAAAAGGACAAAAGAAAAATTATTTTCAATAATTTAAACATTTAAAAACCTGTAAAATAAGGTAAGTTTATTTTTAGAGCCTTTAAAATATGTTTTAAATAATTAATTACATGCCATTTTGATTTATTTTAAGTATGTGATTTAATTTTTTTTATTTTAAGTGCTTTTGTATTTTTGGGGGTATTCCCTATATACTTATGGTGATTCCGTACATACGGAACTCACCACAAGTATGAATGGAAATGCCCCTACTTTGATTGGTTGGGCCAGCCCATGTGTTCCCAGGGACGCTTGCGAAATACCTGAGCCCAGCCGAGATACGTGTAGAGGCCCAGGTCCACAAGTCTCTGAACCTCCTGGACGACCAGGTATGTTCGTAGATCTTTTTTCAGGTCGGAGGCATCTAACCGCAATTTCTGCACCATTACCTCACTGGTTAATGTTAGTAACTCAGGGAAAGAAAGCGAAACACATGGTACTGAAACCTTTTGGAATTAGTTTGCTTTGAATTGATACATTATTTAACGGTATTAGAAATGATTGGCCTGCAGTAAAAACTTGGCCTAACAAATAATTCTCAATGTTTTGACAGGATGGAACTGATCTAAAGAATGATGCTACTGGAATTGTTTGTGCTAACATGCAGTTTTTTTTTCCTATTTAAATGAAATCTTTCCCTTGGAAACTATCGCACTCCAGGAGAGAGCTGAGGCAGGTGACTAACTTGCTGCCAGGCCCCTGCTCATGTTGTTCGTGATCTGGCAGATTGAGGCTGAGTGAGTGTGTTTCAGGGTCACCAGTACTGTTGTCTTTGCTTCCGGTTCAAGGCTACCTGGCTTCCACCCAGTACCGTCCCAATGGCAGGAATGGAGATCACGGGGCAGAAATTCACATCGGATGGTATCGGATCAGATCGGCTGTCCGTTCGACACACCGCCTGATATTCAATCCCATTGACTGCAATGGAACTCAGTATTGGGCGGGGTGAATAAACGGCAGGTGATACGATAGTTCCCACATTACAACTCCAAAAAGTACTTCATTGGCTGTAAAGCGTTTCAAGACGTCCGATGGTCGTGAAAGGCGCTATATGAATGCAAGTCTTTCGTTCTTTCTTTAGTGCCTGTTTTGCGCTATTGGCCAAGACAAATTTCTACCCCATCCATGTTCACCACACCAGTAAAATTCCACAACTCTCAGGCTTCTGGTGCAGTTGTCCACCCTGGTACAGCAAATGTATTTTTTGTAGACTTTGTGAACAGATGGAGTCTCAGAATTTCTCTGTATATTACCTACCATAATTTAAAGAAAATTACACTTTCATCTTATTATATACTTTGACAATGAGATGTTATGGAAACTGTTTCAAAACAGGTTAGGTTAGGTGAGTGGGCAAATGCATGGCAGATGAAGTATAATGTGGATAAATGTGAGGTTATCCACTTTGATGGTAAAAACAGAGAGACAGACTATTATCTGAATGGTGACAGATTAGGAAAAGGGGAGGTGCAATGAGACCTGGGTGTCATGGTACATCAGTCATTGAAGGTTGGCATGCAGGTACAGCAGGCGGTGAAGAAAGCAAATGGCATGTTGGCCTTCATAGCGAGGGGATTTGAGTACAGGGGCAGGGAGGTGTTGCTACAGTTGTACAGGGCCTTGGTGAGGCCACACTTGGAGTATTGTGTACAGTTTTGGTCTCCTAACTTGAGGAAGGACATTCTTACTATTGAGGGAGTGCAGCGAAGGTTCACCAGACTGATGGGACTGGTGGGACTGACCTATCAAGAAAGACTGGATCAACTGGGCTTGTATCCACTGGAGTGCAGAAGAATGAGAGGGGACCTCATAGAAACGTTTAAAATTCTGACGGGGTTAGACAGGTTAGATGCAGGAAGATTGTTTCCAATGTTGGGGAAGTCCAGAACCAGGGGTCACAGTCTAAGGATAAGGGTAAGCCATTTAGGACCGAGATGAGGAGAAACTTCTTCACCCAGAGAGTGGTGAACCTGTGGAATTCTCTACCACAGAAAGTTGTTGAGGCCAATTCACTAAATATATTCAAGAGGGAGTTAGATGAAGTCCTTACTACTAGGGGGATCAAGGGGTATGGCGAGAAAGCAGGAATGGGGTACTGAAGTTGCATGTTCAGCCATGAACTCATTGAATGGCGGTGCAGGCTAGAAGGGCCAAATGGCCTACTCCTGCACCTATTTTCTATGTTTCTAAAACAATAATCGCGTCTTTGGCTACGTGTTTGCGCTTACTTGTGCCTGGGGTACAATAAATTATTATTAAATACTTACTTCAGTCTTTGTTTGAGGTGATTTCCTTTAAAAGAAATAAAACACAGATTAGTTCAATTACAATCTAAAATTGCATTGAAATAGAACGTTACTTTTTACCTGCTCTATTTTCTTGAAGTAATGACATTCTACAGGGACCGTCACAGACAGGACCAATCTCTGGTATCTCCGCCAAGCGACCATTACTCATGTTTGAACCTTGAGAGTTTTAGTAGGTATATTGAGGTAGCAGAGGGTGGTGCTGCCTCACAAACTGTACCTATACCAGCAAGAAAGCAACTACTTCAGGAAACATAAAGGAATAAAAAGTAGCGGGCATCACAGCCGAGCTTGATGTTGTCTTTGACACCCATCTATATTCACCCCCAGAAGGAGTCACCACATACGAAAGGGAACCCTGACAGATTTTCACCACCGTAACTCATCTCCTGCCATCTCCCTCGGCTGAGAACCAGTCGCTCAGTACTGGGACCTGGCACCTTCCTAGTCTGTTAGGCTCGGAGACTTCAAAAAGGAGTAGATTTTAATTATTCGGATGCCGAGTCAAAATAGAGTCGAGTGCAGCTCACTGGCTCTGGGTTGGAGCAATATCGGGCAACCCAGAAGCCGACTCAGCCAGGAAATTAATAGGTTGGTGGAAGGGGGGGTGGCAGAGGCTGGTGCGGCAGTGGCCTGCATTAATCTTGTGGAGCCCAGAGGATCATTCCTGGCCTCATTAAAGTAATTTTCTGCTGCACCACTAGGTTCTACTGAGCTGAGCTTCCACCGTGCACACTCTGTCCTATAGGTAGATACAATAATAATAACTTAATATGTATTTATATAGCGCCTTTAACGTCGTAAAACGTCCCAAGACGCTTCACAACAATGTTACAGACAAACAGATAAATTTGACACCAAGCCACAGAAGAAATTAAGGCAGATGATCAAAAGCTTGTTTAAATAGGTAGGTTTTAAGGAGCGTCTTAAAGGAGGAAAGAGAAGTAGAAAAGCGTAGAGGTTTGGGGAGGGAATTCCAGAGCTTAGGGCCCAGGCAGCTGAAGACACGTCCACCGATGGTTGAGCAGTTATAACGAGGGATGTTCAAGAGGCCAGAATTTGAGGAGCGCAGACATCTTGTGCGATTGTGAGGCAGAAAAAGGATGATAGAGAAAGGGAGGGACAAGTTCATGGAGTGATTTGTAAACAACGATGAGAATTTTGAAATCGAGGCGTTGTGTAACTGGGAGCCAATGTAGATCAGAAAGCACAGGGGTGATCTTGACGGTGCGGGTTAGTACATGGGGATTGGGTTCCTATGTCAACCATAGCACCCTGATTTGCATGGAATACTGAGGCTCCTGGTCACCTGGCTGGCCCCATTGGAAAACAGTGGCAGAACAGGAATGTGCTGGAAAGTCTGCCACCTCCATTTTAATTTCGCTACCGCCAGATGGAGGGAGTTTAAATCGCCCTCTTTATCTCAGCCTTTGGGATGATGGAACATTTAATTTCCAAAATTAAAACACGAATATTAAGTACTGATTGCTGCAGTAAATCAAGATGAACACGAACTCGTCTTTTCCTCCTCCTGCCCCCTTTCATCCATAGATCCAACCTTTCACACTTTACTTGCCGTACAAGCTAATTGCTTTCACACAATCAGCCTATGGGCTGGGCTATGGACTGTGCCATGACTGCTGTCAGTGTCTCTACACAAACTGGGGTCACTTTCAACAAGACATATGCCATCTAGTAGCTCCTTCAATAAATAGGAACATAGGACCAGGAGTAGGCCATTCAACCCCTCGAGCTTGTTCCGCCAATCAATGAGATCATGGCTGATCTGTATTTTAACTCCATCCACCGACTTAGTTCCATAACCTTTAATACCCTTGCCTAATAAAAATCTAGCAATCTCAGTTTTGAAATTTTCAATTGAACCCCAGCCTCAATGGTTATTTGGGGGAGAGAGTTCCAGATTTCCACTACCCTTTTATGATGAAATACATTTTGCCATCAGCCCTGAACAGCCTAGGTCTAATTTTAAGGTTAGTTTCCCCTTGTTCAGGACACTTCCCACCAGAGGAAATAGTTTCTTTCTATTTACCCTATCAAATCCTTTAATCATCTTAAGCACCTCAATTAGATCACCCCTTAAATACCCCAAGGGAATACAAGATTAGTCCATGCAATCTGTCATAATGTAATCCTTTTAGCTCATTCTGGTGAATCAGCGCTGCTCACCCCTCCTGAACAGAACGGAACACAGTACTGTAAATGGGGTCTAACCAGAGCTCTGTACAGCTGCAAGATAAATTCAAACTCTTTATATTCCAGCCCCTTTGAGATAAAGGCCAAAGTTCATTAGCCTTTTAAATTATTTTTTGCAACTATCCACAAGCTTTTAGTGATTTCTGTACTTGGACCCCTAAATCGCTCTGCTCGCTCACAGCTCCTAATTTCTTGCCAAATGAGGAAACATTTGCCAGCAATGGCAAAAGGATTGAACAATAGGCAGATCCAGAAGCGCAAACCCATAACCCATGGTTGGGATTCAATACTCCACGACATGCATCTTGCAACTGTTAACCTCTATTCTTCAGAATTAATTCCCTGACAAACCCAAAAACAACGCATTATAAACTGCTGTCCTACCTCAGTTTGGGTGTGATGCAAGGTGTTGTGGGATTTAATAAAGCAGGGATATGCAGATTTTGCCGTATCTGTAAAAAAGATCGCAGAGCAGATTTCAGCTTTGTCATGTGTCTGAAAAGTTCATTATTAAGAGTGGTACTGTAAGAAAGTGTACTTACGCAGCACAGCCGTAAATACCAGCATAGTGATGAGCAATGCAGCAACCACTCCTCCGAGAAACCACCTGTTCAACAATCAGTTAACTGAAGGTTAGTGTGCAAGCCACAACATTCCAGAACAAAGTCAAACTCCGAGGTGATCTCAAAATTTCCGTACCTGGCAAACACGGCGACACATAGGGAGAGGACCAAAATGATCAGGTGGAAAAAGAAATTCTTGACAGTCATAGAATCTGAAACAGAATCAATAAACTCCTTTAACCAATGGAGGCAGAACAGGGCGGGTCCATTTTTTTAAAAAAAAGCTTAATGAATATTGGGTGATATGAAAAAATATGCAACGAAGCAATTCATACTGCAGATCAAATTGTATTCCGCAAGTTGTTTAAATTTAAAAGTGGGATGCAGGTTTGGACCTGAAATTCCACATACATTGAGTTCTTGATCTCAGCCTTGTTGTCAAAGCACTGAGTGTGGAGATCAGGGGCAAAAGAGAAGACTTCTCGTGAAATCATAAACATAAAGTTTTTATTGTTTCTTATATTCGCAATTTCCAGCAATCTCCCGAATATCTTTGCTGTGTTACTCATACACAGTGAGGAGATTGCCTGCATATGCCATTTGTTACAAGACCGCAAGCATGTTGGTCATTTTCATACGTATAGCCTCGAGAGAAAACCACCTTCTTAATGACCAGAGGAAAGTTTTCCATCCAGTTGTATGCCAGTAAAAGAATTAAAAATAGCTGCATAAAATGACACCACAAGTTCCGGCCAGAATAGAGATGGTTGGGTAAGTCCCCTGTCAATCACTCCTCAAGACCACACACATGCCCTGCTGCAAGCAACTGATTTTACACATATAATTTTTATATTCTGTAACTTTCCTCCATTCACTGCATTTTGCTGGAGCAATAATCTTGCTACACTCAGGAGTTTGAGTAAATTAAAAGCACAAGTAACAGCCCAACTGCAACTCATTGGCTGACCGAATCAATATTTACTCCTTTTAACATTGTTTTATCTAGTATACAAGTCAGAAGAGAGGGTCCAAAAAGATCTCCCTACCAAAATTAAAGATTAATCCTCAGGCAACCCAGGATAAAACATTATACAGGCATAAAAACACATCAAAGATAAGAAAGAAGCTATCTGACTGACAGTTAAGACTCATCCAATCGGGTAACCAAGGGCTGGAGTTTATGAACCTTGGTGGGTCCGTGGCAAGCGATGTCGGTGGCAGGTTCCGGCCTCGCTGCTGGCTCCAGCCTGCTGTTCAAACTGATTTTCCCTGATTCGGCTTGTTATGCCCGCCCAGCACGTTTACCAGCCAATTGAAGGAAGAGGGCCTGATGATGTTATGATGAGACATCAGCCGGTTTCCTTAAAGGGACCATGTGCAAATTAATTTTGACAGTTGTGCTGTCAGTGTCCTACAGTATTGAGCTGCTGCAAACACTCATAAGCACGGCACAAAGGTGCATGGCTGCACCCAGGCTCTCCCATGATTCTCTCCATATGCTTACGGCACTTAGGGAGGTTCTCTTCCCTTTCAATGAGCAGAGAGACCTTCCCAGGACACCAACACAGTCTGGTTGCACATTGCACAAGAGGACATAAGAACAAAAGAAATATGAACAGGAGTAGGCCATACAGCCCCTCAACTCTGCTCCGCCATTCAATAAGATCATGGCTGATCTGATCATGGCCTCAGCTCTACTTCCCAGTCTGCCCCCCATAACCCCTTATCCCCTTATCGTTTAAGAAACTGTCTATTTCTGTTTTAAATGTATTCAATGTCCCAGCTTCAATGTTAACAGCTCTCTGAGGCAGCGAATTCCACAGATTTACAACCCTCTGAGAGAAGAAATCTCTTCTCATCTCTGTTTTAATGTGAGCAGTATTCAGAATAAGGTGGACGAATTAACTGCGCAGAGAGCAGTTAACAGATATGATGTAATTGGCATCACGGAGACATGGCTCCAGGGTGACCAAGGCTGGGAACTCAACAGCCAGGGGTATTCAACATTTAGGAAGGATAGACAGAAAGGAAAAGGAGGCAGGGTGGCATTGCTGGTTAAAAAGGAAATTAATGCAATAGTAAGAAAGGACATTAGCTTGGATGATGTGGAATCAGTATGGGTGGAGCTACGGAATACCAAGGGGCAGAAAACGCTAGTGGGAGTTGTGCACAGACCATCAAACAGTAGTAGTAAAGTTGGGGACAGCATCAAACAAGAAATTAGGGATGCATGCAATAAAGGTGCAGCAGTTATCATGGGTGACTTTAATCTACATATTGCTTGGGCTAACCAAACTGGTAGCAATGCAGTGGAGGAGGATTTCCTGGAGTGTACTAGGGATGGTTCTCTACAACAATATGTCGAGGAACCAACTAGGGAGCTGGCCATCCTAGACTGGGTGATGTGTAATGAGAAAGGACTAATTAGCAATCTTGTTGTGCGAGGCCCCTTGGGGAAAAGTGACCATAACATGGTAGAATTCTTTATTAAGATGGAGAGTGATACAGTTAATTCAGAAACTAGGGTCCTAAACTTAAGGAAAGGTAACTTTGATAGTTTGAGGCGTGAATTGGCTAGAATAGACTGGCAAATGATACTTAAAGGGTTTACGGTGGGTAGGCAATAGCAAACATTTAAAGATCACATGGATGAACTTCAGCAATTGTACATCACTGTCTGGAGTAAAAATAAAATGGGGAAGGTGGCTCAACCGTGGCTAACAAGGGAAATTAAGGATAGTGTTAAAGCCAAGGAAGAGGCATATAAATTGGCCAGAAAAAGCAACAAACCTGAGGACTGGGAAAAATTTAGAATTTAGCAGAGAAGGCCACAGGGTTTAATTAAGAGGGGGAAAATAGAGTATGAGAAGAAGTTTGCCGGGAACATAAAAATTGACTGCAAAAGCTTCTATAGATATGTGAAGAGAAAAAGATTAGTGAAGACAAATGTAGGTCCCTTGCAGTCGGATTCAGGTGAATTTATAATGGGGAACAAAGAAATGGCAGACCAATTGAACAAATATTTTGGTTCTGTCTTCATGAAGGAAGACACAAATACCTTCCGGAAGTACTAGGGGACCGAGGGTCTAATGAGAAGGAGGAACTGAAGGATATCCTTATTAGGCGGGAAATTGTGTTAGGGAAATTGATGGGATTGAAGGCCGATAAATCCCCGGGGCCTGATAGTCTGCATCCCAGAGTACTCAAGGAAGTGGCCCGAGAAATAGTGGATGCATTGATGATCATTTTCCAACTGTCTATCGACTCTGGATCAGTTCCTATGGACTGGAGGGTAGCTAATGTAACACCACTTTTTAAGAAGGGAGGGAGAGAGAAAGCGGGTAATTATAGACCGGTTAGCCTGACATCAGTAGTGGAGAAAATGTTGGAATCAATTATTAAGGATGAAATAGCAGCGCATTTGGAAAGCAGTAACGGGATCAGTCCAAGTCAGCATGGATTTATGAAAGGGAAATCATGCTTGACGAATCTTCTTGAATTTTTTGAGGATGTAACTAGTAGAGTGGACAAGGGAGAACCAGTGGATGTGGTGTATTTAGACTTCCAAAAGGCTTTTGACAAGGTCTCACACAAGAGATTGGTGTGCAAAATCAAAGCACATGGTATTGGGGGTAATATACTGACGTGGATAGAGAACTGATTGGCAGACAGGAAGCAGAGAGTCGGGATAAACGGGTCCTTTTTAAAATGGCAGGCAGTGACTAGTGGAGTGCCGCAGGGCTCATTGCTGGGACCCCAGCTATTTACAATATACATTAATGATTTGGATGAAGGAATTGAGTGTAATATCTCCAAGTTTGCAGATGACACTAAACTGGGTGGTGGTGTGAACTGCGAGAGGGACGCTAGGAGGCTGCAGGGTGACTTGGACAGGTTAGGTGAGTGGGCAGATGTATGGCAGATGCAGTATAATGTGGATAAATGTGAGGTTATCCACTTTGGGGGCAAAAACACGAAGACAAAATTTTATCTGAATGGCGGCAGATTAGGAAAAGGGGAGGTGCAACGAGACCTGGGTGCCATGGTTCATCAGTCATTGAAAGTTGGCATACAGGTACAGCGGGCAGTGAGGAAGGCAAATGGTATGTTGGCCTTCATAGCTAGGAGATTTGAGTATAGGAGCAGGGATGTCTTACTGCAGTTGTACAGGGCCTGTGTTCAGTTTTGGTCTCCAAATCTGAGGAAGGATGTTCTTGCTATTGAGGGAGTGCAGCGAAGGTTCACCAGACTGATTCCCGGGATGGCAGGACTGACATATGAGGAGAGACTGGATCAACTGGGCCTTTATATATTGGCGTTCAGAAGGATGAGAGGGGATCTCATAGAAACATATAAGATTCTAATGGAACGGGACAGGTTAGATGCGGGTAGAATGTTCCCGATGTTGGGGAAGTCCAGAACCAGGGGACACAGTCTTAGGATAAGGGGTAGACCATTTAGGACTGAGATGAGGAGAAACTTCTTCACTCAGAGAGTTGTTAACCTGTGGAATTCCCTGCCGCAGAGAGTTGTTGATGCCAGTTCATTGGATATATTCAAGAGGGAGTTAGATATGGCCTTTGCGGCTAAGGGGATCAAGGGGTATGGAGAGAAAGCAGGAAAGGGGTACTGAGGGAATGATCAGCCATGATCTTATTGAATGGTGGTGCAGGCTCGAAGGGCTGAATGGCCTACTCCTGCACCTATTATCTATGTTCCTATGTTGAATGGGCTTCCCTCTAGTTCTAGTCTCCCCCATCAGTGGAAACATTCTCTGTGTATCCACCTTGTCATGCCCCCTCATAATCAAATACGTTTCGATAAGATTACCTCTCATTCTTCTGAATTCCAATGAGTAGAGGCCTAACCTACTCAACCTTATACTCCATCTGCCAAATATTTGCCCACTCACTTAGCCTGTCTATATCCTTTTGCAGATTTTTTGTGTTCTCCTTACACATTACTTTTCCTCCCATCTTTGTATCGTCAGCAAACTTGGCTACATTACATTCAGTCCCTTCTTCGAAGTCGTTAATATAGATTGTAAATAGTTGGGGTCCGAACACTAATCCCTACGGCACCCCACTAGTTACTGGTTGCCAACTAGAGAATAAACCATTTATCCTGACTCTCTGTTTTCTGTTAGTTAGCCAATCCTCTATCCATGGTAATATATTACCCCCAACCCCGTGAACTTTTATCTTGTGCAGTAACCTTTTATGTGGCACTTTGTCGTCAGGGATGTCGTCAGGAAGACCAGGCTGCAGTGATGCAAACCTTTCAATGACCTCAGTGGATCACGAAGCGATACTGCAAAGCCACACTCAACCTTATCCTGCTGTGCCACTCATCACATCCCCATCACTCTGCCTTCCCTACCCTACTCCTGCACATCCATACTCACACCAACTTACCTTGCACCTCCACCCATCCCTTCCTATCTAAATTATCACTTTCCCATCTCACTCGCCACCCCTCACACTCACCCTCATCCTAGTCCAATCACACCAACTAACAATATACATGGGTAGGCACTTGGATGTTTTACGCAAAGTTCATGTAAAGTTTCTGTTCATGTGGTGTCAAACATTGAAACCTTTATTTTCAACACTTTGTGTTCTTGGATAGAGCTGTGTGCACTTTGGAAATGGCTGAGTGAGTTGCAGTGAATGGTGAGACATAGACATATAAATAGTAAACGGGTAAGAGGAGGGGAGGGGCCGATTAGGGACCACAATGGAGACCTATGTATTGAGGAAGAGGGCATGGCTGAGATACCAACTGAGTACTCTGCATCTGACTTCACCAAGGAAGAGGATGTTGCCATAGACATAGTGAAGGAGGAGGTAGTGGAGACACTTGATAGGATAAAAATTGATAAAGAGGAATTGGAAAGGCTGGCTGTATTTAAAGTAGATAAATCACCAGGAGTAGATGGGATGCATCCTAGGATGCTGAGGGAATTGAGAGCGGAAATCGCGGAGGTACTGGCCACAATATTCCAATCCTCCATAGATACAGGGGGTGGTGCCAGAGGTCTGGAGAATTGCAAATGTTACACCATTGTTCAAAAAAAAGGTTGTAAAGATAAACCCAGCAACTACATGCCAGTCAGTTTAACCTCGGTAGTGGGGAAGCTTTTAGAAACAGTAACCAGGGACAAAATTAACAGTCACTTGGATAGGGGTGGATTAGTTACGGAACTCCAGCACGGATTTGTTAAAGGCAAATCATGTTTAACCAACTTGATCGAGTTTTTTGATGAGCTAACAGAAAGGGTTGATGAGAGTAATGCTGTTGACATGATACACATGGATTTCCAAAAGACATTGGAGAAAGTGCCACATAATAGGCTTGCCAGCAAAATTGAAGTCCATGGAATAAAAGGGAGAGTGGCAGCATGGATACGAAATTGGTTAAGTGACAGGAATCAGTGGTGAATGGTTGTTTTTTGGACTAGAGGAAGGTATACAGTGGTGTTCCCCAGGGGTCGCTTCTGGGGCCACTGCTTTTCTTGATATATATTAATGATTTGGACGTGGGTGTACAGGGCACAATTTCAAAATGTGCAGATGAATCAAAGACTTGGAAGAATAGTGAACAGTGAGGAGGATAGTGATCGACTTCAGGAAGATAGGCTGGTGAAATGGGCGAACACATGGCAGATGAAATTTAACGCAGTAAAGTGTGAAGTGATGCATTTTGGTAGAAAGAATGAGGAGAGAACATGTAAACTAAATGGTACATTCCTTAAGGAGGCGCACGAACAGAGAGACCTGGGGGTATGTGTGCACAAATCATTGAAGGTGGCAGGGCAGGTTGAGAAAACAGTTAAAAAATGCATATGGAATCCTGGGTTTCATGAATAGAGGTACAAGTATAGAGTACAAAAGTGTTGAAATTATGATGAACCTGTATAAAACACTGGTTCGGCTCTAACTGGAGTACTGAATCCAGTTTTGGGCACCACATTTTAGGAAGGATGTGAAGGCCTTAGAAAGCGTGCAGAAAGGATTTACAAGAATGATTCCAGGAATGAGGGACCTCAGTTACATGGATAGACTGGAGAAGCTGGGGTTGTTCTCCTTGGTGCAGAGAAGATTGAGAGGATATTCGATAGAGGTGTTCAAAATCATGAGGGGTCTGGACAGAGTAGAGAGAAACTGTTCCCATTGGCAGAATGGTTGAGAACCAGAGGACACAGATTTAAGGTGATTGGCAAAAGAATCAAAGGTGATGTAACTTTTTTTTTAACACAGTGAGTGGTTGGGTTCTGCAATGCACTGCCTGAAGGGGCAGTGGAGGCAGAGCAATCTTATCTTTCAAAAGGGAGTTGGATAAGTATCTGAAGGAAAAACATTTGCAGGGCTACAGGGAAAGGGCGGTGGAGTGGGACGAGCTGAGTTGGCATGGACTCGATGGGCCGAATGGCCGCCTTCCATTCTGTAATCATTCTATGATCCCCTCGATTGTTGCTGCTCCGCTGTCTTGACGCTGTCCGCTAGCACTGTATTTTCTGTAGCGCACAGAGTCATCAGGATAAACGGGTCCTTTTCAGAATGGCAGGCAGTGACTAGTGGGGTACCACAGGGATCAGTGCTGGGACCCCAGCTATTTACAATATACACTAATGGTTGGTTGAGATGAAGGAATTGAGTGTAATATCTCCAAGTTTGCAGATGACACTAAGCTGGGTGGTATTGTGAGCTGTGAGGAGGACGCTAAAAGGCTGCAGGGTGACTTGGACAGGTTAGGTGAGTTGGCAAATTCATGGCAGATGCAGTATAATGTGGATAATGTGAGGTTATCCATTTTGGTGGCAAAAACACGAAGGCAGAATATTATCTGAATAGCGGCAGATTAGGAAAAGGGGAGATGCAACGAGACCTGGGTGTCATGGTCCATCAGTCATTGAAAGTTGGCATGCAAGTACAGCAGGCGGTAAAGAAGGCAAATGGTATGTTGGCCTTCATAGCTAGGGAATTTGAGTATAGGAGCAGGGAGGTCTTAATGAAGTTGTACAGGGTCTTGGTGAGGCCTCACCTGGAATATTGTGTTCAGTTTTGGTCTCCTAATCTGAGGAAGGACATTCATGCTATTGAGGGAGTGCAGCGAAGGTTCGCCAGACTGATTCCCGGGATGGCAGGATTGACATGTGAGAAGAGACTGGATTGACTGGGCCTGTATTTACTGGAGTTTAGAAGGATGAGAGGGGATCTCATAGAAACGTATAAAATTCTGACGGGACTAGACAGGTTAGATGCAGGAAGAATGTTCCTGATGTTGGGGAAGTCCAGAACCAGGGGACACAGTCTAAGGACAAGGAGTAAGCCATTCCGGACCGAGATGAGGAGAAACTTCTTCACTCAGAGAGTTGTTAACCTGTGGAATCCCCTACCGCAGAGCGTTGTTGATGCCAGTTCATTGGATATATTCAAAAGGGAGTTAGATATGGCCCTTCCGGTTAAAGGGATCAAGGGGTATGGAGAGAAAGCAGGAAAGGGGCACTGAGGTGAATGATCAGCCATGATCTCATTGAATGTGGTGCCGGCTCGAAGGGCCGAATGGCCTACTCCTGCACCTATTTTCTATGTTTCGCCCGGCTCCCTTGCCAGCACGAAGCCTCACTGGACGTGAATGCAGCTCGGAGATGGGTCTGTGACACTGTATCCCCAAATTCTGCGCTCAGTGCTACTGAGCCTCAGTGCTAGCACGGAGCGGTGCAGTAACTTTTTTTTTGATAAACCAGTCAGTTTTTATTGTTCATCCTTCTTCTCCACTTTGGATGTCTCCTGTTCTTGCACTTCAGCTGCATTTCACAGGAAAAGAAAGTGATCTGTAAAGTCATTGCTGGAGTTAGCACATTTTTAAGAATGTGCTCACAACTGCTCAGTTGTCACGCTGCAGGTAAGGTTTTGTGGTTAGTTTTAATGAAAAGACTGCTACAATAAAAAGCTGTTCTGAAGATTACTGAAACAAACTGGAGGACAAGAACAAAATCAAATAGCCGGAGGTTAATAATCGCTGGATCTCATAGAAACATAGAAAATAGGTGCAGGAGTAGACCATTCGGCCCTTCGAGCCTGCACCACCTTTCAATGAGTTCATGGCTGAACATGCAACTTCAGTACCCCATTCCTGCTTTCTCGCCATACCCCTTGATCCCCCTAGTAGTAAAGACTTCATCTAACTCCTTTTTGAATATATTTAGTGAATTGGCCTCAACAACTTTCAGTGGTAGAGAATTCCACAGGTTCACCACTCTCTGGGTGAAGAAGTTTCTCCTCATCTCCGTCCTAAATGGCTTACCCCTTATCCTTAGACTGTGACCCCTGGTTCTGGACTTCCCCAACATTGGGAACATTTCAGCTGCCAAGTGGCTCTGCCAAGAACAGTTCACACCTTTTATAACATTTTTTGTCATATATACTTGGAAACATTGTAGTCTCACCAGGACTTTTAGGCATGTTGTTGAAGAAGCACTTTGCAGGGCGCAAGCGGAAATGAGAAGGTAGATCAAAGAAGCCTTCTGCCGATTTGTTTACCAACAGACTTTCTGTGGAGTAGGCTTCAGCGTTAATTAAGGGCAGATTCTCTTCCGATAACCAAGATTTACCAGTGGAGGACAAATCCGCACTGCTTCCTCCTGAAACAACACAGGGAGTTTCAGCATTTCAATCGTGTATCCATTATCTTTTGTTTTAATTTCAAGTGTTCTGTTTTCTCTTTCCACAATAGTTTACTCTAGCAGGAGCAATAAAATGAAAAATGCCAGAAATCGGAACTGTAAACAGAATGTACAACAGACCCATAATTGCCTGAAAGAGAAAAGTGTGGACGACGCTTAGGTGAGGTTCTGAAGAAAGGCTGAACCATTAACCTGTCGTTTCTTCTTTTAGATACTGAGGTAGAAATCCTTTTCAGCCTATTTTTGGGTATGAAATAGGTGGCATGCCAGAAGCCAGAGGCCTGAGGCTCACCCAAAATTGGGCCTCAGGCCTCAACAGCATATTGCTGGTGAGCTGCAGATGCCAATAGGGCATCCAGTGACAGTGCGCCAGTTTTACAAGCACAAAGTTAGGCTGGAGGTCTTCCTCGCAGTGGCCTTCAGGTAGGTCCTGGGAGTCAATCGAGGGGAGGTAATCGGTAGAGGGATAATCAGGTGGGAGAGGGGGAAAGGGTGGTGGAGGTCAACCGGGCGACGGCAACCATCTTCAGAACTGCTGTGGAACCAGGAGGAATACTCCTGCGTCTTCCAGCTCCATTTAGGTGATTTAAAAAAAAATGCACCTACTTGATAGCAGACTCTAATGGTCCCTTTAAGGGCCGCTGGTTAGGCCGCATACAGACATGGTTATCCTGAACACAGAGACCTAGTGCCAGCTGTGTTCAGTGCTGCCCAATTTCAAGAAGGGGTCCTCACACAGACATTAGGCTATTTGCAGATGCCTGTTTCCGCCATGGGCCCCCGCGCCTATACTTCAGCCTGTACCAGCATAGCAATTGGCACATTTCTGGTGTGGAATGTGTGTGCGCAAGCCACCTGCCATAACGGCCACTTGGGTGCCCGTTTTATGCCTATAAAAACCTGTGAGGGGTCAACAAATTTCTAGGCCGCAGTCTGTGCTGCATTTCCAACACTTACTTTTTTAAACTCTGCTCGCAATAGACACAGGTACGCTGCTGTGTCTCAACTGAGCAGGAGCTGCACAGGTTTAGGATGGGGGTTCAAAAATGTTCTGCCAATGCTAAGTCTTTAATTGCTGACTATTTAGAAAAATAAAATTACTAGTGTTCACTTCTACTCATTTGCAATTGTTGAATCAATGTACCCTGGTTGTTACTGAAGCTGGAGTCGAAGTCACTTCCCCCATCAATCCAAGAGGATTCAGCAAGAGGTGTGTCAGGCCCACCAAAAAGACTGCTGTTCAACCAGGAACTGGAAGAATCTATCGAAAAAAGACTTGCAAAGGATCTACGAACTCTTCTCTTTCGTCGGAAAATTCTGCGAACAGTTAAAAAAAAAAGGTTCCGTTAGTAAATAACCTAAGGTGGAGGATTATGCTGCTTGTTGGGTTATGAATCACAATTTGCCAGCTACCAGTGGCGTTGATCATGGATAAAACTGAGAAATAGCTTCTCTTCTTATAACAATGTCTGTGCTCAAATTCCACAATCTATTGCTTTCTGTCACTTTTTAAAACATTTACTTAATTCAATGTGAGGGATACTAGTGTTGGGGAATAGAGCTCGTCCCATTTCATCGACCCAGTGGCATCATCAAGCACTTCCAGATCAACTACAAACAAAACCAGAAACAGAGTAAAGCTCCCTCTATTGTGTTGCAACATGCCTCAACTCTAAGCCTAATCCCAAACCCAACCCTAACCCGAAGCTAAGAGCATCGCCGCCCAATGTACTCTCGTCACTTGCTCCATTTCCCACATCAGCCATTCTGCCTCTTTTTGAATGAGATTGACAATTAGGGATCGTCTGTAGACCACAGCCACTAGCATTAAAAATGTCCATACCCATTTCACATAGGACCCTTGCAGCCAGCAGACAGACAGGCCCATTTGCCTGGGTTGGATTTGAATGCGAGTCCCGAAGGATGTCTCACACTGTGCATGCCCTTAGTACACATACTTCCCTTCTCTAATTCATCATGTCTTTCAGCATGTCTTCAGTGAATGTCCTTAAACCATGTTCTCCAGACTCTCAATTAGCTGCACAAAATATATTCATAAAGACAAGAAAAATGCTACAAAAAAGATTTTGAAATGGTGAAAACAATAGTGGGTCTGATCCAAATGAACATGTGCTGAATATAGGGCTAAAATATTTTTCCAAGATTAATAAAAGTAACGGTTGATCTCTCAATATAATATTCACAGATAAAGATGAAATTGTGTCCTCCTCACCTGCCACAAGGAAATAAATATATTTGCACCCGTCACATATTGTGTTTCATCTACTTCTGGAACTTGTTATGTGATTAAATAAAGATAGAATTGATGAAGGTGAATAATTATGTATTAAAAGTCATGTATAAAAGACGCACTTTTTGTGAATGTCCCATTTACGTCCTGTAACGGAAATGAGGAAAAATTTATTCTCTCAGAGGGTTGTGAATCTTTGGAATTCTCCACCCCAGAGAGCTGTGGAGGCTGGGTCATTGAATTTATTCAAGGTGGAGATAGACAGATCTTTGAAAGATAAAGGAGTCAAGGGTTATGAGGAGAGGGCAGGGAAGTGGAGTTGAGGCCAAAATCAGATCAGCCATGATCTTATTGAATGGCAGAGCAGGCTCAAGGGCCAGATGGCCTGCTCCTACTCCTATTTTTTATGTTCTTATGTAACATTTTTCCATAACACCTAAATACTTGCTTATCTATTATACTTCCCCCCACGGTGAGGTCTCCCAGCTCCAAGGCTGGTGGCACTGTGGAGACAGAAAATCTGGAAATAAAAAGCTCGTACCAGTAAGAATGACGATGAAGCTGTCGATTTTTGAAAAAATCCAACTGGTTCACTAATGTCCTTTAGAGACAGAAATCTGACGTTCTTACCCAGTTTGGCTTGTGTATGATTCCAGGCCTACACCCAACATGTTGGCCAGAACTTACAGTCGGAGGCTTCCCGCGGGCAGATGCCTCCAACCGGAATTTTTTTTAACGAAAGTTCCTGGTGGTCCCGGAGAAATGCACACTTCCGGAATGAGGCCAAGATGCGCAGCCCAGCACAGAGGCTTACGCATCCCAGGAGCATACACGTATCCTGGGATCACGTGGGCCTGGACCACCAATGAAAATGGAGTGCTCTCATTGATAGTAATGGTGAGTTCCGTGTGTACGGAGCTGCCATTACTATCAATGAGAATACCCCCAAAAAATACAGAAACACAAAACATAAATAAAAAAAACCTCACATATTTAAAATTAAATTAAATGTTTAAAAAAAAAAGGTTTTGAAGTTTTTTTTTAAATATGTTTTAATAGGGTTAAAAATAAACTTACCTTAATGGACAGGGTTTTTAGTGATAAAATTAATTTTTTCTATCTTTTAAAACTGGTAAAAGTTTTAAGGACATTCGCTGGGCAGGAGTTGGGCAAGTAGCCCAAATCTCCGTCCACGAAGGCCCTTCCCCGCGGAGGCACACGATCTTTCAAAAGAAATTTTGACAGATTGCAAGTGCTGGGTTTAGGCGCATGAACTTCATACGTCTAAACCCGAAACTTGTGGGGCCTCTTCGGGTGTGTGTGCACATCGTACGCACCTGGAGAGGCAGCAATTCAAGGCCAGTTATTCAGAACTTCCCTCTGAAGTGACCATGACACTCGGTTGTATCAAATTGTTAACAGCATTGTGGGAGCACCTCAACCATACGGACTGCAGTGGCTAAAGAAGGCGGCCCACCACCACCTTCTCGGAAACAACTAGGGATGGGCAATAAATGTCAGCCTTGCCAGTGACGTCCAAGATGGAATAATTGAAATCATTCCTTGTAATCTGTTACATTTCTCCTTTAATCCCAATTTTGAAATATCCTTCAGTTTTATTGGGAGTTCTCTATTGGCGATTCTCAATAAGTATCACCGATCTTTCCAAAACTTTTGATATTATTGTCCGTATGCTCTAGCATTCAAGCAATAAACAGTGGGACTTGCACATTCTACAGTATCTTGATTCACACAAAGGTGCGTCAACCCTATATGTAAAAAGCAAGTAAATGCTTTACCCACTATTTAACAGCACCAGACACACCATACTTTCCTGTTTCACTTATGGTAGTTTGTTAATAATTAGAAAAAAATTATTTCTGATAATTCAGAAGCTCTTAAGTATTCATTTATGTTATATGCTACTTTAAAATTTGGTAACTATCGAGTTATAAGCAGGAATAACTGTACCTTCACTTACACAACCCGCCATCGATAAACCTTTCCCTACTGTAATCATAGAATAGACTCATAGAATGGCTACAGCTCAGAAGAAGGCCATTCAGCCTGTCGAGCCCGTACCCACTCTCAGCTAGTCCCACACCCCCGCCCTTTCCCTGTAGCCCTGCATTTTTTTTTCTTCACGTACTTATCCAATTCCCTTTTGAAAGATAAGATTGAGTCTGCCTCCATCACATTTTCAGACAGTACATTCCAGAACCTAACCACTCGCTGCGCAAAAAAGTTTTCCTTACATCGCCTTTGGTTCTTTTGCCAATCACTTTAAATCTGCGTCCTCTGGTTCTCATCCCTTCTTTTGAACACCTCGATCAAATCTCCTCTCACTCTTCTCTGCTGCAAGGAGAACAACCCCAGCTTCTCCAGTCTATCAATGTAACTGAAGTCCCTCATCCCTGGAATCATTCTCATAAATCTTTTCTTCACCTTCTCCAAGGCCTTCACATCCTTCCTAAAGTGTGGTGCCCAGAATTGGACACAATTCTCCAGTTGTTTTATCATAATTTCCACACTTTTGTACTCTATATCTCTATTTATGAAGCCCAGGATCCCGTAAGCCTTTTCAACCTACCCTGCCACCTTCAACAATTTGTGCACACATACATAGAAACATAGAAAATAGGAGCTGTAGTAGGCCATTTGGCCCTTCGAGTCTGCACCGCCATTCAATATGATCATGGCTGATCCTCTATCTCAACATCATTTTCCCGCTTTTTCCCCATACCCCTTGATGCTTTTGTTTCTCGAAATCTATCCTCTTATCTCCCTCTTAAATATATTCAGTGACTTGGCCTCCACACCCTCCGAGTGAAAAAATTTCTCCTCATCTCGGTCCTAAATTTCCTACCCCGTATCCTAAGACTGTGACCCCTTGTTCCCAGCCAGGGGAAACATCCTCTCCCCATCCAGTCTATCCAACCCAGTCAGAATTTTATACGTTTCAATGCAATTCCCTCTCATTCTTCTAAACTCTAGTGAATACAGGTCTAGTCGGCCCAATCTCCTCATACGACAGTCCTGCCATCCCAGGACTCAGTCTGGTGAACCTTTGCTGTACTCCCTCTATGGCAAGTATATCCTTTCTTAGATAAGGAGACCAAAACTGCACACAGTACTCCAGGTGCAGTCTCACCAAGGCCCTGTATAACTGTAGTAAGACATCCTTGCTCCTGTACTCAAATTCTCTTGCAATGAAGGCCAACATACCATTTGCCTTCCTAACTGCTTGCTGCACCTTCATGTTTGCTTTCAATGACTGGTGTACAAGGACACCCAGGTCCCTCTGTACATTGACACTTTCCAAGCCATCACCATTTAAATAATAATTTGTCCTTATGTTTTTCCTACCAAAGTGGATAACTTCACATTTATCCACGTTATACTGCATCTGCCATGTGTTTGCCCACTCACTCAACCTATCTAAATCGCCTTGCAGCGTCTTTGTATCCTCCTCACAACTCACAATCCCACCTAGTTTTGTGTCGTCAGCAAACTTGGAAATATTACATTTGGTTCCCTCATCCAAATTGTGAATAGCTGGGCCCCAAACACTGATCCCTGTGGTACGCCACTAGTCACTGCCCGCCACCCCGAAAAAGACCCATTTAATTCCTACTCTCTGTTTCCTGTCAGTTAACCAATTTCCAATCCATGCCAATACATTACCCCCATGTGCATTAATTTTGTGGGACTTTATCAAAGGCCTTCTGAAAATCCAAATACATGACATCCACTGGTTCTCCCTTATCTATTCTATCAGTTGCATCCTCAAAAAACTCCAGTAGGTTTGTCAAACATGATTTTCCTTTCATAAATCCATGTTGACTTTGTTTAATCCTGTTAATATTATCTAAGTGTGCCATTATCACATCCTTTATAATAGACTCCAGCATTTTCCCTACTACTGAAGTCAGGCTAACTGGTCTGTAGTTCCCCGTTTTCTCTCTCCCTCCTTTTTTAAATAGTGGGGTTACATTTGCCACCCTTCATTCTGCAGGAACTGTTCCATAATCTATAGAATTTTGGAAGATGACAACCAATGCATCTACTATTTCCAAGGCTACCTCTTTTAGTACTCTGGGATGCAGATCATCAAGCCCTGGGATTTATCAACCTTCAGTCCCATTAGTTTCTCCAGCACTATTTTCTTACTAATAATCATTTCCTTTAATTCCTCTTGCTCACTAGACCCTTGGTTCTCTAGCATTTCTGGATGTTATTGGGTGTCCTATTCCATGAAGACAGAACTGAAGTATTTATTTAATTGTTCTGCCATTTCCTTGTTCCCCATTACAAATTCTCCCGTTTCTGTCTGTAAAGGACTTACATTTGTCTTCACAAATCTTTTTCTTTTTATGTACTTGTAGAAACTTTTGTCGTCATTTTTTATGTTCCTTGTAGGTTTACTCTCATACTCCATTTTTCCCCTTTTAATCAATCTCTTAGTCCTTTTTTGCTGAATTCTAAACTGTTCCCAGTCCTCAGGCTTGCTACTTTTTCTGGCAACTTTGTATAACTCTTCTTTGGATCTAATACTATCCTTAATATCTTTTGTTAGCCATGGTTGGGCCACTTTTCCTTTTGCCAGAAAGGAATGTATAACTGTTATAATTCATGCTTTCGTTCCTTAAATATTAGCCATTGCCTATCCACCGTCATGCCTTTTAATGAATCTTCCTCATCTATCATAGCCAATTCATTCCTCATACCTTCGTAGTTTCTTTTGTTTAGATTTAGGACCCTAGTTTCGGATTGGACTATTTCACTTTCCATCTTAATAAAGAATTCAATCATGTTATGGTCACTCTTCCCTAAAGAACCCCGCACAAGACTATTAATTAACCTCTTCTCATTACACAATACCCAATCTAGGATAGCCTGTTCCCTAGTAGGCTCCTCAACTGGTCTAAAAAAACCATCTCGTACACACTCCAGGAATTCATCTGTCACGGTATTATTACTAATTTGGTTTGGCCAGTCTATATGTAGATTAAAGTCACCTACGGTTACTGTAGTACTCTTGCTACATGCACCTCTAACTTCCTGTTTGATGCCATTCCCTACACTACTACTACTGTTTGGAGGCCTATAGACAACTCCCACCAATGTTTTCTAAGGAGCCCTTTGGTGCTCCTTAGCTCCACCCAAACTGATTCTACATCTTGATTTTCTGAGCCAATATCCCCCAGGTCTCTCTGTTTGTACAGCTCCTTTAGGATTGTACCATCAGTACTAGTCAGTACAGTTTTTTCTGTTCCTCCAGCTTGAACTATTGTATAGCCTCCTCCTGCTAGTGCCAATGCTCCTCCTTCTCCTCTTCATTTTCCTCCTCAAATCTTCCCGACTCCTCTGCAATCTCCAGTTAAGCATTCTAACTGGAGACTTTCTTTGTCCTGTTTCTCTGCAGCCAGACATGCTACTACTAGCTTACAGTTCACATCTTACAGTCATCGAGCACTCGTTTTTAAATACTGGTTTCCTTCTGGTAACATCTTCCCTGACCGACAGATGGATTTAATCCCACTTAAACTGCCATTTGTTGTGACTTTGGGCTGTCCAAATACTGTTTCTCATGCCGCGCACAAAGTACTGCTCCCACAGGCACGTTCACGTCTTGTGACCCGTAACGGGATCCAATGTGTGAAGTAATCTGGAGGTAGCAGGCCTGCGTTGAACAATAAAGCCTTTGCGCACCTGAGAAACGCACTAGAAATTAGTGTAAGATGCCGCATACTCTCCTCGTCTCTCTCGCTGATGGATAAATAACCCTGACAGACTATGGAGGAGAAATTCAATATCTTTGCGATCATTTTTGGGGGGAAAAAATCAACTTTGGGTGGCCAATTTTGGATTTTCCCCAGAAGTGAGCTGGATGCCAAATTGCAAGCTGTTGAATTGTAGAAATGCAGAGCATTAGGCAATGCGAAATGCAAATATGAGTCCTATTCCAGTTCCTGATTCCACCAAAGTACTGCAGGTCTCTGTTGGACTCAGTCCACCTGACCCCTCTACTTTGCCTCTTCCCCTCACCCTAGGACCTGCTAGCAGGTCGGGCTCGGTGTCAGCACCTGCCAAAATTGGTCAGACCCCGACAGCAAGCTACACTGGGATACCCGATTGGCATCCGCTGCTCACTGGTTTAATGTAAATAAGGCCTGAGGTCCAATTTGGCCGGGTTTCAGGCCACTGTCTGTGGGCATGCGTTCCAATTTAGTAAGAAGCAAAACTACGAAGAAGCAAAAGCAAACACAGCAGATTTCACTCGATTTTACTACCTCACTATGTCAGCCGCGGCTCAGTGGGAAGCACTCTCGCCTCTGAATCAGAAAGTTGTGGGTTCAAATCCCACTCCAGAAACTGGAGCACAAAAATACAACAACAATCAAAAATCTAGGCTGACACTCCAGTGCAATGCTGAGGGAGTGCTGCACTGTCGGAGGTCCTGTCTTTCAGATGAGATGTTAAATTGAGGCCCCGTCTGCTCTCTCAGGTGGATGTAAACGATCCCATAGCACTATTTCAAAGAAGAGCGGGAGAGTTAGCCCCGGTGTCCTGGGCCAATATTTAACCCTCAATCAAGAGAACAAAAACAGATTATCTGGTCATTAGCACACTGCTGTTTGTGGGAGTTTGCTGTGTGCAAATTGGTTGCTGTGTTTCCTACATTACAACAGTGACTACACTTCAAAAGTACAGGTACGTCATTAGCTTGTAAATGATTTGGGATGCCTTGAGGTTGTGAAAGGTGCTATATAATTCAAGTCTTTCTTTCACATAGCAGTGTCTCTTTCAAAACAAGAACATTATCTGCAAGCACTCCTTCCTGCTCCACACCACTAGTGTGTCATCACTGGCCCACAATTGCAACCCCATCACCATTCTACTTCAGTCCCCTCAGAACTTACCGGGGAGGCTAGTGGCCCAAATTGGAATGTTGGCAATGGCCGATCTCCCTCTGGCAGCAGGGGAGATACTGGCAGCTCACTCAAAATGATTCAAATAAGGCCCGAGTCTCTGGCCTCCCGGTTGGGGTGCATTGCTGAAAATGGGCCATAAGCAATGATTACTCCCAAGAGTTTAAACAAGTTACATGTTTCTGGCCCAAAAAACATGTTAAAGGCTACTTGTTGGCTCGTCATCACATAACTGCTTAATTGCCAGATCTTTGCAGCCAACCCAATGGTGGTAACAACTTGTGAGCAATAAGGAGAGAGAGGTCTCTCTCATATCTAGTATGTATAGTTTCCTCAGAAGTAAAGACAGAAGAAAATCAACTCAAAAGATCCCCTATTTACAAAGCAATGCACATTCCAGTTGGTCAACCTGTGCTCAGTCAGAGCAGTAATAAAATGAATGTGATCTCCAACACAAGCTCCTATAAAGGAATATTAATAAAATAGTGGCTGATGTTATGAATGTACGCTATCTGTGGGGGGGCTTCACCTGGCAGCCCACATATCGGAAACTCATGGGCAGCCTGCTCACGGTTTCTTGCTATCTGTAGCCAGTGGCAAGGCAGCATTTGTAAAATCAACTCCAGAGTCCTATGAAATGAAAAGACAGATCACCAAATTAATTCCTCTTCTCAAAAGATATCAATTCAGTTCTCTTTTAAAGATGACAACTGACATACAAACCACCTTATCTAAGAGTATACTCCACTGTGGGGTGAGCTTAATTTTCAGACCTTCAATCTCGTTCAAGGGTTGTGAATTTTGCACTAGAATCCTCCAGTCCTATCCTTATTGTCCAAGTTCAATAATTTGCTTGTTTCAACATTATTTATACCTTTCATTATTATAAAGACCTGCAGCGTGTCTCCCCTCTGTGTGCATAACAAGGCCCAATTACACATGGAGAAAATGGCCGGGCTGTACATACAAAACTCTGAACAGGTTAATTTTGTACCCGTATACTTTGTGATTGTTCAATTTTGCGCACAGCATTTTCTTAAATACCCAGCTCCAGCATGGCAACAAAGTCGCTATATAAAACTGCTATGGCACGTATCAATAAAAGGTACATCTTCAAACTGTTTCCTTCTATATAAAATAAGCTCCCTCATTGTATGAATAGATCTGCATGGTTCTCAGTGTTACTCAATGTGAACCAAATGATGAGACACATATTGTGACTTTGAAGCTTGGATAGTACGGTTCGGCCTACTGATGTGGGATATTGTTTCTGGAGCCATATTGTACACTGTGTGTTTGCTGTATTATGTTTACCACAGTAATCAGGGAAGGAGACACCCACCGTACGAGATTTTCCTTGTAACTGATGTTTATTTTGGAAGGTGTGAGGGTGAGATTCCCTTCCTCATCCAGGAAGCTCTCTTCACTGAGATCATAATAGCCGTTGGTCAGCAGGCGAGGACTCCGACGGCACATACACGGGGAACCGCCCAGAGGATTCAGGTGCCAAGGTGAACAGGAGTTTTCATTGGTCATCAACGAAAAGCTTGAACTAACAAAATGCAATCAATAAGAGAAACAATCAAAATACAATCAAATGAAGTTAACACACAGGGAACAAAGCCATCGCTTAGAAATATGGGGGCAGGAGGCGGGTGGGATGGATTTTTACTGGGGTTCTCAGGCTCAGAGCAGGCATGGACACGAGGGACACGATGGCCACGATGGACCAAAATGGCCTCCTTCGGTGCTGTAAATTTCTATGACACTGTGATTAGTTATGGATTGCTCTCACAAAAAGCCCACGCAGACACAACTGACTCAATGGGCTCTTTCTGTGGAGTAAACTTCTTCACTAGTAATTTCCAGGGAATTCTCCCGATCTTACGCCATAACTTAGCGGAAGTTGTCCTATGAGGAGAGATTAAGTCAATATTAGCCGGAGTTCAGAAGAATGAGAGATGATCTCATTGAAACATACAAGATTCTAAGGGGGGATTGACAGGGTAGACGCAGAGAGGTTGTTTCCCCTGGCTGGAGAGTCTAGAACTAGGGCGCATAGTCTCAGGGTAAGGGGCCGGTCTTTTAAGACTGAGATGAGGAGGAATTTGTCACTCAGAGGGTTGGGAATCTTTGTAATTCTCTACCACATAGGGCTGTAGGTTCTAAATCATCGAGTATATTCAAAGCTGAGATCGATAGATTTTTGAACTCTAGGGGAATCAAGGGATATGGAGATTGGCCGGGAAAGTGGAGTTGAGGTCGAAGATCAGCCATGATCTTGAATAGCGGAGCAGGCTTGAGGGGCTGTATGGTCTACTTCTGCTACTATTTCTTATGTTCTTATGGAAGATCGGAGAACTTGAGGGAAATTTTACCTCCTAGTCTCCTCTTCCGGAACATTTTTTTTTTACAAGGTCTCAAAACTCAAACTCTTTATTCAATCTATTGTTCTTCCTACAATCCTCTAGGCTTTTAAAACCGGATCTTAGGATCACCTAATAACTATTTCCCAATTTCTCTTCCCTTCTCTTACTGCTTTCCAACCACAGTCTTGTTCTGCACAATTATCTTGGCATCTGACCTAGATACAGTTTAAAAAGAGGCAGCTCGTGCAGAGCACGGAGTGCAGCAGCATAGAGTGGCATTTGTGAGTTTGGTAAGTGGGTGAGTTTTAAGGGTTATTCTCTTTGAACCATTTGGAGGCTGAAGTAAATTGTTAGTGGCAATTGCCAGTAGCTTCTAAGTAAGTAGCAGTTTAATTTAAAGGGGAAAAGTTTAATAGTTGGGATTCTTTCAGGTTTAGGCAGAGAAAAACAAGGTAACTCTCCAGTATGAGGCAATTAGCAGTGAGTTAAAACCAGTTCTGTAAACGACTGACCAGTAGTGAGTCATCTGACCTCGATACAGTTTAAAAAGAGGCAGCTTGTGCAGAGCACGGAGTGCAGCAGCATAGAGTGGCATTTGTGAGTTTGGTAAGTGGGTGAGTTTGGGCAAGTGGGGGTGGCAGGTGCTGTTTTGTCTTGTTTTTCCTACCAGGGCTGACACAAGAGCAGCTGATAAGGAGTGCGAGAGGAGGAGACGGAGGCCCAGAGACCAGCCCAACCAGCTGCAGACAAAGATAGAGGGGTGATAAATCGAGAGGTGACGTCAGAGTGCGGGGAGGAGCAGCGTCAGCGGCAGACCGGGGTCAGCGGCCTACAAAGGCCCAGCGGCAGTCGGTGAGCGAGCAGTGTGGGGAGGAGGGACAAGAAATCAAAAAGTGACATCACAGCCAAGCTGGTAAGTGGTTGGCTGATCGGCTGGTGAGTATATCTCTTTGATTTTGTGTTCTAATAGATAAGAGGATAATTTACTAAATAGCTGTTTAGTGTGTGTTATGGGAGTCAGTGTTTTTGCTGGGTAATTTAAGGGTAACTAGTGGGATGGCAGGGCAGCTCGTTCAAACGGAATGCAAACCTGTGCCATGTGGGAATTCCTGGATGCTTCCCGCAAAGGGGATGACCACATGTGCAGGAAGTGTCTCCAGCTCCTCCAACTCGAGCGCCGAGTCTCGGAGCTTGAGCGAGGACTGGAGGCACTGAGGAGCATCCGAGAGAACGAGAGGTACGTGGATAGCTCGTTTCAGGCTTTGGTCACCCCACACATTAAAAGGGTACAGAAGGATAGGGAATGGGCGACCGCTGCACACAAGAGTATGGCGAGGCATGTAGTGCAAGAGTGCCCTGAGGCTATCCTGCTCTCCAACCGGTACTCTATTCTGACTACTGGCGAGGGCGGTGATGCCTCTGGGGAGTGCAGCCAGAGCCAAGTCCACAGCACCGTGGGTGGCTCAGCTGCACAGTGGGGGAGGAAGAAGACGGGAAGGGCTATAGTGATAGGAGATTCAATAGTTAGGGGAGCAGATAGGCGCTTCTGCAGCAGCAAAAGTGACATCAGAATGGTGCGTTGCCTCCCTGGTGCAAGGGTCAATGATGTCACTGAGCGACTGCAGGGCATTCTGGGGAGGGAAGGGAACAGCCAGTGGTTGTGGTCCACATTGGTACCAACGACAGAGGTAGAAAGAGGGATGAGGTCCTGGAAGCTGAGTTAAGGGAGCTAGGAGTAAGATTGAAAGCCAGGACCTCAAAAGGTGGTATTCTCGGGATTACTGCCGGTGCCACGTACTAGTGAGGGTAGAAATAGGAAGGCTAGTCAGATGAATATGTGTAGGAGGGAGAGCTTTAGTTTCCTGAACAATTGGGGTAGGTGGGACCTGTACAAGTCGGACAGGTTACACCTCAACAGAGACGGGACCAATGTTCTCGCGGGTGGTTTCGATAGTGCAGTTGGGAGGGCTTTAAACTAGCTTGGCAGGGGGATGGGAACCCAGGAGAGGGCTCTGAACTAGTTAGAGTGGGTGAGAGCTCAGATGAACAGAACCCCAAGAAAGGATGCAAAAGGCAGGAGGCAACAGAGCAGAGTAGCATTGGGGTAAGTGTAAACCACAAGGTGATAGGAAGGGACAATATGTATGAATATAAAGGGGCTGCAGGAGGGGTCAAAACTAAAAATCATGGTTTAAAAACTAGTATTAAAACACTTTACCTAAACGCACGCAGCATTTGAAACAAAGTAAATGAGTTGACGGCACAAATCATTACAAATGGGTGTGATTTGGTGGCCATTACTGAAACGTAGTTTCAGGGTGGCCAAGACTGGGAAATAAACATACAGGGGTATCTGACAATTCGGAAAGATAAACAAGAAGGGAAAGGAGGTGGGGTAGCTCTGTTAATAAAGGAAGATAAAAGGCAGTTGTGAGAGACGATATTGGCTCTAATGAACAAAATGTTGAGTCATTGTGGGTGGAGATTAGAGATAGTAAGGGGAAAAAGTCACTGGTGGGCGTAGTTTATAGGCCCCCAAATAATAACTTCACGGTGGGGCGGACAATAATCAAGGGAATAATGGAGGCATGTGAAAAAGGAACAGCAATAATCATGGGGGATTTTAACCTACATATCGATTGGTCAAATCAAATCGCACGGGGTAGCCTGGAGGAGGAATTCATAGAATGCATACGGGATTGTTTCTCAGAACAGTATGTTACAGAACCTATAAGGGAGCAAGCTATCTTAGATATGGTCCTGTGTAATGAGACAGGAATAATAAACGATCTCCTCGTAAAAGATCCTCTCGGAATGAGTGATCACAGTATGGTTGAATTTGTAATACAGATTGAGGGTGAGGAAGTAGTGTCTCAAACGAGCGTACTATGCTTAAACAAAGGGGACTATAGTGGGATGAGGGCAGAGTTGGCTAAAGTAGACTGGGAACACAGACTAAACGGTGGCACAATTGAGGAACAGTGGAGGACTTTTAAGGAGCTCTTTCATAGCGCTCAACAAAAATATATTCCAGTGAAAAAGAAGGGCGTGAAGAAAAGGAATAACTAGCCATGGATAACCAAGGAAATAAAGGAGAGTATCAAATTAAAAACCAATGCGTACAAGATGGCCAAAGTTAGTGGCAAACTAGAAGATTGGGAACATTTTAAATGAGAGCAAAGAATGAATAAGAAAGCAATAAAGAAAGGAAAGATAGATTACGAAAGTAAACTTGCGCAAAACATAAAAACAGATAGTAAAAGCTTTTACCGATATGTAAAACGGAAAAGAGTGACTAAAGTAAATATTGGTCTCTTAGAAGATGAGAAGGGGGATTTAATAATGGGAAATGTGGAAATGGCTGAGACCTTAAACAATTATTTTTCTTCGGTCTTCACAGTGGAAGACACAAAAACCATGCCAAAAATTGCTGGTCATGGGAATGTGGGAAGGGAGGACCTTGAGACAATCACTATCACTAGGGGGGTAGTGCTGGACAAGCTAATGGATCTCAAAGCAGACAAGTCCCCTGGTCCTGATGAAATGCATCCCAGGGTATTAAAAGAGATGGCGGAAGTTATAGCAGATGCATTCTTTATAATCTGGGGAGGTACCAGCGGATTGGAAAGCAGCTAATGTAATGCCTCTGTTTAGAAAAGGGGGCAGACAAAAGGCAGGTAACTATAGGCCGGTTAGTTTAACATCTGAAGTGGGGAAAATGCTTGAAGCTATCATTGAGAAAGAAATAGCGGGACATCTAGATAGAAAAAGTGCAATCAAGCATACGCAACATGGATTCATGAAGGGGAAATCATGTTTAACTAATTTACTGGAATTCTTTGAGGATATAACGAGCATGGTGGATAGAGGTGTACCGATGGATGTGGTGTATTTAGATTTCCAAAAGGCATTCGATAAGGTGCCACACACAAGGTTACTGCAGAAGATAAAGGTACGCGGAATCAGAGGAAATGTATTAGCATGGATCGAGAATTGGCTGGCTAACAGAAAGCAGAGAGTCGGGATAAATGGGTCCTTTTCGGATTGGAAATCGGTGGTTAGTGGTGTGCCACAGGGATCGGTACTGGGACCACAATTGTTTACAATGTACATAGATGACCTGGAAGAGAGGACAGAGTGTTGTGTAACAAAATTTGCAGATGGCACAAGGATTAGTGGGAAAGCGGGTTGTGTAGAGGACACAGAGAGGCTACAAAGAGATTTAAATAGGTTAAGCGAATGGGCTAAGGTTTGGCAGATGGAATACAATGTCGGAAAATGTGAGGTCATCCACCTTGGGAAAAAAAAACAGTAAAAGGGAATATTATTTGAATGGGGAGAAATTACAACATGCTGCGGTGCAGAGGGATCTGGGGGTCCTTATGCATGCCAAAAAGTTAGTTTGCAGGTGCAGCAAGTAATCAGGAAGGCGAATGGAATGTTGGTCTTCATTGTGAGAGGGATGGAGTACAAAAGCAGGGAGGTCCTGCTGCAACTGTATAGGGTATTGGTGAGGTCGCACCTGGAGTACTGCGTGCAGTTTTAGTCACCTTACTTAAGGAAGGATATACTAGCTTTGGAGGGGGTACAGAGATGATTCACTAGGCTGATTCCGGAGATGAGGGGGTTACCTTATGATGATAGATTGAGTAGACTGGGTCTTTACTCGTTGGAGTTCAGAAGGATGAGGGGTGATCTTATAGAAACATTTAAAAGAATGAAAGGGATAGACAAGATAGAGGCAGAGAGGTTGTTTCCACTGGTTGGGGAGACTAGAACTCGGGGGCACAGCCTCAAAATACGGGGGAGCCAATTTAAAACCGAGTTGAGAAGGAATTTCTTCTCCCAGAGGGTTGTGAATCTGTGGAATTCTCTGCCCAAGGAAGCAGTTGAGGTTAGCTCATTGAATGTATTCAAATCACAGATAGATAGATTTTAACCAATAAGGGAATTAAGGGTTATGGGAAGCGAGCGGGTAAGTGGAGCTGAGTCCACGGCCAGATCAGCCATGATCTTGTTGAGTGGCGGAGCAGGCTCGAGGGGCTAGATGGCCTACTCCTGTTCCTAATTCTTATGTTCTCTCAAATTATTCTACAGAGCTACGGACCAAGAGCTGGAAAGTGGGATTAGGCTGGATAGCTCTTGGTCGGCTGGCACGGACACAATGGGCCGAAATGGCTTCCTTCCGTGCTGTAAATTTTTATGATTTTATTTTTTTTTTAATTATCTATTTCATCACATGTTACCTAATATCCCTCAAACAGTTTTCCTCACATCCTATTTGAGAACAGAAATTATTGTGTCATGAAGTGTTTGATCATCTCAATTTATACCAATTTGAATAAGCAGCAAATTTCCAGTGAGATGGCACCATAATGTGACTCTTTTCTAATTACCCCTTCACTGTATAAGCAGATACAGCAATCCCATCTCCCTTTTCATTAAAGGGATAACATTCTTTTCTCAGTACATTACTAGCCCGTTTGCATGAGACACAATTGTGATAAATTGACAGAAGGATTTTTTTCTCTGCCTAAAACAAAGAAAAGGTTAAGTAAACAATGATTCTATGACCCATCAAATGCCATACAAACACTGAATGGTTGAAGTTAATTTTTGCATGGAACTGTACCCCAGGGATGAAACATATTTAACAATCTGTAATCCCTCAGGGTGATAAATATTAAACGGACGTGTCCCTGATGGTGAATTAAAGAGAACAGCTTCAGCTCAAGAGTCAACTCCCTTGAAGGTAGCAACATGAGTAGACCATTCAATATTCCACCATTCAATCACATCATGGCTGAGAGAGAAAAAAAACTCCAGCTGCTGTAAATATGAAATAGAAACAGAAAATGCTGATTCAGGTGTTGACCATTCACCCAAAATATTAACGCGGCTTTTCTCTGACAGACCTGCTGCATATTTCCAACATTTTCTGTTGTTATTTCAGTGTATGAATACTCCAGCTGTTTAATATGCAAAGTAAATCTCATTTAAGTTTCAATTTGTCAAACTAAGCAAACCCCACAAATATCTGTGGCAACTAACAGCACTTAATACGGATTTTTAAACAAGAGCTCATCTGAATTTATCACATCATAGCCAATGTTATAAAGCAAGAAAACTATAACACGCATCGTGGTGCATCATAGAAACATAGAAAATAGGTGCAGGAGTAGGCCATTCGGCCCTTCGAGCTTGCACCACCATTCAATAAGATCATGGCTGATCACTCCCTCAGTACCCTTTCCTGCTTTCGCTCCATACCCCTTGATCCCCTTAGCCGTAAGGGCCATATCTAACTCCCTCTTAAATATATCCAATGAACTGACATCAACAACTCTCTGCGGTCGGGAATTCCACAGGTTAACAACTCTCAGAGTGAAGAAGTTTCTCCTCATCTCAGTCTTAAATGGCCTACCCATTATCCTAAGACTGTGTCCCTTAGTTCTGCACTTCCCCAACATCGGGAACATTCTACCCGCATCTGTCCTGTCCCGTCCCGTCAAAATCTTATATGTTTTTACGAGATTCTCTCTCATCCTTCTAAACTCCAATGTATAAAGGCCCAGTTGATCCAGTCTCTCCTCATGTGTCAGTCCTGCCATCCCGGGAGTCAGTCTGGTGAACCTTCGCTGCATTCCCTCAATAGCAAGAACGTCCTTCCCCAGATTAGGAGACCAAAACTGAACACAATATTCCAGGTGAGACCTCACTAAGGCCCTGTACAACTGTAGTAAGAGCTCCCTGCTCCTATACTCAAATCCCCTAGGTATGAAGGCCAACATACCATTTGCCTTCTTCACCGCCTGTTGTACCTGTATGCCAATGACTGATGAACCATGACACCCAGGTCTCGTTGCACCACCCCTTTTCCTAATCTGCCGCCATTCAGATAATATTCTGTCTTTGCGTTTTTGCCACCAAAGTGGATAACCTCACATTTATCCACATTATACTGCATCTGCCATGCATTTGCCCACTTACCTAACCTGTCCAAGTCAACCTGCAGCCTCCTAGCACCCCCTCACAGCTCACACCGCCACCCAGTTTAGTATCATCTGCAAACTTGGAGATGTTACACTCAATTCCTTCATCCAAATCATTGATGTATATTGTAAAGAGCTGGGGTCCCAGCACTGAGCCCTGCGGCACTCCACTAGTCACTGCCTGCCATTTTAAAAAGGACCGGTTTATCCCGACTCTCTGCTTCCTGTCTGCCAACCAGTTCTCTATCCACGTCAGTATATTACCCCCAATACCATGTGCTTTGATTTTGCACACGAGTCTCTTGTGTGGGACCTTGTCAAAAGCCTTTTGAAAGTCCAAATACACAACATCCACTGGTTCTCCACTGTCCACTCTACTAGTTACATCCTCAAAAAATTCAAGAAGATTTGTCAAGCATGATTTCCCTTTCATAAATCCATGCTGACTTGGACCGATCCTGTCACTGCTTTCCAAATGCGCTGCTATTTCATCCTTAATAATTGATTCCAACATTTTCTCCACTACTGATGTCAGGCTAACCGGTCTATAATTACCCGCTTTCTCTCTCCCTCCCTTTTTAAAAAGTGGTGTTACATTAGCTACCCTCCAGTCCATAGGAACTGATCCAAAGTCGATACACTGTTGGAAAATGATCATCAATGCATCCACTATTTCTAGGGCCACTTCCTTAAGTACTCTGGGATGCAGACTATCAGGCCCCGGGGATTTATCGGCCTTCAATCCCATCAATTTTCCTAACACAATTTCCCGCCTAATAAGGATAGCCTTCAGTTCCTCCTTCTCACTAGACACTCAGTCCCCTAGTATTTCCGGAAGGTTATTTGTGTCTTCCTTCGTGAAGACAGAACCAAAGTATTTGTTCAATTGGTCTGCCATTTCTTTGTTCCCCATTACAAATTCACCTGAATCTGACTGCAAGGGACCTACGTTTGTCTTTACTAATCTTTTTCTCTTCACATATCTATAGAAGCTTTTGCAGTCAGTTTTTATGTTCCCAGCAAGCTTCTTCTCCGACTCAATTTTCCCCCTCTTAATTAAACCCTTTGTCCTCCTCTGCTGAATTCCAAATTTCTCCCAGTCCTCAGGTTTGTTGCTTTTTCTGGCCAATTTATCTGCCTCTTCCTTGGATTTAACAGCATCCTTAATTTCCCTTGTTAGCCACGATACCTCTGGAGAGTCCCTTTGGAGGACACCTCTTTCTGAATGTCTGCTGGCGACATCTGTGCACCTGCCACAAACATCAAAGAATTCAAGTTAGTAATAAGACATGGTCAGAAAGTTAAACTTAAAACACTACCAACAACTTGAAAGAACACTAATTTTAGGGCTCAATTTCCCCCAATTATCTGCGCCATTTTTTTGGCGTGTACCGTTTTTTTGAGTAAATTCAAATCTCCAAGTTTCCCCAAAGTTTCTGCGCTAGCGTAATTCACTTAGGTAGGATGTTTTTAGGCAACAATTTTTTTTATCTCATTGGGGCCGTAACCTGTTACCCGCGCCAATACTGGCAAGGTTGGCCAGCTCCGATTTACTCCCATTTTTCTTCGGACAGCGTATGTGACCACTCTGGAAAAACGCTCTGTCCAGTTACAAAGTCGGTGCAGGTAAGAGAATCAGCACAGCAGATGCAGTTCCACGGCCGGGACAGCAGAAGCAGAGAGGGGGAGAGGAGGGAGTGAGGGCGGGGAGGGGGGGGGAGAAGAGAGGGGGGAGAAGAGATAGTGGAGGGGAGGAGGCCTTTCGGCCAGGGTTAGGAGCAACATTGGCACCGGGAAGGGAGGGAAGCCTTTTGGCCATGAGTAGAAGTGGCAACCAGCACCGGGAGGAGGGAGAACATAAGAAATAGGAGCAGGAGTAGGCCATTTGGCCCCTTGAGCCTGCTCCGCAATTCATGGCTGATCTGATCATGGACTCAGCTCCACTTCCCTGCCCGCTCCCCATCACCCTTTACTCCCTTATCACTCAAAAATCTGTCTATCTCCACCTTAAATATATTCAATGACCCAGCCTCCACAGCTCTCTGGGGCAGAGAATTCCATAGATTAAATCCTACTGCGAGAAGAAATTTCTCCTCATCTCAGTTTTAAATGGGTGGGCCCTTATTCTGAAACTATGTCGCCTAGTTTTAGTTTCCCCTATGAGTGGAAATAAAGCTCTCTGCATCTACCTTGTCGAGTCCCGTCATTATCTTATATGTTTCGATAAGATCACCTCTCATCCTTCTGAACTCCAATGAGTATAGGCCCAACTTACTCAACCTATCATCATAAGGCAACCCCCTCATCTCTGAAATTAATCTAGCGAACCTTCTCTGAACAGCCTCCAATGCAAGTATATCCTTCCTTAAATACAGAGACCAAAACTGTATGCAGTACTCCAGGCGTGGCCTGACCAATACCCTGTACAGTTGTAGCAGTACTTATCTGCTTTTATATTCTATCCCCCTTGCAAAAAAGGCCAACATTCCATTTGCCTTCCTGATTACTTGCTGTATCTGCATATTAACTTTATGCACAAGGACCCGCAGGTCGCTCTGCACTGAAGCACCTTGCAATTTTTCTCCATTTAAATTATAATTTGCTTTTCTATTATTTCTGCCAAAGTGGATAACTTCACATTTTCCCACATTATTCTCCATCTGTCAAATTTTTGAATACTCACTTAGCCTGTCTATATCCCTTTGCAGATTATTTGTGTCCTCCTCACGATTTGCTTTCCCCACCCATCTTTGATTCATCAGCAGACTTGGCTACATTACACTCGATCCCTTCATCCAAGTCATTAATATAGATTGTAAATAGTTGAGGCCCCAGCACCGATCCCTGCGGCACCCCACTAGTCACTGTTTGCCAACCAGAAAATGACCCATTTATCCCGACTCTTTGTTTTCTGTTAGTTAACCAATCCTCTATCCATGCCAATATATTACCCCCAACCCCATGAACTTTTATCTTATGCTGTCTGTGGCATTTTATCAAATGTCTTCTGGAAATCCAAATATACCACATCCACTGGTTCCCCCTTATCCACCCTGCTCGTTACATCCTCAAAGCACTCCAGCAAATTTATCAAACATGATTTCCCTTTCATAAAACTATGCTGACTGCTTGATTGAATCATGCTTCTCCAAATGTCCTGCTACTGTTACTTTAATAATGGACTCCAGCATTTTCCCAACCACAGATGTTAGGCTAACTGGTCTATAGTTTCCTGCTTTTTGTCTGCCTCCTTTTTTAAATAAGGGCTTTACATTTGCAGTTTTCCAATCCACTGGGACCGCCCCAGAACCCAGGTAATTTTGGTAGATTACAACCAATGCATCCACTATCTCTGCAGCCATTTCTTTTAAGACCCTGGGATGTAAGCCATCAGGGACCCTTACAGCCAGGGTTCGGAGCGGCATCGGGCACTGGGTCGGGGGGCTGTTGCTGCAATGTGCAAGGTGCTTGTGCAGGTTGCTGTGATCTGGCCAGAAGGTGTTGTATGTTTCACTTTCCAGCCTCAGCCCGCAGTGTGTCCCTCGTTACCCTGGCAACCCAATCTTTTAGGCGCAGATCTTTGGCTCCACCCCCAAAGCTAAAGGACAGGCTATGCGGCGCCAAAATCAACAATTCAAACGGAGAAAGTTGGATGTTTTTTTTGGTATAGTTCGGCCCCAAAAAATGGCATGCGGAAAATTGAGCCCTAACTAATTGAGCCATTTATACGAGCACTGTCCATGTGCAGGAAAACATCTCAAAGTACCTAACATTAGAGTGAGAAAACAGTGGGCAATGACCAGGAGAAGAAACATGAAACACAGAGGGTAAACCTAGTGTAAAGAAGTACTTTAAAACGTAAAGACGATTGAATTGGATCATATGAGTTAGTGTTGCCTGTTTTACAGTAGAAATCTGTCTCTAAAAAAAGTTCAAAAATAACCATTTTAGGAGATCTACATTTGGAATGTTAGTGCACTATCAGAATTGGCTTTATCAGCTGATTCAAGGAACAAATCCCTCCCCATATACAACATGGCCACAGTGCGTTGCTACTGTTTCCCCAGCAACCAGTACCAGGTCATTCTCTCTAAGTCAAAACTCCTGTTTTGCCTCAAACACTCCTAAGCAACCAAAGGCAGCCCATCAATTTGGCAAAAATTTGGCAGATGGAGTATCATGTCAGAAAGTGTGAGGTCATGCACTTTGGCAGAAAAAAATCAAAGAGCAAGTGATTATTTAAATAGAGAAAAATTGCAAAGTACCGTAGTACAGCGGGACCTGGGGGTACTTGTGCATGAAACACAAAAGGTTAATGTTATATATGTAAACCTGTAAATACCATGTTTAATCACCAGAGGGCTCATCCCTGGATTCCCAAAGGATCCCACAATCCCTTGGGAGCACCTATACATAAGGAGGCCTCACAGGCTGGAGAGGCACTCTGAGACCTCCTTACTTTGAGCTTGCAGTATCTGGTCAGACTCTTCATTCAAGACATAACAGATAGTATGCAGGTACAGTAGGTGATCAGGAAGGCCAATGGTATCTTGGCCTTTATTGCAAAGGGGATGGAGTATAAAAGCACGGAAGTCTTGCTACAGCTTTATAAGGTATTGGTGAAGCCACACCTGGAATACTGTGTGCAGTTTTGGTTTCCATATTTATGAAAGGATATACTTGCTTTGGAGGCAGTTCAGAGGAGGTTCACGAGGTTGATTCCGGGGATGAGGGGGTTGACTTATGAGGAAAGGTTGAGTAGGTTGGGCCTCTACTCATTGGAATTCAGAAGAATGAGAGGTGATCGTATTGAAATGTATAAGATTATGAGGGTGCTTGACAAGGTGCATGAAGGGAGGTTGTTTCCACTGATGGGGGAAACTACAACTAGAGGGCATGATCTTAGAATAAGGGGCTGCCCATTTAAAACTGAGATGAGGAGAAATTTCTTCTCTCAGAGGGTTGTAAATCTATGGAATAATGCTGCCTCACAGAACTGTGAAAGCTGGGACATTGAATAAATTTAAGACAGAAATAGACAGTGTCTTAAACGATAAGGGGATAAGGGGTTATGGGGAACGGGTGGGGAAGTGGAGCTGAGTCCATGATCAGATCAGCCGTGATTTTATTGAATGGCGGAGCAGGCTCGAGGGGCAGTATGGCCTACTCCCTGTTCATATTTCTTATGTTCTTATTATCAAACGCAAAGGTTTAGTGAGGGGCTTACAGAGCTTAGGGATCAGATGGCTGAAGGCACGGCCACCAATGGTGGGCCAAAGGTAACTGGGGATGCACTGAAGGCCAGAATTGGAGGAATACAGAGTTCTCGTAGGGTAGCAGGGCAGAAGGAAGTTCCAGAGATAAGGAAGAGTGACACAATGGAGGGTTTTGAACACAAGAATGACAATTTTAAATTTGAGGTGCATAGATCAGTGAGCACAGCAGTGATTGGATCAACAGGACTTTGTACAAGTTAGAATACAGGCAGCAGAGTTTTAGCTAAGTTCAAGTTTATGGAAGTTGGAAGCTGGGAGTCCGGCCAGTAGAGCACTGGACTAGTCGAGTCTGGAGGTAACAAAAGCACGGATGATGATTTCAGCAGCAAATGGTCAGAGGCAGGAGCGGGGATGGGCAAGATTACAAAAGCTCTTGTTATAACAGATAAAGAAAATATAGAGCGAGTCCATGATAGTTCCATAAATAGAATACTGAACAAAATACAGCTATATAGTTTTGTGCAATAGATGTTTCATTTACCATGTAAAGCGGTCGACAAATAAGGTGATGTGGGATACATTTCTGATGTTTGTCTAGTCTTCAACAGTCAAGTACTGAATGAAGAATGGTGAATATCTGTTAAAAAAATAAATCGACACAAACAATTCAGGTTTACTGTTAATAATTCACATGGAGTATTCTCCCTTAATGAAACCCTCACCTCGAGCTATACTCTTGTCTTTTTGGACCCCAATCCACAAATGGCAAAAGGAACATCTGTCTCCAAAAATGCTGGCTTCTCAAGGATTTATCGGCTACCGTACCATGAGAATAACTGGAAAGATTCTGGATGGAACAATTTGTTGCAGCACACACTCTGCTGTTTGCTACCTCAGATTCAGGAAGGTGCTAATTTGCAAACATCACTTCAGAGAATTAAAAAAACAAGAAACAATGGGGCCGCAATTCCCTCCAACTAGTGTCTCCAGATGGGCGCTAACAGGCCACAATACTGTTTCTGTCCGGGAGGAAGGAGCACTACCGACTCCTGTGAAATGCGTGGGAATTAGCGAAGGCGCAAACACGGTAGCATCATGTTCCCGCTGGTAGCTCCCTGGGCCACTGGACCTCTGGCAATGACGCCATTGCTATGCTGGTGACCTTGGTGGTCCCTTTCCGCCCCGCAGCGGAAATTGGCTCGCGCCCCGTGAAGCCGCTACGGGTGATGCCCATGCCAGCCTCACAGGTCACGCGGTGACACATCACGGGGTGAACCTTAAAGAGGTTGCCATCTTTGTTTCTTTACCCCCTTATCAGTCGGGCTGTTCACCGCGCCTTTCTTGGGGTGCGGGCCACCATCGTGCAGCCTGGCACTCCATCTCGGTGCTGGGCTGTGGCCACGGTACCTCTTAGGCCTGATGGTCCAGTGCAGGCTTTCAAATGGCCTGCAGAGTTTGCAGCATCCCTTCCCTTTAGCAGAAGGGGAGGAGCGTTGAAACATGTCAGCGCTACATTGAGAAGCCATATAGTGCTCCCAAACCCACCCGCATAGCTCCCGCGAACCCACGCCAAAGGGAGCCCACGATATTGCGCTCCACTTCCTGTGAGGGGCGGTAACCAGAATTTCGCAACTGGGGCTGGACTTCTGCGCCGGGCGCGGGAAGTCCCGCCTCACCTCAGTTACCGTCCCCAAACAGGGCGTAACCGAATTTCGCTCCCAATGAAAAAAATGTAGCAAGGAAGAAGCCAGAGAACACAAAATTGCAAGCAGTAAATAATTACCTCACAACCTTGGATCAAAATCTTTCCTATATCCACCCAAGTCGGGATGTATTCAGAAGCATTTTGAAAGGGTTTAGCAGTTTATAACCCTTTTTTTGATATCTTTATATCTGAAACAGCTGGGGAAGGTGAGGGGGACAATGTGGATTCACATCAGATTCTATGGCAGTCTGGTAGGACTTGTTTTGATCTTGGGTAGGATAAGAGAGAGAAGGGAAATGGTGCATGAACTCCTTAGTAACTTTACGTACAATTCTATATTATACTTCCCCTCCGTCTGGAGAGGTAGACTTTGAATTCACAGCTTAAGGTTCTGATTTTGGGGTAAGGGTGGTCATCATCATCGGCAGTCCCTCGAAATCAAGGAAGACTTTCTTCTACTCTAAAAGTGAGTTCTCAGGTGAGTGTACAGTCCAATATGGGAATTACAGTCTCTGTCACAGGTGGGAAAGAGAGTCGTTGAAGGAAAAGGTGGGTGGGGAGTCTGATTTGCCGCACGCTCCTTCCGCTGCCTGCGCTTGTTTTCTGCATGCTCTCGGCAACGAGACTTGAAGTGTTCAGCGCCCTCCCGGATGCTCTTCCTCCACTTAGGATGGTCTTTGGGGATGTTGCACTTTATCAAGGAGGCTTTGAGGGTGTCCTTGTAACTTTTCCGCTGCTCACCTTTGGCTCGTTTGCCGCATAGGAGTTCCGAGTAGAGCGCTTGTTTTGGGAGTCTTGTGTCTGGCATGCGGATAATGTGGCCCGCCCAATGGAGCTGGTCTAGTGTGGGTCAGTGCTTTGATGCTGGGGATATTGGCCTGATCGAGAACACTGACGTTGGTGCGTCTGCCCTCCCAGGGGATTTGCAGGATCTTGCGGAGACATCGTTGGTGGTATTTCTCCAGCGATTTGAGGTGTCTACTGTATATGGTCCACATCTCTGAGCCATACAGGAGGGTGGGTATCACTACAGCCCTGTAGACCATAAGCCTGGTGCCAGATTTGAGGGCCTGATCGTCGAACACTCTCTTCCTCAGGTGGCCGAAGATTGCACTGGCGCACTGGAGGCAGTGCTGAACCTCGTCTTCGATGTCTGCCCTTGCTAATAATGGGCTCCCAAGGTATGGAAAGTGGTCCACATTGTCCAGGGCCATGCCGTGGATCATGATGACTGGGGGGCAGGTTGATGGATGATCTCTGTTTTACGGATGTTTAATGTAAGGCCCATGCTTTTGTACGTCTCGGTGAAGATGTTGACGATGACTTGGAGTTCAGCAGACGAGTTTACCCATCTGAGTGGCACCCTCTTCATCTTTTGTCAATCGGTACCTCTTGTCCAATCTGCAGATCTTTGGTATCAATCGGCTGAAAGGCTGCCCTTCAGAACCATGTTGCTCAAAAGGTTAATTTTTCCAGCCTTACTTCCACCTCTAAAATAGCTGTTGAGAGCAGGCACCCAGAACAGACAAGGGATGTAAATTGTTTTATCCTTCAAATAATAAAGGGCATCATAGATTATTAACTATAAAATCAACAAAAGAGAGAAGAGGGAAAATTGTGGCAGGCTTTTATCGGGGTATTGCAGCAATAATGTATTTCTTTTTAGCCTACTGTTAGCTGACAATGTACAAAACCAGTAGACTCAGGGAGACAGGAATTTCCCTGGACCCACAAGCAGTTTAAAGGTAAAGGTCATAGCTGCTAACCAAGGAATTTTAAAAAGTTAACATTTACAAAACAAATGCATTTACTCATGCAGATAGAAATCCTAATGTCTGAATTCTGAATCATCGGGTTTAGTACAAAGTGCTAAAGTCCTTGGGCGTTTAACTTTGGGTGATGTGTTAAGCGGCCATATCAAATTATCTGTGCATTATGCACATTTGAATTTCCATTCCATTGGAGTCAAAATCGGGCGAGGTGACCAATGGACAGCTGATTCGATACCACCCATTTTATGCCATTGCCCAAAGTTAAAATGAGCCCAAACGGGGTTGATTTTAAATGGCCTCACCAGGCGTAAGCATGTTTGAATGCCTGCTGCTCGCCCAGCAAATGTAAATGAGGCCAGAATCCTTAAAATCATGGCCACCACTTCAGCAGCGGAATGGACGGCTGACCAGCAGACTCCATCTGTTGGGCGTACAAAGGTCAAAATCTACCCTCTTCACTACAGCACACAGACACTTCATCTGAGACAATCCACCATGACTTTAGTGGGTAGATGAAGACATATAATGCACATGTTCTGAAAGCCCTCATCCTATAGCTGGGGCTTTTTTCTCGAGAAAATAGGTCTTTAAAATCATGAAAGGGTTTGACAGGGTAGACGTTGAGAAGATGTTTCCTCTTGCAGGACAGCCACTAATAAATCCAGTAGGGAATTCAGAAGGAAATTCTTTACCCAGAGAGTGGTTAAAATGTGGAACTCGCTACCACAAGGAATAGTTGAGGCGAGTAACATAGATACATTAAAGGGGAAGGTAGAAAAACACATGAGAGAGAAAGAAGCAGAAGGACTTGCTGATAGGGTGAGATGATGAGGGGTGGGAGGAGGCTCGTGTGGAGCATAAACACCGGCATAGACCAGTTGGGCCAAATGGCCTGCTTCTGTGCTGTAAATTCTATGTAATCCTATGTATAAATCTCCAAACACTTTGTTGAGTGCAGGACAATCTCATAACCTTCTACACTGGATAACTTCTCTAAATTCCCCAACACTTAACATGTGTTTATTTATAGAACAGCTGCACATTCCCATGTACACACATACAGACAAATCCCCCACAGCTATTTCCTTTCAGGCATCTGACACAATCCAAAGCTGCGCAGACAGAATGAGGTCATTTCAAGTTAACATTCCTTCTTGGCCAGTCCTTGCCCCAGTAACAATTTATGTTGCACACGCAATTTCCTTTATTTTATTAAAGCAGCTTCTTCTAGTTACTAACTTTAAACCTTCCTAATGTTAAAGAAGTAAATGTTATAATCAGTTCGGTTGAGGTCCTTCGAGGTGCTGTCAACTCCGAATACTCAATTCAGAATCATTGTTTTCATTACAAAACTTTATGAGCCACAGTACTTCTACATTTGAATTTTGCTGTGGAGAACCACAAACGACAAAGGAACCATACTTCGAAATAGAACTTGCTTTTTCCTCTGCCTCCTCTGTAAATCCACTGGTTCGAAGATTCTTCTTTAGAAAGATTTATTAACCACCCACTTAATTAAACTGTTCTTACAGATTAGCAAATTCAAAATAAAGTTGTTGCCTATTTGTAGGACATTGCTGGCACAAGCACGGCTGCTGCATTTTCCTATATAAGTCACTGCGCATTATTGTACGAAAAGTTTTCAAGTATTTCAAAATGAAAAGGCAAGTAGTATAATGTTAGTCAATTATTGATGACTGGGAAATCCACCAGTTTACAATCAGAAAGATTGGTGTAAATATCGGGGCGGCGCTGAAATGTGTGCTCCCATTGTCAGAATTGTTCTTAACAAGTGTTGAATGTGGTTGTTCACATCAGGATTTTATTGCATTAATTACATAGCACTTACAGCACAGAAACAGGCCATTCGGCCCAACTGGTCTATGTTGCTGTTTATGTTCCACGTGAGTCTCCTTTCATCCCTCCTCATCTAACCCTATCAGCATAACCTTCTATTCCTTCTGCCTCATGTGTTTATCCAGTCTACCCTTAAATGCATCTGTGCTATTCGCCACAACTACTCCATGTGGTACGGAGTTCCACTTTCTAACCATTTTCTGGGTAAAGCAGTTCCTCCTGAATTCCCTATCAGATTTATTAGTGACTGTCTTATATTTATGGCCCATAAGTAGAAACATTTTCTCAACGTCAAATTGTTTTTTTTAGAAATAGCCTGGTCACTGATCCTCAAGGAGTTAAAGTGACGTCACTCAGCTGCAGTTCATCTCCAGCACTGGATTTACTATCAGACATTCCCTTCTGGCAATGCCAGACGCTTTTATCCCAGATTAGTCTACTATTATTGCTGAATGCACAGACCAAAACAAAGATCAGCAAGGATCTCATCACTGTAATAGTCTCATTAGAGCCAGGAGCGACATGAGGAGAAGAAAATGTATGCAGCATGTTGCTGTGATCAGGACTGCACTGACTGAAAGGGTGGTGGAAGCAGATTCAACAGTAACTTTCAAAAGGGAATTGATTTAATACTTGCAAGAGAAAAAGTTACAGGGCTATGGGGAAAGAGCAGGGTAGTGGGACTAATGGGATAACTCTACCAAAGAGCCAGCACAGGCATGATGGGCCGAATGGCCTCCTTCTGTACTTTATCATTGTATGATTCTGTGTGTCCCACTGTTTGAGGAATGGAAACACCGATTGCTTACACCAAAACCCAAGCCACACGCGAAGGCCATTCAGCCCTTCGAGTCTGCTTCGCCATTCAATAAGATCATAGCTGATCTTCCACCTCAACTCCACTTTCGCTTGTTTCCTTAATATTCAAAAATCTATCAATCTCTGCCTTGAATATACTCAACGACTGAGACTTCACAGCCCTCTGTTGTAGATGAAATCGGCACGGCCCCGGCCTGCAAGACCATCAGCAGGCCGGAGCCATTGGAGGGAGCAGCGTGCTGTGGCATACCACTGCAGGGGGCAGTGCGTCCTGCTGAAGGAGGTCGAAGGCTACAAAGCCAGGTCACTCACTGCAGTGCGGGCAGACACAGCAGGAGGGGTGAAGGAGCGGCAAGAGACTGTAGAGGGAAATGACCGGGACCCAGGAGAGGCGTGAATCTGAGGCCCAGAAGAGGCAAGGGCCCAGGGGCAGCACAGGCCAGCCCACAATGCGATATGTGTGCACGCTCGGTCTGTGCAGCAGAGCTGGTCTCCAGTTAGTCTTGGTTAATCCTTGCCACTGGACCAAGACCTAGCTCTGTCAAGCCCATGTGGTGGCTGGTGTGCAACAGCCACCACACGTTAAAAAAATCTACGCACAGGCATCTTCCACCCTTCATGATGTAGTTCGGGATCTGGAATAATAGGTCCTTCATTGAAACACCTGTGAACTCATCCCTTTTTGGCGTGGAAGCAAGTCATCCTCACTTCAAGGGACTGTCTATGATGATGAGTCTCATTATCAGAAGGAAAAGTGGTAAAGGAATCTCCATAGAAACACCTTTGATTACAATGACTGAAACCCAATACCCAATCTCATCCTTCAAAGCCAGTTATGCAAAAAGCAGCAACAGGTCAACCTTCAAAGCCTGCATTGAAGTATCATTGATATAATATAACCATCACTGGTCCCCAAGCTGTAAACACATCGGGACATGTTAAATGTTGCTTAAATTCAACATTTTGAGGAACAGTATGGTAGCTGATGTCCAAAAGTTTTACCTTCTTTCTAAATTAACTGAAGAATCTTTCACATGATTATCAAAATCAGCACCAATGATATTAGGCTGCATTTGGCATTGAGAATGTATCGCAACATCAGTGATATATAGATTATAGATTGTAGTTAGGGTGTGTGATTTGATGCAGCACATCCTGTGACAAATGTCATGAATATCTACTCTTAACATAAGTAGCACAGTTTGCTGCCCAAGTACTACAATCTTACAGAAAAAGTGTTTTCCAAGAGGGTACAAATGATCTTGCTAGCTGCAATAAATCACTTGTCCGAGCTGTACAATGTAGAAGGTACTGTATTCCCTTGTAAAACGCAGTGAACCAAGTGGCGATACCAATTCTGTTTAAAATTGTATTAAAACTTTTAGCACAAGCGGAGACTATTCAGCCCATCAATCCACCTCTCTCAGGGTAGCCCAACATCTTTCTTGATCATCGGTGACAACCATTGCCAGAAAAATCAAAAAAACTTAATGAAAATGACAGAAAACTGTTCCGATGAACTTCACTTGTACATATTGCAGAGACATGCGGAGACTGTTACAAGAAAGAACACAGCTCAAGCCCGAGACATTAATAAACTCTCTGGGCTAGACTTTCCACTTCACATCGCCCATCTATGGCCCAAAATGGACCTCTATCGCCCATTTTGAGCAAAAAGTGGAAACTCGGCCCAAAATATCGCCGGAAAAATAGGCCACCAAGTTTCCACTTTGATCGCTGAGATGATCGCCCAAATGATCGCCCACACAAGGCCCATCCAAAGTTTCAGCATTTAGCATGCACTTCGCTGGGCCGATGCAAGGCCCAAATGAGTGCTCAAAAATAGTTGCTTTTTCAGGGCCTTAGAGAGAGAAATGGGCACTATGGACGCCATTTTTAGCCTCTGAGGAAGGGTGGAGAATTGTTCTGAGTTATTTAGAGAGTAAAATTGATGCAAATTGTATTCAAAAATTTGGGACAGGGAATATAAATAGGTATTATCACCTTATTTATGCATATATTGGAATTATTTATCAAATAGCTTTTACATAGTGAAGTTATTTAATGATATTCCGTGGGGAAACAGAATAAACAAACAAATCTGCATGAAGAACTGTACGTTGTAAAACTTGTGTAAGTAAGAGAGAAGGTTCAAAAGTTGTAGAATTTTTTTTTTATTAACAAAGAACTAATGAACAACACCCTCCCTCCAAACCCCCACCTCCCGCACCAACCCACCCTTCCCTCAAAATCCCCAAAACGTTACAAGAAGAAGAAATGAACATTTTACGGAACAAGTGGCCATTTAAGTAATGATAACAAGTGACCATTTCAGTCACGCTAACAAGTGACTATTTCAGTTATGATAACAATTGACCATTTCAGTCATGCCAACAAGTGACCATTTTAGTCATAACAACAAGTGACCATTTCAGTGATGGCAACAAGTGACCATTTCAGTGACGATAACAAGTGACTACTACAGTGATGACAACAAGTGACCATTTCAGTGATGCCAACAAGTGACCATTTCAGTGATGCCAACAAGTGACCATTTCAGTGATGATAACGTGACCATTACAGTGATGATAACAAGTGACCATTTCAGTCATGCCAACAAGTGACCACTTCAGTCACGCTAACAAGTGACCATTTCAGTCATGACAACAAGTGACCATTTCAGTGATGATAACAAGTGACCATTTCAGTCATGCCAACAAGTGACCACTTCAGTCACGCTAACAAGTGACCATTTCAGTCATGACAACAAGTGACCATTTCAGTGATGATAACAAGTGACCATTTCAGTCATGCCAACAAGTGACCATTTCAGAAAGAATGGAAAGGGAACAGTTAAGTAATGATAACAAGTGAACAAGTGAACATTTTACTTTATGCTGGGTTGCGTAAAATGTAGTTATGTTTAAATGTAACCCAATAACATTGCAGATTCTAGTTACTATTTAGATCATTAAATAATACATAAATATAAATGTCAACTACTCTCGCAGCTGCCAGTAGGCTGTTCCACCGTTTGCGGCACTGGTCCGGTGTGCGCGTTTCATTGAATGCCGATGTGACTACGTCGGCTATTTCGGACCAATTCCTGCGATATGCACGGGCTGGAGGTTTCCCCTGCCCACCCCATGTCAGATCCTCCCACCTGGAGCTGACGGCATTTACGAGGGCCTCATTTGCCTCTTCGCTGAAGGGTTTGGCCCTTCACTTTCCTGCACCTCCCTCCATTCTTTAAATTTAACTGTAATTTGGATAAGACTTTCTGACCTGTTTCCTTTCTCCTCTCTCTCTCTCTCTCTCTCTCTCCCAGACCCACCCAGAGCTTCTGAGCATGTGTGAAGACCCTTGACCTCTCAAAACGTGGGAAGAAGCATCAACCTGAAAAAAAAATCAACCTGCACATGTGCAGTAATGCGTTGCTAGGGAAGCTTTTTTTTTTCATTCACTTCCGTTTTCTTTGGGCGATCAGGAGATCGGCGAGAAATAACATCGCCCATTTGACATCGCTGGGCTAAGGCCGAGTGGAAAATCGCAAAAAAAAAATATGGGCCTTGAGCCGGGAATCAGCACGGGCGATAGATCCCGCATCGCTGGAACAAGGCCCATTTTTTTCAGCCTTAGCCTGAAAGTGGAAAGTCTAGCCCTCTGAGTTCAGCTTTTGCAGTTCATGACATCGACTTCTTGCTGATGTATGCCATAGCATAGTCTCCAACCTGTTCATTATATTTTATGCAATGTCCTCCGAATAACAAATCTTTAATCTCGTCAGAGTCTAGAAATCACTGTCAGCACTGTTATCGTATGAATGCGGTCATATCAGATTCCTTTCTCTGCTATTTTAATGTCACCATCATAGGCAGTCCCTCAAAGCGAGGATGACTTGCTTCCACGGCAAAAAGGGATGAGTTCACAAGTGTTTCAATGAAGGACCTAATATTCCAAATCCAAACTACATGTTGAAGGGTGGAAGATACTGTGCATGGATTTTTTTAATGTGTGGTGGCCATTGCACACCAACCACCACACATGGGCTTGACAGAGCTAGGTCTTGGTCCAGTGACAAGGATTACCCAAAACGACTGGAGCCACTTTCCAGTGGGTAACTGGGCACATTTTGTTCTGACGTATATCCTGATAAAGAATTTTTTTAAATTCTACCAGCAATTTAACACAGGACTGTAGAACTTGCAAAAAATCAATTGCGTCACTTCTAAGCAATGTGGTTCTAATGAAAGAGATTATCTTAACACTTCTTGAAATAGTGAAGAGAGGAATTTGATATGAATCCATTAGGAATTTGTATGATAACAGAAATCTCTACTCTTTTACATTTCAATGTAAAAGTTCTACTGTACCACAACAATCAGTAGCCTGAGATAAAGGCCAAGATTTTATAAACTGGCAAAAACCCATTTATTTTACAATTGTCACTTTTTGTCTGTCAGGGTCAACACTGGTATTAAAACTGGCTGAAAAATTCAAGACTAAATACTCATTAAGACTCTAAGGTTATTGATGATCAATTGGTGGTGCAATAATAATTCAGGCAACATTTTACATAAAATTACATCAAATTTACAGTACAGAAACAGGCCATTTGGCTGAACTGGTCTCTGCCGGTGTTTATGCTCCACATGAGCCTCCTCCCACCCTACTTCGTCGAATGCTATCTGCTTATTTTGACATGGACATTTTCTAGACTGTAAGTGAGCAGTATGGAGTTACTAGCCGCTCATGCTACTCTCTTCAAGCAGAGCATATCGGCTTAAAAGTGCAGTGTTATTTGCCCTCCAACTGTGGAGGAAACATTAAAAATTAGGAAGGAAGTGATAGCTTAGGCAACTCTGCATTGATGTTAAAAACTTGAAGGTAAAATTGACCACTAAAGATAATTCAATTTGTTTCTGTAAAACTGAAGTTGCACTGTGTTTCTTTCGCAAACTGCTTCAACCGGCACAGGATATGCAGCAGCATTTTCCTGTGGGTAACTGGGCACATTTTGTTCTGACGAATATCCTGATAAAGAATTTTTTAAAATTCTACCAGCAATTTAACACGAGTGTAGAACTTGCAAAAAATTAATTGCGTCACTTCTGAGCAATGTGGGTTTTTTAAAAAAAAAAGATGTTGTGCTTCAGACTTTTAAAGTAGCTTCAGATTGTTTATTTTCAAATATAAGATGAGTTCTGTGGCTATCACCGGAAGTAGCTCTCCATGTCTGCTTTGTTCAGCAAGTCTGCGATCGAAAAGGGAAGAACTTAAAAACAAAATCAAGATTTCACTGATCAATATAAAATAAACCCGACAGCATTACACAGCACTTCTACTTTTCTAAAATATAGAGGGGAGTTTTAACATAGAAACATAGAAAATAGGTGCAGGAGTAGGCCATTCATCCCTTCGAGCCTGTGTTCATGGCTGAACATGCAACTTCAGTACCCGATTCCTGCTTCCTCGCCATACCCCTTGATCCCCCTAGTAGTAAGGACTACATCTAACTCCTTTTTGAATATATTTAGTGAATTGGCCTCAACAACTTTCTGTGGTAGAGAATTCCACAGGTTCACCACTCTCTGGGTAAAGAAGTTTCTCCTCATCTCAGTCCTAAATGGCTTACCCCTTATCCTTAGACTGTGACCTCTGGTTCTGGACTTCCCCAACATTGGGAACATTCTTCCTGCATCTAACCTGTCTAAACCCGTCAGAATTTTAAACGTTTCTATGAGATCCCCTCTCATTCTTCTGAACTCCAGTGAATACAAGCCCAGTTGATCCAGTCTTTCTTGATATGTCAGTCCCGCCATCCCGGGAATCAGACTGGTGAACCTTCGCTGCACTCCCTCAATAGCAAGAATGTCCTTCCTCAAGTTAAGAGACCAAAACTGTACACAATACTCCAGGTGTGGCCTCACCAAGGCCCTGTACAACTGTAGTAACACCTCCCTGCCCCTGTACTCAAATCCCCTCGCTATGAAGGCCAACATGCCATTTGCTTTCTTAACCACCTGCTGTACCTGCATGCCAACCTTCAATGACTGATGTACCATGACACCCAGGTCTCGTTGCACCTCCCCTTTTCCTAATCTGTCACCATTCAGATAATAGTCTGTCTCTCTGTTTTTACCACCAAAGTGGATAACCACACATTTATCCACATTATACTTCATCTGCCATGCATTTGCCCACTCACCTAACCTATCCAAGTCACTCTGCAGCCACATAGCATCCTCCTCGCAGCTCACACTGCCACCCAACTTAGTGTCATCCGCAAATTTGGAGATACTACATTTAATCCCCTCGTCTAAACCATTAATGTACAATGTAAACAGCTGGGGCCCCAGCACAGAACCTTGCGGTAACCCACTAGTCACTGCCTGCCATTCTGAAAAGTACCCATTTACTCCTACTCTTTGCTTCCTGTCTGACAACCAGTTCTCAATCCACGTCAGCACACTACCCCCAATCCCATGTGCTTTAACTTTGCACATTAATCTCTTGTGTGGGACCTTGTCGAAAGCCTTCTGAAAATTCAAATATACCACATCAACTGGTTCTCCCTTGTCCACTCTACTGGAAACATCCTCAAAAAATTCCAGACGATTTGTCAAGCATGATTTCCCTTTCACAAATCCATGCTGACTCGGACCCATCATGTCACCTCTTTCCAAATGCGCTGCTATGACATCCTTAATAATTGATTCCATCATTTTACCCACTACTGAGGTCAGGCTGACTGGTCTATAATTCCCTGTTTTCTCTCTCCCTCCTTTTTTAAAATGTGGGGTTACATTGGCTACCCTCCACTCGATAGGAACTGATCCAGAGTCAATGGAATGTTGGAAAATGACTGTCAATGCATCTGCCATTTCCAATGCCACCTCCTTAAGTACTCTGGGATACAGGGTGAGCGAGTGGGTTTGGGAGAGGGTGGGGGGTTAGCTGGGCAAAAATTCCAAGCGTGTCAGGAAGCCGGCTCCAACCTGCCAACATCCAGGTTTTACTGAGGCGGGACAAGGGGCAAGCAGCCAAGCTGCTCCCAGGAGGCGGCCTGGCCTTTTAAATATGTTAACAGCGACGACAGCCTCAGGGAACACTCTTTGAGCACCAGGAGGAGCTGGAGGGCTTCCTCCTGTCCCCCCGAAGCTCCCCTAGCAACATACACAATCCATACAAATCACCCCCCCCCCCACCCCCAGAACTGGAGGGCTTCCCCCTGTCCTCCCGAAGCTCCCCTAGCAACATACATAATCCATACAAATCACCCCCCCCCACCCCCAGAACTGGAGGGCTTCCCCCTGTCCTCCCGAAGCTCCCCTAGCAACATACACAATCCATACAAATCACCCCCCCCCCCCACCACCCCCAGAACTGGAGGGCTTCCCCCTGTCCTCCCGAAGCTCCCCTAGCAACATACACAATCCATACAAATCACCCCCCCCCCCCAGAGCTGGAGGGCTTCCCCCTGTCCCCCCGAAGCTCCCCTAGCAACATACACAACCCCCATACAAACTCCTCTGCCCACAGCTGGAGGGCTTCCTCCTGTTCCCCCCAAGCTCCCCTAGCAACATACACAACCCCCATACAAACCCCTCTGCCCACCGCCCGGAGCTGGAGAGCTTCCTCCTGTTCCCCCCAAGCTGCCCTAGTAACATACACAACCCCCATACAAACCCCTCCACCCCCCATGCCCACCCACCGCCCGGAGCTGGAGGGCTTCCTCCTGTTCCCCCCCGCAAGCTCCACTACCAACATATACAACCACCATACAAACATCTCATCAGGATCAGAACTTTCCCACCCCACCGGGCTCGGACCCAGCCCCCTGCCCCCACCGGGGTTGGGGATTGGACCTACCTGGTCCTGCAGCCTCCCACAGAGTGCTTCCTGCCCGATTGGAAGTCAAGCTTGTCAATCAGGCTGACATCCAGGCGGGGAACCTGCCAGAGTGGAGTACAAATACACAAATCACTAAAAGTTGCGACACAGGTTAGCAAGGCCATAAAAAAGCGAACCAAGCACTAGGGTTTTTTTTTTTAAAAAAGAGTTAAAGAATTGAAAAGTAGAGAAGTTATACTAAACCTATATCAAACCTTGGTTAGACCACACTTGGAGTACTGCGTACAGTTCTGGTTGTCATGTTATAAAAAGGATATAGAGGCACTGGAGAAGGTGCAGAGAAGATTTACAAGGATAATACCAGAAATGCGAGGGTATACATATTAGGAAAGGATGAACAGGCTGGGTCTCTTTTCTCTTGAAAAAAGAAGGCTGAGGGATGAGCTAATAGAGGTCTTGAAAATTATGAAAGGTTTTGATAGAGTGGATAGAGAGAGAATGTTTCCACATGTGGAAGAGCATAACTGGAGGCCATCAATATAAGATAGTCATCAAGAAATCCAATAAGGAATTCAGAAGAAACTTCTTTACCCAAAGAGTGGTTAGAATGTGGAACTTGCTACCACTGGGAGTGGTTGAAGCGAGTAGTATAGATGCATTTAAGGGGAGGCTAGATACCATATGAGGGAGAAGGGAATAGAGAGTTATATTAACCTCTTTTTAGATGTTGGTGCGCATTCTGTGTATTTCCTGCATTTTCTGTTTTTTCGTTTTACACCTGTAAAGGAAGCCTCTGCAATAAAGTCTATTCCTGGTCATTTGCTTTTTGCACAAAAAACCCCAGAATTATTTAATAATTTGATTAAGCAATGTAAATGACACAGCAAAGTGGGAGTTTATTGCGAAGATGAATTATGAATTAAGTGGAGCAGACTGTATGCTTTACCAGTTCCAACTTAGTTAGGTTACAAAATTTAAAGTGACGATCCCATATAACTATTCAACTTAAAACAAACCTGGTAAAGCAGTTTACAAAATACTGTGGTAGACAGTAATCCTCCTTAACAATCTTCATGCATTTTAAAATGCATAATGAAGACAGGTTTGAAAACAGTGTCCCACAATCCTCCAAAATGCTGATTTGTTCATTTTACAGTTCAATCTAAAATACCTCACATCTACATATTTAGCCATCTTATATTAAATTAAAGATTCAGACTCCAATGTGTAATGGGAGGAGACAACACTAAATTCTAGATATGGATAGCTTTCAATGAGAGCAACCACCTGCATTTATATAGTGCCTTTAATGTAAAATAATGTCCAAAAGTGTTTTACAGAGGAGAAAGGAGTGGACAACAAGCCTTTGCAGGAGACTCGAGAAGAGGTAACTGAAAGTTTGGTTGAAGAGATGTGTTTTGAGAAAGTTTTTGAACGTGGGGTGAGAAATAAAGTGGCAAAGAGTTGAGGATGGAATCCCAGAGAGTATGGACAAGGCGGCTGAAGGCTGTGCCACCAAAGGTGCAGAAGGAACATAAGAACATAAGAAATAGGGGCAGGAGTAGACCATTCGGCTCCTCATGCCTACTCCGCCATTCAATAAGATCATGGCTGATTTTCTACCTCAACTCCACTTTCCTGCACTATCCCATATCCCTTGATTCCCTTAATATCCAAAAAAACGTTCAAGCCAGGTAGTGGTCTGGTGACATCATTCATGATGCATTTTCAGCCGGGATTTTTGAAAAGGGACCATGGCCACATTTCAATTGAAGTTTAATCTGACATAGTGCTGTCAATGCAATGCAACATTGGAGCACTGTAAGCACTGACATAGAAACATAGAAACATAGAAACAATGACTGCAGAGGCAGAGGGCTGCACCTAGGTTCTACAATAACTCTCAAATAAATATGGAGGGAGTCACAGCATGCAGGGAGGTCCTCTGCCCTTCCGATGGGCAGAAGAGACCTCTGTAGAAAACCAAGATAGCCTGGTTGCAATTTGCAAAGGAAGTCACAAGCAAGGATGTGGTCAGGAGGACCTGGGTGCAGTGCCACAAATGTTTCAATGATCTCATTCGATTAGGAAACTTTAGTACAAAGCCACACTCAACTGCATCTTGCTGTGCCTCATCACATCCCCATCACTGTGCCTTCCCTACCCATCTCCTGCACATCCTTACACCAACATACCTTGCGCTTCCACCCTTCCCCCTCTCTCTATCGATCTATATTATCACATCCCCATCTCACGAGCCACTCCTCACACCCATCCTAATGCTATCATACCAACTAACAACAAACAAGTGCAGCAACCTGGGTGTTTTACCCAATGTTTATGAAAAGTTTCTGTCAAACGTAAAAGTTTTATTTTCAACACTTTCCAGACTTAGACAGATTTGTGTGCACCTTTAGAAGTTGCTTAGTGAGTTACAGTGAATGGTGAGACATAACAGTACTCCCCGCAATGGTGATGAGTGTGAAAGGAATGGCTTGGTTATTGTAGGGATGCTTTATGGTGTTGATGTGTGGTGGTGCCAACCTGGAGCATCTTGTGGCAGCCAGGGTGCAGAGTGTACAGTTAACTAAATCTGGCCATGACGAGGCCATCCCTGGCCTCCCGGGCCACAATGTGCTCGGGTGCTGATGTCCTGTGTCCTGTGTGGGATCAGGTGATTGTGGAGAAGGTTGATGTTGTAGGTTACTGATGGTGTGCCTGGTGCTGCTGGTGTTGGAGCTGATCATGGTGGGATTCTGAGGACCAGGGTCAGACAGTATAAACGGCACCCATGTTGATGGAGTAGATGGCAGGTGAAGTACAGATGACAGAAGCATTCTGTCAATAGTGAGAGAGTTCTTCCAATGAGATGACACTGGATGGAAACTTTGCTGGAAAGACTTGCAGCCTGCAGAATCTGTGCAGGAAATGGACTGAGCAACAGCTTCTGCCTGAGGAAAGTGATCATCTGTCAGGTGGGAGCTTTTACTGTACATTTGATGCTGTCAAGTAATCAGCTGAAGCAATGGCCACAGAACTCTCTCCTCAGTTGACAGACGTGGTTCCCGTGCTGTGTGAATCCCGTGTCCATGCAGGGAAGTTTAAAATCCTGTAAACTACCTGATAATTATTTTAATTGGGTCGCCTGCAGCTGCCGGTCGGGTTGGCTCCGCGATGACTGACGCACCTGGGAGAAAGGCATGTGAGGGTGGGATGACAGCGGGTTCCAGTGGCAGCGAGAGGCGGCGGCAGTCGAGAGGTGGGAGTTCGTGGTGTTGGTGAGGCATATTAAAGGCTTGCTTGTGCAGCTGCAGCGGGGAGAGAAGGCAAAAAAGTAGAAAGGAATTGAAAGGTGACGTCACAGCCAAGGGGGCAAGTGATTGGCTGGTGATTGGTGAGTAGTTTTCTTTTTTCTTTTCTATATCAATAAGTAACCTTTAGCCTTGTTGTTGCCAGATTAAGTTTATCTAAGGGTTAATCAATGGCAGGACAGCTCGGACACGTGTTATGCTCCTCCTGTACTATGTGGGAAGTCAGGGACGCTTCCGGTGTCTCTGACGACTACGTGTGCGGGAAGTGCATCTGCCTGCAGCTCCTGATGGACCGCGTTGCGAAACTGGAGCTGCGAGTGGATTTACTCTGGAGCATCCACGATGCTGAAAATGATGTGAATAGCACGTTTAGTGAGTTGGTCTTACCACAGGAAAAGGGTACACAGCCAGATAGGGAATGGAAGACCAACAGGAAGAGCAGTGCAAGGAAGGTAGCGCAGGAGTCCTCTGCGGTAATCCCCCTGCAAAACAGATACACCACTTTGGGTACTGTTGAGGGGGATGACTCATCAGGGGAGAGCAGCAGCAGCCAAGTTCATGGCACCGTGGGTGGCTCTGCTGCGCAGGAGGGCAGGAAAAAGAGCGGGAGAGCTATAGTGATAGGGGTTTCAATTGTAACAGGAATAGATAGGCGTTTCTGCGGCCGCATCCGAGACTCCAGGATGGTATGTTGCCTTCCTGGTGCAAGGGTCAAGGATGTCTCGGAGTGGGTGCAGGACATTCTGAAAAGGGAGGGTGAACAGCCAGTTGTCGTGGTACATATAGGTACCAACGGTATAGGTAAAAAACAGGATGACGTCCTAAGAGACGAATTTAGGGAGCTACGAATTAAATTAAAAAGCAGGACCTCAAAAGGTAGTAATCTCAGGATTGCTACCAGTGCCATGTGCTAGTCAGAGTAGGAATCGCAGGATAGCTCAGATGAATACGTGGCTTGAGCAGTGGTGCAGAAGGGAGGGATTCAAATTCCTGGGGCATTGGAACCAGTTCTGGGGGAGGTGGGACCAGTACAAACTGGACGTTCTGCACCTGGGCAGGACCGGAAGCAATGCCCTCGGGGGAGAGTTTGCTACTGCTGTTTGGGAGGAGTTAAACTAATACGGCAGGGGGATGGGAACCTATGCAGGGAGACAGAGGGAAATAAAATGGAGACAGAAGCAAAAGCTAGAAAGGAGAATAGTAAAAGTGGAGGTAGAGAAACCCAAGGCAAAAAACAAAAAGGGCCAATTTACAGCAAAATTCTAAAGGGTCAAAGTATGTTAAAAAGACAAGCCTGATGGCTCTGTGCCTCAATGCAAGAAGTATTCAGAATAAGGTGGATGAATTAACTGCGCAGATAGCAGTTAACGGATATGATGTGATTGGCATCACGGAGACATGGCTCCAGGGTGACCAAGGCTGGGAACTCAACATACAAGGGTATTCAGCATTTAGAAAGGACAGACAGAAAGGAAAAGGGGGCGGGGTGGCGTTGCTGGTTAAAGAGGAAATTAATGCAATTGTAAGGAAGGACATTAGCTTGGATGATGTGGAGTCGGTATGGGTGGAGCTACGGAATACCAAAGGGCAGAAAACGCTAGTGGGAGTTGTGTACAGACCTCCAAACCGTAGTAGTGAGATTGGGGACAGCATCAAACAAGAAATAAGGGATGTGTGCAATAAAGGGTGACTTTAATCTACATATTAATTGGGCTAACCTAACTGGTAGCAATGTGGTGGAGGAGGATTTCTGGAGTGTAGTAGGGATGGTTGTCTAGACCAATATGTCGAGGAACCAACCAGAGAGCTGGCCATCCTAGACTGGGTGATGTGTAATGAGAAGGGACTAATTAGCAATCTTGTTGTGTGAGGCCCCTTGGGGAAGAGTGACCATAATATGGTAGAATTCCTTATTAAGATGGAGAGTGACACAGTTAATTCGGAAACTGGGGTCCTGAACTTAAGGAAAGGTAATTTTGATGGTTTGAGGCGTGAATTGGCTAGACTAGACTGGCAAATGATACTTAAAGGATTGATGGTGGATAGGCAATGGCAAACCTTTAAAGAGCATATGGACGAACTTCAGCAATTGTACATCCCTCTCTGGAGTAAAAATAAAACGGGAAGGTGGCTCAACCGTGGCTAACAAAGGAAATTAAGGATTGGATTGTTTTAATTCCAAGGAAGCGGCATACAAATTAGTCAGAAAGAGCAGCAAACCGGAGGACTGGGAGAATTTTAGAATTCAGCAGAGGAGGACAAAAGGTTTAATTAGGAGGGGGGAAATAGAGTATGAGAGGAAGCTTGCCAGAAACATAAAAACTGACTGCAAAAGCTTCTATAGATATGTGAAGAGAAAAAGATTAGTGAAGACAAATGTAGGTCCCTTGCAGTCGGATTCGGGTGAATTTATAATGGGGAACAAAGAAATGGCAGACCAATTGAACACGTACTTTGGTTCTGTCTTCACAAAGGAAGACACAAATAACCTTCCGGATGTACTAGGGGACCGAGGGTCCAGTGAGAAGGAGGAACTGAAGGATATCCTTATTAGGCAGGAAATTGTGTTAGGGAAATTGACGGGATTGAAGGCCGATAAATCCCTGGGGCCTGATAGTCTACATCCCAGAGTACTTAAGGAAGTGGCCCTAGAAATAGTGGATGCATTGGTGATCATTTTTCAAGAGTCTAGCGACTCTGGATCAGTTTCTATGGACTGGAGGGTTGCTAATGTAACACCACTTTTTAAAAAAGGAGGGAGAGAGAAAACGGGGAATTATTCACCGGTTAGCCTGACATCGGTGGTGGGGAAAATGTTGGAATCAATCATATAGGATGAAATAGCAGCGCATTTGGAGAGCAGTGACAGGATTAGTCCAAGTCAGCATGGATTTATGAAAGGGAAATCAAGCTTGACAAATCTTCTGGAATTTTTTGAGGATGTAACTAGTAGAGTGGACAAGGGAGAACCAGTGGATGTGGTATATTTGGACTTTCAAAAGGCTTTTGACAAGGTCTCACACAGGAGATTGGTGTGCAAAATTAAAGCACATAGTATTGGGGGTAATGTACTGACGTGGATAGAGAACTGGTTGGCAGACAGGAAGCAGAGAGTCGGGATAAACGGGTCCTTTTCAGAATGGCAGGCAGTGACTAGTAGAGTGCCGCAGGGCTCAGTGCTGGGACCCCAGCTCTTTACAATATATATTAATGATTTAGATGATGGAATTGAGTGTAATATCTCCAAGTTTGCAGATGACACTAAACTTGGTGGCGGTGTGAGCTGTGAGGAGGACACTAAGAGGCTGCAGGATGACTTGGACAGGTTAGACAAGTGCGTAAATACATGGCAGATGCAGTATAATGTGGATAAATGTGAGGTTATCCACTTTGGGGGCAAAAACACGAAGGCGGAATATTATCTGAATGGTGGCAGCTTAGGAAAAGGGGAGGTGCAGCGAGACCTGGGTGTCATGGTTCATCAGTCATTCAAAGGTGGCATGCAGGTACAGCAGGCAGTGAAGGCGGCAAATAGTATGTTGGCCTTCATCGCAAGGGAATTTGAGTATAGGAGCAGGGATGTCTTGCTGCAGTTGTACATGGCTTTGGTGAGGCCCCACTTGGAATATTGTGTTCAGTTTTGGTCTCCTAATCTGAGGAAGGACGTTCTTGCTATTGAGGGAGTGCAGCGATGGCTGGACTGACATATGAGGAGAGACTGGATCAACTGGGCCTTTATTCACTGGAGTTTAGAAGGATGAGAGGGGATCTCATAGAAACGTATAAGATTCTGACTGGACTGGACAGGCTAGATGCGGGAAGAATGTTCCCAATGTTGGGGAAGTCCAAAACCAGGGGACACACTTAGGATAAGGGGCAGGCCGTTTAGAACCGAGATGAGGAGAAACTTCTTCACTCAGATAGTTGTTAACCTGTGGAATGCCCTGCCACAGAGAGTTGTTGATGCCAGTTCATTGGATATATTCAAGAGGGAGTTAGATATGGCCCTTACTGCTAAAGGGATCAAGGGGTATGGAGAGAAAGCAGGAAAGGGGTACTGAAGGAATGATCAGCCATGATCTTACTGAATGGTGGTGCAGGCTCGAAGGGCCGAATGGCCTACTCCTGCACCTATTTTCTATGTTTCCCGTCCCGTCCTAAAAATATCAACTTTCCCACCCGACCCGCAACTGATCGTGCCCGCTTCCAGCCTATATTTGTATACATAGGATTATAGTGAACTGATTGTGTTCTCCTTTGCTCCGAATAAGTGCCTTGTGCTTTGTGATTGAACTAGATAGATAACAGTGCAGCTCATAGGATCATGAGGAACAGGAGTAAGCCATTCAGCCCCTTGAGCCTGCTCTACCATGACTGATTTGCACCTGGGAACACAGAAACAGGAGCAGACTATTTAGCCCCTCGAGCCTGTTCCACCATTGAAACATGTAAGATAATTAGGGGGCTTGACAAGGTGGATGCAGAGGGGATATTTCCACATAGGGGAAACTAAAACTAGGGGACATAGTCTCAGAATTAGAGGCGCCCATTTAAAACTGAGATGAAGAGAAATTTCTTCGCTCAGAGGGTTGTAAATCTATGGAATTCTCTGCCCCAGAGAGCTGTGGAGGCTGGGTCATTGAATATATTTAAGGCGGAGATAGACAGATTTTTGAACAATAAGGCAGTAAAGGGTTATGGGGAGCGGGCAGGGAAGTGGAGCTGAGTCCATGATCAGATCAGCCATGATCTTATTGAATGGCGGAGCAGGCTTGAGGGGTCAAATAGCCTACTCCTGTTCCTATATCTTATGTTCTTATAGCCCCTTGAGCCTGTTCTGCCATTCAATGTGATCATGGCTAATCTGTGACCGAACTCCATATACCCATCTTTGCTCCATAATCCCTTAATACCTTTGGTTAACAAAAATCTATCAATCTCAGATTTAAAGTTAACAATTGACCCAGCGTTTGTGGCAGATAGTTCCAAACATCTACCACCCTTGGGGGAATGCACTCACCTGCTCCTGCCCTTCCATCACAGGCCCTCTGTGCCCTCTTGTCCCGATGCCTTGACGTGTCTGAAAGTATTGCCCCTTGTTTCCTTTCCATGTCATGACATTTCTGGGAACTGCTCGACAGACGCAAGATGCTCCCCAATCCCAGTGGAGATTGGGAAATTCAGCATATGGACTGAGCAAATGAATCTTACTAGCCTGGCAGCTAGTACAGCAACACATGCCCAAACATGTATGAAAGATGATGTTGTCATCTGTACATCTGTTGTGCTGATGTAGACCAAACGGTTTCAGGAATTAGTATCTCATATATCTTTATTTTAATTGCCTGGTCAAAGTGTTCTTTTTGTTGCCCATCAAGGAAATGTATAAAGAGTGACAGGTTACAAGGTCATTTAAACACACGAAACAGTGTACATTTTAAGAGTGAATCAAAGCAAGTACACTTTAAAATCTCAATGACCATCACTGGTCATTACCGATACCTGGCAGGACTGTAGTTTTGTTTAACAAAAATCTGAAGCTAAGCAATTAAAACAACTGAACAGAATTTGAACACTGAAAAACACCACAAAAAAAAATAATAACAATTATTAATGAGAAGTTTGACACAAAAGCTCGAGAGCATTTTAAAATGAAATTGTGTTGTAGGAAATATTAATCGTGCTACTATAGATAATGAATATCTGGTTGCTTACAAAACAAAAATTGAGGTCTTTAGATGACATCTTAAACTGTAAGAGCAAAACAACAACAAAAAGTTGACAATGTTAATCTGGTGATATCAATTGCTTTGAAGTCACTACACACGCTTAAAAAAAAAACGGTGTTCTGCAAAAATTGGGGGCAATCTCATTCGGTTTTGGCCTGGCAGGAGCACACAGTGCAGTCACTAAATCCCCTGGGAGGACAGGCGCATCAACATCAGTGTTCTCGACCTGGCTAACATCCTCAGTATTGATGCACTGACCACACTCAAAGCCTCCTTGGTAAAGTGCGACATCACCACTGACACCTGGGCGACCCTGGCCGAAGACCGCCCTAGGTGGAGAAAGTGCATCCGGGAGGGCGTTGAGCTCTTCGAGTCTCAACGCAAAGAGCGTGAAGAGGCCAAGCGCAGGCAGCGGAAGGAGCACGCGGCAAACCAGCCCTTCCCTCGACGAATGTCTGTCCCACCTGTGACAGGGTCTGTGGCTCTCGTATTGGACTGTTCAGCCATCAAAGAACTCAAGACATGGTGATGATGATGATGATGATGACTATGCCTTGGTAAAGTTGTCTTACGATCGCGAATCCCCTCAGTGTGAATGTCATTATGAATCAAAGACCAAATGTACCGGCAGTCCCTCGGAATCGAGGAAGACTTGCTTCCATTCCTGAAGTGAGTTTTTTGATGGCTGAACAGTCCAATACGAGAGCCACAGAATCTGTTACAGACAGTCGTTGAGGGATAGACATCATTACAGCTGATCACTGCTGTATGCTGTACCCCAAAATGATAACCTGCTCATTTCTATACCATACAATCCAACATTTGAAAAGTGAAATCCAAGAAATGGATTAAATATAAAAAAGCCTTACATGAAATTTCTACTGGAAACAAATAGTTTCTCCAAATATCCTTAGTTAAATTATGTTGGCAATTTATTGGCCTTCGGTTACTAAAATCAACAAATTACTTTCTGGAGGACATATGAATGTAAGCTGATTGAGGAGGCTGGCAGTGGAGTTGCTAGTTGAGGCTCAGACCGTTAGACACACAGCAATACAAACAATAGAGATTGTACAGGGCTCACTCCAGTTTACTCACTCTGTCAGCCTCCCACTTCTTCTCTGGGCTCAGCTCTCTCCGCCTTTTCACCGCGACACGCCGTGCAGACACACAGTAAAAGCTGTCTGCTGAAATTGGATTCTTGCATTTGTGCTGAAGCGGATGTTGCGAGTCCTTGTTATTTTTCAAGAACTGCCGATAGTAACCTGGCACTCGCAACCACTCCCACGTCCCGGCTCAGCGCGCCTCGGGTCCTAATGCCCGTCAAAACTCCAACGACTTCGCCACTAGATATATCGCTTCAAAGGAAAGACAAGTTTCCTTTTCTCAACAGTTAGGTGTCGAAATCGATTTCAAATATATTCGATCATTTTTAAATTTAATGAGTAATGTTAGAACAATACAAAGAGAAAAATTCCTTATTAACTAATTAGTAGCTTTCTCAAAATGTTCATGTTTCAAAATAATGGCATTTTCATTCATTTCAAATAGATAACAATGTAAAGTTTATTGAATTTGATAAATTGAAGAATATCAACCAGGTCCGTATAAACAGTCAAATACAAAAAAGTATTGGGTGAAATATGCTGTACAATATTATTACATGAATATTTAACTTATCCATATGAATCTCCTTTCTCCACTATTCTAACAAGAGGTTGAATATCCCCAGTGAAGTACTGGCATAAGAGGGAATAAAGCTTACTCCTGATAATTCAAAGCAATCTTTTGATAGGATAGATGTAGGGAAGATGTTACTGCTTGTTGAGGAGTCCAAATTTAGAGGACACAAATATAAGGTAGTCACTAATAAATCCAATAGGTAATTCAAGAGAAACTTCTTTACCGAGAGAATAGTTAGAATGTGAACCTGCTACCACATGGAGTAGTTAAGGCGAATAGCAGAGATAGATTTAAGGGGCAGCTACATGAGATAGAAAGCAATCGAAGGATATGCTGATAGTGTTAGATGAAGTAGGGTGAGAGGAGGCTCGTGTGGAGCATAAACATGAGCATGGACCAGTTGGCCTGTTTCTGTGCTGTAAATTCTATGTAAAAATACAGCAAGGTGGGATTTTAGTGCTAAAATTTGAATTATCAGATGATTTTGCATTGAAGAGTAAACTATATATCATTTGAAATAAATTTACTAAAGTAAATAAATTTACATGATAATAAGTAAGGTAAAAGTAACAATCTTGTATGAATCACTATGTCTTGTGATGTCACATTCTAAAATTGTTTTACAATAAGTGGCTTGCAATACCCTACCATTAATGTCATTCATTCAGGTGAAGGCAGTCATAAAGCAGCAAATAGTCATTTAACTCTTCCCTCAAAGTTTGCAGCCTGGTATACAACTTTATGAATTAAATATCCTTAGCAAGTTGCTGGGAGTTATAAACAAATGCTGAGATTCATGTGATGTTGATAAATTGTCCAGGGTCTGTTCTTTGTGATTTGATGAAATGTGAACCCTTCACTTATGCTTTAGTCTTGTAACTCCTTTGTGGTATTTGTTTTTCAATGTATAAATCCTTCAAATACCACTAATTTTCTCAAAGACAGATCATTAACAATCTATCCTTTTTTGGGATATCTTCATGAATGCTTTTTACTGATACTTTAATAGAGGCTGAACCAGAAAACTACAGAATAAAACATCGAATGTGAAGACAGTTCTGTGCAGAATGTTCAGAATGAGTGGCTAGCTGTTATGAATAAGTATGTGTTATGAAACTTGCTGTATCCATCCAGAAAATAAAACATGCTGTAATTGGTAGAGCAGAATAACTCGACAGGCACTAAGACCATGAGGAAGCCTTTCAGAGAACAGTAGGATCATTCAAGAGAGGCATTGCATCATTTGAATTTACTGAATACAGTTAGAGGTTACAACAGATTGAACTGTGTACAAAAATTCATACATGTTTGCTGTTGGGGGTTAATTGTTCATAACTGAATGTCCTCTTTTTATCTAAATTCAGTTGCAACAAGCAACAACATATATGTGGTACGATATTGGCTTAAATGATAAGGGTGTTGAAATAGTTTCGGTGGAGATGAGGACCAATAAGGGGGGAAAAAATCACTGGTGGGTGTAGTCTATAGGCCCCCTAAGTAGCAATTCTGTTGGTTCAAGCATAAACCAGGAAATAGTGGGGGCTTATAAAAAGGGAATAGCAATAATCATGGGTGATTTTAACCTCCATATTGATTGGACAAATCAAATTGGTTAGGGTAGCCTTGAGGAGGAGTTCATAGAGTGTATAAGGGATGGGTTCCTTGAGCAGTATGTAATGGAACCAACCAGGGGGCAGGCTATCTTAGATCTGGCCCTGTGTAATGAGCCAGGATTAATAAACAATCTCCTAGTAAAGGATCCCCTCGGAATGAGTGATCATAGCATGATTGAATTTCAAATTCAGATGGAGGGTGAGAAAGTTGGATCCCTAACCAGCGTACTAAGCATACTAAAGGAGACTATGAAGGTATGAGGGCAGAGTTGGGTAAAGTGGACAGGGAAAACAGATTCAAGTGTCGGACGGTTGATGAACAATGGTGTACATTTAAGGAGCTATTTCACAACTCTCAAGAAAATATATTCCAATGAGGAGGAAAGGGTGTAAGAGAAAAGATAGCCATCCATGGCTAACTAAAGAAGTAAAGGACAGTATCCAATTAAAAACAAGGACATACAAAGTGGCCAAAACTAGTCAGAGGACAGAAGACTGGGAAGCTTTTAAAAGCCAGCAAAGAATGACTAAAAAATTATTAAGAAAGGGAAGATAGACTATGAAAGTAAGCTAGCACAAAATATAAAAACAGATAGCAAGTGTTTCTATAGGTATATAAAAAGGAAAAGAGTGGCTAAAGTAAATGTTGGTCCCTTAGAGGACGAGACCAGGGAATTAGTAATGGGGAACATGGAGATGGCAGAAACTCTGAACAAATATTTTGTATCAGTCTTTACGGTAGAGGACATTAACAATATTCCAACAGTGGATAGTCAAGGGGCTATAGGGGGGGAGGAACTTAACACAACCACAATCACTAAGGAGGTGGTACTCAGTAAGATAACAGGCGTAAAGGCAGATAAATCCCCTGGACCTGATGGCTTGCATCCTAGGGTCTTAAGAGAAGTAGTGGCAGGGATTGTGGATGCATTGGTTGTAATTTACCAACATTCCTTGGATTCTGGGGAGGTCCCAGCAGATTGGAAAACTGCAAATGTAATGCCTCTATTTAAAAAAGGAGGCAGACCAAAAAGCAGGAAACTATAGACCAGTTAGCCCATCATCTGTGGTTGGGAAAATGTTGGAGTCCATTATTAAAGAAGCAGTAGCAGGACATTTGGATCAGCAAAATTTGGTCAGGCAGAGTCAGCATGGATTTATGAAGAGGAAGTCATGTTTGACAAATTTGCAGAAGTTCTTTGAGGATGTAACGAACAGGGTGGATAAAGGGGAACCAATGGATATGGTGTATTTGGACTTCCAGAAGGTATTTGACAAGGTGCCACATAAAAGGTTACTGCACAAGATAAAAGCTCACGGGGTTGGCTAACTAACAGAGAACAGAGAGTCGGGCTAAATGGTTCATTCTCTAGTTGGCAACCAGCAACTAGTGGGGTGCTGCAGGGATCAGTGCTGGAACCCCAACTATTTACAATCTACATTAATGAAGGATGCAAGCCATCAGGTCCAGGGGATTTATCTGCCTTTAGTCCCGTTATCTTACTGAGTACCACCTCCTTAGTGATTGTGGTTGTGTTAAGTTCCTCCCCCCCCTATAGTCCCTTGACTATCCACTGTTGGAATATTGTTAATGTCCTCTACCGTAAAGACTGATACAAAATATTTGTTCAGAGTTTCTGCCATCTCCATGTTCCCCATTACTAATTCCCTGGTCTCGTCCTCTAAGGGACCAACATTTACTTTAGCCACTCTTTTCCTTTTTATATACCTATAGAAACACTTGCTATCTGTTTTTATATTTTGTGCTAGCTTACTTTCATAGTCTATCTTCCTTTCTTAATCATTTTTTAGTCATTCTTTGCTGGCTTTTAAAAGCTTCCCAATCTTCTGTCCTCTGACTAGTTTTGGCCACTTTGTATGCCCTTGTTTTTAATGGAAGAAGGGACTGAGTGTAACATAGCCAAGTTTGCTGATGATACAAAGATGGGAGGAAAAGCAATGTGTGAGGAGGACACAAAAAAATCTGCAAAAGGACATAGACAAGCTAAGTGAGTGGGCAGAAATTTGGCAGATGGAGTATAATGTTGGAAAATGTGAGGTCATGCACTTTGGCAGAAAAAATCAAAGAGCAAGTTATTATTTAAATGGAGAAAGATTGCAAAGTGCCGCAATAAAGCAGGAGCTGGGGTACTTGTGCATGAAACATAAAGGGATAGTGTGCAGGTACAGCAAGTGATCAGAAAGACCAATGGTATCTTGGCCCTTATTGCAAAGGGGATGGCGTATAAAAGCAGGGAACTCTTGTTACAGCTATACAAGATAAGGAATACTGTGTGCAGTTTTGGTTTCCATATTTATGAAACGATATACTTGCTATGGAGGCAGTTCAGAGAAGGTTCACAAGGTTGATTCCGGGGCTGAGGGGGTTGACTTATGAGGAAAGGTTGAGTAGGTTGGGCCTCTACTCATTGGAATCCAGAAGAATGAGAGGTGATCTTATCGAAATGTATAAGATTATGAGGGGGCTTGACAAGGTGGATGCAGAGAAAATGTTTCCACTGATGGGGGAGACTAGAACTAGAGGGCATGATCTTAGAAAAAGGGGCCGCCCATTTAAAACAGAGATGAGGAGAAATTTCTTCTCTCAGAGGGTTGTAAATCTGTGGAATTCGCGGCCTCAGAGAGCTGTGGAAGCTGGGACATTGAATAAAGTTAAGACAGAAATAGACAGTTTCTTAAATGATAAGGGGATAAGGGGTTATGGGGAGCGGGCAGGGAAGTGGAGCTGAGTCCATGATCAGATCAGCCATGATCTTATTGAATGGCAGAGCAGGCTCGAGGGGCTGTATGGCCTACTCCTGTTCCTATTTCTTATGTTCTTATGTTATAAAGTGAAAATCAAAATCAAAACTGTATTATGTGACAGTTGACATCATATATGTCGTATGTGTAGAACACTGTAAACAGATTTATGAATTTATCATTTAGCAACTTCTGATAGCCTTGATTTTAGACTCCATTATCCTATAAATAAATGGAATCAGGGTGGAACAGAGTGGAAATTATGGGCGGAGATTAGTTTCGTTCAACCTACACCAGTAGAGGTAGATTTGAACTATTGGGCGACTGACATGGGAACAGAGGAACAAGAGTAGGCCTTCAGCCCCTCAAGCTTGTCGCTCCATTCAATTAGATCATGGCTTATCTGTATCTTAATTCCATCTACCTCATCTGACTGACAAAGCAGCAGGCCAGCAGGCTGACAATGCCGAAACTAGGCCCGTTCACTGCGATGCACGAATCCTGCTGGGACCCTGCTAAAATATTTACATTATGCTCTGAAAATTCACTTGAGTAAGCACCAGCCTAGTCAAACACATGAAGATGTTGCTGCTGGCAAATGTAGCATTTGTCACTTACTTGATGCATGTGTGTGGCAGGCTACCCGACTTTGGCAGGTATCATAAAAATGTAAGAATTAGGAGCAGGAGTAGGCCATCTGGCCTCTCGAGCCTGCTCCACCATTCAATATCATGGCTGATCTGGTCTTGGCCTCAACTCCATTTCCCTGCCCTCTCCCAATAACCCTTGACTCCCTTATTCTTCAAAAATCTACCTATCTCCAACTTAACATTATTCAATGACCTAGCCTCCACAGCTCTCTGGGGTTGGGAATTCCAAAGATTCACCACCCTCTGAGAGAAGAAATTCTTCCTCATTTCTATTTTAAATGGGCGATCTCTAGTTCTAGATTCTCCCACGAGAGGAAACATCCTCTCTGCATCTACCCTGTCAAGCATCCTCAGAATCTTACACATTTCAATAAGATTACCTCTCATTCTTCTAAACTCCAATAAGTATAGGCCCAACCTGTTCAACCTTTCTTCATATGACAACCCCTTCATCTCAGGAATCAACCTCATGAACCTTCTCTGAACTGCCTCCAATGCAAGTATATCCTTCCTTAAATAAGGATGCTAATACTGCACACAGTACTCCAGGTGTGGTGTCACCAATGCCCTGTACTGTTGCAGCAGGACTTCCTTACCTTTATACTCCATCCCATATAGTGGTTTGGAAGGATCAGGTCGAACAAAAGCATCAGACTATTGTGACTTTCACTTCTGTAGATGTTCTCTGAAGATCATCCTGCAGCAGATGATACAACTGTGAATATCTGAATGTGAAGCAGAGCTGGTGAAGAGTGACCTCTTCTGACATGCCAAGGTTGAGTAGAGGATTCTATGGGTCCCAGGGTAGTAATTTAAAGAAAGAAAGATTTGCATTTATATAGCACCTGTCATGACCTCAGGACATCTAACTAAGAAGTGCTCTACAACCAATGAACTACTTTTGAAGTGTAGTCATTGGTGTAATATAGGAATATATGCCGAGAAAATATATCAGGTGTCATTCATCTACATGTGTTGGCCCCTCATGAACCCTTCTTCCTCATCTACATCATACAATGCTTTCCGAACCCGCAAAGGAATTGCCATCCTCGCCACTTTGTATGGTAGGATTTAAATCCCAGTAGCAACTAAGAATAATGACGGAAAATATTATAAAGAAAAAGTATATAAAAATAGCAGACTACCCACTTAAACCAGCTAATGTATGGATTAAAATGAAATTAAATATGGCAAAAGAAAACCTTTATCAGCAACTTTAAGAAGCCTGTTTGAGTATGGCATGCCTCAGGACTTCTATGTGCTCATTTTATATGGGTGAGGGGAAAACTGTGGGCAGAGTCTTGTTCAAAATCACAAGGTCTGGCATGACACCTTTTTAAAATAATTACAATAATGATTAAAATAATGCTATTGCATGTCAATAATGCAACCTTATTTTCTAGCCACGAAGCATGCAAGTTGTGAAATTGAATTCAGTGAATCTGGTAATATGTGGGCTGGTGCCAGAAAAAATCTGACCACAAAAAGCTGCAGGAATGTTACAAAAACCCAATTGGTTCATTAATGCCTTTCAGGGAAGGGAACTTGCCTCCCCGTACCTGGGCTGGCCCACATGGGATGCCAATCCTGCAATTTATGGTTGACTCAAATCCTTCAGGGAACTCAGGATGGGAAATAAATACGGCCTTGCCAGGCCGCCCACATCTCAAGAACAAATAATGTATACTTTTTGCAGGAGTTAGGGCTCCAGTCTGCACCAAACTGCTGCTGAACACCCGGAGGTGTGGGTGGTGGGGGGTGTGGGCACGGGGCTGGAATTCAGTCCAAAGTGGCCATATCTCTTCACAAAACCCTTTACATGAGAACCTGGATTAAGCTTTGAAAATCAATGGCACATGAAGCTTGCGCTGACCATACAGAATGCTGTCTTGCTCCCGATTCTCGTGCACATTAACAATATAGTAACGCTGTGATGTGCTCCAACCAAATATGAAGTACAAAATGTAGAAAAAGCCTCCAAATGGTTCGACCACTAAATGCTGTACGGCTTCTTCATATTTCAGCATCTTTTGATTTCAACGGTCTCATTTTACAGATAGATACAATGACTTCCATTCATCTATCAGGACTGGCCTTTTAGACTGCTGCCTTCTAAAGCAGATTTTAGAACATTAAAATGCCAATAACAGTATAAAACCCGAAACAACTACTTGTCCCTGATTCTGTCATGTATCCAAACATGTTTACTGCTTGTACTATTACATATGATGTGCCATCAGAGGGCACTACTATGAGAAACTTGTACACCAGCTGTATGGTCACTAAGGTTTGCCACCAGAGGGCACTGCAGTGAGAGACTTGTAGGTTACCTGAACAGGTGTGCCAGGCCTAGTATAAAAGGCAGGCCACCATGTGTGATCCTCACTCAGGAGTTACATTAAATGGACTAAGGTCACTACAGTTCAAGTACAATACATTGCCTCATGGAGTCATTATCAGAGCATCTAAAGACATAACAATTGGCGATGAGATTACAGACTTTCATGCGAACATGGCTAACCTTGGTACGTTGCAGCAGTTCGCCGATGGTGATGATTGGGACGCCTTTGTGGAGAGGCTCGACCATTTCTTCACAGCAAACGACTTGGCAGGCGATAATCCGGCCACACTGGCTGATAAGCGCAGAGCTATCCTGCTAACTAGTTGTGGGCCCACCGTCTATAGCCTTGTCAGGGACTTGCTAGCACCAGCGAAGACAACGGTCAAGACATATGAGGAGCTTGTAACGCTGATCCAAGAACAACTCAAGCCCAAAGAGAGCATCCTCACAGCCAGACACTGGATTTATACCCACCAATGGCCCGAAGGCCAGGAAATCGCGAAATAAGCTGCAGACCTCAGGAGGCTGGCAGTACTCTGTGATTTCGGTGACCACCTCACCGAAGCGCTGCGGGATATTTTTTTCATCAGAATCGGCCACGAGGGCCTTCTTCACAGACTACTATCTGCGAATACCACAGTCACACTGCAGAAGACCATCACCATGAGCCAGGCATTTATGGCCTCGACCTGTGGCTCCAGGCTGATGACTCATCCTCAGGACTCAAACCCGGCAAGTACTGTGCACAGAGTGGTATCTTTTAAAGACTGGACCATAGAACGTAAACCTTCTCAGGGAAGAGAGAACGGGCCCCCAAGTCACTTAACTCCGAGTCCGCCGAGGGGGGCTAATCAAATAGCATCATGCTGGCGTTGTGGAGGGAATCACAGGGCTCATCAGTGCCATTTTAAGGACGATGTGTTTAAAGGCTGCAGCACAAAGGGCCACCTCCAGTGAAGGTGTAAAAGAAATACGACTCACTATGTTGATGAAGAGTCTGCAGATAGTTGATGAAGAGTCTGCAGATAGTCATGAATCCAGCATGGATTATGATGCATTGATCAGAGAGCCAGCTCAGCCCCACGATGAGGCGTATGGCATGTTTACCTGCATCACAGAATGTACCCCGTTGAGTTGGAAGTCGAGATACACGGTCTTCATGTAAGTGGACACGGGGGCGAGCCAGTCAGTAATGAATCAAGAAGCCTTTGAGAGGCTATGGGACAATCAAGCTGAATGACCCAAGTTAGTCCCAGTTCAGGCAAAGCTGCGCACCAACACCAATGAACTAATCCCAGTCATTGATAGTGCGGATGTAAAGGTACTCCACGATGGCGCGATGCACAAGTTACCACTGTGGATTGTTGCAGGTGATGGACCAACGCTACTCGGAAGAAGGTGGATGGAGAAGATCCATTGGAGCTGGGAAGATTTCATCCCTCCAGCGATTGACGTCCCCCGCGCTCAGAGGCAAAGCAAGCCCTCACCTGAGGGTGGACCCGGCACCAGAAAGCAGACCAGCACAGCACCTGAGGCACAGACTGCCCAGCACGACTGCGTGGAGATGAACCAGCTGAGATGACCCGAACGCACCTTCCAGGCTCCAGTGGCAGGACTCCGGAGGAAGACAATCGGATCCAAAGGCGACTTCCCAGCCTCGGTGGCAGAATCCGGGGAGAAGAGGATCACATCGTGGATGGAAGAAAGATGGCGCCCAAACCACGAGGTGAAGCGCTGAAGAAAAAGATGGCGGCGGCCAGACCACGAGGTGCAGCGCCATTGGAGCAACACGTGTTACCAAGCGAAGAAGATGGTTGGGGTAAAGAAAGCAAGGCTTTCTTAAAGGAGGCTGGCAACCCACCACACTTAAAGGGACAGGTCCGCATTCTCAATCAATGTAATAGCAACTGTGAGTTAAATGTAAAGCTTGTAATTCATGATCAGAGTTTTATATATATAATAAGCAAAGAAAAGTCATGCAATCACAGCTACAGTTTATCTACAATGAGTAATGAAACGTTGTGTGATGTAGGATTTCAACTGCATTCAGTTAATGTAGCAGGCAAACACCCATCGGGAGCACACAGGTCCATTCAGTCAAAGGCAGTCCCTCGGAATCGATACTGTCCCCCTCTCCCTCAAATCTGCCATCATCACCCCTCTCATCAAAAAAACAATTCTCGATCCCTCTGTCCTTGCAAACTACCACCCCATCTCCAACCTCCCTTTCCTCTCCAAAGTCCTTGAATGTGTTCATAGAATCATAGAATCATAGAAATTTATAGCATGGAAGGAGGCCATTTCAGTCCATCGGGTCCGTGCCGGCCAATGAGAGGCTATCCAGCCGAATCCCAGCTCTAGGTCCTTAGCCCTGTGGGTTACAGCACTTCAAGAGCAGATCCAAGTACTTTTTAAAATTGGTGAAGGTTTCTGCCTCGACCACCCTTTGAGGCAGTGAGTTCCAGACCCTCACAATCCTCTGGGTAAAGAAATGTCCCCTCAAATCCCCTCTAAATCTTCTACCAATTACTTTAAATTTATGCCCCTTGGTTGTTGACCCCTCTGCTAAAGGAAATAGGCCCTTTCTATCCACTATATCTAAGCCCCTCAATGAGGTCTCCCCTCAGCCTCCTCTGTTCCAAGGAAAACAAACAGCCTATCCTATCTGTCCTCATAACTAAGATTCTCCACTCCTGGCAACACCCTCGTAAATCTGCTCTGTACTCTCTCCAGTGTAATCACGTCCTTCCTGTAATGCGGTGACCAGAATTGCACACAGTACTATAGCTGAGGCCTAACTCGTGTTTTATACAGTTAAAGCATAACCCCCCCCCCCCCCCCGCTCTTGTATTCTATGCCTCGGCTAATAAAGGCAAGTATTCCGTATGCCTTCTTAACACCTTATCTACCTGGCCTGCTATCTTCAGGGATCTGTGGACATGCACTCCAAGGTCCTTTTGTTCCTCTACACTTCTCAGTGTCCTCCTCCTCATCATCATCATAGGCAGTCCCTCAAAGTGGAGGATGACTTGCTTCCACACTAAAAATGAGTTCTCAGGTGATTGACGAGTCCAATGTGAGACCTACAGTCTCTGTCACAGGTGGGGTAAACGGTGGTTGAAGGAACAGGTGGGTGGGGTGCCTGAGTTGCCACGCGCTCCTTCCGCTGTCCACGCGTGGCTTCAGCTTGCTCTCGGCGAAGAAACTCGAGGTGTCCAGTGACCCCCCCGGATGCTTTTCCTCCACTTTGGACAGTCTTGGACCAGGGATTCCCAGGTGTTGGTGGGTATGTTACATTTTTTCAAAGAGGCTTTCAGGGTGTCCTTGAAGCATTTCCTTTGCCCACCTGGGGCACGCTTGCCATGTCGGAGCTCCAAGTAGAGCGCTTGTTTTAGGAGTCTCGTGTCAGGCATGCGGGTGATGTGGCCCATCCAGCGGAGCTGATTAAGCATGATCAGTGTTTCGATGCTGCGGATATTGGCCTGAGCGAGGACACTGACGTTGGTGCGCCTATCCTGCCAATGGATTTACAGGATCTTGCAGAGGCAGTGTCGCTGGTACTTCTCCAGTGTTTTGAGGTGCCTGCTGTACATAGTCCATGTCTCTAAGCCATATAGGAGGGCGGGTATCACCACTGCTCTGTTGACTATGAGCTTGGTGCCGGGTTTGAGGTCCTGGTCTTCAAACACTCTCTTCCTCAGGCGACCGAAGGCTGCACTGGAAAACTGAAGGTGGTGTTGGACCTCTTCGTCGATGTCTGCCCTTGTTGACAATAGGCTCCCGAGGCATGGAAAATGGTTCACGTTGTCCAAGGCCTAGTCGTGGATTTTGATAGCCAGGGCGCAGTACTGTGGAGCGGGGGCAGGTTGGTAGAGGACCTTTGTCTTACGGATGTTTAATGTAAGCCCCATGCTCTCGTATGCCTCGGTAAAGGTGTTGATGATGGTTTGGAGTTCGGCCTCTGAGTGTGCACAGACGCAGGCGTCATCTGTGCACTGTAATTCAATGACGGAGGATGGGCTGACCTTGGATCTGGCGTGGAGGTGGCGGAGATTGAACAGATTCCTGTTTGTCCTGTCGTGGGTGAGATGGAGCATTGCAGCAAGGAAGATCGAGAAGAGCATTGGTGCGAATACACAGCCTTGCTTGACCCTGGTCCGAACGTGGATCGAAGTGCCGAAGCACTAAAACATGGCTAAGAAGCACTACTGGTGCAGATCCATGACCTCATCTCTCTTATCTGGAAGGAGGAAATCATGCCAGGAGATCTCAGAGATGCTATAATCGTGACCATCTTCAAGAAAGGTGACAAGTCCGACTGCGGTAACTATAGAGGAATCTCCTTGCTGTCGACCACCAGGAAAGTCATCGCAAGAATCCTCCTAAATCGCCTTCTTCCTGTGGCTGAAGAACTCCTCCCAGAGTCGCAATGTGGATTCTGCCCACTAAGGAGCACAATGGACATGATCTTCACCACGTGGCAGATACAAGAGTAATGCAGGGAACAGCACCAACCCCTGTACATGGCCTTCTTTGAGCTCACAAAAGCCTTCGACACTGTCAACTGTGAGGGATTATGGCACGTCCTCCTCAGATTTGGCTGCCTCAAAAGTTTGTCACCATTCTCCGCCTGCTCCACGATGACATGTAAGCCTAGATCCTGACCAGCGGATCCACCACAGACCCATTCAATGTGTATTCACTTTCCTTGTTAGCCCTCCCCAAATGCATTACCTCACACTTCTCTGGATTAAATTCCATTTGCCACTGTTCCGCCCACCTGACCAGTTCATTGATATCTTCCCGCAGTCGACAGCTTTTCTTCATTATCTACCACAAAGCTAATTTTGGTATCATCTGCAAATTTCTTAATCATACCTCCTACATTCAAGTCTAGATATTGATGTATACCACAAAAAGTAAAGGACCTAGTACTGAGCCCTGCAGAACCCTACTGGAAACAGCCTTCCAGTCACAAAAACATCCATCAACCATTACCGTCTGCTTCCTGCCTTTGAGCCAATTTCGGATCCAACTTGCCACTGCCCTGGATCCCATGGGCTATTACTTTCATGGCCAGTCTGCCACATGCTGAAATCCATATACACACTACCCTCGTCGACCCTCCTGGTTACTTCCTCAAAAAATTCAATCAAGTTAATCAGATATGACCTTCCCATAACAAATCCATGCTGACTGTCCTTGATTAATCCGTGTCTTTCCAAATGAAGATTTATCCTGTCCCTCAGGATTTTTTCCAATAATTTTCGCACTACCGAGGTTAGGCTGACTGGCCTGTAATTACTCGGTGTATCCCTTTCTCCCTTCTTAAACAAAGGTACCACATTAGCAGTCCTCCAATCCTCTGTCACCACACCTGAAGCCAGAGAAGATTGGAAAATGATCATCAAAGCCTCTGCTATTTTCTCTTTCGCTTCGCTCAATACTTTTCATCCGGCCCTTGGGACTTATCCACTTTCAAAGCTGCTAAACCCGTTAATACCTCCTCTCTCTCTCTATGTTTATTTCATCTAATATTTCACACTCCTCCTCTTCGATAGCAGTGTCTGCATCGCCCCCCTCCTTTGTGAAAACAGACGCAAAGTATTCATTAAGATCAATACCCACATCTCCCGCCTCCACACACAGATTACCTTCATGGTCTCTAATAGGCCCCACCCTTTCTTTAGTTATCCTATTGCTCTTAATATGTTTATAAAACATCTTTGGGTTTTCCATGATTTTACTTGCCAAGAACTTTTCATGCTCTCTCTTTGCTTTCCTGATATCCTTTTTAATTTCACCCCTGCACTTTCTATATTCCTCTAGAGATTCTGCAGTATTTAGTCCTCGGTATCTGTCATAAGCATCCCTTTTTTCATTATCCTATCCTATGTGTCCCTGGATATCCAGGGGGCTCTAGATTTGTTAGTCCCGCCCTTTTTCTTTAAGGGCACAATTTTTCTCTGAACCCTCCGGATCTCCTCCTTGAATGCCTCTCACTGCTCTGACATTGATTTATCTTCAAGTCGCTGTTTCCAGTCTAAATCACCTCCCAAATCCGTGCACATCTTTCCTGCAATTCCATGATTGAATCCCTCAAATCTGGTTTCCGCGCCTGCCATAGTACTGAAACAGCTCTCATCAAAGTCACAAATGACATCCTTTGTGACTGTGACTAAGGCAAACTATCTCTCCTCATCCTTCTTGACTTGTCTGCAGTCTTTGACACAATTGACCACTCTATTCTTCTCCAACGCCTCTCCATCTGGGTGGGACTGCACGCGCCTGGTTCCATTCTTATCTATCTAATCGTAGCCAGGGAATCACCTGCAACGGCTTCTTTCACGCCCCCACATCATTATCTCTGGTGTCCCCCAAGGATCTATCCTTGGCCCCCTCCTATTTCTCATTTACATGTTACCCCTTGGCGATATCATCCAGAAACACAGCGTCAGTTTCCACATGTAAGCTGATGACACCCAGCTCTACCTCACTACAACTTCTCTCAACCCCTCCACAGTCTCTAGATTGTCAGACTGCTTGTCCGACTTCCAGTCCTGGATGAGCAGAAATTTTCTCCAATTGAATATTGGGAAGACCGAAGCCAATGTTCTCGGTCCCGTCTTATTTCCACCTCCGTAACCTCGCCTGTCTCTTCATGACCAGCACCGAGGAATTTGTTGACCAAGATTTTTGCACGCAGTTACTGATGGTAGCCAGGTTTAGATAAGGATATAGAGTACATCGTTAGTGTACAACATGTCAATCGGTAAGCAAGAAACTACCATCAGTACCATTATAGCCATGGAAATGGCCTGCCAGGGTGTGGCAAAGGTTACATATAGATTTTGCTGAGCTAGAGGGACAATTGTTCATTGTGATTGATAGCCATTCAAAGTGGGCAGAGGTGATTCTGATGTAGAAAATTACAAGTAAAACACCAGTCAATTTGCGAAGATTGTTTTCTTCATATGGCCTCCCAGAGAAATTGTGTCTGATAACGTGCCGCAATTTTGTTCAGAAGAATTTACACAGTTCATGAGCAGTAATGGTGTGAACCATACCAAGGTTCCACCGTACCAGCCTGCTTCACATGGTGCAGCAGAGCGCACAGCACAAATTGAAAAACATGCCCTCATCAAGCAAATGTCGGATCCAAATCCAAAGGAACAACAGTTGTCGTTGGATCACAAATTAGCAAATTTTCTCATTACATATCGCAATACACCTCACACAACTACTGGTAGAACACCAGCAGAGTTGTTTCTCAAATGACAGCCACGAACCAGGTTCTCATTGATAAAGCCAAACTTGGCACAGTCCGTAGAAGAGAAACAATTAAGGCAGAAAGAAAATCATAATAGAGGTAGAGTAAGAGAGAGAAATGTGAAATTGAATCAGAAGGTTAGAATGAAGAACCATCACCATAAATGGTTAAAGTAGTTACCAGGAAGAATAATGAAGATATGTGGCCCTCACACATATTTGGTCAAGATGTTTGATCGTGGAAAGGTTAAGTTTGTTCATATTGATCATATTTTATGTACAGATGTGGAAGGAGTTCAAAGTCGGAATGATTCGATTATTTCTGATGAGTCAGAAATTGCCCCTTCCCTTAAGTCCTGTTACCACCGGAAATCAGCGGCCGCGCTGCGGAGTGGAGTGGCCGCCGACTTTTCGTGGAATGGCCGCCGCTCGCCCAATTGCCCTGCCACGGTTTCCCAGCGGTGAGCATCACCGCACCACTTCCCCCCACTTTCGCCGCGCTGCCGGTCAGCACTCCAAAGTGCATCATCAGAGCGCTCACCGCCGAGGTCCCGGGCCGGAAGCCACATTCTGCTAAAGGTGTGCTGGTTTTTGTTGGATTTGTGTCGGTGTTTTTTTCCCCATCTTTGAGAATCAGTGGGAGACGGCAGTGCGCGATTGTTTGCGAGTGCTGGAGGTGCCTCCACCTGCAGAACCGGGAGCCGATATATCGAGGAAGTTGGGCTTGGGTAGGGGTTGGAAATGGGGGCAGTAATTGCAGGCCAACGCTGCCTGCACATTGTGCGTGCCGCCAAGGCCTACTGGAGAAGGCGGCGCCGGGGACAACGGCTACAGGGGCTGCGGGCAAAGGCTGCAGCTATCATAGAAAGAAACATAGGAACATAGAAATTTACAGTGCAGAAGGAGGCCATTTTGGCCCATCGTGTCCGCACCGGCCGACAAAGAGGCGCACAGCCCTTGATCAGCAGCCCTAAAGATTACATATAAACCTATGAACAATGACGGAAAAGCAAAGAGCACCCAGCCCAACCAGTCTGACTCACACAACTGCGACACCCTTTATACTGAAAACACCTACACTCCACCCATGTGATCTCCTGGGAGAGGCAAATACCAGATAAAAACCCAGGCCAATTTAGGGAGAAAAAAATCTGGGAAAATTCCTCTCCGACCCATCCAAGTGATCGAAACTAGTCCAAGAGATCACCCTGGCCGAGTATGCATGTTAGATATATTCAAGAGGGATTTGGATATGGCCCTTGCAGCTAAAGGGATCAAGGGGTATGGAGAGAAAGCAGGAAAGGGGTCCTGAGGTGAATGATCAGTCATGATCTTATTGAATGGTGGTGCAGGCTCGAAGGGCCGAATGGCCTTCTCCTGCATCTATTTTCTATGTTTCTATGACACAAAAAATCTGCAAAGGGATATAGACAGGCTAAGTGAGTGGGCAAAAATTTGGCAGATGGAGTATAATGTGGGAAAATGTGACGTTATCCACTTTGGCAGAAATAATAGAAAAGCAAATTATAATTTAAATGGAGAAAAATTGCAAAGTTCTGCAATACAGAGACACCTGGGAGTGCTTGTGCTTGAAATACAAAAAGTTAGTATGCAGGTACAGCAAGTAATCAGGAAAGCAAATGGAATGTTTGCTTTTATACTCTATCCCCCTTGCAATAAAGGCCAAGAAGTCTTTCTACAACTGTACAGGGTATTGGTGAGGCCACACCTGGAGTACTGTGTGCAGTTTTGGTCTCCATCTTTAAGGAAGGATATACTTGCATTGGAGACTGTTCAGAGAAGGTTCACTAGGTTGATTCCAGAGATGAGGGGGTTGACTTATGAAGATAGGTTGAGTAGGTTGGGCCTATACTCATTGGAGTTCAGAAGAATGAGAGGTGATCTTATTGAAACTTATAAGATAATGAGGGGGCTCGTCAAGGTGGATGCAGAGAGGATATTTCCACTCGTGGGGGAAATTAAAACTAGTCTTAGAATAAGGGGCCGCCCATTTAAAACTGAGATGAGGAGAAATTTCTTCTCTCAGAGGGTTGTAAATCTATGGAACACTCTGCCCCAGAGAGCTATGAAGGCTGGGTCATTAAACATATTTAAGGCGGAGATGGATAGACTTTTGAACGATAAGGGAATAAAGGGTTATGGGGAGCGGGCAGGGAAGTGGAGCTGTCCATGATCAGATCAGCCACGATCTTATTGAATGGCAGAGCAGGCTCGAGGGGCCAAATGGCCTACTCCTGCTCCTACTTCTTATGTTCTAAGGGGGAGAGTGAGGTACGTGCCCCCCCACCCCCGCACCAGCTACTGGGCCAGGAGGCAGCCTGCAGCGGAGCCAGATGCTGGGCAGCAGCAGCCTGCAGAAGTGGAGGAGCCAGCAGACCAGCAGAGAGAAGCCAATGAGGCACAACAGAGAGCAAGACGGCTGCACAGAAGTGGGGGTGAAAGGCGATCTCGACAAAGAGTCTTTCACCACCAATTCTCATACAGAGACCTGAATGATGATCAATGCCTGTGCAGACTACGATTCCGCAATGATGTAGTGATAGAGCTTTGCAATCTCCTGCAGGCGGACTTCGACCCGTAAACATGTGTGAGAACAGCCCTGAGCGTGGCATCCAAGGTTGCAATTGCTCTGAACTTTTATGCAACTGGGTCCTTCCAAGTTGCCACTGCGGCCATCTCCAACATCTCGCAGTTTGCAGCCCATACATCGATACAGGAGGTCACGTATGCTCTCTATAGGAGGAAGGCCGATTACATCTCCTTTCCTATGAGCAGGGAGTTGGAGCGGCAGACTGGATTCCAAAGCGTTGTGGGCTTCCCCATGTCAGTCTCAGGGCACCCCAACACACTCCCGAGCAATTCCGAAACCGCAAAGGATTCCACTCCCTCAATGGTCAACTGGTTTGCGACCACAACCACAAGATTATGGAAGTGCCGGTTTCCAGGACTCTTTCATACTGCGCCAGATCAGTGTGCCACACCTCTTCACTGGTCTCAATGAAGAATGCGGCTGGCTCCTTGGTGAAAAGGGCTACACACTGAGCACTTGGCTCATGACTCCTCTGCGCAACCCTAGAACTGCTTCACAGCACGCCTATAATGACAGTCTCTCGGCCACCAGGACCATCATCGAGCACTCAATTGGAATTCTGAAGCAGAGGTTCCGTTGCCTGGACCGCTCAGGGGGTGTGCTGCACTACTTGCCTGAGCTTGTCTCCATATTCCTGGTGGTGTACTGCATACTCCACAACCTGGCCATCATGAGGGCACAGCCATGGGAGGTCGAGGCAGCAGTGCCACCTGTGGAGGAGGAGTATCCGGAAGTGCATGAGGAGGAGGACGAGGAGGTACAGGAGGAGGAGCAGGATGCGGGTGGGCAGCCATGCAGGAGGCAGCGTCGCCATCGTGACCCTGCAAGGGAAGCAGAAAGCCATCTTAAAGCTGCACGTTTCACATAACTGAATGCTCAGTTGAGCCTGCATCTGGCCATGTCCATGGGCCAAACTATGAGCCCTCGAACACATCATTCCCACAGTTAAATGAGAGACCTATTCAGAAATTTCCAAAACAAAATAAAGATTTATTACACCCTAAACAATGGGTGGCCAAAACTTCAACGTAATCAATTATCACCCTTCTGCAACTCCTTATTACCCCTCTTACACAGACCTATCCTTACAGTATGCTGCAGTGTCTCCCCTGTGGCTGCCTCATGGCTTGGGGAAGTGTAATAAATATAGCTCCACCCAGCGCACTACTGTGGCATTGCAGCCATTGCTGTTTACAACAATAAAGAGGGAGTCACCTGGCTGGCTTCCTGAAGCTATCAGCCATCTTATAGCCTGTGTGTTTGTGAGGTTATATTGAAAACATAACAGGAAGGCTGCTGTGTGTGTCGAGGAGGCTGCAGATGTCCTTCTCGGACACCCTCGACCAGCTGTGGCCCGGGATTGCTCAGGCATGTATGTGTGTACACTCACAATGGAGGCTCCCTTACATGTGAGATTCACAGCTGCATGTAATGGACCCACACTTGCACTAATTGCCGAGGCCTCAGGAAACTCCGACTTACCAACACTTCTTTGCTTTGCAGGCCAAGGTGGTGCACAACTGTGCCCAGCAACAAGCCACTGGTGGGGGCTCACTGATCTGGAGGAGAGGGTGCAGCGGCTAGTGGGCATGCATGTTGGAATCTCCGTGGCTGATGGTCACTCCGATGGCGCTGGGGGGAATATGGGTAATTGAAGGCCTTTGTGAAATGCCATCTCTCCTTGACAGTGTAATGGGCTACCTGGCTATTGCTTATGCTTGAGCGCAAGCTACTTGCTGCATGGTGCTATGCAGCACCTCACCATCTCCGCTCCATTTAGCTATCAAAAAAGCTGAATTTCGCTCTTAAGACCGCCCCATCCATATCGGCGGTAAGGAACGCTAAAATGCGGTAGGTGTGCCCCGTCTCCGGGGGGAGAGCAATTTCAGCTCCTTTCCTGAGTTACAAGTAGAGTACCAGTAGCAAATCCTACCTCAGATGTACGAGAAATGTATGATCTCTACCCCCACAACGGTAAAAATTAGAGTGTTAAATATAAAAACGAAGCTGGACAGGAAAGGATTAATTCATACATTGCAGCCCAGCCATCAGACATCATGAGAGACAATGATACATGGTATCTGCCATCAATTGCAAAGTGCTGCAGTACAGCGGGACTCGGGGGTACTTGTGCATGAAACACAAAAGATTAGTATGCAGGTACAGCAAGTGATCAGGAAGGCGAATGGAATCTTGGCCTTTATTGCAAAGGGGATTGTAATGTCCCGCACAAGAGATTGGTGTGCAAAATCAAAGCGCATGGTATTGGGGGTAATGTATTGACGTGGATAGAGAACTGGTTGGCAGACAGGAAGCAGAGAATGGCAGGCAGTGACTAGTGGAGTGCCGCAGGGCTCAGTGCTGGGACCCCAGCTCTTTACACATGAATGATTTGGATGAAGGAATTGAGTGCAATATCTCCAAGAATGCGGATGACATTAAACTGGGTGGCGGTGTGAGCTGTGAGGAGGATGCTAAGCGGCTGCAGGGTGACTTGGACAGGTTAGTTGAGTGGGCAAATACATGGCAGATGCAGTATAATGTGGATAAATGTGAGGTTATCCATTATGGGGGCAAAAACACGAAGACAGAATATTATCTGAATGGTGGCAGATTAGGAAAAGGGGAGGTGCAACGAGACCTGGGTGTCATGGTTCATCAGTCACTGAAAGTGGGCACGTAGGTACAGCAGGCGGCAAATGGTATGTTGGTCTTCATAGCAAGGGGATTTGAATATAGGAGCAGGGAGGTCTTACTGCAGTTGTGCAGGGCCTTAGTGAGGCCTCACCTGGAATAATGTGTTCAGTTTTGGTCTCCTAATCTGAGGAAGGACATTCTTGCTATTGAGGAAGTGCAGCGAAGATTCACCAGACTGATTCCAGGGATGGCTGGGCTGTCATATGAGGAGAGACTGGATCAACTGGGCCTTTGTTCACTGGAGTTTAGAAGGATGAGAGGGGAGCTCATAGAAACGTATAAGATTCTGACGGGACTGGACAGGTTAGATGCGGGAAGTATGTTCCCGATGTTGGGGAAGTCCAGAACCAGGGGATATAATCTTCGGATAAGGGGTAGGCCATTTAGGACTGAGATGTGGAGAAACTTCTTCACTCAGAGTTGTTACCCTGTGGAATTCCCTGCTGCAGAGAGTTGTTGATGCCAGTTCATTGGATATATTTAAGAGGGAGTTAGATATGGCCCTTACAGCTAAGGGGATCAAGGGGTTTGGAGAAAAAGCAGCAAAGGGGTACTGAAGGAATGATCAGCCATGATCTTATTGAATGGCGGTGCAGGCTCGAAGGGCCGAATGGCCTACTCCTGCACATATTTTCTATGTTTCTATAGCTGTTAGCTTGTGATGTTTGTAGCTCCACAATGTGAATATGGATGTATTGTGTACTGCAACTACAGAGTTAATAATTAAACAGAACCAGGGGGTTTCGGAGACTTCCGAGAGAGCTGCCTGCCAAGTTAGAAAGCTGTGTATGCTTGTGCTCTGTGAACATATCACATTTGGCAGTGAGATGGGATTTTTCGGAAGATTTAAAGCTGAAATTTTGTTGGTGAAGGATTCAGCCAGCCGACAGAGAAACTTTGGAAGCTTCTGTCTTTGGAAAAAGCTACAAAATCCGAGGTAAAATAGAGCACACTGTGAACAGCTAGAAATTAAAATGGCAGCACCTGCAGGTGTAATGAGACATTTGGATGAATATAGACACGACCGGGAACGTTTTAAAGCGTATGTGGATCGGCTAAAAATGTTTTTCACTGCAAATAACATAATCGAAGTTCCAGAGAATGCAGTCCAGAATCAGGCAATATTGGAACGTAAGAGAGCGATTTTCTTATCGGAAGCTGGACCAGAATTGTTTGAAACTCTGGTAAATCTGCTTGTGCCTGACAAGCCAAAGGACACAATGCTTAAAGAGATTTTAATGAAGCTGGAGCAGCACTATAATCCCAAACCGTTAAAAAGTTGCTGAAAGCTATTGTTTTGATATACGGGATCAAAAGACTGATGAAAGTATCAGTGATTACATTAACAAAGCTATCTATTCACTGTAATTTTGGAAACTTTCAAAACCAAGCATTGTGGGATCATTTTTGTGGGGTGAAAAATGATGCGCTTAGAAGGAAGTTATTGACGACGGATGACTTGACTTTTGAGATTGCTTGTCAGACAGTGAGGTCGATGGGCAAGGCTGAACAATATTCCCGAAAATTTCATAATAATTACAGTCGTCAGTCAACCGACGTAAATCGCCTGCAGGTTCAAAGTAAAAGGCGGTGGGGGCCCAAAGTTGTCCATATGTGAAGGCAGAGAGTTTCTTCTGCAGAAAGACTGGGCATCTTGTGAAGGCATGCCGACTGAAGGGTAAACCAGCTTTCAAAGCTACGAGTCCAGTTTTCAAAGCTATGAGTAGAAATCCCCAGAGACTACATAGCATGGAAGAACAACAACAGGATGTGGAGATGTTAGAGTTACATGTCATCAGGAGCACAAGTTTAACAGACAGCGATTCGGAAAGTATCTAACCCACATAGATGTTGCGGGATTCAAAATACAAATGGAAATTGACACGGGTGCATCCGTGAGTGTAGTACCGGAGTCGCTATACCTCGACAATTTGCGTGATTTCCCATTGGAGAAATCCAAGATAGGAGCTATGAAGCTACTCGGGAGAGAGAATTCCTGTGGTAGGTCATATCACCGTACCGGTGAAATATAAGTATCAATTTCAGAACTTGCCTCTAATAGTAGTGAAAGGAGACAAGCCTGTCTTACTAAGAAGAAATTGGTTGGGATCACTGAAGCTGGATTGGAGTGAGATTTTCCGTGTGGCAACGAGATTTGCATCAACGGATGATGTTATCAATAGTTATCCGAAGGTGTTCTGCGAAACAGGCAGTCTGATCCAAGGCTTCAAGGCGAGTGTCAGGATACAGAAGGACACGAGATCGGTTTACTGCAAGCCATGTTCCGTACCATATGCACTCAAGGAGAAAGTTGAGCAAGAACTCAAAAGACTAGAGACTGAGAACATTATTTAAGATTGATCGATGTAATTGGGCTACACCCATTGTGTTGTTGTACCTAAGTCCGATGGTAAAGTAGGATTGTGTGGTGATTATAAAGTAACCATAAACCAGGTTATAGAGGGTAATGTCCCCAATACATTGCCAAATATAGAAGATTTGTTCACAACAATGATAGGTGGTCAGATCTTCTCAAAGTTGGATCTTACGAATGCCTACTTACAGCTTGAACTAGATGAGGAGTCCAAGTCCCACTTGACTATAAATACTCATCTAGGACTGTATCAATTTAATACCGTTTGGAGTGTCTTCTGCTCCTGCCGTATTCCAAGGGGTGATGAACCAGATTTTGCAAGGTATTGAAGGGATAGTATGTTATTTGGATGACATACTAATTTCAGCACCAAATAATCAAATTCATAATAACATATTGAATGAAGTCCTCAAACGACTGGAGAAGCCCAGAGTACGAGTGTCTGTTCGTAAGTGTGAGTTATTTAAAAATTCAGGAGAGTACTTAGGGTACAGAGTAGACAAAGATGGTTTACATCCAACCATGGGAAAGCTGGATGCAATCAGAAATGCACCCACTCCCAGGAATGTCACTGAACTTCATTCATTCTTGGGTCTTTTGAACTATTATGGGAAGTTCCTACCAAATTTGGCTACAGTATTACATCCACTGAATGAACTATTGAAAAAACAGGTCCATTGGAAGTGGTCAAAAGAATGCAATGCAGCATTCAAGGAGTGTAAAAGCAAATTGGTAGAGAGCACCATATTAGTTCACTATGACATATCTAAGGAGATTAAGCTAGCATGTGATGCCTCTCCGTATGGAGTTGGGGCAGTGATCTCTCATGTATCACGTAGTGGGGAGGAGAGACCAATTGCTTTTGCTTCACGCACTCTCAGTGCCAATGAGAGTATTTATGCGCAAATCAAAAGGGAAGCTTTGGCATTAATTTTTGGGGTCAAGAAGTTTCACAAATACTTGTATGGTCGTAAGTTTACCATCGTTACGGACCATAAGCCCCTAACAGCAATCCTCCATCCAAAGTCCCCAGTTCCAACATTAGCTGCAGCCTGAATGCAGAGATGGACTTTGATTTTGTCAGCATATACATATGATATTGAATACAGACGATCAGCTGATCACAGTAATGCTGATGCAATGTCTAGATTGCCTTCCCCATCACAAATTACACCGGATAGGGAAGAAGTGTTTTATTTTTCATACATTGATGAACTGCCAGTCACAGCTGAAGAGATTGGTAGAGCAACCAAACGTGCGAATGGCCAAACCTGGTAACAGATAAAGATATTCATCCATTCTTCATTCATAGGAATGAATTATCAGTCGATAAAGATTGTATCATGGGGGGTGCAAGAGTGGTTATACCAAATAAATTCAGGTCCAAATTATTAGCAGACCTCCATGACCAGCACCTGGAAATGTGCTTGACCAAGAGTTTTGCGCGTAGTTATTTATGGTGGCCAGGTCTTGATAAAGATATAGAGTACATCGTGAGTCAGTGTACGACATGTCAATCGGTATGCAAGCAACCACTATCAGTACCATTACAGTCATGGAAATGGTCTCCCATTGTGTGGCAAAGGCTACATATTGATTTTGCTGAGCTAGAAGGACAACAATTGTTCATTGTGATTGATAGCCATTCGAAGTGGGTTGAGGTTTTTCCAATGTGGAAAATAACAACAATAAAATATTAGACATTTTGCAAAGATTATTTTCTTCATTTGGCTTCCCAGAAGAAATTGTTTTGGATAATGGACCACAATTTCTTTCAGAAGAATTTGCACAGTTCACGAGAAAAAATGGTGTGAAACATACCAAGGTTCCACCATACCATCCTGCTTCGAATGGTGCAGCAGAGCGCACTGTATAAATTGTAAAACGTGCCCTCATAAAACAAATGTTAGATCCAAATCCAAAGAAACGACAGTTGTCATTGGATCACAAATTGGTGAATTTTTTGATTACGTATCATAATACTCCTCATACAACTATTGGTAGAACACCAGCAGAGTTGTTTCTCAAACGACAGCCACGAACTAGATTCTCGTTGTTAAAACCAAATTTGGCACAGTCTGTAGAAGAGACACAATTAAGACAGAAAGAGAATCATGATAGAGGTAGAGTAAAAGAGAGAAGTGTGAAATTAAACCAGAAGGTGAGAGTGAAGAACCATCAACATAAATGGGTAAAGTGGTTACTCGGAAGAATGGTGAAGATATGTGGTCCTCGCACATATTTGGTTAAGGGGTTTGATAATGGACAGGTTAGGTTTGTTCATATTGATCATATTTTACCTACAGACATGGAAGGAGTTGAAGGTGGGAATAATTCAATTATTTCTGACTCATCAGTTTTGATACACAAGTAGCATATCCTACATCTAGTGTACTGGAAACAAATCCAAGAGGAAATCAGAATGTAAGTCTGAGTCCAAGTCAGGAAAACAAACAGCCTGAAGTTAGAGTGAGTTCAAATGAAAATCAAAGAAATCCCTTGGAGGAAAACATTCCTCAGGATGAGCCCCGAAGGAGTTTAGATTCGACACCATGTTTGGAAGGTTCTGTTCGAGAGCGAAGGTATCCTCTTCAAAACAGAAAACAAGTGGTTAAGTTAAATTTGTAAATATGGAAAAAATAAGTCTATATCCTGTGTTATGTATAAACATACAAGTCATGTGTGATGTTGCAATAACTTCTTCATTAAGGAGGGAGAAGTGAAATGTCTGTAAGCTTGTAATGTTTGTAGCTCCACAATGTGGATGTGGACGTATTGTGTACTGCAACTACAGAGTTAATAATAAACAGAACCAGAGGGTTCCGGAGACTTCCGGGAGGGCTGCCATGTTCGAAAGCTGTGTGTGTCTGTGCTCTGTGAACACACCATAGGGATGGAGTATAAAAGTAGGGAAGTCTTGCTGCAGTTGCACAGGGTATTGTTGATGCCACACCTCGAATACGGCGTGCAGTTTTGGTTTCCATATTTATGAAAAGATATACTTGCTTTGGAAGAAGTTCAGAGAAGGTTCACAAGGTTGATTCCAGAGATGAGGGGTTTGATTTATGAGGAAAGGAAAGGTTGAGTAGATTGGGCCTCTACTCATTGGAGTTCAGAAGAATGAGAGATGATCTTTATCGAAACATATCAGATTATGAGGGGGCTTGACAAGGTGGATGCAGGGAGGATGCAGGGAGGATGGGGGAGACTAGAACTAGAGGACATGATCTTAGAATAAGGGACTGCCCATTTAAAACTGTGATGAAGAGAAATGTCTTCTCTCAGAGGGTTGTGAAATTCGCTGCTTCAGAGAGCTGTGGAAGCTGGGATATTGAATACATTTTAGACAGAAATAGACAGTTTCTTAAACGATAAGGGAATAAGGGGTTATGGGAAGCGGGCGAAGGAGTGGACCTCAGTCCATGATCGGATCAGCTATGATCGTATTAAATGGCGGAACAGGCTCGAGGGGCCATATGGCCTACTCCTGCTCCTATTTCTTATGTTTTTATGATCTAAATCATCAGACAATGGCAGCAGAAGAGAGACATTCACACCTTCAATTCTTTGAGGATATAACAAACAGGATGGATAAAGGGGCATCAGTAGATGTGATGCATTTGGACTTCGAGAAGGCATTTGACAAGGTGCCACAGAAAAGGTTAATGACAAGATATAAGTTCACAGGGTTGGGGGTAATATATTAGCATGGGTAGAGGATTGGCTAACTGACAGAAAACAGAGAGTCGGGATAAATGGTTCATTCTCGGGTTGGCAATCAGTAACTAGTGGGGTGCCACAGGGATCAGTACGGGGACCCCAACTATTTACAATCTATATTAACGACTTGGAGGAAGGGACAGAGTGTAACGTAGCCAAGTTTGCTGACGATACAAAGATCGGAGGAAAAGCAATGTGTGCGGAGGACACAAAAAATCCGCAAAGGGATATAGACAGGTTAGGAATGAACCATTTATCCCAACACTCTGTTTTCTGTTAGTTAGCCAATCCATGCTAATATATTACCCCCAATCCCGTGAACTTTTATCTTGTGCAATAATCTTTCATGTGGCACCTTGTCAAATGCCTTCTGGAAGTCCAAATACACCACATCCACTGGTTCTCCTTTATCCACCCTCTTCGTTACATCCTCAAAGAATTCCAGCAAATTTGTCAAACGTGACGTTCCCTTCATAAATCCATGCTGACTCTGCCTGACGGAATTATGCTTTTCCAAATGTCCTGCTACTGCTTATTTAATAATGGACTCCAACATTTTCCCAACCACAGATGTTAGGCTATAGTTTCCTGCTTTTTGTCTGCCTCCTTTTTTAAATCGGAGTGTCACATTTTCAGTTTTCCAATCTGCCGGATCTCCCGAGAATCCAGGGAATTTTGGTAAAAAAACAACCAGTGCATCCACTATCCCTGCCGTTACTTCTCTTAAGACCCTAGGATGCAAGCCATCAGGTCTAAGGGATTTATGTCTTTCGTTCCCTTATCTTACTGAGTACCACCTCCTTAGTGATTGTGATTGTGTTAAGTTCCTCCCCCGCTATAGCCCGTTGACTATCCACTGTTGGGATATTGTTAGTGTCCTCTACCGTAAAGACTGATATAAAATATTTGCTCAGAGTTTCTGCCATCTCCATGTTCCCCATTACTAATTGCCCGGTCTCGTCCTCTAAGGAACCAACATTTACTTTAGCTACTCTTTTCCTTTTTATATACCTATAGAAACTGTTGCTATCTGTTTTTATATTTTGTGCTAGTTTACTTTCGTAGTCTATTTTCCCTTTCTTAATCTTTCTTATGAGGAAAGGTTGAGGAGGTTGGGCCTCTACTCATTGGAATTCAGAAGAATGAGAGATGATCTTATTGAAACCTATAAGATTATGAGGGGGCTTGACAGGGCGGATGCAGAGAGGATGTTTCCACTGATAGAGGAGACTAGAACTAGGAGGCGTAATCTTAGAGGGGCCGCCCATTTAAAACTGAGATGAGGCGGAATTTCTCTCAGGGGGCTGTAAATCTGTGGAATTCGCTACCTCAGAGAGCAGTAGAAGCCGGGACAGTGAAAAAATTTAAGACAGAGATAGAGATAGAGATAACGGATGAAGAGATTATGGGGAGCAGGCAGGGAAGTGGAGTTGAGACCATAATCGGATCAGCCATGATCGTATTAAATGGCGCAGCAGGCTCGAGGGGCCGTATGGCCTACTCCTCCTATTTCTTATGTTCTTAATGGTTTTCTGTCTGAAAAGATATAGGAACATGCACATATTCATTTACCTTCAGGGGTTACATTGTTAAAAAAAGCGTACCTTGGACCATGGCTCCAGAAAGGCTGATATTAGTGTAGGCCTGGACAATGGACCGGACCCCGAACCATTTGAGTAACAATGTTATGAGAAACCAACAATTAAATCACCTTGGGAAGGTTACTTTGTAAAGGACCTCACCTTACAGACAGGCGGTGGCCAAAGTAATCATGGACAATAACCCTAAATGAGGGACAATTAGCCATCAAGAGTACACATTTGATGCTGCCATCGTGTTAAATCTGTTTCAAGATTGTAAGTTGATTTTTAGTATAAAGAGTCATTTTCGAGGGGAAAGCAGTACAGGAAAAGCTACAGAAGCCAGGCAGTCTTCGGGACACAAGCTACCACCAAGAAAAGGGCTTACAGTCAACCTCAGAAGACAGCCGAGGAATTGGTGATTGTATGTTTGTTCCAGCCAAATCATAGAAGGGTTTTATGATTGGGTCTGGGTAACTTTATATGTAACAGTCAAATCACGGACGCGTTTAACTTTGTCAAGTTGCGTTGATGCAAATGACCCTTTCATAGGGGTTTGTATTCTGGGTTTGTTAGTCCCACATAGATCTAGTGACTTATACTGGGGAGGTAGTTGAGTGTATGTTCAATAAAACAAACAAATCTTGGTTGAGCCAAAACCCGGTGCTGTGTGCATTTTGTTCTTATAAATCCTGACGTCACAGAACTGCGTAACGGGGGACTAGGTATTTAGAAACCCTTACAGAAACAAGTCCAAGAGAAAATCAGAATCTAAGTCTGAGTCCAAGTCAGACAGACAAACAGTCTGAAGTTGTAGATCAAGGGCATTCCGTGGAGGAAAACTCTCCTCAGGATCAGCGTAGAATGAATCTAAGTTCGACGCCAAGTTTGGAACGTTATGTTCAAGAGTGAAGGTATTCTTTTCGAAACAGAAAACAAGTGGTTAAATTTGATTTATAAATCTGGCAAAGTCCATATCTTTTGTTGTGTATAACCAAGCAAGTTACGTATGATGATTATTTTGTTATGATTACTACTTCATTAAGGAGAGAGAAGTGTAATATTCTTTACAGCAGGAAAGGGGTACTGAGGTGAACGATCAGACATGATCTTATTGAATGGTGGTGCAGGCTCGAAGGGCCGAATGGCCTACTCCTGCACCTACTTTCTATGTTTCTATGTTAATATAGAGCTCCATCTAGTGGACTACTGCTCCGTCTAGTGAATCCTGTGTAATGGTTCATGTGACCTAGTCACGTCATGAATCCTGTGTAATGGAGCCATCTTATAGAATGTGTTATTAGTGATGTAAAGAATACAGCATGAGTTGCTGCGATTGAGGTGCTTCTGAAGAATCTTGCAGCATATGGGTTAATCAGGCATTTACATCTTGAAGTGATTCCACTGGGGTGTTTGCTGCTGCATCCTCCTTTGTCTGCAAAATTCCCTGCCGATGTGAGTGTGCGGTTGATGGCAGGATGGCGCAGAGCACCTTATGGAAAGCCTGACTTACTTACAATCATTCACAACTTCTCGTCTTCCTTCGAGCTCAGACGATTGCTATTGGCATAAAATAAATAGTTAACGCAATCTGCTATGAAGATTTGTGAAAGCCAAATGAAAAATATATGATCTTAAATGACAACTAGAACCTTAATATATTTTAAAAATTGACCTTTAAAGCCTGCGGCTTTTTGAAAGACTCTTCTGCCTCGAGGCCATTTTCCTACCAAATTTCCAATTGGTTACACCCTAAACCAGTCGAAAAATCCAACATCATTCACATTTAAATGTTTGATACCATGCACAAATTAGCTTTGATTTTGGCAACACTGTCTTTCACTTACACAACAAAACAAGACTTCATTTCCCTGAATTGCTGCCAATGTCAGCTTTCTGCAGTGCAAACCACAGGTGCATTTCCTCAGGGGTTGTTCTATTCATCCGCCAAAACTTTGATCAATGAGACATGAGGCTCGAAATTGGTGGAAGTGTGGCCCTCAGCCGCCGATGTTCTGCCAGAAATGAAGTTTTTTTCGGCGATTCCTCCGGTCCTGCCCATCTGGCACTCACGTTCCGCCCGCCGCACGATTGGTCCCAGCGGTACCCCCGGTGTGACGGTCTGCCGCCCGCCCATGCCAGAGACTGGAAATCCGGCTTTTTCCTCAACGAGAAACATCTAAGATCACCCTGCCGCCCGCCAGAAGGACCGCTGTGGAAAAGCTGGTCTGATCCGGCTGTGAGTCGGGCAGCAGGGAGAATCGCTCAGAGTGCTGCAGCGCTGCACTTCCCGGATATCGTTCACATCCTGCAGCATTATCAGTGGCACATAAATAGTGAGGTGATGGACCTTAACCCGCCCAGAGAGAGTTCAGATATGTTACTCTCTATGACTCCATTGAAGGGAAAGTGTGGTAGAGGAAGCGGCAATGAGTTACGGAAGATGGTGAAGGCTCAATGGAGATGCCCTGCAAGAGTTTGGAGACCATTTCATGCGGAACCTATTTAGTGACTGATGTGACTGAGCAGATATTATGGGCTTATGCCAGAGTTATTAAGCGAAAGTGATAAGATGTTAAGCGATGGCACGTAGCTGCAACTGACACTGAGAACATCATGACATGAGGTGTGGAAGAGGGGAAAATACATATAATGGACTGCAATGTAGCTGATGAACATGTCATCTCAGGGGTGGCACTCTGCCATGTTTGGCGTCTTAAAAAGTGGCTTAACCTACATGTGTTAAGTGTACCCTGCAAGTTGAGTGACTCTGATTGAATGGCAGCCTTTCTGCATTGGTCGCCTTTACTTGTCGTGCAGCAATGTCCTGATGTCAGGACCCAGTGCAATCATAGGGCCTCAAATACGGGCCCTTCACCCTCCTCTCTCTCCTCTTCTTCTTCACTTTGGGTGGCCGATGTGGGTGCGCTGGAAATGGGTGATCTTGGGGGCGGGGGTGAGGAAGGAGCTCATGTCTTGAGATGGGGACAATGTTGGGGTGGGAGATGCTAGAGTCACGCTCCTCCTTTGAGTGCCAGAGGTGGATCGCGTGCATTGACCAGTGCTGTCCGACTCAGCATCTGCAAGTAGGGGGTGGGGGGGAGGTAAAGCTGACACGTGACCTGTTGTGCCATCAAGGAGTTCCATTTCTACATGGGCACACCAATAGTGGCCGACAAATTGTGCGTTAAAATGCATTTGGCTTGACATTGCATGACCTTTCACGCCATGAGCGTTACTCACACCGGAGATTATTATACCCTTATCATGCTCCAGCACGGGATCTGCAGCACCCTTCGTGGTTGCACGACGGTGGTCACCCACCAATGCCAAGGCCCGCTGCTCCAGGCTGCTCAACTCTATCACCTCTGCTGGGCTACCGCCCGTGGCACTGAGGCTTGTTGCCTTGGAAGTATTTTTCTTCTGCAGAAAAAAACGTTGAACCCTTTATCACCTTTGCTCATACCCCACAAACACACCCATACACATACACACATCTGGGACATAACCTCGCAGTTGCATGGGAGGAGTCCCATAAGTGTTTACTCACTCTTGCTGACGCCTCCAAATTGTTCCAACGTTTCCTACACTGATCTCCATCTCGCTCAATGTTGCCCATTGAGGACACGGCCTCATCAATCTCCCTCCAAATGCGTCTGTATTGGGGTACTGGAGGTTTGCCACTACCATCACGGATGAGGTGTTTATATCTGCGCTCTACCTCTGATACAAGCGCCTCCAGTTCCTCATCATTAAACCAGACCTGATCTTGACAATGTTCTTTGATGCTTTGTTTCCACTCCTGTTAAATCACTTAACGAATGGATAATGAAAAGTTTGCAGCTCTGTGTCTCCTACACTCTCCCCGAGACAACTGGCAGGTGCAAGAGAGTGTTCACCATTTAAGCGCATGCGCAGATGTCCCAGCAGCCTCAATCGCGGCAAAAATTACATCGGTGTGCTGACAGAACTACAATAAAACCCAGATCTCGTGCATATGCAGTGTGGCGCCTCTGAAATTCTCTGATTCGAGAAGCCTACACCTCCCACCCACTGATGCCACCACCCGCTGGTGCTAGCGAATGTCCCCCCGACTCCCACTGCCTGCCGCTGCCGCCCACAATACCGAGCCGAAACTGATTCCCGGTGGGACCCAGCGGCAGCAGCCGCCAAAAAGGTCGTTTCTGCCTGCAGACCGCTGAAAAATAGGCGGGCCTTACAGCTTATCAATATCGGGGCCATGGAGACCACAGAATAATGTCGTGACCATTATTTACGCATTTTTTTCGGGGTTTTCGAATCTCTTGGGTGGCCATTCGGTGGACGAGCGGGAGAAGAGATTCAGCGGGGAGAGAAGCAAAGCTGGAATTGGGCAGCAGAGAAGTAGAAGTAGAAAGTGAATTTGGAAGACAGAGGAAATAAGTGCTGGAAAATAGACAACAAGGGAGTTAAGCAATACTAAATGGTATATACTTCAATGCAAGGTGTATAGGATATAAGACAAATGAGTTGAGAGCACAGATTGACACTTGGGAGTATGGTATTATAGCTATTACTGAGACATGGCTGAAAGAAGGGCAGGTATGGCACCTCAACATTCCTGGTTGCAAGGTTTTTATATGTGATAGAGAGGGGGGTAAAAAAGGAGGGGCGGTCGCAGTATTGATGAAAGAAAGAGTTACAGCTGTGAGAAGGGATGATATGTTAGAGGGGTCAGCAAACAAGGCCATATGGGTTGAATTGAAGAAGGAAAAAGGGATGATCACACTACTAGGAGTGTACTATAGAGCCCCAAACAGTCAGAGGGAGATAGAAGAACAAATATGTGGGCAAATTGCTGCGAAGTGCAAAGACTATAGAGCTGTAATAATGGGGGTTTCAACAACATAATATTAACTGGGGAAAATATTGTGTTAATGGTACAAAGGCTGGGGAATTCCTAAAATGCATTCAGGAGAACTTCTTTAGCCAGTATGTAACAAGCCCAACAAGAGAGGGGACGGTTCTGGACTTGGTTTTGGGGAATGAAGAGGGCAGTTGGAAGGGTTATCAGTGGGAGAGCATTTTGCTGCTATGATCATAATTCAACAAGATTTAAGGTAGCTATGGAAAAGAACAAAGGTGGACCAGGAATAAAAGTTCTCAATTGGGGTAAAGTCAATTTTGCTGAACTGAGATGTGATTTGGCCAAGGTGGACTGGAAACAGCTACTTGATGGTAAATCAGTGTCAGAGCAGTGGGAGGCATTCAAGGAGATCCTGAGAGTACAGAGCAAGTATGTTTCCTTAAAAAAAAGGGTGGGGCTAACAAATCTAGAGCCCCCTAGATGTCAAGGGACATACAGGATAAGATAAAGAAAAAAAGAGAAGCTTATAACAGAGACCGAGAACTCATCACTGCAGAAACTCTAGAGGAGTATAAAAAGTGCAGTGGTGCAATTATAAAAGGTATCAGGAAAGCAAAGAGAGAGCATTAAAGAATGTTGGCAAGTAAAATCAGGGAAAACCCAAAGATGTTTTATTGATACATTCAGAGCAAAAGGATGACTTGAGAAAGAGTTAGAGACCATAAAGGAAATGTGTGTGTGGAGGCGGAAGACGTGGGTATGATTCTTAATGAATACTTTGCATCTGTTTTCGCAAAGGAGAGGGGCGATGCAGACATTGCTATCAGGGAGGAGGAGTGTGCAATATTAGATGAGATAAACATAGTGAGAGAGCAAGTATTAAGGGGCTTAACAGCGTTGAAAGTGGATAAATCCCCAGGCCCAGATGAAATGTATCCCTGGCTGTTAAGATAAACAAAAGAGGAAATAACAGAGGCTCTGACAACATTTTCCAATCCTCTCTGGCTACAGGTGCCAGAGCACTGGAGGACTGCTAATGTTGTACCTTTGTCTAAAAAGGGAGAAAGGGATAGACCAAGTAATTCATCATCATAGGCAGTCCCTCGAAATGAGGATGACTTGCTTCTACGCCAAAAAAGGATGAGTTCAAAGGTGTATCAATGAAGGACCTAATATTCCAGATCCCAAACTACATCTTGAAGGGTGGAAGATGCCTGTACGTAGATGTTTTTAACATGTGGTGGCCGTAGCACACCAGCCACTACATGGGCTTGACAGAACTAGGTCTTGGCCCAATGGCAAGGATTACCCAAGATGACTGGAGACCTGCTCTGCTGCACGGGCCTAGTGCACACACATATCGCAGTGTGGGCTGGCCCGTGGGGTGCTGCAGGGATCAGTGCTGGGACCCCAACTATTTACAATCTATATTAAATACTTGGAAGAAGGGACTGAGTATAACGTATCCAAGTTTGCTGATGATACAAAGATGTGAGGAAAAGCAATGTGTGAGGAGGACACAAAAAAATCTGCAAAAGGACATAGACCGGCTAAGTGAGTGGGCAAAAATTTGGCAGTTGGAATATGTTGGAAAGTGTGAGGTCATGCACTTTGACAGAAAAATACATTTTACATCACATTACAAGACTTTGCATGACATGAGCATAACACAGACCGGTGAGTCGTTTAAACTTACCATGCTCTAGCACGGGATCGGCACCACCATGTGTTGTGGCACGGGAGTGGTCACCCACCAACGCCAAGGCACGCTCCTCTATGTCAGTCACCTGGATGACATCTGGTGGGCCCCCTCCCGTGCCACACTGCTTTGATGCGTTGGCTGTTCTTTTCTTCTGCAGAAATAAAAGTTGCAATCTTTAACCGGTTTGCACATGCAACACACACACTCACACAAATGGCCACATACACTTTTTGAGTAATACGGGAGTGCAACAATAAGATGTTTACTTACTCTTGCTGCCGCTACCACATCGTTCCATCTTTTCCTGCACTGGTCTCCATCACGAACCATGGTGCCCACTCCTGAGACGGCCTCTCCAATCTCCCGACAAATGCGTTTATACTGGGGCGGAGCTGGTTTGCCATGACCATCCCGGGTGAGGTCTTTATAATGGCGCTCCACCTCAGAGACAAGTGCCTCCAGCTCATCATCAGTGAACCAGGGAGCTCTGTGCCTCCCTGTGTTGGACTTCACGGCAGCTTAGCTTCCACTCATGAGAGCTTTGTAAGGTGGCTGGCTGATGAATCTATTCACTCTCTGTCTCTCTGTAAATCACTCCCCTCTGCAACTGTCGGGTACAAGTAAGTAACAAGGTTTTATGCGCATGCGCAGCTGAGCCCTCAGCCCCAATCATGGGAAAAGTGATGTCATCAGCCAAAAGAAACGTAAAAAAAAATCCAAATCTCGCGCATGCGCGGTGCAAGGCCTCCGATGTTTCCCGAGTCGAGAGGCCTGCACCTATCGCCCACTGTTGCTGCTGCCTGCTATCGCCTGCTGTCTCCCACTGCCTGCCGCTCCCGCCAACAAAAGCACGATGAAACTCGCACCCAACTGGTCCCAGCGGTAGCGAGCGGCAAAACATCACGCACTGTCCAGGGAGCGCCGAAAAACGGGCGGGCCTAAGGTTTCACCAAACTCGGGCCCTGTGATTCTATGATTCTATAACCCCATGGAAATTCACCCCAGATCATCAATATTTCTCCCATCACTGGCTTTCTATCCAGGACTACAATCTTCACACATTTGTGATGGAGAGCTGTTTCTGGCTGGCTGCCAGGGCTGGTGTGGCAGTGCCCATGGTGGCGATTTTAAGGCCTCAATTTTCATCTTCAACTCAGAATAAGTTCTAAATAGCTTTAAACTGTTGCGAGTCCCACCTAATTTTCATGTGCATATGGCTCTCAATTTTCTGACCTAAACTAATTTGAACAATTATTCACAACTGGTGGAAGAAGAGGAAAATTGTGTGTAAGCAACATTTAAAGGAATGGTGCAATTAAAGAAGACTGGCCCTGACTTTTTGTGGGGTCCCCCTGTTCACCTGCCATAGCTTTGGCAGAACTCAGAGAAACATCATCGATGGCTGTTTTTAGCCATTTCACCATGGGTTCCACAGATCTCCTGCCAAAGAACTCCATAGAAATTGCAGAGAAGTGTCTTAATGCATTGACAAAAAAAAATTAGCAATCTTTTGGACAGTCTTAAAAGGCATCAGATAGGGCTGCTGGCCCTAAGAACATAAGAAATAGGAGCAGGTGTAGGCCATTCGGCCCCTCGAGCCTGCTTCGCCATTCAATAAGATCATGGCTGATCTGATTCTGGCCTCAACTCCACTTCCCTGCCTGCTCCCCATAACCCTTGACTCCCTTATCTTACAAAAATCTATCTATTTCCATCTTAAATACATTCAATGACCCAGCCTCCACAACTCTCTGAGGGAGAGAATTTCAAAGATTCACGACCCTCTGAGAGAAGACATTCCTCCTCATTTCCATCTTAAATGGGCGATCACTTATTCTAAAACTATGCCCCCTAGTTCTGGTTTCACCTGCAAGGGGAAACATCCTCTCTGCATTTACCCTGTCAAACACCTTCATTCACCTGCGTGTTCTCAAAAGATGGGAGATGTGCTAAGTGAGCCCGTTAATTATATACTTAAGAACTCTCTAGGGTCAGGGATTGTTCCCATGCATTGGAGGGAGTTGAATGCTGTACCAATATTCAAAAAGTGCAACAAGTCTGAACTGAGAAATGATAGGCCCATTAGCTGGAATTATCGGTTGGAGAAAAGTCGCTGGAAGAGAGCCTCCACATGACCACCTAGACAGAGTAGGGGTTAATTGAGACTCAAAACATGACTTCAGGAAAAGAAGGTAAGGTCTTAACAATCTGGTTGTATTTTTGAGGAAGTTACTAGGTTGATGGATAAAAATAGCCACGTCGATATATCTGGATTTTCAAAAAGTTTTTGACAAGATACCACACAATAGGCTAAGTTATAAGATAGAGACCTGAGAGATTGGAGATCAGATCCTGAGGTGGATAAAGAATTGGTTGCATTTTCATAAGTAGAGGGTTGTTATTAACATTCTTTGTTCTGCGTGAAGATCGGTTACGAGTGAAGTCCCACAGGAATGCGTATAAGAACTGCTACTGTTCACATTAATGACCTGGATGACAGTGAAGGGAAAAATGTCAATAAGTTGAAGTTGACAAAAGAATTGTGCTAATGTTAAAACCCTGGAGAAGAAAAAACCTAGATCTAGATGAAATGGGGGATTGGGTACACATCTGGGAGATGATATTTAATGCCAATAAATGTAGTACTGCAAATGGGTTGGGTCAACACTAGACATTTATATACCTTGCTAGGCTCTGTATTAAAATGTGTTGAGTGGGAAAGGGACCAGGCTGTTAAAATGCACAAGTTTCTAAAGGTTCTTGATTTAGCTGCAAAGCTATAGTAAAGGCTAATAGAGTACTGGGATATATTGATCAGATGATCCCATATAAAACTTTTCCTTGTATAAGACTTTGGTTAGGCCTTACCTAGAATACTATGTCTCCAGTTTTGGTCCCCTCACATGGTGGGAGATATAGAGGCCCTGAAAAACGTTCAGCGGAGGGGTACTAGAGTGATATCTAGTTAAAAGCCCTTAGTTATCATAATAGGTTTAGAGAGCTGTGTCTTTTTACTAAGAGCTCCTATTTTTACCTCCGTGACATCGCCCAACTCCAGACCTACCTCAGCTCATCTGCTGCTGAAACCCTCACCCATGCCTTGATTACCTCTTGACTTGGCTATTCTAACACACTCCTGGCTGGCCTCCCAATCTTCCACTCTCATAAACCTGAGGTCATCCAAACTCTGCTGCCCGTGTCCTAACTCGCACCAAGTCCAGTTCACCCATCACTCCTGTGCTCGCTGACCTACATTGGCTCCCGGTTGAACAACGTTTCAATTTTAAAATTCTCATCCATATTTTCAAATCCCTTCATAGCTTCACCCCTCTGTGGAAATGTATTTTTATCTAAGCTGATACCATACGGTATTTGTGTGCCTTTTGATTAAAATGGAGTCCTGGCCCTTCCAGAACTTTCTGCATTTTAGCAGCCAGCTTATTATGAACAGCTAAACCTGCTGTTAGATGGCTGATGGTTATCAGACAGCTAGGAGACAAGTCATGCTGAGACAAGTAACCCCCCATGGTGCTCTCCTATTGTCTACACTACAGGAGTTCCATGTCACCCCACCCTTATCTTCTAGCCATTATCTCTTTCCTTTACCTCATCCATTTAAAAGTTAAAGGTAAACTGACCAGGAAATTGGATAATCTGTATTCACAATACAAGACAGGTGATAGCCCATTACCTATGACTCATGGAGTAATGGCCGTTTGGCTTTCTGATAACCCTGACAAAAGGAAATATCTTGACACCATTTCAGGACCAGGATATAGTAATTAACTCTTTATCTGTATTCACTGACTGTGAGACAGAGCAATACACAGGGAGAGGCCAGAACTTGGGTTTTACTGTATAAATATCTTGTGAAGCTGTACCATTGCGGAGGTTTCATTTAGCCCTTGACTGAGTGAAACCTACCCCTTGCGAGCAAGTAAATTAAAAGGGAAACTTCCATCGGAGCTGTAAGTGTCGGAGTCATTCTTTTCTGAGGTCGAGATTTCGACAGTTATTGGAGGTTCCACCGAGATGCATACTCTCTGTTCTGTGAGTAAAACGGATACAGGCATAGTGCCTCTCCAGTGAAAGGCTTCGGTGGCCAAACAAGGTGAGCCTTTGCTCACAAGAGGTTTCTTCACTGTTGAATCGCAGATGTAATCTGTTGTCCACAGCTGAGGTACTGCATCTACAAGACTCGGCATTTAAAAGTTAAAGGTATTTTTTTTATAACCATTTCTTTCTCAGCTCGCCAGCAGAAGAGAACAGGTTCTGGAAAAAATCTCGAGACAGCCCGGGGAAGGTTTCAGTAGGTAAGGGAGCGCTAGTCGATCGAAAAGGGTTCCAGGTTCTTATATGATAAGATTTTTATTGTTTTTAATTCGGAAGGGGTTCTTATGTGATAAGACTATAAAAAAAAAAGAGCGCAATCGATCAAAGAGTTTGGGTACGGAACCTTAAGTTTTATCAGCTGTTATTAGGATAAGTTAAGGACTCGGTCTGTAGTGGCGTACAACGCAGACTGAGAATTTGTTTAGAGGTTATGATTTGTGTACTCACGGGAATATTGTTTGTTGTCCTTGTATTACTGTTGTGTGCAATACCTTTGTGAGTCATTGCCATTAGAGAAACGGGAAGAGTCACTCGGGAAAATTGTGATTCGGAAAAAAAAAAAACACAAGGATTGATTAAGAAAAGAAACAGTAACTGATTGATCAACTACGATTGGTTCGTGCCAACATATCTCACACACCCAGACTGAGCCCGAATTAAGAGCCTTTTCAGGCCAGGTAACGGCCAGGAGAAGTGGGCGTAGAGAACTCGGTTGGCCGAAAGGATTGTGAGATCAGAAACTGTGGTAAAATCTTAAATCATCCAGAATGGGGGCTGGAGCAAGTAAACCACCACCAAAAGGGACCCCAGCCCATTTTATGCTCCAGAATTGTGGTCAGTCTTCAATTGACCACCTAAGAGAATGGGTAAAATGGACTAAGGGTGAAAACAGGCCATTTCCACCCGATGGTTCATTCAATTTAGAGAGAATAACCTGTCTAGAAGAATGCCTTATAGACAGAGACCCAGGTAGAAGAGGAAAAAAAAAGTGAATTGGTCAGCGTTTGGAGATTGGAAAAGGAAAGCTGAGGAACGACACGAGAAGAGCCTAAGAGTTAGCAAGCAGTGTACTTGAGGGAGAAAGCAGGGGGATGAACGGGTAGAGCAGGTGAATCGCCCTCGACATAACAAACACCCATCCGTTATGGTTGCTAAAGAGACAAAGGCACACTCACCTAGGGCTCCGGAGGGTTGGGATAAGGATGAGGATGAGGACTGGGATGAGGATTGGACTCCCTACAGCCATCGACCACCGCCGTATGTTCCATCCCCGGGGGGTGCTCCAGGCCAAGGAGGAGATGATCCTCGGGCCGGAGTACAGGGAAACGGGGTAACACCCGCTCCCAACAATACAGGTGAGGCTGCAGGAAATATAAGTCAGTCACAAGGGAATCAATACCGTGACAGCCCTGCAGGGGGCACACGAAGTCATACCCGTGGACCAGAGCCCAGTGCCCTGGAGCCATCATCATCAGTATACCCAGTAAGACTTTTTCCCAGTCCACTCTCTGGGGGGGCTCCGGTCCCTATTTATCGACCATGGTCACCAAGTGAATTAAGAATAATTGTGGAAGGATTGGCAGACCCCAAAACCAATATTGAAAAGGCCATAGACCAGTTAAAAGTAATCATCTTGTGCCACGAACCCAGTATATTAGATGGTCAAATCTTACTGAAAGCATGGTTAAAGGACACAAAATTTGCCGAACTTGAGATAAAATTCAAAGATTTTAAAACCCATCGAGAGGCTCCGGATGCAGATCCCAGCACGAAGCCAGGAGAGGGGTTCTGGGGAAGATGTTGGGAAGCCTGACATTCGGTGTTCCCGAGGAAAACGAATTGGTCCAAAATTATGGAAACTACACAAAGAAAGGAGGAGGATGTTGAGGATTATGTAGAAAGAGTGCGAGAGATCATGAACCAATGTTCAGGCATGAAAATGGAGGAGGTAGAGGCTCCTATGATCAGCGCCGTGGTAAACGGGCTACGGCCCGAACTCAGAGATCCCTTTAAACTAGTTTGTCTCGGATGGCGACAGGAATCGCTATCCAAGGTTGTATCTATGTTAAAGGACATACAAGAGCGAAATAGAGAATCTAAAAGCAAGGTCACCATGTTTGTAGGACAAGCAGCTCCAATGACACCCACCCCGGTGACACCGTCCTACGCCCCACCCCAGGGTAGAGGAAGAGGGCGAGCCAGAGGAGGATATTACAGGGGAAGAGGGAGAGGAGGTGCAGGGCAGGAACAATATTATACCTGTCACAATTGTGGACAGATTGGACACTGGGCTAGAACTTGCCCGGCAAAACAGCAACAACCAAATCATGATTGGACTCAACAGGCAGGTAATAGAGCACACCCTCCCCCTTCAGAACCCAACCAGTATGCGACCCAAGTCCAGGTACATGCTAGACCTCAGACTAATTTCTCTGTGCAAGATCCATTTGGATCACAGAATCAAAAGCAATTCGGCCAACCACCAAATTGCCCGTATAATGATCAATGACGCCCAATCCCAGACCCGAGTGCTGCGAACAAACAGCTGCCTGTCGTTTCGTTAAATGCCATAGGAGAACCTGAAGTAAAAATACGAATACAAGGAAAGGATGTCCCATTCCTAGTGGATACTGGTGCCACCTATTCGGTCCTTTCAAGGGAGGATACGAGGGGAATTCCCACTTCCACTAATCAAACCTCAGTGATTGGACTATCTGGACACGCACAGCAAATGTTTTTCTCCAACCCTATCAATGTACAAATAGAGGATTACGAAGATAATCATTCATTCCTACTGTCTAAGGAGGTTCCAGTGAATCTGTGTGGACGTGACCTGTTATGTAAAATGAATGCCACGATCCTCTGTTCCCCAGCTGGTCTGGAGGTTCGAGTCCCCATAGATAAATGTGGCGCATATCCACTACTTCAACCCACAACTCCCATATTGTATGCCTGGGAAAATTTGGACCCCACACTAAGCAAAACCCTATCCTATTTGGTTGGTTCATATTGGTGTGTAACAAGGTTAATCACAGACTACCTCAAATCTCAAACCTTGGGCAAGTGGTACGAAACATTACACTGCACAGCATATTGTGACAAAACGGGATCAGACGCTACAGCACAAATCTTTTATCAACCATTCCTGCACCAGAAACATCAATTGATGATCGGAAAAATCTTTATCGGACCCGAAGGGATAGCGGCAGGGGTTGAATTATCCTCCCACAGTCAGAGCTTGTTTAGGGTTAAAGGGAGCGTTCCACACTGCACCCTTGCGGTTGCAGGCACACATAAACCCCAGGATTTAGGACAGATGGTTAAAAGAATGCAAGGATCCCCAGTACAAGAGGAATGGCACACACGTAATGGAACTTTGGGGCAACATGAAAAGGGGGGAGGCTATTCTGTCAAGTTGAATGGGAAAGTATACTTCGATGCTGTCTTAGAAGAAAGGATGCTCTCAGCCACTAGCTTCCCAGTACGACAAAGCACAGCAGAGCTTCTTGCTAAAGTTCCAGAACAACTATGGTCTACACACGCTAATGAAGTAGGGAGGATGCTTACCGCACAACCCTATAAGGTAGCAATCAATTCAACCGCCCCGCTCCCCAAGAAGCCCCAATACCCCTTGTCCCCAGCCGCAGAACAAGGTATTGAGCCAGTCATTAAGTCCCTGCTGGCCCAGGGAGTAATCGTTCCAACTAGAAGTCCATGTAACACACCGATCTTTCCGGTGCAGAAGCCCAATAGTGACAAATGGAGATTTGTCCAAGACCTACGAGCCGTGAATCATTCGGTATTCCCAACTTATCCAGTGGTACCCAACCCGGCAATTATACTTGCCAGTATTCCGGCATCATCAACGTATTACACAGTAGTTGATCTGTGTTCAGCATTTTTCTCAATACCTATTCACCCAGAGTCTCAATTCCTGTTTGCCTTCACGTATAAAGGACGCCAATATACGTGGACAAGACTCCCGCAGGGATTTACCGAGAGCCCTACCATATTCTCACAGTGCCTAAAGAGGGATCTGGAAGATGTAATTTTACCAGCAGGTTCTACACTTGTGCAGTATGTTGACGACTTATTGCTCGCCTCACCCTCCAAATTGGCCTGCGAAACGGACTCCCTTGTGTTATTAAAAGCTCTGGCCTCGAAAGGACACAAGGTGTCAAAGGCAAAGTTACAATTTGTCTCAGAAAAGGTTCGGTATCTAGGGCACGAATTGGTCAGGGATACGAGACAATTGACACAAGACCGAGTAAAAGCAATCTGCTCTGCCCCACTACCAGTAACCAAGAGAGAAATGAAACACCTCCTCGGCATGACAGGATACTGCCGGCAATGGGTTATGAGTTATTCCGAGATTGTTAGACCACTGTTAGACATGTCCATGCCCGCACTACCAGAGAAGTTGATTTGGAATGAGGTATCCCGGAATGCTTTTCAGAACCTTAAACAGTCCCTCACTTCAGCACCCGCCTTGGGATTACCAGATTACACTAAGCTATTCAACTTATTTGTGCATCACAAGTCGGGTTTTGCACAATCTGTTTTGACTCAGTTACATGGGGACAGGCAGCGACCGGTAGCGTATTTCAGTACCCAACTAGACCCAGTGGCACGCGGACTACCAGGATGTCTTCCTTCGTTGGCAGCAGCTTATTATGCTATGCAACAGGCTCAGACAATAACTCTAAATCATCAGACCATTTTATATATCCCACACTCTGTCGAGATTTTACTTACTAAATGTGCCACCCAACACCTAACCTCCGCAAGAACCACCAAATACGAGGTCGAACTGTTATCAAATCCGAACCTTGTCATCAAAAGATGTACTACCTTAAATCCAGCCACTCTACTCCCCACGGAAGACGACGGCGAACCCCATTCATGTGAAATGGTAACCGAATTAGTGACTAAACCACGTATCAATCTAACAGATGTACCAATGTGTAACCCTGAGCTAGTGTACTATGTTGTCGAAACAGCCTCTCTTCCAGACTCCTTTTCAGCCCAACAAGCCGAATTGTTTGCGTTAACTCGAGCCTGTATTCTGGCTGAAGGACACACAGTTAATATCTACACTGACTCCAGGTATGCTTTTGGGGTATCACATGACTATGGACAAATTTGGAAGATTCGCGGGTACCTGACTTCTTCAGGAACCCCTATCAAAAATGCAGAACAAGTGGAAAATCTCCTGCGAGCCATTCAATGCCCCTTAAAACTTGCCATTATCAAATGCCAAGCACATACAGGCCAGTCGAATGAGGTGGCACTTGGGAATGCCAGAGCTGATAATGTAGCTAAGTCAGCAGCTCTGTCGAAAGGGGGGATGCAGGTGTCATTGTTCCCACTAAGGAAAAATAATTGCTCAGACCCGCCACCCACTATTAATGACGTGCTGGCCTTTCAGACACAGGCCAGCACGGAGGAGGTGGTGACCTGGACGAAGGATCAATGTTATAAAAATCCAGAAGGAATATGGGTTCACCATGACGGCCGCGTGGTGGCCCCTAGATCCTTACTTCCGTGGATTGCCCGATGTGTTCATACGTTCACACATGCAGGCAAAGGGGGATTGGCAGATTATATTTTGGCAACTTGGTATGCACCAGGTATTTCGGCAATTGCAAAACAAATCTGTGAAAATTGTGTTACCTGTCAGACAATGAATCCGGGTAAGACGGAAAAAGTAGAATCTGCCTCCCACCCAAATCCAGTCGGGCCTTTTGTACATTTACAAATGGATTTTATTGAATTACCTATGTGTATGGGATTCAAGTATGTATTAGTTATTGTAGATGTGTTCTCTAGATGGATTGAAGCCTTTCCATGTAAAAAGGCCGATGCCACTACTGTTGCTAAATGTTTGTTAAAAGAAATTGTACCGTGCTTCGGAATCCCTGCTAAGCTTTCCAGTGATAACGGGTCACATTTCACGGGAACTGTCATAAGAGAAATGTGTAAAGCTTTACAGATTAATCAACGTTTTCATTGCAGTTATCATCCACAATCAGCTGGACTTGTTGAAAGATATAATGGAATGCTTAAAAATAAGCTGGCAAAACTATGCAATGACACTGGACTGAAATGGACAGAACTGCTGCCCTTAGCTTTGATAGTAATGCGATCTGCAACCAACAGAACAACAGGCTTGTCACCACATGAGATAGTTATGGGACGTCCCCAACGACTACCTTTTACAGCACCATTTACTGCAAAACAGATGGACATCCACAAAATGGAGGAAAATATGTTGAATTATTGTATTGCACTAACCAAATGTATTTCCAGCTTTCATTCACAGGTAAAGGAAGCCCAAGTCAAGCCAGCGGAAGGGAAGTGTCATAACCTGGAGCCAGGGGAATTCGTTTACATCAAGATTTTTAAAAGGAAAAGCAGTCTACAGCCAAGATTCGAAGGACCATACCAGGTCCTGCTGGCGACCAATACTGCAATCAAGGTAAAGGAAAGACCAACATGGATCCACGCATCCCATTGCAAACGGGCACCCGACCAGGAGGAAGGGACGAAGGAATCAGAGGAACAGAAAAAGGAAGACTGAATAAAGAACTGTATGGACTATGGGGACTGATGGTGCTGGGCTTGACAGGGTTTTACTTCGCATTATTGATTACACCAGGGGTACAGACCCACCACCGAAGGGAATTGCACGTAAACGTATTTATGGCACTGAGTCATAGGTATGCTCAAGAAAGAAACTTGTCGAGTTGTTGGATATGTTCCCATGTACCTGTCCACTCCAGGGGGGGTATTCCCCTGAGATCTGTCCCCTTTAACGAATCAGAAATGGTAGAATGGTTGACAGTGCAAAACAGGACAAAACTAACTAAGGGGCCAGAAACAAAGGAGCAAACAGAATGGAGGTCGGCAGGGTATAAACTTACAGCCTTCCAGGGATGGTACCAGCCCAATTATGATAATAACCATCAGCCTCCCTTCCTAAGCATTACTCCCAGAATAAGAAATCCTGAAGGTATAATATGCCTAGTGAGTAATGAAACTAAAGAAATGGAAATGGAGAGACTGTACAAGATCAGAATGGATTGAGTTGTCCTTGTGAAGGACAAAATGGGGGAATGTGGAAATGTATTTTTATCTAAGCTGATACCATACGGTATTTGTGTGCCTTTTGATTAAAATGGAGTCCTGGCCCTTCCAGAACTTTCTGCATTTTAGCAGCCAGCTTATTATGAACAGCTAAACCTGCTGTTAGATGGCTGATGGTTATCAGACAGCTAGGAGACAAGTCATGCTGAGACAAGTAACCCCCCATGGTGCTCTCCTATTGTCTACACTACAGGAGTTCCATGTCACCCCACCCTTATCTTCTAGCCATTATCTCTTTCCTTTACCTCATCCATTTGAAGCAAACAGGTAAACTGACCAGGAAATTGGATAATCTGTATTCACAATACAAGACAGGTGATAGCCCATTACCTATGACTCATGGAGTAATGGCCGTTTGGCTTTCTGATAACCCTGACAAAAGGAAATATCTTGACACCATTTCAGGACCAGGATATAGTAATTAACTCTTTATCTGTATTCACTGACTGTGAGACAGAGCAATACACAGGGAGAGGCCAGAACTTGGGTTTTACTGTATAAATATCTTGTGAAGCTGTACCATTGCGGAGGTTTCATTTAGCCCTTGACTGAGTGAAACCTACCCCTTGCGAGCAAGTAAATTAAAAGGGAAACTTCCATCGGAGCTGTAAGTGTCGGAGTCATTCTTTTCTGAGGTCGAGATTTCGACACCTCCCGACCTCTGTAACCTCCTCCACCCCCACAACCCCCACGAGATCTCTGCACTCCTTCAATTCTGACCTCTTGCACATCCCTGATTTTAATCTCTCCACCATTGGTGGATGTGCCTTCAGCTGCCTGGGCCCCAAGCTCTGGAACTCCCTCCCGAAACCTCTCTGCCTTTATACCTCTCCCTCCTCCTTTCAGATGTTTCTTAAAACCTACCTCTTTGACCAAGCTTTAGTTCATCTGCCCTAATATCACCTTATGTGGCTCAGTGTCAAATTTAGTTTGATAACGTTCATGTGAAGTGCCGTGGGACATTTTACTATGTTAAAGGTGCTATGTAAATGAAACTTGTTGTTGTAGAAAAGTATAGATTTTGGGAAGATTTGATTGAGGTATTTCAAACACTGAAGGGATTAGACTGTTTGAATTAAATGGATTCGGGAGAACCAGTGGATGTGAGTATAAAATATACAAGCACAGAATTCGGTTAGATGTCAGGAAAGTTTTCTTCTTGCAAAAGCTCATAGACATCTGAAACAAATTCCCGGCTCATGCAGCGAGTGTGGATTTACTACAAACGTTCAAAAGGCACCTTTTTTATTCATCACGGGATTTCCCATCCCTAACTGTCCTTCAGAAGGCGGTGATAAGTATTTATGTGGCTGGTCCAGTTAAGTTTCTGGTCAATGGTGACCCCCAGGATGTTGAATTCGATGATGGTAATGCCGTTCAATGTCAAGGGGCAGTAATTAGACTCTTGCTTGCACGCAGCAGAGCCTGGTCTCCATCGTCTTGGATCCTCTTGCCATTGGACCAAGACCTTGCTCTGTTATAGCTGGTGGTAACTTGTGTGCAACGGCAACTCCACATTAAAAGAATTCACACACAGGCATCTTACACCATTTAAAATGACGTTCGGGACATTAGGACCCTCATGGACAACCTTAACAGCAACAGACCGGAATGCCATCCTGCTATCGTTGCCCGGGAACTCAGACGCTTCAACGTAGACATCGCCGTCCTAAGCGAGACCTGGCAGGCAGGGGAAGGCCAGCTCAAGGAACAAGGTGGTGATTACACCTTCTTCTGGAAAGGTAAGCCAGAAGAAGAATGTCACCTCCACGTGGTGGGCTTCGCCATAAAAAATGAGATAGTTAGCCGTCTCAGAGACTACTCTTGCAGGATAAACGAACGCTTCATGACACTTCAGCTCACCCTTGCCCAGAACCAGTGCACTACAGTCATCAGTGCGCACGCCCCAACACTGGAAGCTACAGAGACCAAAGAGGAGTTCTACTCCAGCTTTGAACAATCCCTGTCCCGAGTCCCAACAGGCGACAGACTGAGCTTCCTTGGCGACTTTAATGCCAGAGTTGGAAAGGACACAGACCTCTGGGGAGGTATGATCGGCAGAGAGGGGGGTAGGGAAAACCAACTCCAATGGTACCCTCCCTCCTCCTGACAAAATGCTTAGAACATGGCCTTTTCATAATCAACACCTTGTTCCGTCAGAAAGACAAGTACAGGAACAGCATCGGAAATCCAGAAACCTTGGGACCAAGGCCATTCCGGATTCTGGGTATTTCCGGACTTCGGAACATCTTTACGACATCCTGAGTCCAGAAACGCCCTGGCCAAGGTAGGTAGGGTAGGGGAGGGGGGGTTGGGCAGCCGAGGTCTGGGGGAGCTCAGGCAGTCGAGGCAGGGAGGGGCCGAGATGGGGGAAGGTCGGGGGGTGTCAGGCGGTCGAGACGGGGGGGGGTCAAGGTGGGGGGAGGTCGGGCAGTCGAGGCGGGGGGAGATCAGGCAGTCAAAGCGGGGGGGGGAGTGGTCAAGGTGGGGGGAGGTCGGGCAGTCGAGGCGGGGGGAGATCAGGCAGTCAAGGCGGGGGAGGGGAGTGGTCAAGGTGGGGGGGAGGTCGGGCAGTCGAGGCGGGGGGAGATCAGGCAGTCAAAGCGGGGGGGGGGAGTGGTCAAGGTGGGGGGAGGTCGGGCAGTCGAGGCGGGGGGAGATCAGGCAGTCAAGGCGGGGGAGGGGAGTGGTCAAGGTGGGGGGAGGTCGGGCAGTCGAGGCGGGTGGGGGGCGAGGCGGGTCGGGCGGTCAAGACAGGGTGCAGGGGGGGGTGTCGGGGGATAGAGATGTAGGCGGGGACTCCGGATTTTGTAACATTTTCCGGTTTCTGGACAAACCCGCCATGGATTGACCCGGTGTCCAGATTCCAGAACATTCCGAATTTCAGAACTCCGGATTTTGGATGCTCAACCTGTACCAGTTTTCATAGAAACACCCTCAACCAAGCACTGGCATCTGCTAGACTACCTCATCGTCCGAGCGAGGGACCACAAGGACGTGCGTATCACGTGTGCCAGGACAGGAGCTGACAACTGCTGGACGGACCACGATCCACGTGGTGATGTCCATCAATGTCATCATTATAGGCAGTCCCTCAAATGAGGATGACTTGCTTCCACGAGAGTTCACAGATGTTTCAATGAAGGACCCGATGTTCCATTCCTGAACTCCAGTTGAGGGGGTGGAAGATGCGTGTACATGGATTTTTTTAACGTGTGGTGACCGTTGCACATCAGCCACCACATAGGCTTGACAGAGCTGGGCCTTTATCCAGTGCAAGGGTTAACCAGGACGACTGGAGATCTGCTTTGCTGCACGGACCTAGTGCGCGCACATATCGCAGTGTGGGCTGGCCCGTGCTGCCTCTGGGCCCTCGGCTCTTTGAGGCCCCGCACCCTCATTCGTCGCACCTCCGCCACGATTTCTCGATGCTCCTCCGCCACACACATTCACCGCACCTCCGCCACAATCCCTCACTGCTTCTCCGCCACAAAAACACTCGCTGTACCTCCGCCACGATTTCCCGCCGTGTCTCCGCACCAAACATTCGCAGAACCGCCATCACGATAACCAACCAAATCTCAGCCACGATCCCTCATTGCTCCTCCGCCCTGATCACTCATCGCAAGTCCGCCACGATCTTCCCACTCCTTTGCTGTAACAGGGCCCCGCCGATGTTCCTGCCCACGCTCCAAACCTGGGTCCTGGGTCCTGATGACGTCACCCTGTCGCCCACCTCGAAGCCGTCGGACATTTGTGTCGGCTCACGCTGGAATCTTCAGTGGCATGCTCCAGCTCTTTTTGAAAATGTTCTCACACAGGTCAGGGTGCCCCACGATGTCCTAGGGCCCAGCGCTCCAGATTATTTTGAAGATGTCCATCAATGTAGCCCCAAAACAGCGACGGCAAAAGAAACATGCCGCAGGAAAATCAACACTGGAGCACTCGCAGATCCTGCTAAGAAAGCTCTATTCAGCCAGTGCCTCACTACCAACCTGATGACTCCCAGTGATCCAGAGTTGCAGAGTGTCCACAGCACCTGGTCTGCCCTCAAGGACTCCATACTTAGCACCTGTGAAGAGATGCTCGGTCACTTAACCAGGAAACACCAAGGCTGGTTCGACGAGAACGACCAGGAGATCCAGGAGCTAATAAGCCACAAGCGCAAGGCATTCTTGAACTGGAAACAGCAACACAGCTCGAGAGCAAGAAAGCAGCTCTACAGACGTCTGAAGGCTGAGTTCCAACAAAAAACTCGCGAACTAAAGAATAGATGGTGGGTGGAGAAAGTGCAGGAGATCTAGCAACTAGCCAACAACCACGATGTGCGTGGATTTTTCAACGCTGTCACACCACCTACAACCCAAACACTCAAGGTCCTACCCCACTGAGGGCCAAGAATGGAGAAGTACTCATCAAGGACAAAGAGGCAGCCAGTGCCCGCTGGAAGGAGCACTTCGAAGATTTCCTTAACCGAGACTCTGTCTTCGACATAAGTGTCCTCGACTCCATCCCGCAGCATGCCACCTGCCACTACCTCAGTACAACCCCAGCCTGGCATGAGATTGAAAAGGCCATCTGACAACTGGGGAACAACAAGGCTTCAGGAGCAGATGGAATCCCTCTGAAACACCAAAAAGTGGCAGAGAAGCACTATTGCACGAATATATGAACTCATATCTCTTATTTGGAAGGAGGAGAGCATGCCAGAGGATCTCAGAGATGCCGTAATTGTGACCATCTTCAAGAAAGGGGACAAGTCCGATTGCAGTAATTACAGAGGAGTTTCGCTGCTGTCTACCACAAGGAAAGTCATCGCAAGAATCCTCCTCCGTCGCCTTCTCCCAGTGACTGAAGACTTCCTCCCAGAGTCACAATGCGGATTCCGCTCACTAAGGGGCACAATGGACATGATCTTCACCGTGTGGCAAATATAAGAGAAATACAGGGAACAAAACCAACCTCTGTACATGGCCTTCTTTGACTTTACAAAGGCCTTCGACACTGTCAACAGTGAGGGATTATGGAGTGTCCACTTCAAATTCGGCTGCCCTCAAACGTTTGTCACCATCCTCCGCCTGCTTCACGATGACATGCAAGCCGTTATCCTGACCAACGGATCCACCACAGTCCAAATTCACGTTCGGACCAGGGTCAAGCAAGGCTGTGTCATCGCACCAACACTTCTTCTGGATCTTCCTTTTTGCAATGCTCTATCTCACCTGTAGTAAGCTGCCCGCTGGAGTGGAGCGAATCTACAGAACTAGCGGGAAACTTTTGAACCTCCGTCGCCTCCAGAGCAGATCCAAGGTCGCCCCATCCTCTATCATTGAATTACAGTACGCAGACAATGCTTGCATCTTTGCACACTTGGAGGCCAAACTCCAAACCATTATCAACACTTTCAAGATAGCGTACGAGAGCATGGGCCTTACACTAAACATCCGTAAGACAAAGGTCCTCTACGAACCTACCCCCACCACACAGTACTGACCCCAATGATCAAAATCCTGTACAAATTTGGCAAAAACATTTGCGTAAACTTTTGGACTTTTGGACATTGCTTTGACACATTTTCTGTTACTGCAGAGAGCAGACAGCACTGACTTGGGGCAGGTCCAAACATGTTTAACATGAATACACATCAGCTGAGCGGAAACTAATCAACGGCTGAAATCAGGAACATCATGGTTGATGGATGCCTTTTGTTATGGAATGGGAACCCATCAGTGAGACATTAAGTAAAGTGTCCCGTGTTCAGGCCATCGAAAGACAAAGGAAAGCTATTCGACCACAGATTCGTCAGAGCCACACATCGAGATGCGGCCCAGTTGACAAAGGAACAGGGGAAAAGACTTGATATTGCTTTTCAGTTGCACAGCCTCAGGGGAAGAACAGTTGACCTTTTGGCATGAGAAGAAGCATTTTTGCAAGGATAAGAGACGGCAGTTTGCAGCCATCTCTCTCTCTCTCCTCTCTTGTACGCCTGCTTGCTTCGTTCAAGGCACAAGGACTGAGCGCTCCATCTGTGGCGGAGAGAAGAAACACCATCTACGAGCAAAGAGAGCCTTGCTATTTCGACTGGGAAGCTGACCTTGAGACTAGACTTGAACACCACAGATTGGTACAGAACCAGAAGATACGCCTCATCGGGAGAAGCAGCGAGTAAGCCAGAGAGGTAATTGGTGAGCATTTCTCCCAGCCCACATATCTTTAAGACCACCGCATAGTGTGAAAGGGTGTCATGTGTCCCAACCAAGCCTTAGGGGGTTTTAGTGGGGAGGTTTTTGCAAGGATCATAAGCGTACGCACAATTCTGTTGGACAGATCCAGAGGTATTTTTGAATCCGAGCAGGGGTGTTTGAGACATGGGTACTTCATGTTAGGGGCCTAGTTAGATGAGCCAGACTGTGTGTTGTCCTGTGTCTGTTTGTTTTACATTACCAGAGCGTGTTTTTACTGGGTGCAGGTGTGTGCTTTAACTTGAATAAAAGCATTGTGACGGTGGAGACCGAAAAGATCTGTCTATGACTATATATTGCTGTTCACGACTATAATTCCGGTGTCTAGAACTGTTGTAAAAGGGGCGATTCGAAACCACCAGGGGCAAAACCACTTACAGGCCTTGGACAATGTGGACCAAATGTTCATACCTTGGGAACTTATTGTTAACAAGGGCAGATGTCGATGACGAGGTCCAACACTGCCTTCAGTGTGCCAGTGCAGCCTTCGGTCGCCTGAGGAAGAGAGTGTTTGAAGGCCAGGACCTCAAACCCAGCACCAAGCTCAAGGTCTACATAGCAGTAGTGATACCCACCCTCCTATACGATTCAGAGGCATGGACTATGTACAGCAGGCACCTCAAAGCACTGGAGAAATAACATCAACGCTGCCTCCGCAAGATCCTGCAAATCCATTGGCAGGATAGGCGCACCAACGTCAGTGTCCTCGCTCAGGCCAACATCTCCAGCATCGAAGCATTGATCACGCTTGATCAGTTCCGATGAATGGACCACATTGTCCGCATGCCCAATACGAGATTCCCAAAACTAGCACTCTACTCGGAGCTCCGACACGGCAAACGAGCCCCAGATGGGCAGAGAAAATGCTTCATGGACACCCTCAACACCTCCTTAAAAAAGTGTAACATCCCCACCAACACCTGGGAATTCCTGGCCCAAGACTGCTCAAAGTGGAAGAGAAGAGTCCAGGAAGGCGCTGAACACCTCGAGTCTCTTTGCCAGGAGCAAACGGAAACCAAGCGCAAACAGCGGAAGAAGTACATGACAACTTAAGCACTCCATCTACCCGTCCCTTCAACAAATGTCCCCTCAACCACCGTCTGCCCCACCTGTGACAGAGACTGTAGGTCCTGTATCGGATTCATCAGTCACCTGAAAACTAATTTTTAGTGTGGAAGCAAATTATTCTCGACTCCGAGGAACTGCCTAAGAAGAAGAAGTCTCTCGCTTGTTGAAGATGGTTATTGCCTGGCATTTGTGTGGGCCAAATGTTACTTGCCACATCAGCCCAAACCTGAATATCGTCCAGGTCTTGCTGCATTCAGGCATTGACTGCTTCATCGTCTGAGGAGTTGCGAATGGAACTGAACACTGTGCAATTATCAGCCAACATCCCCACTTCTGGCCTTATGTTGGAGGGAAGTTCATTGATGAAGCAGCTGAAGATGGTTAGGCTTAGGACACTGCCCTGATGGCCTCCTACAGCGATGTCCTGGGACTGAGATGATTGGCCACAACCAGCTGGGCAAATTTCCAGCCGAGATTGATATGACTGGGTGCAATAGGTAGGTGGGTTGTTGGGTGATGTGCCTCATGGTCACTGTGGTCTCCTGGAACTCATTTTCATTGCCTTCAGGGGTCGGAGATGAATTTTCCATTATTCTTTTACCCTAAATTAGAAAACCTAATTTATATTTAAATTTTTGATTCTATGTAATAATTAGTTTCAATCTAGGCCACACTAGCTTTTAGTTTCGGTTTCAGAACAAAATAATTATTTCTAGGAAAGCTGTCGTGGTGAGTTGGCAGGAAGCTGAGCAGCTATATAAACACTCGAGATAAACAAAATCTTGTGGTACTCGAACCAGGGGAGAGAGACTTGGAGAGACAGACTGAGACAGAGAGAGAGAGCAACACAAAGCAGCCGGCAACATGAGCTTCTGGCCATTTTCTTCCACAGCTGGCAAAACTTCAGGTGAACGATGGGCTAAATCTTGTGGTCAGAGGCGAACGAAGTGCACTAGCATTTGCCCATAGACTTTCTACAGGCTTTTGCATGGCAAGTCTGTCAGCCAACCAGCCACACATTGCCCTTTACAGGGCATCTCGGATCTGTGTGAACAGGTCAAGTGACTGTGTATCTCCTCAATCAATCAGATTGAAAAATAATTAATGAGCAGCACAGAGTCTGAACCAAGAAGTGTCAGTTGGAATATTCAGTTCAATGTCAAATCAGGTACAGAAAGCAAAATAAAGCGAGGGAAAGAAAGATTGGATTAAGAGACAGAAAGAAAAAGTAAAGAAAAAATTAAAACTTTTATTTTACTTTTTTAAACCTCCAACAATGATTAAAATCTGAAGGACTGAGATTCTACACTTGTAAAAGTAAATTTTCAGAGAGGTTGTTTGGCAATAATGAAGACTTACTATGCTGTTAAAAGGTTACTTATACTGCAATGGACAAGCCAAACTTTTTTCTGTGAGTTTAATTTATGGCCCCGATTTTGATGAGCTGTAATGCCCGCCCATTTTTCAGCGATCCTCGGGCAGCACCTACCTTTTTGGTGCCCGCTGCCGCTGGGTTCCGCCATGATCCATTTCCAGCTCAGTATTGTGGGCGGCAATGGCAGCGGCAGGCAGCGGGCGGGCGTAGGCGGCGGCAAGCGGTGGCATCAGTGGGCGTGAGGTGCAGGCCTCTCGAATCAGAGAACTTCGGAGGCACCGCACTGCGCATGCGCGAGATCTGGCGTGGGGTGGGTGGGGGGTGGTGGGTTGTAGTTCTATCAGCACACCAACGTCATTTTTGCTGCGATTAAGGCTGCTGGGACATTTGGGCATGCATTTAAATGGTGAACACTCTCTTGCACCTGCCAGTTGTATAGGGGAGAGTGTAAGAGACACAGATCTGCAAACTTTTCATTATCGATACGTTAAGTGATTTATCATGAGTGGAAAAAAAAACTTCAATGAAGACTGTCGAGACCTGGCCCAGAGCTCCCTGGTTTAATGATGAGGAACTGGAGGAGCTTGTATCAGAGGTGGAGCACAGCTATAAAGACCTCACCTAGGATGGTCGTTGCAAATCTCCACCACCCCAATACAGACGCATTTGGAGGGAGATTGGTAAGGCCGTGTCCTCAATGGGCAACATTGAACGAGATGGAGATCAGTGTAGGAAATGTTGGAACGGTGTGGTGGCATCAGCAAGAGTGAGTAAACATTTATGGGTCTCCTCCCATGCAACTGCAAAAGGTTTTGGTCCATATGTGTGTGTGCGGATGTGTGTGTGCGGATGTGTGTGTGCGGATGTGTGTGTGGGGTAAAGGCTGCAACGTTTCTTTCTGCAGAAGAAACAAACTTCCAAGGCAACAAGCCTCAGTGCCACGGGCAGTAGCCCAGCAGAGGTGATAGAGTTGAGCAGTCTGGAGGAGCATGCCTTGGCATTGGTGAGTGACCACCGCTGTGCAATCACAAAGGGTGCTGCAGATCCCGTGCTAGAACATGGTAAGGGTATAATAATCTCCGGTGTGAGTAACGCCATGGCATGCAATATCAAGCCAAATGCATTTTAACGCGCAGTTTGTCGGCCATTATTGGTGTGCCCATGTAGAGATGGAACTCCTTGATGGCACATTGTGAGATGAGATGGCTCACATGTCAGCTTGATCTACCACCCGCCACCCCTCCAATAGATGGAAATGTTGTCTATTTGCAGATGGTGAGTCGGACAGCACCGATCAATGCACGCCATCCATCTCTGGCTCTCAAAGGAGGAGCGTGACCCCAACGTCTCCCACCCTAATGTTGTTCCCATCCCAAGACATGGGCTCCTTCCTCCACCCTCCCCCAAGATCACCCATTTCCACCACACCCACCTCCGCCACCCAGAGTCACGAAGAAGAGGAGAGAGAAGGGCCCTTCTTTGAGCCCCTTGAAGTGGAGGAGCTGGAAGAGGATGTCTGGAGACCCTCGGCCTTGGGCTCAGAATTCATGAGCTTTGAACTGGATGCAACACCTCCAAGCGTTGGCAGGCACAGAGGTCGTGGAGCTGACCCGACCAAGGCGCGTCAACCCACAACGACCCAACAGGACGTCTCACAGCAATTCATGAGATGGGCATCGACCGAGGTCGCCAGCTGCTGCAGACCATGGCTGGGATAGGTGCCAGCATCGAATCCCTTGCTCAGCATCTTTCTGACTGAATGGACCGGCTCGTTAGTGCGGTGGAGCACAACACCCAGTCTTCTGAGGCGATGAGGCAGGCGATGGCTTCTGGGCAGGCATGGAAGCCCCTGCAAGGCACACAGATCCAGAGGAGACGGAGATGCCAGTGTCTTCAGTGCCGCCCCCTACCTTCTCTCCAAGACGTACACGTCTACAGAGATTCGGCTGCCCTCCTGTGCATCCTGCTCAAGCAGAGACGGGGAGGGAGAGGGGTGCAGGATGCCGTCTTCAAGGCAGGGCAAAGAAGAGGACCAAGGGCCTCACATCAAGGGGCGGGGGGGGAAGGGAGGTGGTGGTAGTGGATAGAGGGGTGAGTGTTGGTGATCGAGATGTTTGTTGATTCTATAAGGTTATGTCACTTTTGTAATTATGCACTTGTAAATAGTCACAATGTTCACCTTCTCTTCGTCAGTGTCTCATTTCCACGTAATGTGTGATGCCTTGTGAGAAACATACAGATGTCTCTCAAGTGTTCTGGGGCATCATGAATATATTACGCTCCACGTATGATTGCACAATATAATGGGTCCTGTCATCAGGACATCGCGGCACGACAAGCAAGGGTCACCAATGCAGAAAGGCTGCCATTCAGTCAGTCACTTGAAGTCCTTGCAGGGCACACATTAACGCTTGCAGGTCATTCCACTTTTTAAGACGCCAAACATGGCAGAGTGCCACCCCTGAGATGACATGTTCATCAGCTACATTGCAGTCCATTATTTTCCCCTCTTCCACACCTCATATCATCATGTTCTCTGGCACTCAAAGGAGGAGCGTGACTCCAGCATCTCTCACCCCAACGTTGTCCCCATCCCAAGACATGAACTCCTTCCTCCACCTCCGCCCCCAAGATCACCCATTTCCACCGCACCCACATCGGCCACCCAAAGTGAAGAAGAACAGGAGAGCGAGGAGGGTGAAGGGCCCGTATTTGAGGCCCTATGATTGCACTGGGTCCTGTCATCAGGACATCGCGGCACGACAAATAAAGACGACCAATGCAGAAAGGCTGCCATTCAATCAGAGTCACTCAACTTGCAGGGTACACTTAACACATGCAGGTTAAGCCACTTTTTAAGACGCCAAACATGGCAGAGTGCCACCCCTGAGATGACATGTTCATCAGCTACATTGAGTCCATTATATGTATTTTCCCCTCTTCCACACCTCATGTCATGATGTTCTCAGTGTCAGTTGCAGCTACGTGCCATCGCTTGACATCTTATCACTTTCGCTTAATAACTCTGGCATAAGCCCATAATATCTGCTCAGTCACATCAGTCACTAAATAGGTTCCGCATGAAATGGTCTCCAAACTCTTGCAGGGCATCTCCATTGAGCCTTCACCATCTTCCGTAACTCATTGCCGCTTCCTCTACAACACCTTCCCTTCAATGGAGTCATAGAGAGTAACATATCTGAACTCTCTCTGTCCGGGTTAAGGTCCATCACCTCACTATTTATGTGCCACTGATAATGCTGCAGGATATGAACGATATCCGGGAAGTGCAGTGCTGCAGTACTCTGAGCGATTCTCCCTGCTGCCCGACTCACAGCCAGATCAGACCAGCTTTTCCACAGCGGTCTTTCTGGCGGGCGGCAGGGTGATCTTAGACGTTTCTCGTTGAGGAAATAGCCGGATTTCCAGCCTCCAGCATGGGCGGGCGGCAGGCCAGGGCGCTGGGGGAGCCGCCGGGACCAATCTTGCGGCAGGCGAGAACGTGGGCGGCAGATGGGTGGGACTGGAGAAATTGACGATAAAACGTCATTTCTGGCAGAACCTCGGCAGCTATGGGCGGGACTGCCACCAATATCGGGGCAATAGAATCATGGAAAATTACAACACAGAAGGAGGACATTTGGCCCATCGTGTCTGTGCTGGTCGAAAAAGAGATACCCAGCCTGATCCCTCCTTCCAGCATGAGGTCTATAGCCCTGTAGGTTACGGCTTTGCCCACCCGTTTTTTCAGCACACTCACCAGAGATGCGCCGACTTCCTAGGGTGAAAACGGTGCCAAAAAGATCTCCCCGGATTCTGGCCGCTCTGTGGCCTCTCCCATGGCTTGGGGTGGCATGGTCTGTCCATTCAGGGACAGAGCTAGGGCCCTGTGCGAAAAACAGTGCCGGCAGCTCAACGCATGCGCATTGGAGGTTTTGCACATGTGTGGTAGCTCCTGCCCCCAGCTGGAGAGTCCTCGGAGAGAAATCAGTCCTCGGAGAGAAAGACGGTGTCCTTCCTCAGAGAGAAGTCGGTATCCTTCCTCGGAGAGAGAGTCGATGTGTTCTCCCGCCCCTAGCCCTGGCCGAAGGGCTTGCCATGTGTTCTCCTGCCGATGCGTTCTCCTGTCCCTAGCCCTGGCCGAGTTCTCCTGCCTGCTGGTGCATCCTCTGAGTTCTTCTGCCTGCCGGTGAGTTCTTCCGCCCCTATCCCCGGCCGAATGGCCTTCCGCACCGGCCGGTCCGGCCGCTGACTTCCAAGGCCGAGTTATGAAGGTAGGACTTAAGTTTTATTTTTTATTTATTTATTAATTTATTTATTATTATTGATGGTTTTTATGCTTCTTGAATGTTGTTGTGAAGGTGTTTAGTGCTTTGCAAGGTCCTCTCGCTTCCCTCCCCCGCCCCCCCCCCCTTATCTCTGGCTACCTGCGCTGATTTCTTAACTCTCTGCAAGGGTTTTCTGTGCGGCCACAAGTGGCCACATACGCTGGCCTAAGTTAGTTTGGAGCAACTATTAGCTGTCCAAACTGGCTTAAATGGCCAAAACAGACGTGGGTGGCTGGTAACGCCCTCTTTTGAAAAATAAACGAAACTAAAAAAAATCCTAACTAACTCACTTACACTGGCGCAAATTAAATGTGCAGAATGGGGATTTTTAAGGTACTCCAGAAAAATCAAATTGCTCCAAAAAAAAACGGAGCAACTCCTGGGCAAACTTGGGCCCAGTGCACATCCAAGAACCTTTTAAATTTGATGAGGGTTTCTGCCTCGACCACCCTTTCGGGCAGTGAGTTCCAGACTCTGAGTGAAGAAATGTTTCCTCCTCTCCCCTCTAATCCTTCCATCAACTACTTTAAATCTATGCCCCTCGGTTTTTGACCCTTCTGCTGAGGGAAATTGGTCCTTCCTATCAACTCTATCTAGGCCCCTCATAATTTTATTAAATCTCAATTAAATCTCCCCTCAGCCTCCTCTGTTACCAAGGGAAGTAACCCCTGCCTATCCAATCTTTCCTCAGAGCTAAAGTTTTCCAATCCAGGCAACATCCTCATAAATTTCCTCTGCACACTTTTGGGGTACCGTTATATCTTAGCATTCACTACAACTCACTAAGCCACTTCCAAAGGTGCACACAAATCTGTCCAAGAAGGCAAAGTGTTCAAAGTAAAGATTTTAACGTTTCTAGTGCAATCACATCCTTCCTGTAATGTGGTGAGCAGAACTGCATGCAGTACTCAAGCTGTGGCCTAACTAGTGTTGTATACAGTTCTAACATAACTTGCTTGCTCTTGTAATCTATGCCTCAGCTAATAAAGGAAAGCATTCCGTATGTCTTTTTAAACAACCTTAGCGACCTGTCCTGCTACTAACATTTGACAACACATTAGCAGAAACTCTACATGAACATTGGCTAAAAGATCCAAGTGCCTACTCTTGTGTGTTGTTAGTTGGTATGATTGGACAAGAATGAGGGAGAGTGTGAGGAGTGGCTAGAGAGATGGGGAAGTGATAATGTAGATAGGAAGGGATGGGTGGAGGTGTAAAGTATGTTGGTGTAAGGATGAGCTGACCAATATTTATCCCTATTTATCCCTAATTACCAACATCTCTAAAAAAACAGATTATCCGGTCATTACCACATTGCTATTTGTGGGAGCTTGCTGTGCTCAAATTGGCTGCCACGTTTCCCACATTACAACAGTGACTACACTTCAAAAAGTACTTCATTGGCTGTAAAGCGCTTTGAGACTACCGGATGTTGTGAAAGGTGTTATATAAGGTAGAATATTGAAAGGTAATCTGATCGAAATTTACAAGATTATGAGGGGGCTTGACAAGGTGGATGCAGAGAGAATGTTTCCACTGATGGGGGAGACTAGAACTAGGGGGCATAATCTTAGAATAAGGAGCCACCCATGTAAAACTGAGATGAGGAGAAATTTATTTTCTCAGAGAGTTGTAAATCTGTGGAATTTGCTACCTCAGAGAGCTGTGGAAGCTCAGACATTGAATAAATTTAAGACAAAGGTAGACAGTTTCTTAGCCGATAAGGGGTTATGGGGAGCGGGCAGGGAAGTGGAGCTGAGCCCATGACCAGATCAGCCAAGATCGTATTAAATGGCGGAGCAGGCTCGAGGGGCCGTATGGCCTCCTCCTGTTCCTATTTCTTATGTTCTGATGTTCTTATAAATGCAAGTCTTTCTTTTTGTCCTACTTCCCTTGCTGTGATGTTATCGGAAGTCCCCCCAAAACTGTGAATTCTAAGTGGCCTTACAACATCACAATGTCTTTGAAATTCACATAATGAATCCTTTGCTTTGCTGAACATAATAAATGACATTTGTTATTTTACAGGTGGCGGAGAACCCCATGACTTGAAGACCAAATCTGAACTTACTGCACTCACTGTACAATCAGCCTGTGGTACAGGCAGAAAGAGTGCAGAGACCTTTAAGCAGATTGCCAATTATGGCTGGACCTTTCAGACATGAAGGAGTGAGGTAAGCTTAGTATCTGTCTTATTGGCCTCAATTTTCCCCAAAAGCTGTTTTTTGGCGTACTTGAAGAGTTACACCCGATTTTATAGAGCTCAATTACGCCAAACAAAAATCTTACAACTTTCCCCGTTTGAATTGTTGATTTTGGCACTGCCTAGCCTGTCCTTTAGCTTTGGAGGTGGAGCCTAAGATCTGCACCAAAAAGATTGGGTTGCCAGGCTAACCAGAGACACAGTGCAGGCTGAGACTGGAAAGTGAAACATACAACACATTCTGGCCAGCTCACAGCAACCTGCACAAGCACCTTGCACATTGCAGCAGCATTCCAGCATTAAATTATTAAAGTGTTTATGCCAAAAGTCTATCTCACCCTCCCCCCCGCCTCCGCCGGTGCCGGGTGCCGCTCCTAACCCTGGCCGAAAGCCTTCCCTCCCCATTCCTCCCGGAGCCATTGGTGTACCTAACCCTGGCCGAAAGGCTTCCCTCCCCTGCCAGTGCCGATTATCGCTGCTAGCCCTGGCCGAAGGGTCACCTCCTCCCAATGCTGGTGCCCGCTGCCAGCACTGGCCAAAGAGCCTCCCGATGCTGGCTACTGCTGCTAGCCCTGGCCGAAGCGCCTCGTCCTTCCAATGCTGATTACCACTCCTAACTCTGGCCAAAAGGCTTCCCTCCCCTGCCGGTGCCGGTTGCCGCACCGAACCCTAGCTGAAAATCCTCCCCCTGTCCGAACGCTCCTCTCTCCTCTCCCTCCCCCCTCTGCCCTCTCTCCTCTCCCCTCTCCCCTCTCCCCTCTCCCCTCTCCCCTCTCTACTCGCCCCTCTCCCCCATCCCCTCTCTCCTCTCTCCTCTCCCCTCTCTCCTCTCCCCTCTCCCCTCTCCCCTCTCCCCTCTCCCCTCTCCCCTCTCCCCCATCCCCTCTCTCCTCTCCCCTCTCCCCTCTCCCCTCTCCCCTCTCCCCTCTCCCCTCTCCCCTCTCTCTCCCCTCTCCCGTCTCCCCTCTCCCCTCTCTCCTCGCCCCTCTCCCCCATCCCCTTCCCCTCTCCCCTCTGCCCTCTCTCCTCTCCCCTCTCCCCTCTCCCCTCTCCCCTCTCCCCTCTCTCCTCGCCCCTCTCCCCCATCCCCTCTCTCCTCTCTCCTCTCTCCTCTCTCCTCGCTCCTCTCTCCTCTCTCCCCTCTCCCCTCTCTCCTCTCTCCTCTCTCCTCTCTCCTCTTTCCTCTCTCCTCTCCCCTCTCTCCTCGCCCCTCTCCCCCATCCTCTCTCCCCTCTCCCCTCTCTCCTCTCTCCTCTCTCTCTCCTCTTTCCTCTCTCCTCTCCCCTCTCTCCTCTCTCCTCTCCCCTCTCTCCTCTCTCCTCTCTCCTCTCTCCTCTCTCTTCCTCTCCCTCTCTCTCTCCCTCTTTCCCCTCTCCCTCTCCCCTCTCCCCTCTCCCCTCTCCCCTCTTCCCACTCTCCTCTCTCCTCTCCGCCCGTCTCCTCTCCCCTCTCCGCTTTCTCCTCTCCCAACCTCTCACCTCTCCCCCCCCTCCCCCCCCCTCTCCCCCCTCTTTCCTCTCTCCCAACTCTCCCCTCTCCCCTCTCCCCTCTCTCCCCTCTCTCCTCTCCCCCCTCCCCTTCCCCTCTCCCCTCTCCCCTCGCTCCTCTCCCCTCTCTCCTCTCCCCTCTCCCCTCTCCCCTCTCCCCCCTCTCCCCTCTCTCCTCCCCCCCCTCTCCCCTCCCCTCTCTCTTCTCCCCTCTCCCCCCACTCTCCCCTCTCTCCTCTCCCCCTCTCCATCTCTCCTCTCCCCTCTCCCCTCTCACCCCCTCTCCCCTCCCTTCTCCCCCACTCTCCGCTCTTCCCTCTCTCCTCTTCCCCCCTCTCCCCTCTCCCCTCTCCCCTCTCTCCTCTCCCCTTTCCCCTCTCTCCTCTCCTTTCTCCTCTCCCCTCTCTCCTCTCCTCTCTCTCGTCTCCCCTCTCCCCTCTCTCCTCTCCCCTCTCCCCTCTCCCCTCTCCCCTCTCCCCTCTCCCCTCACCACTCTCCCCTCTCCCCTCTCTCCTTTCTCCTCTCCCCTCTCCCCTCTCTCCTTTCTCCTCTCCCCTCTCCCCTCTCCCCTTTCCCCTCTCCCCTTTCTCCTCTCCCCTCTCTCCTCTCCTTTCTCCTCTCCCCTCTCTCCTCTCCTCTCTCTTGTCTCCCCTCTCCCCTCTCCCCTCTCTCCTCTCCTCTCTCTCCTCTCCCCTCTCCCCTTTCCCCTCTCTCCTCTCCCCTCTCCCTTCTCCACTCTCCCCTCTCCCCTCTCCCCTCTCTCCTCTCTCCTCTCTCCTCTCCCCTCTCTCCTTTCCCCTCTCTTCTCTCCCCTCTCTCCTCTCTCCTCTCTCCTCTCCCCTCACCACTCTCCCCTCTCTCCTCTCTCCTTTCTCCTCTCCCCCCTCTCCTCTCCCCTCTCTCCTCCCCCCCTCTTCCCTCTCCC